>NC_092877.1:68781937-69981937 GCF_028372415.1 Notamacropus eugenii
GGATTGGGAAAAGACTAAGTCAACAAAGCACATTTAAAGTGTCTGGGAAAAAACCCCTACAATCCTTGAATCAGGTTAAGTTTCAGTTTTCCTTTACATGGCACATAAATTAAATAAAGCTGAAAATGTATTTCTTAAAAACCTCAGCAATTACTTCATTCCATTTTTAAAAGTTTTAATTCAAAAGCAACATTAAGCTTCATCAGAGCTGGTAAATGTTTAATTACCTGGATTCCAAGAAAACTGTTCCATATTTCTTAGACATACTATTAGCAAGAGCACATAATTTGTGAATCGTTCCTTAATATCTAAAAATGAGAAATATAAAGAATATATGTTAAATGTTTCAGTAAATATTTATTAAACACTCACCACACACAGAGTAATTTGGGAGGTGTTATAAGAGCATTGGTCTGACATCATGAGTTAGATACTTAACTGAAAATAGTACAAAATACAAATGACCTCGGATGAATTAACCCTGTTGGACCTAAGTTTTCTCATCTATAAAAACAATTTACTAGATAATGTGTAGGATACTTTCTCACTCTAAAATTATGTCAAGTTTAAACTGAGTGTGTCATAGTTACTATCCTGTACAGCTGACAACCAAGTGATATCTGCTACAATCGGGTGATTAAATGCTTAAGAACTGGGGTTCTGAAAAAATGTGCATGTCATATTTTAAAGTTTAATCTGCATTATTAATAGTTTCTTCATCACTTTATTAAGTCTAGACAATTAACAACATATGGAAATGGAAGTTTTAGTTGGATTTTGTAAAAATCAGGCTGGCAATTCACTGGTAGTTTGACTTACAGGAACTGTAAGATTTAAGAGTGCCCCTTTCCCTGGCCATTCCTGTGCCCTCTGCCTACTGGGGATTCAGCTGTACCAGCACTAACTCTGATTTAAGTGATATATCCTCCCCCATCACTCTTACTCTTGCTGAAGTTCAGTCATTTCAGTCATATCTGATTTTTAGTGGCCCCCTGGGGTTTACTGGACTGGTTTGCCATTTCCAGACACTCTAGAATAGCAGCAACAGCAGCAGGCTGGAGCTGATCAACATTCAGAATCCTCTTCCTGAATCCTTCACTTCTCCATCAAGGCAAGAGTGAATATGGCATCTGCCCAAAAACACTCACTGGAGAACAGAAGCTTTATGTTTCATCTGCCCTCACTATTACCCTCGGGGCTAACAGTCTCCCTCCACTTGTTTCTGTTCCGACCCCAATATTAATCAGGTTTCAGCCACACAAGAGAAAACAAGAAAACAAATCCCTAATTCCCATCTATTCTCTCATTTCCATACTCCTCAACACTATCAGATCCACTTCCCTTTCCTAACCAATAAGCCTTTATTCACAATTTTTCTGAAGTTTATTCATTTAATAAATATTTTCGGTTTAGCAACTGTGCCAGGCATCAGACATTGCTATTGCCATAAAAGAGAAGATACTTTATAATGATTTCTATTTTGTAGTTTACCACATGTAAACTCACAGGTGAGGAAGTTCCTCTATCAATGAAAAACAGCAACCTCTGTACAATTTATGAACCTGGAGTTGCCAAAAGGCATTAAGAAACTTAAGCGGCTTTCCTATGACCACATCAGCTTGTACGTGTCTCAGGTTTTCTGGTTTTGAGGCTAGCTCTCTAACTACTATACAACACTGCCTCTTGTGGAATATAGAAGTACTATGAAAATATAAAAAGTATATTATAAAAGAAAAAAGCTATCTATCCATCTATTTATCTATCTATCTATGTGTGTGTATGTACATACTTTATTATCTATAAGAACAAGAGTCTTATGCTTCAAGGCATATTTTGGCTGGTGATCTTATTAACTCTCCCATATCTCTATAATAATGATTCCCAGGTCTACTTGTCCATCCTTAACCACTTTTCTAGGCTTTAGCCTTCCATCTCCAACTGTCCATTAGACACATTAAAATGGATGTCCCACAGACATCTCAAATAGCACATGTCCAAAACAAAACTCATGTAAAGGGAATGATTACAGAACTAGATGATATGTACCTTTATCCTTTGATTATAAATCCCTATAAATGCTAGCATATTATTGGATACAAGACTACTGCATAGTGAGATATTATAATTCTATGTTCCTAATTTTTATCAGTGCATGTGACTTGGTTTAGTCATGGGAGCAGGAAAAGCCTTTCACTTATAATTCATCTCGAACTTCTCAGAGGTCACACAGGACCCTTTATTCTCTTCCTTTCATGTACTGCACACAAGCATCAGCCTGTATAGCCCCTCCCCAAATCCCCATTTGTAGACCCCTACTACAAAAAGGGGGAAATCCCCACTTAACACATTTATAACTTGCAAGAAACTTCCTAATAAGCAGAGCTATTCCAAAGTGGAAAAGGCTGCCTCAAAAGATAGTGCTTTTCCTCATTAGAGCTCTTTTGTGCTAGGCATGCTCTTGAGGGGATTCTTGGACTAGATGACCTGGTAGGTCCCTTCCAACTCAGATTCTGGGAAGGAAATTTTCATTCTTTTACTTTTTTCACAGGTTATGGGCTGTAGAGCTAACTTAGACTGAAGAGAGGTATTTAGTTCAATCTATATTACTGGTATGCATATTTTATACCACTAATACAGAAGAAATGGAATTAAACATATGTATGTATGTATGTCTATGTACACGTATGTATATGTGTGTGTATGTGTGTGTATATATATATTTATATGTAAAATGAATGGATCTTCATTCAAAATAGAAGGGACCTTGCTTTAAATGTTAAAGTTTGGCCTCTTGACAACATATTCAAGTGCTTCTGTAAAGGACAGCCACAGTTTCAATGTTTTTGTCTTTTGAAGAATGAGAAAATTACTATTGATCCATAATATTATTAATTTTGAGTGAAAGGTTTCCCCAGGAAAACAGGTATTACAAGTGCTATCTAAAGGGAAAAGCTAGGATGGGGACAATATTGACTGTTTTAGTCGATTTTGGAGGAATGAAGGGACAAGTCCAAATGGTCACTCTAATAAAATGCCACCATGTACTAGATATACCCATATACACAATCATAGAATTTAGAATTAAAAGGGACCTCAGGGGGCAACTAGGCCAAGCTTCCACATAATGCAGTAATTTTCTCTTCACTGTCCCTGAGCATATGATGACAGGTGACATAGCAATAGAAATTATTTTACATAGGAGATAATACAATTTTGTGGGTATTTCTGAATACCAAAATTTCCATACTCTGAGGGATCTTTGATTTAAATCTGTATACTTGAAAAACATCATGCTTAACTGATGAAACATGAAAGGGAATAAATTACCTTGTACAGTCAGCCTTGCACATAATACATTTCTACACCCATCTGTGATAATGCAGTGTTTAATGACCCATTTCTGCCTCCATGGCTCAGTGGGCAAAATTAACCATTCATCTATGGATCAACAGACATTCACTTATAACAGCTTTTAAACTATATTGTTCTTTCTCATTCACCTAAGACAAAGCTAGTAAAAAAAAAACAAAACTAAAAAAGAACACCAGAAGTAGAGCACTAAACAGGAGGTGTGAACGCAAGCACAAGTGAGTCCTTCTTCCCTACCAATGGGAAGCCTATGGAATCGCAGTATGCAGAGTGGAAAGGGCTCTCAGGGAATCTAGTCACACCTCCATTTTACTGACAAAGAATCTGAGATGCAGAGATGCAGTGATCCGATCCATATCACACGGACACCAAACAGCAAAGCCAGGATGTAGACATTTAGAGGAAGGCAACCAAGAATTGTGGGGGAGTTACCATCTTAAAATTAGGGGCAGAAGCTGGGGATGGTCATTTTAGGAGGTAAAATGTATGTAGGTGCACATGTGCATGTGTGTGTACATTCAGCCAAGTTATCTAGTATGAGAAGGAATAGAGGTCTGTTTGGCCATACAGCGCAACACTAGGAACAATGGGTGGGAGAGGCTGAAAGGCAGATTTCCCTTGATAGAATGAAAAGTCTCTTAAAATTTATGGGGTTAACCAAAACCAGAACAGGTTGCCTGCAGTGGTAGTAGACTACCCATCTAGCAGCATCTGGATGGCCATTTTAGGGAGGATTTTGTAAAGAAGATAAACATTCGGGTCGAGGCTATACTAGATGTCCTCTGAGGTTCTTTCCAAGTCTGTGAAATATGATTAGTTAGAAGGCCTGGATTAGATGGTTGGGGAAGTCTAAAGAAAAGGACAAAGACTATTAGTTCACAGAAAAGTCAAAGATTCCCAGAGTTGGAAGGGACCTTACAGCCCATATAGATTAAGTTATAACTGAACAAAAATCTCCTCTTCAACATGTTAGATTAGATTTTCAGTACTCATTAAAAAGGCAGCTAGAAGGCACAGTGCACAGTGTTGGACCTGGATTCAGGAAAATTCATCATCCTGAATTCAAATATGGTCTCAGGCACTTAACTAGCTGTGTGACCCTGGGCAAGTCACAGAGCCCTGTTTGCCTCAGTTTCCTCATCTGTAAAACAGGCTGGAGATGGAAATGGCAAAGCTCTCCAGTATCTCTGCCAAGAAAACCTCAAACACCTCAAAGGGTATTGAAGAATCAGACAAACCCTAAAATGACTAAGCAATAAATTCATTAAAAACCGTGCATGATAATATTAATGGAACTTAACATAGCTATGGGGACCCAGGCATTATACATACCACTATTGGACATTTGAAAGAGATTGTTCTTCTCAAACTTCTTGAAAACACTTCCTTTAATTTCAACAAACTGTAATTTCAAACAAAATGACTGTATTTACAATCATATCAACAATTTTAACTGAAATTTTAAGTATAGGTGTCTTTAAGCCATGATTTTAACAGAAGATTTTTGATTTGTGAAATAATGAATCTCTTATTAAATCTAATTAAACTTCATTTAGAATTACAGGGATAAAATTTAGAATTCTAACTTATAATATATCTTAATATTGCTTAAGGGTATAAAAAATTTTTCTTCAACTTACATTATTAGACATCATGATAGTAAGCAGTGATTTGTTGTGTGAATTAAAAGCTACATTGAGAGTTGTTGCTTGAACCATAATGAGAATTGCATGCAGAACTGTCAATACTGATGTTAAGGAAAATATATTTTTTTCCATTTCATCTTAATAAAGACATAGTACAAAATACTTTCAAGATATTCAATGAGAAAAAGAGAGCAGATCTATTCTTTAACTCCTAACTAACCAGATTTAATTTACTATTCTTCATAATTTTCCTACTATATAGCTGATAAACAGTGACACTTGTGGAATTTGGATTAAAAAAAACCCAACAAACTTTAAGGCTTGTCCATTTAATTGTGCTTGCATGAAAATTCTAATTACTGTGCAAACAGAAGCTTGGAAGTTCAATATCAAATCATATGTTAATACTCCTAATTCATTATCTTTTTCACTAAAAGGAATATAAGAGAAAAAGTTAACCCAGGTATCATTCTGTGTTTCTCTCCAATGATATTTGATTTTCCACAGTCTTTTTGTGAAGGCAGGATAGTTGATTTTTAAAAAAGTTTGCAAAATTAGTTGACATCTTTCCTTATGTTCTATTTTAGAAGTGTAAATGTCAAAGACTACACAAATATTTACTTTTTACAGAATATTTACAGAATACTTGCTTCATCTAGACTGACATGGTCCCTGCTCCTGGCACAGCAACTAGCTTTGGATAATTTTTTCTATCATCAGTTGGGTATTTAATATCTAACTTTTCTGTCTCTAAAACTAGGAGCTCACTTTTGGAATGATGATGATGCTCTTACTTCCCATATGGGATTGGATATGAAAGCATTACATTTAAACTTTTAATGTTTGTTCTGAACTGACCTCTACCAATACGAACTTTCACCAAAACTATTACAGTTCAGAAACAGGAAGGAAAAAAACCAATCACCATAACCCCAGCAGAAGATACAGCATAACACAGAAGACCAAGGGTTAGTTATGGAGTCAGGAAGAGTTGAATTTAAGTCCCATCTCTAAACACTGGCTATCTCTAATTCTAGGTTTGCAGACAAGATGTAGATCTGAATCAGGGCAAAGAGTTTTCATACTGGGAGTTTCCCCATACTGATAGAATCAATGGTTCAGACCAAATAACCTCAACAAGACCATATTGAGGGTTGAGAAATTCTCAAAAATTTCTTCCTATATCCCTTAAATTTCAAACTCAGATTTTTCTCAGGCATTTTAATCTAGAAGGAAAAAAAGGAGGTAAACAGATGACTGAAAATAGGGTTAATTATAACTCTGAGGCAATATATTTAAAATAATTTGTTTAGGAGTGGCATTGCTTTTTTTCATATTTTCGTATATATCCTTTTTTGAAAAACAAAATGAAACAATTCCCTCCCTCAAAAAACCTAAAACCTGAATACTGCTTGAATCCCATCAATATATTGTTTCTTATACTAAAGTTTAAAGCTTGGTTCAATTATTTCATCACAACTACAAACAAATTTACAGTGGACATATTCTATCCTGAAGTTTGATTCCAAACTTACTCCATTTTCATAATGAAATGTCTTGTTTTGTTATGTATTCCAAGTAATTCTTATAAAGCATTTCAAAGAATTGTTAATATAAAGCTCTTTACATTGATTAAAAATTATTCTTTTAAAATTCTAAAGCAACTAGTTCCTGACAAGGAAATAATAATCTTTTGATGTATATAAATAAGACTACAAGTTATTGTTTGCATATTTTTTCAACTGCATATTCTAAGTGAATGAATTTGTCAATCAGTTGGGGTTTCCAGAAATTTTAAAAGGATACAGACATAAAGCACAGCCATGAAAAAATGAGGAATCAAACCAATATGGGCTCTTTTTCTTTCTTTAGGTTCTGTTGCTGTCCAATAAAGGGCATCTAAAATATCTTGGCCAAATGATGAAAACAGGCGATCAGCAACCTGAGGAATGATATTAAAAAAATGCTTCATTTAGTAGTCATCACTGAGATCAATGTATCAATATACTTCTAAAGTAAACTACAAAATGGCCAAAGGCAAACTTCAAAAACAATTTTTCATCTTAGAGATCATCCCATCACCAGTATCCATAAACTAATGAGAATATATCCAAGGACAAGGGAAAAACCAAAACATGTTTCAGCGGTTTAAATGATTCAAACGTAAATCCTTCAGATGAGGGCAAATGATCAATGTAATCCAATTCAAAATGCATTTATTAAGCAATTATGTACAAAGCATTACAGTGGTAGGAAGCCTGTAGACTTGAGACCACATGTGGCTCTGTAGTTCCTCAAGTGCAGCCTATGAACCGAACTCAAACTTCACAGAATAAATCCTTATATTAAGGGAATTTGTTCTGTGAAATTTGGATTCAGTCAAGGATCACACTTGAGGACCTAGAGGGGAACTTGAAGCATGTTTCCCCACCCCTATGAGATACAAAGACAACTCAAACCAAAAAAATACAAAAATAATCCCTGCCATTAAGAAACATATATTCTATTTTTCAAATAAATATATAAAGGCAAAAGAATTTGAAGAAGGAAATAGCATTAAAACAACTGGGAAAATGAAGAAAGGCTTCCAAAAGGAGGGACCAACTGAGCTGAGCTTGAAGGAAGCTAAGGATACTGGAAGACACAAGTGAGGACAGAGGTCATCCCAAGAACGGGAGACAATGTGTGCTAAGCTAAGGCAGAGGCGTTTGCACTCTCACCAACCAGTATTTGAACACAGAGTCATTATTTGCATATGGCAGAGTACCTCATATAATCAAATAATTCTTAGATATTTTCCAGTCTCTCCCTTCATGTGTGAGTTATAGTATAACTGCCTCATGTTGATTCAGCACTTGGAGCTGTCATGGTGCTGTCTGCAAAACAGCTCTCTAAAGTAAGCAGTAGAAGTATGATCAGCAACCTGATCGAGATGAGGAATTTAAGCTTACTGTGATTGTTTACAATAAGTGGCAAAACAAACTATTTAGCAAATAAATATCTCCGCTAAATTGAGCTAGAAGACTAAATCACCAAATGTTTGATCATTTAAACTAGTTATAAAGGCAGGCAGGCAGGAAGATCCTGGAGCCTCACTTTTCTCCAGAGAGTCAAAGGGGAAAGCCAAAGGGATTCACTCCCAAAGAGGCTCCAAAAAAATACGAGAAGAGGTGGAGTATGAATGAGCATGAGGGACTCATTGCATACAGGGAGGGAGTGGTTCCCATTTTAGAGAAATGTGGTATTCTCGGCGTTCCTCATAGGAAACAGACTGAAAACGACAGCAAGGCTTCTTTCCCACTGTATACATCTGAACATAGCAAGCATGGGACAACGCAACTATAAATGCTAAATCGAACAACTTACTAGCTTCCAATACAAATATTCTTTGACATCAGAATATGACTTGAATGAATTGTTTAGATGAAGGGCTACTCCTGTCCCAGCCTCTGAGTCATTGCAGACATCCTCAGTAGTTGATTTCCTCTTTAGATGAACTTTAATCTGATAATGTACCTCCATCCTTTTTAGCTATCCTTCACCATGGCTACTGGACCCACCTGAGCATCTAAAGTAGGGCTTCTTAATCTGAGGTCCATAAAATTTAAAAAAAAATTGACAAATGTATTTCAATATTATTGATTTCTTTTGTAATACTATGTATTTCATTTTAGACATTTAAAAACATTATGCTGAGAAGGGTTCACCAAAGGTTCACCAGACTGTCAAACAGGTCCAAGAAATAAATATTAATAATCCCCATTCTAAAACAAATTTCTTCTTACTTTTTGTTTCTTCAGTCATGTCCAACTCTTTTGTGACCCCATTTGGGGTTTTCTTGGCAAAGATAATGGAACTTAGAAAGATGAATCTTCCTGACTCTAGACCCAGTACTCTATCCGCTCCACCACCTATCAGCCCTTCTCTCCTTACTACTTCAATTCAAGAAGCATTTATTAAGCACCAACTATAAGCCAGACTAGTACTAGGCACTGGGGATACAAACACAAAAATGAAAACAGCCTCAACCTTCAAGGAGCTTCCATTGTACTGGAAGAAATAGTCAACAGAGAAGTAATCTAAGTAATTATGTCTGGCACTGTTAAGTGCCAGGGATGCAAAGGCAAAACCAGGCTCTACTTTCAAAGAACATACATTCTAACAAAAGAGACAACATGTAAATGACTTAGTATATACAAGGTGTATAGAAAGTAAATGAAAGTAATCTGAAATGGGAAAGTATTAGTAACTAGGAATTGGGGATAGGACAGGGGAGATGGGGCAGGAATGAGATAGGAGAAGAGAACCCAGGAAAGGCTCCTATATACAGTGGGTTTTGAACTGCCTCTTTTTTTTCTTCAGATAGTTTTTCTTTTTTTCTGATGAATTAATTTTTAGTTTTCAACATTAACTTTTATAAGACATTGAGTTCTAAATTGTCTCTCCTCTCTGCCCCTCCCCAAAACGGCATGCAATCTGATAGAGGCTATACATGTGTGATCACATTAAACATTTCCACATTAGTCATGTTGTAAAAGAAGAATCAGAACAAAAGGGAAAAACCATGAGAAAGAAAAAACAAAAACAAAAGAGAAGGTAGTGTGCTTCGATCTGCATTCAGACGCCATCGTTCTTTCTCTGGGGGTGGATGGCGTTTTCCATCACGAGTCTCTTGGGATTGTCCTATAGCACTGCATTGCTGAGAAGAGCTAAGTCTATCAATGTGGTCGTTGCACAATGTTGCTGTTACTGTAAACAATGTTCTCTGCTGGGAAACTAAAATATATGAGTGAAGAAGAATTCAGATTTGGGGGATAGCTAATGAAAAGGCATGGAGACAGGAAAGGTAGGGTCCTTTCCAAGAATTAGATAGTAGGCCAGTGTAGCTAAGATCACTGTGCTGGGGAAATTAGATCAAATGCAGATTTAAATGAGGCTAGGTAAAAGTTTTGAAAACTTTTTTAAAAATCTAAAATTTCATTTTTCAGTATATGAAAGCAAAAGCATTTGTTATTCATATTTAATCTTTTCTTCCGCTGTAATTTTTTAATTGTGAATTTCTAACAAAAGTTGAATATAAATTTCCAATATATATTTAAGGAGTGAGGGTTTTTTACTAAAAATGTCACTTAGTGACATTACCAAGAAGCACTTATGTGACTAAGAAATAATTATTCTCATTTTATAAATTATGAAAATTGAAGTTGAAATCTTATTACTAGTAGATCTGAGAACTAAAAAAAAAAAATCTTCATTTTTCTAAGGTGATTAGCACATGCTTTTCTATATTGCACACATGAAACTTAAAATAAATTATCCATGTGCAAGATAGAATAACTAATCTAAACAGATGTACTCACCATTATCTTGGCAAGAAGATTTTATGTCCTTACCTCAAGCATGTTGTAGATGATATAAAGTTTAATGACAGACTGTCCTCTTATCAAGTGATACATCATAGAGTAATCAACGTAGTGCATCATGAAGAAGCAAATTACCAAGATGATGCCCTTCAAAATATCACATATCTGAGCAGGCTGAAGCAAACGTCTGTCCCTGAAACATATAAATGTAATGAAAATATCAGTTCTGTTTCATGTGATTTCAAAATAAAAAGTCTCAGTTGGACTAAGAGTAGAGCACATGGAATAAATACATTGTTTTGAATGTATCCAAATCTAAAATACAAGAAAATTCAACTGAATCGCTTGATGCTACTACTAAGGGATTGTTTTTCTACCAGTTTGTAATATTAATAATTCACATTCTGAGAGCATTTAAATTTTTACAAATCCATTTCTTCACAACACTCCTGAGGTAGAGTATTATTAACCCCATGTGACATATCAAGAAAGTTAAAAGTTATAGTCACATAAGTTTAGTAATTCCTCCAGGCTTTACGTGTGTTCGTCCTTCGCTGCCAAAGAAGACCATGCCATAAGAGAAATGATGACATGACTTGCACTTGACTTTGTTTTGAATGAGAGAGGGCTGCGCAGGTCACCAGCTTCATTTCTCCTCCAGAGCCATCTGAATCCAGTGACCAGATATTCATCAGGATGACTGGAGATGACCCAGGATGAGGCAATTGGGATTAAGTGACTTGCCCAAGGTCACATGGCTAGTGAGTGTCAAGTGTCTGAGGTGAGATTTGAACTCAGGTCCTCCTGACTCCTGCACTGGTGCTGTATCCACTGCACTACCTAGCTGCCCCTTCCTCCAGGCTTAAACAGAGAGTAAATGAGGACCCAGGTCTCCTGACTCTTCCCATCATACCATGCTGCTTCTTCAGCATAAACACTAAGACAAGAATGACATATTAGACAGCAAGTTCTGACAAACTCACACAACTCACTGTTGCTATCACTGATACTGCCATGGGAAATAGATTTGTATCAATGGATCCCCAGATTTACCATGTGTACCATTTGATTATCAAAATCAAAATTTGCAATTCACTCCGAGGCAGCTAAAAGAATAACCAGGTCTCATGGGAGGTAAAGAAAGTTCTGTTCATATCATATAAAATACATTTCTTTTGGAATTACTGTCTGTTCACCATTCAGTCAGTAATGATCTGTATACCTTCAGACCTCCCTTTTTTTTTCAATCTCCACTGTCTTTACCATGTAATACTGTCACTCGGAGTACAATTAGTGCAGGGTAAATGGAGACTTGCTCCAGGGTACAAACATGGGCACAGGGGAAAAGCTTTGTGGTTGCCATCCTTGTGCCCTACCCCTAACAGTTCTGTGCCACAGACTGTCGGGATGAGCGGGCCCCTTTTCCCTCTGCAACTACATCTGTGGATAAGCTGTCCTCTGGGATAGTCATATTCCACCTGCCCCTGTCCACCAACACACACACACACACACACACACACACACACACACACACACATGCATACAGACCTCCTAATGGATGGTGTAAAGGTGAAAACATTTCTAGTTAGTTCTAAGGTCTTGGTATGGATTCCCTCAGTTGTTAGTGTTTTTTCCCTACCAAAATGATTTCCTATTTGCCTATGTACATGGTGTATTTTCTCACCCCCACCTCCTCCCCTTGAAGATGTTGGCAGTAGGGACTGATGTAGAATAGAAGGGCTTTCATTTTTTACCTTAATAGCCTCCATACCTGAGAAGCAGTGTAGTGTAGTGGATAGAGAGACAGTATCAGACTGGGAAAGGTGTAGGATCAAGTTCTAGTTCTCACACATAAAGGCTGTGGGAACTTCGGTGAGTTACTTAACTTTGCAGGATGCCAGGCAACTCGTAAAGATTCTAAGTTGCAAAGAAGGAATTGGTAGAGAGAGTTCCTGATACCAATGGAATCTTAGGTTCATTACTATCTCTTTATGTCCTCAGCACCCAGCAAGGGTATATACAAAATACAGATCGGTGGACATCTTGGAGTCAAGAATGCCAGGGTTCAAATACAGCTTAATGGCTTTGTAACTCTTAGGTCATGCTTCCCTTAGGAGTTACTTCACTTCTCTGTGGCTCGTAAAGAAGTTGTGATCAGCCTTGGGAGTGGAATTCTCACACTGAGAGTATGCTATGTTGACAAAAGCATAGATCTTTCATGTACTTTAGCATCCTCAGGGCTGAGCACAGTATTGAAATTAACTAAACCAGAATGACTGTGCATGAAAGTAGAGAGAGCACCATACCAAGCAGCTCTAATTACTCTATGCTATAGTAGATAATCTTTGTAAATTACTTGAAAAAAAACCCCAATAATTCGTCAATCAGTGGCCAACCTGCTGGTGATGAATATTACTGCTCTGGTTTCAGATCCTACTTCTGAAACTTGTTAGCCATGTGACCATGCACAAGGCACTTGGTCATTAAACTGGACATACTCAAAGACATAACATACCACTGTTAAGTAGATATGGCAGAAAGCAAAGTACCACGTATACAGAAATATCTAAAGAAGCACTTTTTATAATAGCAAAAATCTAAAGGAAAGTGAGTGCCATCAATCGTAACAGCTGTATAAATCACGGTACATGAATGAAAGCAAAGTCACTGAGTCAAAAATGATGAATATGAAGCATCTGGAAAAATGGGGAAAACATTCACTTGAACTAGCAAAGTGAAGTAAGCAGAAACACAGCAATTTAGAGACTAACCACAAGAATGTAAAGAAATTAATATCGAAAGACTAAAGGACTCTAATTAATGACATAACTGCCAACTGTGATGCTGGAGGACTTGATAGTAAAGCAACTATCCTCGCTATCAGCAAAGAGGGGGAATGAAACATATGTTTTCAGACGTAGTCAATGTAGTGACCTAACTTTATAATGTAAGGTTCTATTGGAAGAAGAGGGAATGTTGCCAGAGGGGAGAGGTAGAAATTGTTTCTTCAAAAAAAACCAAAAACAAAACGGAATCTCAATGAAACACTTTTACAAACCATTTAACATCTCTGCATGTCATGTTCCTTATCTATACAGATAGGAGAGTGACATGCCAAAGGAGCATGGTTAGGATCAGAGAAGATGCAAAATTGAAAGCAGTATATAAGCTACTCATCATGGAGACACTGCGTGGTGCGTGTGTGTGTGTGCATGCATGCGCGTGTGCATGCGTGTGTGTGCATGCGTGCGTGTGTGCGTGTGTGTGCATGCGTGCGTGTGCATGCGTGCGCGTGTGTGTGCGTGCATGCGTGCGTGCGTGTGTGTGCATGCGTGTGTGGGTGCGCGTGTGTGCGTGCATGCGTGCGTGTGTGCATGCGTGCGCGTGTGTGTGCGTGCGTGCATGTGTGTGCGTGCGTGCATGTGTGTGCGTGTGCGTGCGTGTGTGTGTGTGTGTGTGTTAGACTGAAATGCCTTGTGTGTGGGGAGTTCTCCTCTTACCAGGCTCTTTGAATATAGGGACCCCATCTGACCTTAGCTTTAGGTCTTTTCTACTCTAGCAGAATGCTCTTCACATCAGGGCTGATTAATGTTTCTTTTATTTGTTATTCATTCTGTTTTTCAGAGACCCAAATTCCATACCACTTCTCCAAAAAGCTCTCCTTGATGCTATTCACCTCTCTCTTCAACCCTGTACCTACTACAATGCCTTACAAATAGTAGGTGCTTAATAAATGTCTGCTGAATTATTAGACTAGAATAAATAAAAAAAACCCAGGTAATTGTTGAATCTTCTTGCATCTTAGAAAAACTGGCTATGACTGTCACACGTCGGAGACATTTCAGTCAACAATGTTTAAATCCAGGGAGTTGGTTGAATAGATGGCCATATCAACTCGAATTCCAGCACCAAGAAATCTGTGGATCAAACTTCCTGGACTAAATTAAAAAATAATACTGTGAATCCTGATGTAAGCTGAACAATGAAATACTCTAAGGTTCTATAACCTATTCTTTTGTGATCTAAAATATACTTAAATGAGATTCAGGGAAGAAATAATAGTAGCAGTATGACAGAAATGTTTGGCAAATTTACAATACATATTCACCTCTAAGTTTTAAGGCTTAAATTTCTGAAAAAAATTCAAATTGTGAAGTGAATTAAAAGTTATTTAATTGTCAAAAAATAAAGTAAATGATGGTTTTATTTAAAGGAATCCAGTTGCTATTCTTTTCTCTTTAGATATATTTCATAAAGACATCTAAAAGCTTCCAGTTGTTTTATCACATCATTATAGACTCATTCAATTTTAGAGTGGAAAGATCATTGAAAGTCATTTAGTTCAATATTCTTACTTTAAAAGATCAGAAAAATGAGAGGTTAAATGATGTTCAAGATTGAACAGGTACTTAATAACATTTAAGGCACTAGAACCAAATCATCTGACTTTGAATCTAATGATTTTTAAATTTTTTCATAACTATACCCCCACATTCATCTATACTGAATTAATGAGAAAATGTTAGAGATGTCTGATGAAACTGTACTGTTGAGTTTTTTCAGTGAATAATGAAATAAATGAATGATGAAGTAAATGAAAATATATTTAATTTTTCAGAACAAATTCCTATCATTCTTATAATTAATAACCACTAAAATAGGAAATGTCATCCTTGAAGTCCATAGGAAAAAAAGATAACAAAACAGATACTTTTAAAACACAAAAATCTCTGCTGGTTTTTAAACAAAACAAATAAAAAATAGTTATTGTACTTGGGGGACACATGACATAAGAAAATATAATGAGACGTTAAAGAATGGAAAATAAATTGCAATAAGCTACACCTTACTTAGTTTTGTGCCAAAATGGTATTCCCCTTGTGACCATTTTATAAAATTACATTTATATTTATTTGAAATGATAGAAATTAAATCACAAATCTAAAACCATTATAAAACACATTGAAATTTTAAACCAAATGATATTGCTTTTCAAAATAGAAACACTGATTTCCCCAATTTTATTCATTTTAACCATATTTATGCCATAATGCAATAATATAGAAGGAAAACAAGGTCTATAACTAATATTCTATTGCCAACTATGCTTGGTAATGCATATTTCTAGATGTACCAGTAATTTAGTATGTACGATAACAGGTCATCAAAAGAGTTCAATTTGTTGGTACACAAAATAGTGGGAGCTGGCCAGATGTGGCCATTCATTATTGATGCTCCTAATGGATGGCTTGAACTCAGGAGTTCTGACCTATGTTTTGACCTATGGACAAAGCTGATTAAGTGTCAGAACTAAGTCCAGCACCAACATGATGACCCTGCTTTATACAGAGAAGTCACCAGGCCGATGAAAGGGTTGTACTTCCAGCCTGGATGAGATAAGGAGACTCAGTCTCCAAAAAGAAAAGCAAAAAACAAAAAAAATTCCAAAATTATGTGAATTGAGGAAAAAATGTATTCAGATTTAGACAGTCAAATGAGGTGCACTAATAACATATAGTCATTTGTGTAAACCTTTAAAAACTCCCAATATTCCATATTTCTGCTTTGAGATATCATGTTAGCAGGTGCAGAGTTGTGTACATTGTGGGGGAATATACCATAAAAAGAAAACTAATCTAATCCCACCAGATAAATACATGTTTAAAACCCACAAATAATGGTTTTGAATTTCCATCAACTTGTGATTTACCTTGAAAATTTTAGTTTACTTCTGATACTAGTAATATTCTTCAGATGACACTTATTCTAAGCTGATGAAGTGCTCAAAACAAAAAGGTTTCCTCTTATCCTATTCTCTTAATTTTTATCCCTTAGCAAGGGCTTGATAAACCCATACTAGTCTTCATTCCACAATAATAACTCAAACCTACCTTAACTATAAAACCTTGCTGTAGTGAAAGTGAGCACTGAAGGAAATCAGTGATGCTAAGAGAAAGATTTAAAGAGTGAACTCATTCTAGGTATGAGAGACAACTTACACAAAGGCACTGACTACAGAGATAGAGTGGTAGATGTGTGTTCGTCCTTCAGTGCTGAAGAAGACCATGCCATCAGGGAAATAACATGACTTGAACTTAACTTTGTTTTGAATGAGGGAGGGTTGTGCAGGTCACCAGCCTCACTTCTCCTCCAGAGCCATCTGAATCCAGTGACCAGATATTCATCAGGATGACTGGAGATGACCCAGGATGAGGCAATTGGGGTTAAGTGAGCATGAGGAGAAAGAAGAAGAAGAAGAGCATTTTGCCTCAAATCGAAAAGAGTTGGTAAAAGATGGGAACCAGGTTATGAAGAATTTAAATGTTTAATAGAAGAGCTTGTATTTGATCCTTGGGGTAAGAGGAAGCCATTAAAGTTTATTGAGAAGGGGAATTACCTTGTCACACCTGTTCTTTAGAAAACTCACTTTAATAGTTGTGTAGAAGATGTATTAAAGAAGTTTGACATAAGGAAACTAATTAGGAGGCAACTGTCATAGTTCAGACAAGTGGTCAATGGGATGTGAACCAAGGTGTTGTCTGTATGAGTAGAGAGAAGAGGACGGGTATAATAAAGGTGGCTGCAGAAATAAAACTGATAAGACTTGGCAACTGATTGACTATATGGGTTGAAGGACAGTAATGAACTGAGAATGATTCCAAGATTATCAGTCTGGGCACCTGGAAGACGATGATGCCCTCAATAGACATAAGAATTTTGGAAGAGGGGTGGGTTTTGGGGAAAATTTCTGCTTTTTATGTCAGTCTTTGCAATAAATACCTATGGGATCCAATACTGAATATGATAGCTTCAGGGGTAGGGAAACTGCGACCTCCAGGCCACCTGTGGTCCTCTAGGTCCTCAAGTGCAGCCCTTTGATGGAATCCCAACTTCACACAACAAATTAGTAAAATTAATAAAATGGTTTAAAATTAATATTAAAATATTAAATAATAATATTAAAATAAAAGGATTTGTTCTGTAAAACTTGGACTTAGTCAAAAGGCCTCACTCAAGAACCTAGAAAGCTCATGCGTGGACTCAAGGCCGCAAGTTCCCCACCCCTGGGAAGTCTGACTAGGGTAGAGAATAAGATTATCACCTACCCTGTTCTAAATTAGTGGTATTAAACTGAAACAGAAACTGATCCCGAAAGGTCATATATTGACTTAGAAAACCACAAATTAACTTTATCTATGTTGTATTTTTATTTATTTTCTTAGACGTTTCTCCATTTGAGTTTTGGCCATGAGTTTGTACCTCTGCTCTATACCCTACACCACTCAGTGCTCCCTAAGATATCATTAACTTTTTAAATGCCACAAAATACCATAAATTCAGATGAAGTTATCAACTCTGTTAAAACGCCGGATCTTTTTCACAAGAGCTAGTTAGTTACATCTCTCTTATACTCATGAAGCTGATATTTTATATCTCATTTTTATTACATTCCAATTTTATATTACAGTTATCTCAACATATTCATAAATTCATTAACATGAATACTACTTACACCAGTACAGATGGCAGTCTTTAAATGCCATCTCACCCTGTGGGATTCTTACATATGTGCTCCCAACGACTCTATAGATAGTTAACTATCAGTATGTTATGGACCTTCCTCCAATGTTTTTACATTTTATTAGTATAGAAGTACTTGACCATCCGTCTGTTATCCTTTACAAAGTTATTAACCAACTCACTTCCTTTTCCAATCATACATTTCCCATATGATACTCCTTATACCAATGGTGTCAAATTCAAATAGAAACTAGAAAACTACAAATTAACATTATCTAGATTGTATTAAATTTTCATTTATTTTATTAAACATGTCCCAATGATACTTTAATATTTCAGTTAGCACTTGGTAGTTCTGCAGGTCTCCAGTTTGACAGTTCAGCCTTACACCACTTCTTGTGAATAGGTCCTCAATACATATAAGCTAGAGTTGACTTAAATTCATTAAATGTCTCTTCAGTAACTTCTGAGTCACTTAATTTGGATTCTTTGGAGATATGGGTATTTCATCAAGAGATATTTGTCTTTAAAATGGTTTAATTTTTTTT
Organism: Notamacropus eugenii; assembly: GCF_028372415.1. Lineage (NCBI taxonomy): Eukaryota > Metazoa > Chordata > Mammalia > Diprotodontia > Macropodidae > Notamacropus > Notamacropus eugenii. The sequence continues at coordinate 68,800,385 of NC_092877.1, forward strand.
GTTTGTTTGTTTTAAGGAGGAGCAGCCTGAAATCATTAAAAGCACTGCATTTTCTCATGGGTAATCTGACCCATTTTCCCCCTACTATTTTAATCTGGGTACAGAACACTGTCTAAGATACATACAGTACACTAATATATGTGTAAGTAATTCAATGTATTAGGAATCCAACCTCATTTCATACTCTGGACATGTTATTTTTCATACATTTGGTTTTTCCTATAGGAACTGTTAGCCTGATCCTTTTTAAGTAATCAGAGTTCTCACTGAGGAGGCCTTGTGAAGTTCTGGGGTTTGATACAACTTGCACTTTACATTTTATATATTATATTTAGCCCAATGTTCTAAACTGTTGAGATTTTTAAAGTTTTATATCAGCTCACCCTCTCCAGTTTTGTAACTTGAAAATTTGCAACTGTTTGCAACTCTGAAAATCTATGCCATCTATGCATTTATCAAGTCACATATAAAAATGTTAAAGGTATGGGATCAAGGACAGGCCTCTGGATGTACTCAACTAGCACTACTGAGACAGTAAGGAACCCTTAGGATTCAGTTATTCAAGCGTTCCAAACCTACCTCACCTAAAATGAGTACTGCATTTAGCGAAAGAGAAACTAGGTTCAAATCCTGGCTTTGTCATTTCCTATGAATCAATGGTAGGTCATTTAACGTGAACTTCATTCTTCTTATCCGAAAAATGAAGGAGAAGAATTGGACGCGATAAAGTTCCAGCTCTACATTTGTGCTCCTACTCTATGTACATCTAGCTTATATCTTTCCATGTATATCCATGAGATTTTTGTCAATTATAGTACTGTTTTTATGGAACTCTTTTTTGTGACATTATTTTATCCATTATTTTTTTGCAGAACCAACGATCAGTATCAGGTAAAGTAAAATTGTGTGTCCTGGGGTAAAACTCTTAACTTTTCTGGGCTACAGTTTCCTCATCTGTAAAATTAGAGGACTGGACTAGATGGCCTCTAAGGTCCCTCCCAACTTTCAATCTATAAGAACATGAGAAAATCCTTTTAGAATACTGTTTTTAGAATATATTTTAATCAAGTTTTTTCTTTTAGCTCCTTATTTAGCATACATTTGGAATAAGAATATGTGTGTGTGCATGTGTGTGTATGTGTGTGTGTGTGTGTATTTCTAGTCCAAACAAATTTATTGTAAATCTCTAGACAGGTGGATTGCTTATTTGATTATAGAAATACACACTTTGATAAAGTTTTAATCTTCTCTTAATTGGTTGTCATGGAGATAACTATGGTATTTAGATTGAGGATCATGGCTTCAATTGAAGAGTTAGAAGAAGCAAGTGGACCTTTGAGAAACAAAAGTCTTGTTTTCCTGTAAGTGCCCTTGATAAATGAAGAAGAAAGTTTAGGTTCAGAACCAGAATTGTTTATAAAGGCTAGGCTTTTGCAAAATTTTGTGTGGGTATGTTAAAAGTGTTATAGCCTCTAAAAATTAAAAAAAGATCTAATGTTACAAATACAATCTATACCAAGCAACTTGGTTCAATGATATTACTTCTTTGTAACTGTGATAATTTTTTTCCTTTGTACCTTTGAAATTATATGAGAATAACTAGTTTTTCCTTCTCTAGTGTTTAAAAATATGAATAATTCTGAAAAATCTTTCCAACAATCCACTTCAGGTATTAATTTTTCTTCACAAACATTAATAACATGCAATGTAAAATACAACAGCACTTAACATGCTAACAATCACATTACCTATTGCACAGAAATGGGGGAAAATGTTAGGCTCCAAAACAAAGCATACATGTATCAACCTGATTTTTAATCCAGAACATGAACTGTTTCCATTTTATTTACTTTTTCTTTTTTTGATGGGGGAAAGGACAAGGTGGGAACAAGGTGAGAGGTATAGGATATATCTAGACCTTTGATTTCATCAGTGCAGGATGTACACAAATCAGGGACTCTTTTGTAACTTCCAGTTTAGAAAGCTGCTTGGGGGAATTGATATGTTGAACAACCAATGGACAAACAGAATACGTTAGAGTAGGACCTGAAGCCTACCTTCCTATCTCCAAGTCCAGCTTCCTATCCACCAAGTTATGCCACCTCTTGTCTCTAGATAACATAAAAAGAGATCCTGAAGGAATGTTAACATTCCAAATACATAAGGAACACAGTCTGAAAAAAATTCAATTTTCCAAATTAATTAAAACTGTGGCTTATACAAAGGCCTCTATTCTTTTTGCATAACATCTTCCATAGCTTCTATAGTCATTAAATCAATGACTATTTATTACCATGTGTCAGGCACTTAAACAGGTGCTGTGGGTGCAAGTGCAAATAATGAAACCCTCTATACATGTGCCCTCGCAGCTAAGGGGGAAAGTGGAAAGCTTTAGACAGAGCTAGCAGAATCTCCCTCTACTTCTTTCTTCTACTTGATTCCCTATTCTTCCTCTTTGGAGCTCGTATGCCATAACCACAATTGAGAAAGAAAGAATCCATGTGAACTAAGATTGGGAAACTAATGTAAAGAGAATAAAGACAGTGGAGGAGAGAGAAGACAGTAACCAAGAAGACAGAACAGAATGATTCTCATATTTAATTGGGATCATGGAGGCAAAAGTTATCAAAATACATGATAAAATAAACGTGGAAGTCAAAATGTCAACGCACCACTACTCCAAGTTTCATTTTGTAATAAAACCTATGGCCCTTGATTGAATTTGTTTTTTTTTCTTGGTATAGACTGATTTTTGGCTATCTGTAAGATCAGTGAAGGAATTTAAAGACATTTAAGGATTTAAATCGGAAGCTTAAAAATTTAAGTATCTGTGAATTATATTTTTTAAAATTGGGGCTTAGTTTTATGTTTTTGTGTTTACATATGTATATATGTATATGTATGCATATTTGTATATGAAGATTTATTTGTAAAGACATATTTCCATAGGATGATGAAAATATTGAAATGTTCTTGGATCTAAAGACTGAAATTATTTGCTAAATTCTAGGATAAAATAAAGTAGTAACTGCAAATGAAAATTTTATCATTAAATTAAAAACTTTAAGTATTTCTTAGAACTAAAATTTATTTCAAGCTGTTCTACAAAGCAAATATTTAAAAATTAATTTCTTTGGGCAAAACATTTTAATAATTCTAAAGTAGATATTGTTTATGATTATTTGATACAGACTATATTTTAGCACTAATGGACAATTAAAAAAATGATTGAGGCTAGCCCAAAAGGCACAATCAAAGATTAGTTTTTGTAGTTATTTTCTTAATATTAGAAGTGATGTATATAAAGCAACATACACATTTAAAAAAATAAGCTACTATTGTGAGGTAAAATACTGAAGGGAAATAAATTGCATTCTTATGTAGAGAAGCATATTTCCACCCCAAAATTATTAATTCTGCCTAAGCTGTTTATTTTTGCATTGTGACAGATTCTAATTTTAACTTATGCCAATGTGGCCAAGAGCAGAGAAGGAAAAATCAGGGTTTACTCACCACAAGGAGTCCCTGTGACACCACACTCCATCCTATAAAGGAAGTGAAAGTGCTCCTCCCTTGGGTCTGATTTACAAGAGAGAAAGAGAGAGAGAAGGTTGTAATGTTGCTACCCTACGCAAGAGGGTCATCGTGAGGAAAAGGTGGACAACAAATTCTGATGCTATGAAGGCAAAATAGTAAATATGTACCTGACTATATAAGCTACCTAAAAAAATAAAGGTGGCTATGCCACGGTAAAAGGAAACATTGGTTTCCTCATGGAATTTTACAGTTTTTTTCTACATGACTTACAGTGGTAGCAATAACCGAATATGCCAAAAATAGGTTTATGTGTAAGAAATTCAACTGAATTTTATTTAGTTTTAAAATTTTGAACCTGGGTCTTCCTATCTTGCCCTTAGTAGCCAGCTACTGACAGGTTGATACCAATACTGATCACCATGGAAGTTTTAACCTATTGTTTTTCTGACCTAACCTGGGCTAGTTTGTCTTTGCAGGTAGACTAGTGGGCTTCTGTTGCCAAGGGCTCATCAAATTGATAGTGGACTTAGAATGGACACCCAATCATCTTAAGCTTCATTGAGGCTCAGAACTTCCAAAATCAAGCCTTAGTTTCTCTAGCAGTAGGGCTTACCAGTATACCACAGACAAACTCCACTAAACCTGGAGTAAATATAATTTTAAAAAGAGAATTTTTAAAGAGGAAACTATATGTTGAAAAAACATAAAATCTTTAAGGATATACAACACAAAAGAAAATCCAGTAAGCATAGAGATTCTCAAACACTTTGAATTTATAGTTGTAGAATATGAAGATGAACTAAAATTATTCAATGGAAATAGTCTGTCTGATAAGAATCTATTTCATTCCTCAAAAGGCCTGAGGAAAATAAAGACAAACACTAGAGTTAGGATGAATCACCAGGAAAAAAAAAACTAATTTTTTTTTCTATTCTAAAAAAATTGTCCTATTAGCTTCATATTTTCAAAAGAAAAATACACTTACATCAAATGAAAGAAAAGCCAAAATCAAATCACTTAACAGTGTATGAGGAATTTTTTGGAGAAACTGCTTAACATTCAATGACATTTTGCCCTATAATTCTTTCATTCAATTATAATGTCAAATTATAAGGCACAGCTTTGAAGGGTCAATTAGATCAGCTGCAATATCATTGCAATTAAAAACCATATAGAAATTATTAATTTGTAACTGAATTTATAAGACAAGAATGACTTGGCAACCTCTTCACCTGACACTACAAAATTTTATCTTTTGAAAACCATAATTTCCCTTTACAAGAAACTAGGATTTTCTTGGTTAACAACTGAACACAAACAAGTTTTTCCAAACAGAGACTTATAAATCAATTCTATTTATAAAGATTTCCAAACACGTAAAATTTTACTTCACTAAGCTTCTAGAAGCTGTCTCTAGGAAAAAGTAGATAAATCTGTGCAATGACTATATTTTTATTCCTACGGAAACTTTTTTTTAGTCTAGAATACAATGCATTACAGAATTTCAGAAGTGAAAGAGTACTTGGCCAATCCAATCCACATCAGAAAGAGGTCTACCACTACAAGCTACCAGGCAAATGATCATTTCCCCTTTACTTGAAGATTTGAGAAAGGTAAGCCTACTACTGAGGCAGGTCGCTGCATTTCTGGACAATTCTAATGATTAAAAAGCTTTTCCTTACATCAAGTCTAAATGTGTCTCTTTGTAACTTCCATTCATTGCTCCTTGTTATGCCTTCTAGGGAACAAAAGAACCGAGTTTAATCCTACTTTCAGAAGCCCTTTAGATACAGATTCCTCCAGCATATTCTCTTCTCTAAGCTAACCATTCCTAGTTCCTTTGACAAATACAAATATGGCATGGCCCTTAACCTTTCTGGTTGTGCTCAGGATGTTCTCCCCAAAGCTGTGGCACTCAGAAATGAATACAATAGCCTGCATGTGGTCTAACTGCACCCAGTACAAAGAAACTCTCATCTCTATGTTTCTGAAAGTTAAGATTCTCTTCATTTAGTCCAAGATCACACTGGCTTTGAGCTTGTTTTCCATTTGAAAACCCAAGTCTTTTTTCAAACTGTTGTCTATATTCTTTATCTTACCCATCTCATGCTTGTGAAGTTGATGTTTTGAACCCAAGTTTCAGGAGACGTAACAGTATCACTCAACAAGAAAATGTCAAGGAGACCAATTTTCCCCCTAGATTTGTTATTTTATTGTAAACATTTTTGAATCAAAAGTTTATCGCAGCTTTTAGCATAATTTGTTGATTACAAATATTAAGCTCCTACCTGAAGGAACAATTTTGACACACGCTGATAGAAGTGAAACAATGACTGTGAGCTGCTTGAGAGCAAGGATGGCTAGTTTGCTTTTCTTTGCATGCCTAGTGTTTAGCCTAGTCCCCAGTACAGAGCAGACACTTAACACTTGTAACTTGTTTACAAAATGGTTAATTTTTACCAAATTCCTGATAACATTCACAAAATGTATTGCAATTCTGAACAATTAGGATGAAAGTGGTATTCACTTATGGGAACTAAAATAGGTTGCTACACAATCAAAAATTGAATTCTACAGCAGATTCTGATTCAGGAGTTGTAAGGTTTTGGAAATGTCCAATATCAGAAACTGTCCAAGTAAATGAAAATGATCAACTAATTCCAAGAACCAAAAATGTCCATTTCTAAATGATGTGGTCCTAAATTAAGATTCTCTAACATTCTCTCTCTCTCTTCTCCTCCCTCCCTCAATGTAAAACGATCACATGAAGCTACTTATCTTGCTCATTGTGCCATGAACTAGTTGTCATCTGACAAAATAATCTTTTATTTTAAAAATTTCAAAGAAATAAAAAATTGATAAAATCTTCTCTTACGGGCAAGGAGGGAATAGGCCGAGTTGTGGAAAACAGAATCAAAGGAAAAAAGGCGGAACAAACACTACTCAACTTCTCTACTAATCTTGCCCCGTCCTCCTCAAAATACAAAAAAAGTCTGACAGACACAAACAGCAGGTTTTATCTGTTGAAAGAAATGTAGCACAAAGGATCAATCTTATGATATGGCTATAGGCAAGACAAGTCAAACCAAAGTGGAGAAAACACTGGGAGTAAAGCTTCAGGAAGGAAGGAGAAAATGTTCAGTTATCTCCTCTGTACTAAAACCTGGAACCAGAAAAGTAAAACTTCTTGTATCTAATGTACGCTTAGTAGCCTGTTAACAACATGTGCCAATGTTCTTAAGAATCTGTTAAAAAAAACAATGTAGAGATGAAAAAAACTATTTCAAGAATATCATAGTTTTAATGGTATTCAAAGTATCAAAATTATAAAATGGCTCACTAAAAACAAGTTGCAGAATAGACCACAATACAAATTATTTATTTACCACATTATTTGCCATAATTAGGACACTAAGTAACTACAGTGATTAAAACACTTTGGTCATCATCATCAAACTGTGCCCAGCAGGTACCCCACAATAAATATTTGTTCAAGTTCTATTCAAAGTGGATATTCGTCCTACAAGACTAACAGATAAAAAACAAACCATTGTTTCTTGTCATATATGGAAATTAGCAACTACACAAATTTGATAATTAAGCTTGATTTGAGCAAGTTGGAAAGAAAATCGTTTCCACAATAAATCTTTCATATATTCTGAAAGGTAAGGTGACAGGTGCCCTCTAGTGTCAATTTTTAGCTATAAGACCTTGAAAAAAAGGAAGAGAGAAGAAATGTAATACTTGACTGTAAATCTTCACTTAAAAATTTTTTTAAAATTAAGTTACAGAGAAAAGCATTTTAAGAAGGATAAATTAAGACTACCAATGGGCTACAAATAAATTCAAAATTTTGGTAGCTTTGGACTAGCAAGGGAAATAATGAAAGAAACAGGTAGTAGTGGCTTTCAAGGAAATCTGTAATTCTCTTAACCCTTAAGGATCTATATTTCACCTAACCATGCTAATTTCAGTCACAACTTAATTTATATGTAGCCTGAAGAGGTAGAGACCATGTAAAATGCACTGAGGGCTGTGCTAGATGTCTATACAGAGATGAAATGGTACCTTAGATAACTGAGATGGTTAAAAAAAAAAGTATGCAGGAGCATAGGTACAACAGCACTGTTACTTATTCATAGTATACATCTTGGTTTTAAAAAAGTACTTCTTAGTGTTAGTAATATCCTCTCCAGAAATTACAGGGTATTCGAACTCTATATGAATTTAGTTTTCTACTCCATTACTATGGAAACTACTATACAGGGTCACTTGATAGTCTCTTGAGCACTATTTCACTTCATAGTTGATAAACGAATATAAATTCTACTAATCTTGTTCCTTTCAATAAATTGTCTTAGGTTCTTCTCAAGCATCAATTTGCCTTCTTTTTACAAATCAAAGGTTGTAATAATTTTCCTTTCTCTCTGCAAGTAGGGAGAGAGTGGGGGAGAGTTCCATCAAACTCCCACACAGCTCCCTGGTTAAGTTTATGTGCCCACTTTGGAACATGTATTTTATTTTGATTCCCTGAGAAGATGCTGGAAATGATCTAATCTTGTAAGGCAGCTACAATGTAAGAAATAAGTGAATCTTATTCTCTCTGTGTGTGAATATATAGAAAGATATAGATAAAACTATATTTCTATATATTGACTACATAGAAAATATATTCTATAGCAATTTTTAAAAAGCATAAGGGCAATATATATATATTATATATATCTTTCCATCTATCTATCTGCCTATCTACTTACATACTATGCTTTTTCTTTTTTTCCTGGTTATGTGATTTGATTATTGTGACAAACTTCCCATGTAGAACGGAGAAGTCTTCCACTTATAAAGATCAGAAACTCATCTGTAACTTAGAATCTTCTAACTACAATCACTGACAAGTTAAGTGACTCACTTATGGTTACACAGCTGGTCTGTAAAAAGAACAACATGAACCCAGGTCTCCCTAACTTCAAGGGTAGCCTTCTATCCACTAAGTTACATTGCCACCTCTTATGTAAAACCTTTTTAAAAACAAAAATACAGGCTAATAATGTAGGAAAGCAGAAAAACTTTTATTCAAGTAAGAAAAATTCACACTACTCATCATGAAGCTAAAGAATCCTAAAATGAATTTTTCAATTAATTCTTATTATGGCCTTAATTTTCTCATATTCTGGTGAATGTGTAAGATTGTATGAAACAAAAGCATTAACCATAATAAAGAAATTCTTCCTATGATTGTAATGTTATTGTATGGCTGAATTCTTACACTTATCAAAATTTAATATCAAAATGTAATAATTTCTAATATTTTACAGCAGAAATAGCAAATAGGTTTCCTCCTCATCAAAAGGAGTAATTTTAAATAGGAAAATATACAGGTCTTTGAATTGGCATATTATCATATTTTAAATTTTTTTGAAATGTGAAGATGCTGTGTGACTAGTTTTTTTATTAAATGGAATTATATTCTACATACTGACTGTATAGTTATTTTGTAACAGGCTAATCTGGCATGGCATTCTTGTTCATCACTTACATTCATTATATATGAAGATGTCTATTTTATGTTATTAGAGGATATTCACCAATTTTATGGTTCAAAGACTACAGAGTCTGGCAAGTTATTCTCCATTTAGAGTAACAAATATTATAAATTCAGACATGTCTATGACAAATTTTTCAGTTAAATATGAAAGAGAATACTAAGAAGAAAGACAATGAAGACACTATTAGAATGGAAAAATTATGATGAAAGTTAAGGCTCTATTTTTGAAAAAAAAATACTAATGTTGAGGTGATAGGTTATCTTTGAATTTTCTTTGTATGTAGCTCCTTCCAGAACCTCTCCTGAAGGAAGGTGTCCAGGCTACCCAGCTCCACTCCTCTGGACTTCTCTATCATGTGCCCCCAGGAGGTACCTTCCTCCTTGCAAGCTCTTTGATGGCAGGGACTGTCTTTTGCCTTTCTTTGCATCTCCAGAGCTTTACTACAGTACTTAGCACATAGTAAGTGCTTAATAAAGATTTGTTTACTGACATACTTTTAGTGGAAAATATCTGTCTGCCTTCATTTTCTGTGTGATATCATAAATGTCACAATACTGAACATGATGTTGGAAATTACTATTTCAATTTTATAATTTTGGGGAATTTAAGTTTGACTTGAGTTCTATAAAGTCATTTGCTGCAATAAATTTCATTAAGAGATAGAAATGTGTGTAAGTTTATGTGTTGCGTATATGACCAATGCTCAATGGGCTGCACAACTCAAGTCTGAGTTCCAGAGCAGGTAGCTACTTTCACTGGTGCAGGGCATCTCCTTGCCCAGGAGTTTGCCATGCAGATGAAACTATAGGGTCAGGCCCTATAGGGAGATATAAATATGGGGAGTAGGGAGGTAAGACTACATCAGGGTGAGGAACTATTTAACAGTATGGAAATCCCCTCCTTCAAAGCAGAGTCTGAGTCATCTGGGACACATTTAAGGTCTTGATGAATTAGCTCTAGGCAGACCCTGAGAGGCTGGGTGATCTGAAGGGGGTGGTTCACAAGGCTGCCAGAGGTCACAGGCAGAACCGTAAGGCAGGGTCTCAGGATTCCATGGCTGGTCACTCTTTATTGTACTATTGCCTTTCTACAAATTTTGGGGCTACAATGTTTTGTCTCAGTTTTGCTTTGACAAATACAAGTCCTGAACATGTTATGTAGACATACACACATACACATACACACACACACACACACACACACACATATACACACACGGCTATGTATATATATAGGCTATGTATATATAATATATACATATTATGTATACATATATATATAGCCACATGAAGCAATATTAAACTATGTTATACATAGTATTCAAATTCAAATGCAGTCATTTTATACAGCATAGCACAAGGGAAAGAATACTGACTGCACTAGGGACAGCATACCTATGTTTGAGTTCTATATCTACCATTGGTTAGATGAGTTTGGGCATCTCTGAACCTCAGTTTCCTCACACATAAAATGGAGATAAAACTCATATTACTTACCTCACAAAGTTGTTACAAGGATTAAATGACTATTAAGCACCTGGTAAATCTTAAAATTACATGAATTTCATGTATTATCATTATTATTATTCAACAGAGACTTTATACAATATGGGATAAAAAAGTAACACTTAACTTAAGAGACAGAAGATCTGAATTTAAATTCTAGATCTATCATTTACGAGCTGTGTGATGTGGACAAGCTCCATCTCCATAAACTTCAATTTCCTCATTTGTAAAGGAAATAATACTCAATTCACTTATCTCAAGTGTTGCTGCAAGCATCAAATAAGAACATTATATAAATGTTATTAAAATGTTACGAATTTATACTTGCTCTTGATAATTTATAAAAAGAATGCAGTACTAAATTACCACTCTGTATTTAAACAGATATAACATCTTCCCCATGTGAAAGGTAAGGTATTTGGTGAAAAGGTATTTAATCAAATAAATAATTTTGAGCCCTTAAGAGCAAGACATGCTAGTAAGCTATAAAAAATTTAAAGGGCCTATGAGTTAGCAGAAATGATTAAAGTTGTGTTAATCCATACTTGTTAGTCTCATCTTTCTGAGGAACGAAAAAATATACTAGGGAATACAGGATTATGGATTCTTGGAGTTGGAAGGGATTTTAGAGATCAACTATCCCAGCACCCTCATTTTACAGATGTGAAAACTGAGGTTGATGTTAAGTGATCTGTGCAAATCACAAAGCTAGTTACTGGGAGACCAGTACTAGAACATGGGCTTCACAGCTCACAGCCTAGTAACCTCCCCAATATGCCAGCTTCCTGCTTAATAAATTATTCATTTGACCTTATTAGTAAAAAAGAATGTTCAGAATCCAAACCTGGAGGATGAACATCAATCATTACTACTTGTATCGAGGGCTAGATCACAAGGAAGTGAATGTGAATTTTATCTTATGTTAATTTGCTCCATAAATTTATTTGCAAGGTTTATTTAGAATAGAATTATTCAGTGAAAACAATCAGTTCTGACAATGAAATAATATAAATATTTTAAAAGTAAGCAATAATATTTTTTAAAAAAAACCTACCTTAAGCCATAACAAGGCAAAGTGAAGAATCGGAATAATGCCAGAAAAACTCTCAAAGGAAGTAAGGTGAACACATAGAGAAATGCATCCAGGCACAGAAAGATTCCAAAAATCATAAGCTAGATTTTTTTTAAGAGAAAGAAAAGAGTATATTATTTTTTTAAGTAATTAAGGAAACCAAATTTTCAACAAAGCAAGTTTAAGAACATTAGGCATTTTATTTCTCATCACTAATTATTTCATACAGATTTTGTTCTAAAGGACCATCTACAAGTTTTCCCACAACATATCATTCACTTTAAACAATCACTCAAAAGAGTAGTGTCTGAACTTAATGGTGGATAAAACACTGAATATAATTTACTAAGCCTTTACTCATTCCTTAGATGTTTAAAAAAAAAACAACAAAAAAAAACCTTAGGCAGATCTACCTCTTTCAGCATGATAGAGGTAAGAAAGGTAAACTGGACTGAAGTTCAGCCCTGGAGTCAAGAGACTGCCTTCACGTCCTGTCTCTGACATTTCCAGGCTGTGGAGTCATGGGGCAAATCTTTCAGTGCCTCCAGATAACTCTCTAGGGTTTTAAGTTATGTAATTACCTATCTGTATCGGTAAAGGAAGTTTCCATAACAATGAAATCACAGATCTCGGCCAAAAATAAAAGGTCCTATTAATTGAATAAAATGTAAGACATAATTTGTAAAATGATTCTTAATGTTAAAAGAAAATGTACAAATTTCTTTTTCTGCTCACTAATTTTAAAATATATCTAAAGTATAGTTAAATGAATTTATTCTGAAGATAATTTTTTTAAGATAGGAATACATCTCTTTTTTGTATGGATAGTTTTTAACCTTAATGTGAATCTGTATCAAACAAATGTAGCATGACAGTTCATAAACTCAGGCAGGGATATCTTTTGGAGGTTAAACCTTGTCACAAAAAGTTACAAATTCTCAAAAAAAAGCAATTAATTAGTAATTTATGCTTAAATAGAATAGAAAAAGGTTAACTTTTTTTTGATGATTTGGAGTAACTGCTATCATTATTAAACTGCGTTTTAACACAAGGGCTATATTGAAGCACATTGTGCTTTTGTTCCTATACTAAATGGCCAATGTCATTCTTCTATGTACTTTTTAATAGTTTCATCTCCTGCAATGAGCCATCACATATCTCTCCTTTATATTTTCCATAATTCTAATCTATCATCATGATGTATATACAAATGTATGCGAGGATATAAAATTGGCTCTAGAGTAAGATGAGCTTCATATCAGGTATATTATTCACATATTTTTCTGTTTTCTTCTCCTTGACTGAGTTGCTAAAAGGTTAAGTTTATTAGCTATATGGTCTGTCACTCCATATCCATTCTATTCAGTGAAATGGAAACCATTTCCTCCATTACATTAAAGCTCTTGGTGAGCTGGGAATACCCATGTATCAGAATTTTAGACATATTTCAGGGGTCACTGAATCCAAGCTCTTTTATGTGACAGGAACTGGGAGCCCAGAGAAGTTAAGGAACTTCCCCAAGGGCTGGAATCCCTGACTCCTTATGCACTGACAAGTTACATTTCTGACATATTTTAAGACTTCAACAAACTTGGACAGAACTACTCACTCTAGAGTTCATCATTAAATTTTTATCATATTGTTCCTGGATATCTTTCAAGAACTTTCAGTCTTTGAATTAAGTCTTTTGTTGGGTCTGAGAGGAATTAGAAAGAACGCTGAAATTGAGTAAGATGAGACATGAGGTTGAATTCTCCCCGTGACACTTAGTAGCTATTTGATTATGGGCAAGTCACAACCTCTCTGAGCCTAACTGTCTAAATTGATTATCTATAAAATGGAGCTAATAAATATCTGTCATGCCTACCCAGAAAAGCTGAGAGGACAAAAAAAGGATTATAAAGCATTATGCAAAGCTTAGTCTATGTATTATAAAAACCTATTTCTGAAAATGAAATATTTATTTTTATTGAATTAAAAGGAATTTACTTCATTTCTAACATTCTTTTCCATTTTATCTCTATGAATCTATGACAGATCAATCAATCAGTGTGTGTGTATCCGTCCTTTGTTGCTGAAGAAGACCATGCTATCAGAGAAATGATGATATGACTGCACTTGACTTTGTTTTTGAGTAAGGGAGGGCTGTGCAGGTCACCAGCCTCACTTCTCCTCCAGAGTCATCTGAATTCAGTGACCAGATATTCATCAGCATGACTGGAGATGACCCAGGATGAAGTAGTTGGGGTTAAGTGACTTGCCCAAGGTCACTCACCTAGTGAGTGTCAAGTGTCTGAGGTGAGATTTGAACTCAGGTCCTCCTGACTCCTGCACTGGTGCTCTATCCACATTTAGGCCAACTACCATGCTAAGTGCTAAGGATATAAAGAGAGGCAAAGGACAGTTTAGGCCTTCAAGGAGTTTATGATCTAATGGGAGAGACAACATGCAAAGAAATATATATGAAGCAAAATACGCAGGATAAATAAATGACCACTTTCCAATACTTTTTCCACAGTTCTCATTTGTTTTCTAATTTTTTTTCCCCTCAAGCACTCTCATTCCACTGAGAAAAACACTTTTTTAACTTTTGCTTCCTCTCTTGTAGGAATTCTGGCTGAGTTTTTGCCAAGTTTGATTTGATGCATTCTTTGTAGTTGTTTTTGGAGTCATTCTCTTCTTCTGAGTTTGTGTCTTGAGCATCCCTGCTAACATGATAGCTCATTACAGTGGAGTTCTTTTTTTTTTTATTTGCACATTCTTCCAGACTACTTGCAGACTTCAGACTTGAGATTAGGTCTGGGTTCTGCCGCACTTCTGGAAGGAAGGTCTGGGCTGGACCTACTGTTGTTTTGGGGGGAACATTGAATGCTGTATTATTCCAGAATCTCAGCAACAGGCTGGGTACCTTCTCCCAGAGGGGTCCGATCTAAGGTAAAGTCTGATGGCTGCAAACCCTGGTCTAAGCTCTGAAATTCACCTGACCTGGGTTTGGTGCTATGCAAGAGTAGATTGCTGCTGGCCTTAGCCCTATCATGTAGCTAGAAAGCTCTTTGGATCAAAGTAGAAAAATTGTATGCTCACTTTTGGTCTGAGTTTCCTGTCTTGAATATTCCTCTGCTGGCTGGGCTAGTTGCTAGAATGGGGTTTGAGCCATACTACTACTGCTACTGGCTCTGAATTTGCTCCTTTCTCAGTATACTGTCCAGGAACTCCTTACCAGGAAGTAAAATGCCTCCTCAGCAGCACAGATCCTCTTTCACTACCCGGGATCTCTGACCCAGGACTGACAAAGCTGCTGGCTCGCATTCCCAAAGCAGCCGTGGTGTGGGTCTCAGCTGTCCCAGGTCTGGGACCTCATTTTCTGCTAGTGTGCAGCCTCTTCCTGAGTAATGGAATGCACGGCTTGCTGTGTGCTCCTGCCCCAACCCTGTCTCCCGTGTCTATAGACCTCTCTCTCTGTCTCCCTGTGGTGACATGGACTAGAGAAAGGACTCAGCATGTCTTTTTTTTTTTTTCTATCAAGATTTGGTCTTTTCTGGTGAATTTTATAGATCTCTTTGGAGAAGTTGCAGATGGGAGCTCAGCTGCATTGCTTTCTTCTAGTCTACCATCTTGGCTCTGCACCCAATTGTCTTTCTTTTTACTTCTATTTGTATTTCCAGTACTTAGCACAGTGTATGGTCCAAAGTAAGCATTAACAGATGCTTTCTGACTTGACAAAACTAATAGGTTTCAACTACACATATATAAACAGCTGCATAAATCAAAATATTGTCAATCTTGTCACTACAAATTGATGTATATCTTCAGTATTCTTTAGCCTGGAGCACAACTGATAAAAAACTTTAATAAACACACCTGAGAAATTCA
This sequence comes from Notamacropus eugenii, assembly GCF_028372415.1. Classification (NCBI taxonomy): domain Eukaryota; kingdom Metazoa; phylum Chordata; class Mammalia; order Diprotodontia; family Macropodidae; genus Notamacropus; species Notamacropus eugenii. The sequence continues at coordinate 68,815,921 of NC_092877.1, forward strand.
GCCTTTCTAAAACTTAAGTATGCAGACCTACACAATGTGCAAACAAACAAAAACCCAGCCCACGTATCAAGAGATTTCCCTTTTTTTTCCTACCACCGGCACTCATATGTATTAAATTCTATCATGGTGCCAGGGAACATCATTATGAGGAAATTCATCACCTGTGAGACTGTGTCAGCCTTGGCCCTCATACCTCACTGGGACCCTCCATAGTCTCTGCTCCTCTGACTGGAGGCTTGAAAGGTAGAGAAAAGAACAACCAAATCCTCCATTTAAGAAGATCTCCCCAGCCTCCATCCCCTGCACTGAGGAACTGCCACTCCTTCCTTCTATTCCCCAACTTTTCAGCTTCCTCTCGTGTGTTCTCTTCCATTAGACCTGGAGAACAGACATTGTCTTCTTTTTTGTTTTGTATCCCTGGGCATTTAGCAAAGTGTCTAGAACTTATCAGGTACTTATTAGGACTGACTGAGGATTTTTGAATCCTGAAACATGATTCAAATGTTTGTTCATTGCTCTGTGTGTATATATATATATATATATATATACTATATAACAAATTCCAAAAACATTTTTGAATATTTTGCAAAAGGGAATAATAGAGGAAAATTAAGGATAAAATAAAATGCATATACAAGTGCTTGCAGCATTCTGTTAAGAGAAATACCTGAGAATGCCTCTCCTTGAAATGTGTTTTTTTAAAAACTGAGCAAGATATCTTCTTTAAAGTATGAAAGCTAAGACAAATAATCTGTGTTTACTACATGATTTAAAAAATTATTAATTTATTTGTTTTCAGTTTTCTACAGTCACTTTCATAAGTCTTAGATTTTCTCCTCCTCCCTCTCTCCTCTCTCCCCAAGATAGCATTCAGTCTTATATGGGTTTTACACATGCATTCTTATTAAACATATTTTCACATTAGTCATGTTGCATAGAAGAATTAAAATGAATGGGAGACACCACAAGAAAAACCAAATCAAAACAAAAGATAACGTAAAAGATGGTATTCTGCTTCATTCTGTGTTCCAGTCCCATAGTTCTTTCTCTGGAAGGTGATGGCATTTTACCTCAAGAGTCCTTTGGGAATGTTTTAGGTCCTTGCATTGCTGTGAAGGGCTAAGTCTATCAGAAACAGTCCTTGCATACTGTGGCTGTTACTGTGTATAAAGTTCTCCTGGTTCTACTCCTTTCACTCAGCATCAGTTCATATATGTCCCTTCAGAACTCTCTAAAGTCTTCCTGTTCATTATTTCTTATAGCACAATAGTTTTCCATTACATTCATATACCACAACTTGTTCAGCAATTCCTCAATTGATGGCCATTTCCTCAATTACCAGTTCTTGGCCACCACAAAAAGAGCTGCTATAAATATTGTTGTACATATGGGACCCTTTCCCATTTTTATGATGTCTTGGGGATACAGTCCCAGAAGTGATATAGCTGGGTCAAAGGGTATGCACATTTTTGTAGCCCTTTGGACATAATTCCAAATTGCTCTCCAGAATGGTTGGATCAGTTCGCAGCTCCACCAGCAATGAATTAGTGTTCCGATTCTCCCACATCTTCTCCAACATTTATCATCTTCCTGTTTTGTCATGTTAACCAGTCTGATAGATGTGATGTGGTACCTCAGAGTTGTTTTGATTTGCATCTCTCTAATCAATATTGATTAGTACATGATTTTTGCCAGATGATTTCGTGTTTGGAGCTTAGGATAGAGAAACAGGAGAAATTTAACAGTCAATCAATAAACGTTAAATGCTTAGTATATGTAAAGCACGGTTAAGCACTGGGGATACAAAAAAATGATTCTCTGCTTGGAGGGCTTACAATCTAATGAAAGGGGAATTTTTATGGAATACACAAGCTCTTATATATTCAGATTCATGTAATTTTTATCACTGAAGAGCATGACCAGTAGTTTGATACATGTATACACAATAAGATCTCCACTGGATTCTGGGTAAGTAGGTAATTACTAATTCTATTTCTAGAGTAAATCATAAAGAAAAAAGATGCTGGCAGTAAGGAGAAGAATAAGATAACAGGAATTTTTGAAAGTCAAGTTCCAAGTATGCTAACTCACATACATATGGTGATAAACAGCTAACACAGGGTTAGTAAGGTAGAATAAAATGACAAAAGTGGGAGAAAATGGCTAATAAGGAGCTGAAATCCAAGATATGCAAGAAGAGAGATCATGTTGCTTCTTCTGTTGAAGTCAATTTGCTAGTTCCATATGAACTAGATTGATATGACTACATCCAAATGTAATTGTGGATACAACTGCAAAATCACTGTCAGCAATCTCTGAAAAGTACTGGAGAATACCTAAATAGGAGCAATGTAGCCAGAGCGCAGAAGGTAAAATATCTGGATTTTTTGTAAAAGAAAGAGTGTGGAGTCTGAAAAGTAAGACTGGTGAGCTCAACTCTCTCATTTCTAAATATTTTTTTCTTTAGAATGTGTTACTCAAGGGAAGGTAAGTGAACATCTAGAACAAGAAATCACAAAGAACCAGTATCCTTCATTAACAAGCAGTCACGCCAAACTAATTTGATTTCCTTCATGTATTGAAACAGTATAGTAAAAAGCAACAGCTCTGGAATTAGAAAATCTAGGATGAAATTTCAATGATAATATGTACATCTGATGGGACACTGGGCAAGGTAATTAAATCCTCTGAGATGCAGTTCCCTTAACTTTAAAATAAGGGCACTGGACTAGATGGTTTCCCTTCTAGCTCTATTTTTTTTTTATTGCAAGAAACTGGCAAAAGTTTCCAATAATTCTATTCTAGACAATATGGAGAGTAGCAAGCTACATAGTAGAATAGTTTTGTGGCTTCAATATTGTTGGAGTGACTAGACTGGACAGACAGCAGGCATTTATGGGCCCATATCAACTTGGAGGTAGGGTTTCACTGACCCACTCTAGCAATCTGCCCTTGACCCTCTGGCTGTCCAAAATTTTTATTAATAACCTGGACGAAGACAAAGATAATCTGATTATTAAAAGGGAATGCCACAGTTATGTATGGGATAACTAATCTAAGTGGAAGATTAAAAGACTCCAGCTGGTTAAAATATTAAGAGAAATGTAACAAGGCAAAATTGAATAAAAATAAATGTAAAATCATAATTGGAGGAGGGGTGGGGAATCAATTTTACTAGCACTAGATGGGAGGAGAAAAAAGCAGCTTATGTGAAAACAAAAAATAAACCAACCCTTTTGTGAATTTCAGTGTCAATCAACCAACAATGTGACATGAGAGCCAAGGAGACTTCCACTTTAAATGGCTCTGCATTGGGTTACACAGAAGCTGAAGCTGAACTCTCCCAGTTTTACTCCAGGAAAGATCCAAAACCAGAACCAGATTGAATAATAAGCCCAAACCCCAAAAGAAATTCGGATAAGCTAAGGCTGTTACAACAATAACAGCAACAAAGACACAGACAGAAGTTACAGGCATTAGGAACAGAGTTCCAACAGTGCAGCACGCATGAGCACAGGCAAACAAGCCAGAAACTCTTGGCAACCTCATTCAAAAGGAAATCCTCAACAATATCTTGATGAGGGAAATTCTAGAGAGTAGACATCAGCAGGGGAAATTGCACTGCTTCTCAGAAGAGATGGCCACTGCCAAGAGGGTGAAGCATGCTTACGAAGCTTGTTTCAAGCACTGTTTGTGAGGCAGAGGGAAAAAATAGCTGCTGTAAATCTAATAACCACTTTGTACAACGTATAACTTCTCTAGAAGAGACTCCCTAAGTTCCTTTTGGGAAAACACTGGACACTAGTCACACTTAAGCTTTGCTGTAGAGAGTTTACAGTGCAGCTCCGGGGTGAGGATATAATATATCAGACTTATTGAGAATAACGACTCCCCTTGTTAGGGTCAGGCTGCCTGCAGGATAAATTTAGGCTTTGCCTAATTAAAGGGGAAAACCCTCCCTGTGGGAAGGGAGACTGGAAAGGGGAAGGAGTGCCGCTTGGCTCACCGGTAACACTTGAATGATGGAATTGGTATAAAATACACCATCAAGGGCACACATACGACTAGCAAATGAGGAAAGCCAATCATGAAATGAGAACAAGGAATAAGAGATGAATAGCCTGTGTTGCGATGATATCAATAAAATATCAAAAGAACTAAAGGGGAGCAGCTACTGTGGCACAGTGGACAGAGTACTGGCTTTGGAGTCAGGAGGACTTGAGTTCAAATCCAGCCTCAGACACTCACTAGCTGTGTGACCCTAGGCAAGACACTTAGCATTAATTACCTGCCTGTCCCCCTTACCCTTCTCCCCAATCCCCCTCAAAAACACCCCCCTAAAACCCAACAAACCCTGGAGGAAGGTCTCCAGTGACTAGCATACCACATGGAAAAAAGTGGATAGAAATCACATGATACGGTGACCTGAGTTGATGAAGGGATAACCCATGATCCCATCAATTTTTAATATTTACATATGCAAAATATCACATATTTTAAAAAATAACTTATAGTAGTTATTTCCCCATATCATTTTATACTATTATATTGCTTTAAAAATCTTTTCAGTAAAAAAAACCTACACCAATTCTCCCTCATGCTACTATCCATGACTAAAATATCTGAGAGCGAGATACAACAGTACAGTGGCTCCGTAAGTCCTCCCATTCTGTTTGCTTAAGTACAATCTTACTGGTTCTGGAATGTATAACGTTTCCCAATTCCAGGTAGCAAAAGACTAAATAATAACTGATCCAACAATTTTGTTCTTTCCCAAAATCTCTCTATGGCCTTGGGTATTGTTGCTACTATCCAAATGGCCCCAGCCTCTAATAAAATTAAGAAAAAAAGGAATCGTGACAGAGTCCTAAGCTTGCAGCAAACTGCTGTCACACTGAGGAAAGGGACAGAAAGAAGCTGTCTTTAAGAGCCAGTAGTGTGCCGGGTACTGTGCTAAATGCTAACTATCTCATTTGACTCTCACAACAACACTATGGTAAATTCTATTATAATCCCTATTTCACAGATGAGAAAACTGAGGCAGGCAGAGATTAAGTGATTCAACCAGGGTCACACAGCTAGGAAATATCTGAGACTGTGTTCCTGACCCCAGGTTGAGCACTCTGTCCCCTGTGCTACTCAGAAGCGTTAAGACAGTGCAGAGCCTAACAGAGAGACATGGGGAACAACTGCCTGTCCCCCAGTTGTTGATATTCTGTGCCTCCTTCTAGGCCTAGAATTTTCTGACCCCCTTCCACCACAAAGCTTTCCAGTATGTAACTGGTGGAATACTTAAAAATGAGAAAAACAAAAACAAAATGGGGTTTAAAAAAGGAGTTCACACAAAGCAACAGTTACATTAAGAGTATATCTCATGAGGCTGACTGCTTCACCATATTTTCATAAAATTGATACTACAAGGAATATATGGATTAGAACAACTTTTATTTCAGTTTTAGGAGTAAGGGGAATAAATAGAGCTTTCTAAAAATGTTAAGTAGTGTCTATCTAAAACCAAAAAGCAAGTATTATCTGTAACGGGGATAAGCAAGAAGTCTTCCCAGTAAAATTAAAAAAGCAAAGATGTCTATTAACCACCACTATTATTCAATATTGTATTTGAAATGTTAGATATGGCATTAATAAAAGAAAAAAAACTGAAGGAACAAAAATAGGCAATGAGGAAACTACCACTCTTTGTAGATGATATAATGATATAGAGAACCCTAGACTAGAGAATCAACTGAAAAACCAGCTGAAACAATGAACAACTTTAGCAAAGTTTCAGGATATAAAGTAAACCCACAGACCTTACCAACAAAACTCAACAGGAGGAGATAGAGAAATTCCATTAAAAATAACTATAAACATTATAAAATACTTGAGAATCTACCTGTCAAGACTACCTCAGGGACTATGGGTACACAACTACATAACACTTTTCCCAGAAACAAAGACAGATCTAAATAATTGGAGAAATAATTGCTCATGGGTAGGTTGAACCAATATAATAAAAATGATAATTCTACCCAAGTTAATTTACTTATTCAGTACCATGCCAATCAAACTACCAAAGAATTATCTCATAGAGCTACAAAAAAATAATAACAAAATTCATCTAGAAGAACAAAAGGTCAAGAATGTCAAGAGAATAAATAAAAAAAAAATATGAAGGAAGGCAACCTAGCAGTAACAGATCTCAAACTACACTACAAAGCAGTAATCATCAAAACAGTCTGGTACAGGCTAAGAACTAGAGAGCTGAATCAGTGGAATAGATAAGGTACATAATATACAACAGTAAATGACCACAGTAATCTAATGCTTGATAAACTAAAAATCCAAGTTGTGACATCCATTTGACAAAAACTTCTGGGAAAACTGGAAAGCAGTCTGCAAGAAACTAGACACAGATCAAAATCTCACACTGTATATGAAGATAAGGTAAAAATGTGTACATAATTTAGACATAACAGGTGATCTCAATCAGCAAATTAGGGAAGTATGGAAAATTTTACCTGTCAGATCTATGGTTATAAGAAAAGGTTATGACTAAACAAGAGCAAGAGAGCATCACAGGAAGTAAAATGGATAATTTTGATTACATGAAATTAAAAGGATTTTGCACAAATAATACCAAAGCAGCCAAAATTAGAAGGAAAGCATTGGAAGGATCTAGTCTCATCTTCTCTGTCTGTCTCTCTTTCTCTTTGTCAGTCTCTCTCTCTCCCACCTCGAAAACACTGACCAAATAATATGACTACATGACTTTCTTATTCAAAACCTCTAACAACTCTCCATAATTTTGTTCCCATTTAGATTTTAGTCTTATATTACTCTTTCTCATATGTTCTGTATTGCAGCCAAACAGGACAACTAGGTGTTCCTACCTGACATACCATAATCCCATGTCCTGGCATCATTCCAGGCAAGGACGCACTTCTTGTCACCTCTGCCTTTCAGAAACCTTACTTTCCTTTATAGTTTAACCACCATGAAGCCTTCCCTGATGCCCTTATTTACTAACATGCTCTGTTCTCTTTCTGTACAAATTATCTTGTTATGCTAAGTATCTTAGCAAAAGAATATCATATTTTTCAAGGGCAGGGGTTGTTTTACTTTTCTATCCCCAGTTTAGTATTTATACATAACAGACAAACACTTAGCAAAAAAATTGTTGAACTGAATTCATCGAAAAGTTTCACCCAAAGTCACAGAATTGTTGGGTAGCACTAAGAATGACATACAAATATAGTTCACATCTGCCTACATGGTAAAATGTCACCACCAATAGGAAAATAATTGCTTTCATTCAATTGCATATTAATCATAACCTGAGTATACATTTAAACTAAAAGGCTTTTGAAAATGGTCCTACAGTTCTATGTCTAAAATGGATAACAAAAATAAAAAGTGAAATTTTATTATAAGGAAAGCTTGTTATCAAAACGTCAAGTCCTGACAGATCATCTGTTCTAAAGGAAAGAACTGGGCAGCTAGGTGGCACAGTGGATAGAATGTCAGGCCTGGAGTTACGAAGACTCATCTTTCTGAGTTCAAGTCACTTAACCCTGTTTGCCTCAGTTTTCACATCCATAAAATGAGCTGGAGGATCTTTGCCAAGAAAATCCCAAAAGAGGACATGACTGAAAAATGACTGAATAATAACAAAGGCCAGAGTCATGGTTTTGATATTAGAACACCTAGACTGCATTTTCAGATCTGGCACTTAACAGCTATGTGACTATGTGACCTTGGATAAGTTCCTTCCCTTCACTGGGTCTCCATTTCATTTTCTCTAAAATGGGGATAATAATAATGATTAAGCTACTGACTTCACAGGGTTGTTGGCAGGAAAGTACTTTGCATATAATTTAATGTTGCATATAAATAAGAGAGTATTTTTATTCTCTATTACATTATAAGTTTCATGTATGCGGACACTGTCTTATTTAAATTTTTGATCTACCCTAGTCTTACTTTTACATAGTGGGTACTTTCAAAAAGTAGTTATCTACCAAATGGTGAAATGAACTTTAAGTCTCTTGTGGAATACACTCATGCTACCTTATCTGCCACGTGAATCTCTTTAATATTTATGCAAACCATGTAGGCTAGCACTCATCTATTCTCCATGACTTGAATAAAAACTGTGCTTAGACAAAGGAAGGTTGTGAGGTCAGGATAAACACCACAGATCCCCAACTGCCTTTATGCAGAACAGCATAAACTAAAAAATCTGCCCGAACTGATGGGTGCCCGGCAGCTCTGCTCACTGTGTGCTCTTACCAGAGTTAATTGCTACCTCCTTGTAGTACTAGGGCAGTAACTATTACAATGCCACTGTTGGGGCCTGACTTTGTCCTTCTATGTTGAAACCAGGTGCTGCAGGCCTCAATGTCACTACACACGACTGTTTCATCACATTTGATGGGGTCACACATGGAATGGCTAAAATGACTCCAAAGGATTCTAGCTGATCATGGTCAGACTTAGATTTCCCTTCCTGTTAGAAATCCTCTCTTATTCAAGAAACTAGAACTAGTGACATTTTGACTCATAAGACTATCGCTAAAACTAGGAATGTTCAACTCAGGATCACCCAAGTATATTCAGGAAAAGACACAAAGTGGAAAAAAAGTAAAGAAAAAGCAACAAAGCCAGAGATTCTTCCAGGCCGGCATATGTGCAAGCAATTCTGTCAGGGTAGGGATGGAAACTTTTTAAACTGATGCAGCACCCTTTGTCAGTACTCAGCAAAATAAGCAGGGTACAGTTGGGACATTTGTACATATCCCCAGAACCAGAAACGTTTCAAGGCTGAGGGGGAGAAACAAGCATTATCCTTTCAAGTGCCTTTCCCGATAGCTTGCACCAAAGAAACACAATGAATTCCATATACCCAATTCTAGTTGGCAGCCTCTTGTCAGGAAGTGGTCTGACAAAGTCACTACTCTTTTTCAATCTTCTCTTTGAGATACCTTGAAAACACCTTCCTGAAGACTTTTAGGACCGTATTGCCCCCTGGCACAGATTTTTTTCTTTCATGTTCAAGTCTAATCATTCTACCAGATTTCATCTTATGTCCCATTTTCATTTCCTCACATAACACAATGGGCAGTTAGGTCCTAAGTAGCTAAATATGTTCATTCCAAGATCACTGAGGAGAACAAATAGTTAAAGAAATATTAACAAATCCATTCTCATTTTTTGTTTACTTATCTTCTTGACAGTTTCTTCTGAGTGCTGCTGAGATGATGGGGCTCTTTTGAGTCTTCATGCCAACTTCGGTAGACTTCACTTCTACTGCTTTTCACTTTTTAAAGGAAGCTCCTAATTTTTCTGCCATCATTCTCAGTAGTATTTTACAAATGAGTCTGTATTCCAAGCTAATTTTGCCCTTGGCTGCAAAGTCTCTCTTGCTAGCCAGGAGAGTTTATGGTCTATTGTGGCAACCAATTTTTATTAGATAAAACTCTACAGAAATCATCACAATTAAGGTCAGTATCTTTGTCCTTTTCTACATGCCATTTTGCTACATCAAAAACTCATTGGACTCATTTGAATAGGTCAGGTTAAAGTGGCTAGAATATGCAGGGTCATTTTTTCCATCTTTTTCTATCAAGTTGATATTGATTTTGACCTTTGCTCTAATCAAATGTTTGTTTGACTACACGTATCCAAAACGACTCTTACATCAGTAAATAGTCATTCTAGGACTGTTAAGATATAATCAGTTTCATTTTTTAAAAATTATGTTATTTGATTTCACTTTCAATTCTCTTTTCAAAGAAAGCATTCAAATTCAACAGTAACACAAAAGAGAGAACAAGATATATGATGGCAACAATGTAAAAGGAAGTTAAACTCTGAGCAATGAAAGGGCTGATGAAAGTCTTGGAGACAACATGAAGAAAGACATTCTGCTCCCTACACGGAAGTCTGCAGAAGACTTTGTGGACAAAGTATTACATGTGTTATCAGACTTTGATCGGATGTTTTTGTTTAACTTTTTCTTTGCCACAAGGGAGGGTTCAATATGGGGGAGGAGAGGTACGGTAGGAGGACTGTGATGTAAAGATAAAAGATACCAATAAACCATTTTTTAATAAGGAAAGCATTAGAAAAATATAGATGTGAGGCTTCTGAATAGTTATGAGCCTTTAGTGTGTTTTTTTCCACAAATCTGACCCATATTTTCTAACATACTTTTTATCATCCTCCCTTCTACTTATCTTTGTACTGAAGTTACCAACTATCAAAATGCATAAGAACTTCAAGCCATCCTTTATTTAAAAACACATAATTCTTAGTGTGAAGTTCTATGAACAAGGTGAATGTGGGGAGACTTTTGGAGAGAGTAGAAACTTAAATAAACATAAGAAAATACATTATGGAGAGAAACTCTAGTTCTAGCATAATGAATAAGGCAAAGCTTTCAGACAGATGGGAAATATTAAAAGAAGTGATACCAGAAATAAATAATCTGAATGAAAAAATAAACATGAGAGAAACTCAGACCTCAAGGCATCATGCTTTAGCTCTCCCATACCCATAGTCAAATCTCAAGAAAAAAAGAAAAGGAAAATACTTCCTGCCCTTAAGGGGTGAGAGAATGGGAAGATACTACACGAAGTACAAGAAAATTCAAGGAGGGCGACAACATTAAGGAAAATGTGATCAGAAAAATGCTTCCTTTTGAAAATGGCACCTGATCTAAAACTTGGAGGAAGCTAAGGATTCTAAAGGGCAGAAATCTGAGAGGGGAGCACTTGCCAGGACCAAGGAACAAGCTTGTACAAAGTAACCAAGGTAGGAAATGGAAAGTTCTGAGAATAGTAAGTAAGTAGGCTGTTTTGCCTGAAATATAAAGTACACAGAGTAGAAATGTGAAATAAGTCTGGAAAGGTAGGCTGTCATTTATAAAGAACTGAGTCAAATTTATTAGAATACAAGTCATTCCCCAAGTGATAAATGGTCAAAGGATATGAGTAGGCTGTTTTCAGATGAAGAAATTAGAGCTATTTACAGTCATATGAAAAAATGTTCCAAATCACTATTGACTAGAAAAATACAAATCAAAATAACTTTGAGGTACCACATCATACCTATCAGATGGGCTAACAGGACAAAAGAGGAAAATGATAAATGTTCGAGCATATGTGGGAAAATTAGAACATTAATGCATTGTTGGTGAAGCTGTGAATTGATCCAACCATTCTGGACAGCAATTTGGAACTATGGTCAAACGGCTATAAAACTGCACACCCTTTGATCCTGAAATACTGTTTCTAGGTCTGTATCCCAAAGAGACCATAAAAATGGGAAAAGGACCCACATGTACAAAAATACTGATAGCAGCTCTTTGGAAATTGAAGGGATGCCCATCAATTAGGGAATGGCTGAACAAGTTGTGCTATATGAATGTAATGGAATACTATTGTGTTATAAGAAATGATGAACAGAAAGACTTCAGAGAAATCTGGAAAGACTTACAGGAATGGATGATGAATGAAGTGAATATAACCAGGAGAACACAGTACACGCTAATGGCCACATTATGCAATGACTAACTTTGATAGACTTAGCTCTTCTCAGCAATGCAAGGATCTCAGACAACTCCAAAAGACTCATGATGGAACATGTTATCCAGAGAAAGAACTATGGTGTCTGAATGCAGATCGAAGTATACTATTTGCTCTCTTTTTTGTTTTGTTTTTTGTTTCTTCTTTCTTGTGGTTCCTCCCACTGGTTGCAATTCTTCTTTACAACATGACTAATTGAAACTATGTTTAATATGAATGCATATGTAGAGCCTGTATCAGACTGCATGCCATCTTGAGGAGGGGGAGGGAAAAGAAGGGGAGACAATTTAGAATTCAGAATCTTATGGAAATGAATGTTGAAAACTAAAAATAAATTAATTTTAAAAAAAGAAAGAAAGAAAAGGAAAGGTAGACTGGGATCAGTCTCTGAAGGGCTTTAAATGCCAAGGTATAGAGTTAGTATTTTATCCTATGGAGCCAGAGAAGCTTCTTGAGTAGGAGAATGACATGATCAGACCCTGTGCTTTAGGAAGACAATTTTGGCAGTTCTGTCGGGTATGAATTGGAGAGAAGTGAAACAACAAGGCGGGGGGGGGGGGGGGGGGGGGGGGAACTTTCAGCCTTAAGAGATACTTTTCAGGTAATCTGTACCCCCAGGGAAACCCTGTCTATATAATAAACATTAAGTTTTCAATCAGCAGGTCATCAGTAAGGAACATCAGAGAATTCATATTAGAGAAGTACATGAATGTAAAGAGTGCAGAAAACTATTAGGCAGAATAAAGCTTTAATATGTTAAGAAAATCCATACTAAAGAAAATCCCTTTAAATATCAATAAGGCAAATTATCAGTTAAAGGAATACTTTATGAAGGTGAAAAAATCCTACAGGTGAGAATCTCCATAAATGAGGATCATTACATTTGCAGATGACCCAGCTGGGAGGGATAACTAATACAATGAATTAGTTAGGATCTTGCTAGGCTAGAAGAGTGGTTCTCAAATGGTGTGCCTCAAGTTTCACTATGCGTACCGGTAAATTCTGGCTGTTGTTGCAGTTAAAAGTTGAAATCATTTTAATATCAATTTCACTTTCCCAGCACATGTACTACAGTATTCACAAAATAAGCAAATTTAGCTATTCCAGTAACTTCCTAATTTGCAGCATGCTGCTTCCTCTTCAGCTGCCATGAGAACCTTGAGCTCTGAACAGTTATCATTCATGTCATCTTGCCTGGAATCCCAGCACAAGCCTGAATCACCTCCTCTCCTCTTCCTTAGTCATTATATGTTGTCCTTTTCCATTGGATCATAAGCTCCTCAGAGCAGAGATGGTCTTCTTGCATATATCTGTATCCCCAGAATTTAGTAGTGTCTGGCACGTACTAAGCTCTTAGTACTATCCTACCCCATCCACATTAAAATCAAAATACATCAGATAGTGAACTTGCAAAGGACTCCACAAAAAAGCCGCTCTTATTCAAAGAAAGCTTCTTCAAAGTTTCCTATATTGTTGCCAACTTCAATGTTAATTGTTCAGCACAACCTTACAACAAAAAATACTATGTTACAAGCATCTGGCCAAATGTATTCAGCTTAAACTTAATAGGCACGAAAGGGAAGTCTATTCAAAATGTCAGCTTTACAGGTACCAGACAGGAGTGGAATGATTTTTTTTTTTTTTTTGCTGGGGATTTGTAACGTGGCAACTGAAAACATGAATGTGATCTTCACTTTATTAAGAGGCACAGTTTCCTGAATGAGGAAGGTGACTCGTCAAGGTGTCCCTGACAAATCATACGTGGAATGCTGTTTTCAGTTCTGGGTGCTACATTTTAGGATTGGCACAAGCTGACAAGCATCAAGAAGGTGACTGAGATGGCAAAAGGTTCTGAGAACATGCCCTGTGAGAATCGAGCAAAGGAAGTGGGGGAGAGAACATGTAGGGGGGATATGGTATCACTCTTCAAGGATTTGAAGGACAGTCATAGAGAAGATAAACTAGACTTTTTCTTCCAGGCCCCAGAGAAGAAAAAATTATAAAGTGACAGATCCAATTCCATATAAGAAAAAACATTCCTAAGATTTATAGCTAACTAAATTGTAATGCACTACCTCAGGAGATAGTGGGTTTCTTTTCACCCAAACACAGGGTGAGTGTCCTTGTACTGCTCATTTCCCAGCTGCCTGTCCTCCTCTGGACTTCTCCACCATGGCCTTCATCCTTCAAAATCACATCAGCCTTCAAACTCACATCTTGTCAGTATTCTCTGCCCTTGAGTACTCTCCTGCCCCCTCTCTGGAGGGCAGAGACCTCTCTTCCCATAGCCTCCCTTTTAGAAGGGCCCTCAGTCAACAGATACATGGGAAAGTTTGTCCATGAATGAGTGAATGAATGAATGAACAAAAGAAGCATGTATTAAGCATTTACTATGTGCCAAGCACTGTGCTATGGATACAAACTGAAGAGGGAGACAGTTCCAGCACTCAAAGCAGCTCACATTCTAATTTGGATACCACATCTAGCAGCATTCAGCTGCAGGGCAGATGGAAGTGTCTAGTGGTCCTAAGAATGCCACTTCTGGTCCACAGGTAATAGGACTAATTGGAGGAAACAGAGTTGATTCTCTGAGACATGGAGAGATGAGAGAGAGAAATTGGTCCTAAGATTTAGATTGAATCAATGGGCAAAGACTGAAGCCTGAAACAGCAGGCATAAGGGACTGGGGATATAAGAAATAGTATAGGAAGTAGAATGAGTGCCACATATTAAAGTTAGGGCAGATATGCCACTTGGGCAATAAGATACTTTGGGGACAGGGATGTCAAAGAAGACAGGGCCAAATTTTCCAAGGAAAGAAAGGAACAGTTATTGAGGTAAATATATATAGGAATAAATACACAGGGTTGACCCAGACCAGACCTTCGGTTACAAATGAAAAAAAATCAAGTATAAGTTTTGTACAAAACTTTCTTCAAGAAGTAACAAAAATAAATTATTTTAGCAACTTCAGGTTAGAAGATATTAAATCTTTATTTGCCCCTTCTATTCTTTGTTTTTACCCTTTGCTTCATCCCCATAACCTTTGGGAGGAGAGGAGGAGATGTCCAAAACATACATATGAATAACACGGAGCAGTTGTGAAGTATGTCTCAAATCCCAGCATTTAAAAATGTTCTGTTGAACATTATAGAGCACCTCTTCTCTCCTTGAACTGCCAGGAGAGGATTATGGCAGTACAGCAGATGAAGGAGTGAAGTGAGGAAGACTAAACTTCCTGAGTTCAAATCTGGCTTCAGACACTTACTAGATATGTGACCCTGGGCAAGTCACTTAACCTTGTTTGCCTCAGTTCCCTCATCTGTAAATGAGTTGGAGAAGGAAATGGCAAACCACTCCAGTATCTTTGCCAAGAAAACCACAAATGAGGTCATGGAGAGTTGGACACAACTGAGAAACAATTGAGCAATAGCTAAAAGGAACCGTAGAGATCATAAAATTCAATTCCCTCATTTTCACAAATGAAGAAAACTTTAGGTCATATGACTACTCAATGGTAGGATCAAAACTAGAAAGCAGGTCTCTGGAATCTTGATCCTAGACATTTTCCCAATGTGGCCACCTTTACCTCACTGATTCTAGTGGGGGAAAGGGGAAACTATTATCAAATTAGTATGGAAAATCAAAATAGGAGAGCAAAGTCCTATGCAGATTGAAACAAAAATAAGTATAATATTCAAAAATACTTTTTTCAGTTAATTTTGCTAAATGTTTATGTTGGCATTAGGCATTATCCAATTATTACAGTGGAAGAAAACTCTAAAAATGTGATCATCAACAAACTGGATTTGTAAGAACAATCAACTGCCCTTTTTTATGGTTAATACAGGGTTATAAACATGTTAGCAATGTTGAGGGTGAGGTCTGCAATAGCAAAGTTTTTCCTTTTAAGTTTTTACATAAAGTTTTATTTTCTTTAAAAAAGATCAAGGTTAGCATTTTGTCATACGCAAAGAAGTCATATCATATTAAAATAAAGAAAACACCCTAAAATACTATATACAATATTGATTTCCAGTTCATTGTATCAAAAGTTTCTGAAACTAAAACCATCACTGTGAAACAAAAACCTTAACTAAATCCACACTGCTGTGCCATAAGATCCTTAACTTCTGCTTTTCTTTGAGTACAAGATTTAATTGATGAACTTCTCTTAATTTTTAATGAAACCCCAAAAGGAAATGTTGTACTGCAAGATGAAAGAAATCACTCTTTTTATATATCTCAAAGAAATGTGATTTGTAGTATGTATCTGTCTTTCAAACAGGTGACACAGTAACCTATGAGGCTTATCAATAGTGATCGAATTAGCTCTCTATGACCTTGACAGAAATCTTGTTAGATCACATACTCTTTCATATTACTCCTCACTCAACTACTTGTTTATTTGCTTTTGATTGTAGTTCAGTTGTTTCAGTTGTATCACTCTTTGTGACCCCATTTGGGGTTTTTTTGGCAAAGATACCGGAGTGGTTTGCTATTTCCTTCTCCAGTGTATTAAGGCAAACAGAGGGTAAGTGACTTGCTTAGGGTCACACAGCTAGATGAATGTCTACAACTGGATTTGAACTCAGGTCTTCCTGATTCTAGGCCCAGTACTTTATCCCCTGGGCCATCTAGTTGTCTTGCTTATTTGCTAACTCCTAACAAAAAAAAAAATCTCATCCAAATGAAAATTTCTTCATGCCCTCAGAATTATCTGAAATGCTCTATTCTCTGACAGTCACTTCCTTAGGCCTCTGTAAGCACATTTCTGAGCAGTCCTTGAAAAAGATGTTATCACAAACATAACACAAAATAATAGTAAGTTTTGGTCTCTATTCCCCTCCCCCTACAGTTTTCAGCTTCTTTTTGTGTGCCGGATCTCCCAATACACTGTAAGCTCCTTGAGGGCAGGGACTATCTTTAGCTTTGCTTTGTATCCTCAGCATTTAGCAAAGTGCAGCACCTGGGACACAGTAGGTACTTAATAAATCTGTATCAACTATTTCAAATGCTCTATAATTACTGCCTTACAGAGTACAACTTACAAATTCTGAATGGTGAACAAATGAGCTACTTAATAAAATGTCTCTTTTAGCAAACCAAAAAAAGGAGAGCTAAAAAGAAAACAGAAAAAGGAATGAATACCTTTAAAAAGCTTATTGGGAGGTAAGGTCAAATGGGATAATTTATTTTTAAACTTGAGAACAATCTTTCATTAAACCTATCAGTATTATATTACTAGAACTCTGATTATACTAAACATATAACTTCAATATACTCTCTTTCTTCTAGAATTCATGCTCCTCTGACTTTTGAGATAACATTATGACTAGTATCTTTAACATAAGTCAAGTTTGTTCTGAAGAACTTCTACATGGCTAACATTTTGACATGACTAACATTTCAAAAATAAGTCCATTTTTAATGAAAAAAAATACGATACCTTTTCCAGTTCTCTTGGTATTCGCATACATGTGTATACTCTCTCTCTTCTTTCTGTATATTTTGCCTCATTATGTTCAAGGAAGTACCCTCTTGTTAGTTCAGCACTGAGGAACCTCAACAATGAAAGCTCTATAGAAAAATAAAATGACAAAATAGAAAAGTCAACAAGCTCTTAGAGTAACTTGCACTTTAATTAGGGGAGACATAGATGACGCAACTAGAGAATAATATAAGGCAATATATGATTGAGCACAGTATTTTTAAGCACATAGTTGAATGTTCCTGGATACATACTGAATGAAGTGCTAGATTCAATTCAACAGACATTTATGAAAGCAGCTACTATGTGCAAGGCACACAGGCATGCTAGGCACTAGGCAAATAAAACATATAAAGAGATTAAGTACAAATAAGCTAATTTGAAATGGAAGAGAACACTAACAACTTGAAAATCAGAGATTTTCCTTGGAGTTAGCATCTTAGTTGTACCTTGAAAGAAGTAAAGGTCTTTAAGAGTCAGAGATGCAGTGAATGCATTTCAAGTATGGGAGGCAGTCTGTACAAAGGCAAGTAGAAAATGGCATGTCCAGTTCTGGGGGCAACAAGGAGTACATTGAGTACAATGCAGAATGTGAACGGGAGTAATGTGAATAATTCTGGAAAGGTAGACTATGGCCTGATTGTGAAGGGTTTTAAATGTCAATGTGAAGTGTTTTACATGTTATCTGGAAGCAAGAGAGCCCCAGAAATATTTTGAGCAGAAGAATAACACAGTAAAACTCAAGCTTTAGAAAAATTACTTTGGCAAACATATCAATGATAGACTAGAAAGGAGACAGACCAATTAATAAATTATTGAAATTGTCCAAATAAGATGGGCTGAGAGTCTGAATTACGACATTGGTGATAAAAGCAGTGATAAGGGGGCAATTGTGAAAAATGCTATAAAATAATTGAGTAGATAAGGGGAAGAATCAAGTATTCTTTTATTCACAGAAATAGTGAAGTCTGAGGGAGGGGCATATTTCAGGAAAAAGATAATGAGTTATATTTTAGACACGTAGAATCTGAGATGCCTATGGAAGGTCCAGGTGGAAATGTCAGTCAAGTTGTTGGTAGTGGAGGTCTAGAGCCCAGGAGAGAGATTAGGCCTACATATATAGATTTGGGAATCATCCAGAAAAGAGATGGTAATTGAAACCATCAAAGATGATGAAGAGGACCCAGGATAGAACCATGAGGGAAAAACATGGTTAGGGTTTGGGCATTATTATATGGCAGAAAGTTACTTAGTACATAATCATTATGGGCTAGGGAAGTCAGAAAAGGCTTTGTGAAAAAAGTGAAATTAGCTTAACCATGAAGGCAGTACAGGACTTTGATGACAGATAGAAACACAAAGAGAGAAAAGAATATATATTAAGAACATTTAAAACATCAAGGAAGTATGCTAAATCTAGAGAGAGATAATTCCACTTAACTATTTTTAAATCTAGGTCCTGAACAATTCTCCCCTGATGTTTTACAAATTCTTCCTTCCTAGGTGGTCCACAAAGTTGCTGACAAAATTCTTTACATACTGCTTGCCTCATCATAATGCATCAGTTGTACACTTATAAGGATTCTTCCTTTGCCTTCAGGATCAGGACCAAATTCTTGTCTCAAGTTCTATATAACATCTCCCTTCCTTTGCATTATTCTACTTCCTTTCTGGTCTCCTCTGTTTCTCCTAAGAAAATTCACTCACGTTATCAACAGAATTTTAGAATTGGAGGGCCTTTAGATATCCTCCAGTCAACATCCTCATTTTACAGACGAGGAAACTAAAACCCAAAGAAGGGAACTGACTTGTTCAAGGTCACATAATCAAGACACTAAATTGGAAAGAAAACCCAGTGTTCCTTGTACCACATCCTCACCTTCAAAACTTAAAAAAAAAAAAAAAAGCCCAACAACATTAGACTTTTTGCAAGATAAACAATTAATGGAAAAGTTTCAGTTACTCCTCAGATTTCATTGAGCTTAATTCACCTTCTTCCTTTCAACATTCAGAAAATCCCAATTCTGTTACCTGAGTTCTAGACAGACTGACTATAAAAACTGTCCACATGCCTTTGCTTCATTTGTGCTGTTGGCTTTGCGGGCATCTTTCTAGACATCATATGTCTTTTCTAAAGATGTAGGCAAAAAACAAGAATCACTTCAATTCTTATCATAGGATTACAGCTTTAGAGCAGTAATCTAGAACTGGAGGTTTTGCAGTTCAACCCTTTTCTTTTTATAGATAAAGAGATGAAGTAAGTGACTTTCCCAAGGACTCACAGCTTGTGAGGACCTTGAACCTGGGTCTTCCTGACTTTGAGGTAGCTCTCCACACTCCGCAATGCTGCCTCTCTATGATAAAAATACAAAATGTCAATTTCAGTAGGACCCCTTTAGAACACAGACATCAGAAAGTCTAAAGTCAAATTCCCATCTTCCACCACACAGATGAAGGCACAGACTCATGTCCAAGTATCCAGAATGGCTCTGGATTTCAGTTTCCTCATTTGTAAAAGGAGAGGGCTAACTGCCTTAATCTCTAAAGTCTGTCCTAGCTCTGACAGTCTTTAGTCTAAGACTGTATCTGACACATTAAGACATTTCACTTAGGTAAGAGATTTCAATTAAATTCAAAGCTTTTAAAATGCTTTCTCTTATGTTCAACATTGTGTTTGTCCTTTGACGAAGAAGACCATGCCATCAGAGAAATGATGACATGACTTGCACTTGACTTTGTTTTGAGTGAGAGAGGGCTGTGCAGGTCACCAGCCTCATTTCTCCTCCAGAGCCATCTAAATCTAGGGATCAAATATTCACCAGGATTACTGGAGATGACCCAGGATGCACTGGGAGACTTTGGGTCCTTTAGGCCAAGGTCTTTGCAGGTACTCACTTAGGGTGAGGTAATGCCCATTCACTGAATACATACTGGGACAGGTAAAAATGCCACAGGTCTTGTCCTTAAAGAGCTTCAATTCTACTCAGAATGAACTAAAAGAACATAAGTACTCTGACAGGTGTTATTTATAAAAGAATCGGAGGAAGCTGAAAAGACTAGAAATTATAACATACAGAAATGTAGAGAGAGAAGAAAGGAGCACTGAATGGAAAAAGCAGCTGAAAGTATATAGTCCTGGAATCAGAAGACTTGGGTTCAAATCCAGATTTTAACAATTACTAATTGTTCCTTGTTTGACAAGTCATTTTACCTCAGCTTCAATCTGATTTCTTTAAAATGGGAATAATATTATTTGCATTACCTATGTCATAAGATTGGTGTAAATATAATTCTTAGTTAAATATCAAGTGTTCTAGAGGCAACATTACATTAGAGAAGTAAGCAGTAATTAGTCTGATAGTAGAGAATAGAGTTGGCAACGAAAAGACGGTAGATGGTAAACAACCACTTGCACCTCAATACTTTGAGAAGGCAAGGAAGCAATTTTTTTTTAGAAGTTTTTCTCTACAAATAACAACCAGTTAACGTTTAAAGTTCTACCATAAAACTGTTCCCCAAAGTTTCTACTTTCTACCAAAGATTCTGGATTGATGACTATTACAATAACAAGGTACATTATAACAGAGCTCTACTGTATTTCCTTATATTTGTTTTGAGGACTATCTGTAGATTTATTATGATACTTTAGTTCTCTAATGACAAAAAATTAATAACAATCTGCATTGATTTGCTGCCAAAATGACAGATTAAATTTGTATAATAAAATAATAAAATTGTGTGTAATTTACCAACTTCAGGACTTAAAATATGTTCCAAATAAAAGGATGTACTTCATCTCACTACTTCCCACACCTAAACAGAGTGAATCCTGAAGATTAGGAAAAATAATGGAGCAAATATACATAATGCTTATCACTCAGAATCAAAGGCTGAATGATCATTTCTTGAGTATGCTGAAGAGTGGAGTCTTGTTCAGGTGTAGTCTCACTACTAGAAGGATAAGAAGGGTCCTTCCAATCCAAAGATTCTGTGATCCAATACTGGAAATATGGTGAAGCCAGCTTATAACCTAACAGACTGTTATGTTTTCAGTAAGCATTGACATCTTAGCTTGATCAATTGTTTTGTTGACTGTCTAGACAAGAAAGTGACAAAGACAATGCTAATAATTGAGATGCTTTTCAGAGAGCCTCTTGCTTAAACATTTACCAGCACATCCCAACCATCTGATTATATCCTGGGTCAGCTTGGGAGTCAATAATGGATCTGAATTTGCTTTAGGCAAAATCCCCAAATCTGCCCGGGAATGAACCTGAATCTCTGTGTCTATTTCAAAATCAATTCAATAATCCAAGGCCAAATCCATGTAGAATCACAGTGGACATTCCCTCTGACCTATCCAAAGAAAAGAGAGGAATGCAAAGTTATCCCCTTTATTTGTCTTGTAACCTGAGGTTAAAATTCCAATTAATGTTCTCTTTACTACAGGGATCAGAGTAAACCTGGTTTCCTTTCTCTTTTCCCCCACTGGATCCTTGTTCCTATTTTACTTACTTATGATCTTTCCTTATCAATATCTGTGTATGCAAGTTAATAATCTCCTATAGAGTGAATTATTCCTATGTCTCTCCAATCCTTGAAATAACCAGAGAATATCACTCAACTATATGGGCTGGGACTCCTAGAAATTCATGTTATTTAATCCCAACTTTATCCTCCCTGCAGTGACACAACTCTTTTACTCTACCATAACTGATACATTACCCCATTTACCATAGTGGCAGTCCCAAACTTTCTCATGTCTCCTCAGGACACTCAAAGCACTCTTCTCTCCCCAAAGCCTTTCAGCTGAGGATCATACTGCATATTTTACCAAGAAAATTGAGGTCATTAACCGTGATCTTCCTCTTATCCACACTGATAACCACTTCACACCTCTCCCTATTAGCCCCTCCTTTATTTAGTCTGAAGAAGAGAAGGCCTTCAATTTTCCACTATCATTTCTTCACTCTCTCTAATCTTCAGTCTTTTATCTTTTGGTTGTTTCTCTGACACCTACAAATACATTTCCCTCATTCTAAAAAGAGAACAAAACCTTACTAGATCCTTCTATCCCCACTAGCTTTCATCCTATATCTCTTTCTCCCTTTAACATACAAACTCCTTGAAAAAGTTGTTTACACTGGTTACCTCCAACCCTCTCTCCTCTCTCTTCTAAACCTCCTGTAATCAGGCTTCCAACATGATCATTCAACTGAAACTTCTCTTTCCCAATTTACCACTGATCTCATCAGATCTAATGGCTTTTTTTCAATCCTCATCCTTCTTTACTGTTCTGTAGGATTTGACACAGTTGACTATCTTTTTCTCCTGTATGCTTTCTCTTCTCTAGATTTTTTGTGACACTGTTCTCTCCTGGAACTTCTCCTACGTGTCTAACTACTCTTTCTCAAACTTCTTTGCTGGATTGTGTCATGCCCCAATTGTGACTGTATGTCAAGGTTATAGCCTGAGCCCTTTCCTCTTTTTTCTCTATATTTTCTCACTTGATCACAAAAGCTGTGCTGGAGCTAATTTGAACAGGCTTGAGAGAGTTGACTATTAATTTTCGGTGTAAGCATTTACACCTCAGAAATTGGTAAATACTACAAATTAGGGCTTGACTTATTATCTGGTTGACTGTTTACACTTAAGAAGTGAAGGTCCAACCATGTCACCCTCCTACTCAGTAAATTCCTGTGACTCCTTATCACCTACAGCATCAAATGTAAAATCCTGCCTGGTGTTCAAAGCCCTTCAAAATCTACCTGCAGACACCCCCTTATATTTTCAGTCCGTTTACACCATACACTCCATCACTTAGTACTCTATCCAGTGACATGGGCCTCCTCACCAGGCTCTTTGCTATTTTTCGAACAAGATAACTCCATCTCCATCTCTCGAATCTGAGCATTTTCAATGGCTGTCCTTCATGAATGCAATGTTCTCCCTCCACATCTGCACCTCTGGGCTTTCCTGGCTTCCCTCACTTCCCTCAAGTCCCAGCAAAAATCTCTTCTGAAAGATGCCTGTCAAAATTCTTAATCTTGGTATCTTCCCTATGTTGATTATTTCCTATTTATCCTGTATATAGTTTGTCTGTATATGGCTAATTGCCTACTGCATCCCCCATTAGATTATGAGCTCCTCAGGAATAGGAACTATCTCTTGTCTTTCTTTGTATTCCTGATGCTTAGCACAGTGCATGGCACATAGAAGACACTTAATAAATGTTACTGACTAGAGAAAATGTTAATAACTCAGATTAAAGTTAAGGTTTATAGTATAATCGCCTCTTTTTTTTTGTTTTGTTTCATTTTCCTGGAGAATCAGTTATTAAACTTTTTCCAGCACACTCCTAGTTGGCGATCTCATCAGCTCTCATAGGTTCAAGTAGTTTCTCTATGCAGGTGCCTTTCACAGCTGTATATCTAGATCTGCTCTTTCTCCTGTTTCAGTCCCTAATCACCAACTGCCTACTAAGCATTTCTAACAGGATGTCCCATAGATACTTCAAAATCCACATTTCAAAAGATGATCTCATTATCTTTTACTCTAAACTCACTTCTTCTAAACTTCCCAGTGGGAAACTGCAGTAAGTGCTTTGCTCCAACCTAGAATTGAACAAGAGGTCAGGTAGAATCCTGAGGGCAATAGGAAAGAGTCTCTAGCTCTAAAATTGGGTAGTCTCACAGCAAGACCAGAAACTAGCAATGGAAATGTGTAACCAAGGGCTCCCCTGAGAAGGTCTCAGAGTGGTCAGAAAGCTCCAGGCTGGGGAACTTGGAAGCCATGGGAGCATTAGTGGGCAGTGTTCAGTGGAGGGGGTACTGAAGAACTCAGACAAGGACACCCCAAGACTAGAGGCTGTGAGGGCTGGAAAACTCCTTACATGCCAGACAGGGTCCTGAAGATCTAGTACTCAGATTCTTAAAGATGTAGAAAGTCTAAAACTGGGAGATGGTCGATGCAGGAAGACCAAGCAGGACAAACTGTCCCCCTGAGAATGGCACTGGGAGGCAGAGGCTGGCTCTGGAACAAACACCCAGTTTAAGAAGCAATGCTGGAGATGTGAGTAAATAAAAATCAACAAAAGTATAAAAGCTTATTGTAGATCTAGAGATTGCCAAAAGAAGGAACAAGTAACTCCATAATGACAGAGAGAATTTAGAAAAAAAAATGAAGAGATAAAAAATAAAATAAAAACTTTAGGGCAAAGTATGAAGAGCATAAGTAGTTCAGAAGAGAAAATTACAAATTCTACCCAAGATGGAAATTCTAAAAACTAGAATAATCCAAACAGAAATCAGAGTCCCTGAGAGAATAATATTAGAAAAAAATCAAAAGTTTGAATAAAATAGAAGAAAGTGTAACTTTAACATAAACAATTGACCACGAAAAGAGGACAAGGAGAGAAAATTTAAAAATCATTAGACAATTAAATCGTGATTTAGTTTTTTTTTTTAAAAAAAGGAAATGCTCAGCTCTATTAGAACCAGAGGGAAAAGTAAAACTAAAAAAGAAGCCCTAATAGGAAAAGTTTTAGGAATGTTAGAACCAAAATCCAGAGCACGTGTTACTCCCCACCCCCACCAAAAAAAATATACTGCAAGCATCCAGAACAAAGCAATTCAAATACCAGGGAGCCAGAGTCAGGATCATTCAAGATCTTGTAACTCTTACTAAAATGAAGACATCCTGGAACACTACAGTCCAAAAGAGATAATAAGCTCAAAACCAAGAATAACTTGCAAAACTGAACATCAGTCTACAGGAGAGGAAAAAATGGGCCCTTAATGGTATAGAGGACTTTCAAACATTTCTGATGAAAAGACTAAAGCTGAGTAGACGCGTTTAAATACGAACACAAGAGTCCAAAGAAACCTAGAAAGGTAAATTTAGCTGGAACCATCTGTAAGATGATGTAGTGCTAAAATTTTAATAAGGGGAGAAGAAACAAGTATCCCTTCAGAACCTTACTGTCCTCAAAGCATATTGCAGGTGGACTTAAATAAGAAAAACAGAGGCCCTAGGGGTAGACTAATGTGGTTTTGAGAGTTTTAAGAAGGGAAAGAGAAAGAAGAAAGAGAAGGGAGGGTGCAAGGATACACGAATATAGGGGGAAAAACTTGTCATTTTTTATAATTGTTGGGTATGAAAAGTAAAATATATAATATGGAACATATAAGCATGGAGGAAGGGGTAGAAGGAATGGCATAAGATGAACTTATTTGAAATGATCAAAGGAGTGTCCAATACACACGTACAAACAATTTGGTATAGAAATACATCAAACTCATGAAGGAAAAAAGTGGACTTGGGGAGAAGGTCCTTAATAAAATACTCCTCAATTCTCTCTTCTCTCTAGGTTTTCAGGACACTATTTCTTCTGGTTTTCCTCCTACCTATCTGACCCCCTCCTCATTCTCCTTCACTGGATCCTCCTCCAGATCATGCCCTCTAACCATAGGTTGTAATTGTTCTTCCTGTCTTAAATTTCTTCCCTTGCCACTGCTGAAGTATTATTTCTAAACTATACATAAGTCCGACCATTTTATTTTCCTACTCAGTAAAATCCAGTGTTTCTTTATTATGTCTAAGACCAAATATAAAATTTAATTAGGTATTTTAAAGCCCTTCAGAGTCTGGCTGCAATATACTTTTCCAGTCTTATTATACTTTAGCCCCTTCAGGTGCTCTTCAGTTCATTTACACTGTGATTCAGTCACGACACACTATTTCTCATCCATCTTCAAGACTTTGTACAAGCTGCCCCCTATGTCTGAAATACATTCTCTCCTCATACCTACCTTGTAGAATCCCAAGTTTTCTTTGATGCTTATAGATGATTTCCAAAGGAGCCCTAGTCCACTCCTCCCTCCTCCAAGAGCTAGTACCTTGACTCAAAACTTATCTTCCATGTATTTTGTATCTACTTATACATGGTGTCTCCTACAGAACGTAGAAGCTACTTATGGGTAGAGGTTGTTTAATTTTTATCTTTGTATGCCAAAAGCCAGGGGTACATGCTAAGTGCTCAATAAATGTGAAACTGATTCCTTCCTAAGAATATATGCTTAAATTTTTTACACAGCATTACTGTAAATATTCATATATATGTATGAATATATATATATACACATACATATATTAAAAATACACATACATACATATATACAGAGTAACCCAGCTAGTCATTTTGTTTTGCTTAACTTTCTTTACAAGAGGGAATAATTTATTTCAATAATTTTTTTGTCAGGTGCATCATTATTTTTTCATTAAACTTGTGCGTTACTTAGTAACCTCTTACTATTTTCACTTTAAGTTAATAAAATGTATGATAATTGATATATTTCTCATCAAGAACTAAAGATACTACCAATTATGCTGCCTTTTGCATTTTTAATTACTAGAACAAATGCTTACATATTTTGTAAACACCATGCCTTCCCAAGTTTGACAATTTTACCCAAGATACATTTACATTAACCATAAAAGCTAAGATAGTTCTTTTGCATCTTGAACTATTTTATATCTTATCAAGTTAGATGAGAAAATGCAGAATGTCTATCTTGGGGATAATAAGGTCAGTTTTGAGGGGAGCAGTAAAAGATGAGCATAGAAAAAATAAAACAATATCACACCATAGTAGTCCTTGAGTTCCAGGAAAAGGAGCCTGAATTGTCCTCAGGAAGCAAAAAGAAAAAAAAAGCCATCAAGATTTTTTTTTTTTTTTAGTAGAGGGGTAATCTGACCAGATCTATGTATAACAAAGATGAGTCTGACAGTGGGGTAGAAAATGAATTGCTAGACAACAGAGGTGGGAAGACCTGCTAGGAGGCTACTGTAGTGGTATAAATGGGGGGCTAAGCCTACATTAGGTGGTGGTGGTGGATAGGGATAGATGTTAAATATTTGGGAAATAAAAATGTTGATAGCCTGATGAGTTACTATCTCCATTTTATAATTTTTAGAAAAAAAAACATTGTTAGAAATCTCTGTATAGTAAGATTTGTTGCACATCAGTATCACTTTGAGCTCTTTGACATTGTGTACCATAAATTTTTAGAAGCTAGTAAGTAGCAAGCATTTGGTTTTCTTATCATTTCTATAAACAATGTTGGCATCAAGATCTATCACTTGGATATTCTTTGCACAGTGTCTTTTGGTTTACAACAATTTTACTTGATTTTGCTATATTAATCTGACTGCTGTCAGATGAACTTTTGGGCTCTCTTTTTTGACAATTTTAGGCTTTACGGTATAGTCCAGGGCAGGCACGTCACTGGCAGTACAGAAGGGGAGAATTGGGGAGGAGAAAGACAGACACAAAGAAAAGAGGGAGCTTGTATAAAAATATTCTTAAAAATTAAATATTCTCAACTGGTTGAGACTTTAAATGCTATACCATGTCAAAGACATCTGAATGATATTTTTACATTTGCAACTTCAGTTTTAATTTGCTTGTTAACTAAAGAATTTAAGAATTTAAAATACAGATTAGTTTATCAGTGTAGCGGTAAATCCATTTCATTTGTCTAGATCAGACTTGTGGTTACTTCAGGCTATCAGGTAAAATGACATTGTGCTTATTAGCTAGTGTTATGAGTGGGCTTATCTTCCTTTGCAAATAATCTGCAAGGTAGTCCAAGAGTTATAACTTCACTAAGAAGTTCTAGGATCACAGACTGAGAGCTGGAAAAAACCTCACAAACCATCTAATCAAATCCCACCATTTTATAGATTAAGAGAGGTGTCAAAAGGATAAGTAACTTTTCTAAGATTTCAAAAATAGTAAATATCAGAGACTAGATCTTTGTTTCAGAATCAAGGTTAGCCTTCAGCAATTCACGAGTTCAGGAGAAGTTTAGAGTTATATATGTAACAATCTATGTTGTATGTATGTGTATGCACATACATACGCATGCATGCATGAGCAGACCTAGGTTTTATTGGTTCAGGGAATTCTCATGGAGAAAAGTTCCTTTACCAATGCAGATCGGTCTTAGAGACCTGACTTTGATACTGAGAAGTTAAACATGTCCATG
This sequence comes from Notamacropus eugenii, assembly GCF_028372415.1. NCBI lineage: Eukaryota > Metazoa > Chordata > Mammalia > Diprotodontia > Macropodidae > Notamacropus > Notamacropus eugenii. The sequence continues at coordinate 68,844,045 of NC_092877.1, forward strand.
GTTACATGTCCAGTATGTGTCAAGGGACAAGTACATGAACCCTGGAATTCCTGATTATGGGGTAGGCTCTCTAGTCATTATAATATACTCACTCTTAACAATTATGTTATTGACAAATATTATGCTCACTTTACATATAAGGAATTTGAAGCTCCAAAAGTACATGACACAATGCTAAGTATCTGAAAAAGGACAGGCCTTCCTGACTCCAAGTCTAATAGTACCCTAATCCATTCCTCAACAATGACTGCTTCTTCTCCTCTCCTCTCAATCTCTTCTTTATGTCTGTTTCTTTTGAAAGAAAATTATTTAAATTTTACTACCAAAGCAAAAATTGACAGAACGTATAGTTGTTAAAAATAAACTTTGCATAAAGAATCATAACTGGCATTTAGACAGTACTGTTAAACTAGGGAAACTTTTTACATACATGATCTTATTTAAGTCTCTCAACAACAGTGCAACCGATAGGTACTACAAGTACTATCCCTATTTTACAGGTGAAGAAACTGAGTCAGTAAGTTTATACTTTATGTGCATGGTCATACAGCTAAGTAATATTCAGAGACAAGATTCAAACCTAGGTTTGAATGGACTAACTTCTGATCTAGTACTATATTTGCCTTTTGTTTATATAATATATAACAGGATATAAGAGTAATCAAAACCCACAAAAATTTCCAAACTCTCTGTTTCTTTATTAGTTTCAATCATTTCTAATTAAATCTTTTGGAGGAATTGCTGACAAGTAGCAATTTGACTTTTTTTTCAATTTTCACTGCTCATGTCCCTCCCCACCCTCTTAATAATAACTAAACTAAGTGGTCAGTATGGAGAAAAATAGAAAGACTGACAAATGATTCAAAAATGTATATCTAGAATATTGTTATGATATGAATAGTCATTCAAATTTTTGAGTCCAAATACCCATAGCACTCTTAGCAAATATAGCAATCAAACTCTACTCTAAGCTTACTACAAATTAACTCTTATCTATTCATCCTTAAAACTTCTCCATTAGACATTTTCTATTTATAGATAATTATTGTTTGTTTTCCACCATATTTTATGTTCTGAGCCTCAAAATTGGGACAGAAATGTTAAGTAAACAAAGTAAGGATTTTTAAAGTTAAGTTAGTAACTGAACAAAGATGAGAATGTAAGTTGCCCAATTCAATGAAATATTCATTAAATGCCTACTATGTGCAAGGAGATAAGAACAAGTGGGATGCAATCATTAGGTCAGAGACTATATTATTATCCTTTTATGTTTACTATCCTTATACTTATCATCCTCTGTTCTAACAAAGAGAAATGAAAAGATTAGTAGTTTTTGGTATAAGAATAGGAAAAATTACAAGATCTAAAGATAATAGTTCAAGTAACCTGTTGATCAACTCTCCTGAGTTACAAGTCTCTACAGGTTACAAGGTCTGCCTTTGGCACTGTGCCCCTAAATTCCTGGTCACTTAAGCAGAGAAAGAAAGCTACAGGACTTTTGATAAGATCAATGAATGCTAAATGCAAGATACTAAAAGCAAGGAGCACAGATATCACAACAGAACTAATATTCTATTTCCAAAGACACTTGGTAGTAGTCACAAGTACCTCTGGAAAGACTCACAGAAGATGAAAAAATGAATAGCTTTTCTATTAAAAACATAAACCACACTTAAAAAGGAAGATTACCTCTTCAGTCATATTAAAAAAAAGCTTAGGAATCATTGTCCTATATCCTCCTCCCTTCCTCCATAGCCTCATCCAGTGGAATGGAATGCTGTTGTACAGATGAGTAAGGGTATAATCCAAAAATACGAAACAAAAAATTAGACTAGCTAAAATAACAATCTTTGGTTTAACACTATCTTTGATTGTCACTACTAGTCACATACACACACACACACACACACACACACACACACACACACACACACACACACACACACACACACACCTGATATCTAAGAGGCAAACACTCTCCTTTCCTCCTAAAGGCTTTCTGTTTTGTTATTTTTTCTGTTAACTGTACTTTAAATAAAAGACCAAATGTTACAACTTCATAGTTCAATGGTTGAATAATGCTGATACAGTTGAATATGGTGTGTGTGCTTAAGGCTGTGGTAAACAAAGCATCCTGATTTGGGAAGGCAAAGATGGTACTATGGAGAAATGTGGGGTACCTAAGAACAGCGCTCACTAAGTAAAAATAGTTAAATTATATTTAACTTTCTAAAGACTTACATTATTTGTCTTGACAAGTAATAAAGGCATAATAGTAACTTTTGAAAAGTCAAATTTCCTAAAATTTATATATAATTTTAAAGGAATCAGAGTAAAGATTGGCAGCATCTCAATCTGAATGCTTTTAATTTTTAAGTTCAGGTAAATAAAACAGTCAGTCAAAGGGAACATTTAATACCTTCGTCTTACTTAACTCCTGCCAATTCAGAGTAAATACTCCTTTCAAGCAGGAATCTGACAACAAAATAAGAATATAACAGAGTTGTGGGGGGGGGGGGACGCACAAGAAATGAACAATTTAAAATATTCAGCTTCTTGCACACTCAAAGCAAAAATTCTGAGGCTATAAATTTCTTTGGAACTTAACATATCTATTATTATATACCTCACACCATCCTCTACACATCAGGCTCTCAAATCATTGAAGTTGTGGTAATTCAAATACTAGTTAAATATCAATGCTAAAATATGGTCAATGTTATGAACTATTTTATGAATTAACACTAATACAGCAAATTTAAAGGTGATTGGACCGTTAAGCACCTTTTCAATAATAAGAGAAAAAAGAGCTTGTGTACTTTTTGGAAGAACTGATGTGCAAGAATAAAAAAATGGCACAATCAGTTCATATTCACTGAAAGAGCAGACTGAAACAGCAATTCTCTCAGATATATAATAACAGTATTATTGCCACAACATTTATTCCACTTACTCTGGGGGCAGTGAGGTTAGTGGATAAAGAATTTGAGTTCAAGTCTAGCCTTTGATATATAGTAGGTGCTGGGCAAATTTCTTAATCCCTCTCTACTACATATAATGTGTAGAAAGTGCTGATCTGTATTGGTATATGGGGTGTCTCTTTTTTTGATGGGGGGAAACCTGTGACCTTGAGATTTGACTGAATCAAACTTCACAGAACAAATTTTTTATTAATGTTTATTTATTCATTGAATGAAATCACATGTCCTGGTCCAGTCCCAGTCTCTGGAAACAACAATTAAATCAGATTCAGAATACACAAATGGCAGCCAGTGTATTAAAAGCACAGGTCAAAGATTCTAGAAACCTGGGTACTGGTTCTAGTTCTGTCACTTACCAGCAGAACAACTTTGGATAAGTCACTTAAACTTGATGAAGATGTAAAGGGGCTTGTTTCTTAAAGCATGAAACAAGCTAAGCTCCTATAGCTAACATTCCTGCCAAATATAAAGTTTTATGATTTTGAAATTCCATAATTTAAAGGAATTGTTTTTAAGGGTAGCTAAAGTTTAGTTTAATTTTAAAAATGTATTAACACTGGATGGAATTCAAAAGACTTTGGGTCAAATTTTCCCTGCTACTTACTATCTGGATGACTGAGCAAGCTTCTGTTCAGTTAGCTGGAAAATGGACATAATAGTTTTACTATCTAAGTGGGTTATCATAAGGATGAAATGAGGTAATACTTGTAAAACCCTTTATGAAAATAAACAAAATTCATGTAAACAAGAGATCATTATAATACTATATGAAAATAACAATACTAAACTAAATGGTACATGCCCATTTCCTTATTTCCCACTCTCTCCTCCCAACAAGCTTAAGTTATGGTTTAGTGAAAATCTAAGGAAGACTAAATTCTACATTAACATTTCTGAGAGCGTGGAGAAAAACTAGGTTCTATTGCTTTCCCCCAAGTCTCTGCCAATACCTTTCTGCTCCTCTATTACCCCCTTTCCAGTTCCCCCATATATCAACATAACAAAATCATCTCACTTCAGTAATTCAAAAATGTAAGAGTTCACTCCAAATCTCCCTCTACCTTCTACCCAATGGAGCCACAGTTTAGTGGATGGTCTCCCTGAGTTGTGATGGATCTGAAAAAAAGTCATTAGTTGATCACTAAACGTCTGATGATGCTCCTCTCCAAAATTAGCTGGTCTAATTGTTAGATAACGATAAGTTTTCAATTCTACAGCACTTTAAGGTTTAAAAGACTGTCACTGCCATCAAGATCATAGCAACGATCAAATATGCCCTCGTTTACCTTGGAAATGATTAATATTTGTCTGTTTGAGGCACTCACGACTTGTCCAATGCTACCTATATGACAACTTCTAGAATTTTAAATACTTCTTTACAATAGCTAACAGCAGCTTACAAAACCCATAAAAATTCTTCCGGTTTAGCTGATCGCAGAGGTGAACTAACTCCTCGGGTTTAGTTACTTCTAAGAAAGTGTAGCTGTCAATCGTCAAATGCAGGGCATGGAAAGGAAAAGAACCTGCAGCTGCAACATAGTAGCCAGTCAAAGGGCAATTCCAGGGAAAGTGGCTCCGAGGTCACTTAAATGTAACAATTGCAATCATAACAGTAACAACAGTAGCAGCTGCGATGCCCCGCGGAGCCCCCCTCGCCCTCCCAGTCTCCCCACTCCCCCGCGTTCCAGCCCCGGGCCGTGCGTGACCTCTGCCCCAGTCCCCGGCCCAGCCGCGGGCGGCGGCTGCAGCGCGGGTCTCCGGCCGGGGAAGGGGCTAGTTCGCCGGGTCCCGTCCGGTCCGGTCCCTGCCGACGGTCTCCCTCGGCCCGCGTCTCGGTGACGGGAGGACCAGGCGAAGAAGCCGCCGGCCTGAGCTGGGCGCCCGCCCGCCCTGCCTCGCGAGGCCCGCGGCTGTCGCCTCTCACCTGAGCGGCTCCTGCGCTTCTCCCGGTGCCGGTCACTCTCGTAGAAGCCCAGGGTCTCCGTGAGCTGGGGCGGCGGGGGCCCGTTGACGCCGCTGCTGCCGCCGCCGGGGCCCGAGGAAAAGCGGTGGCTGCCGCCGCCCGGGCCCGGGCCGCCTCCGGCCGGCGGCTGCTCCACCTCGCCGCGATTGTCCCGGTCCTTGCTGTCCCTGCCGCCCGGGATGGCTGCGACGCCGGCGGCCGTGTCGCCGACACCCGCCATGTTCGCCGCCTGAACACAACAAACTGTCCCCGACACCACCTACTCCTCCTCCTCCTCCTCCTCCTCTCCCCTCCCTCTCCGCCCCTCTCTTCCTCCTCCTCCCCCCGCCCTCCACTCCAGCCCGGGTCCCCCCGCCCTCACCCGAGGAGCCTTCGCCTTCGGGCGCCGCGGGCGCGAGCTTTTGGCGTCAACGGCCGCGCGACCCAACGCCGGCCCGTAAGAAGCCCCGGCCGCCGCCGCCGCCGCGGCCATTTTGTTCCGGCAGCGTCGTGTCTCCTGAGCTGCTGTTTGGCGGCTGGGCTTCTCTTCTTCCGAAAGCCTCCCTGGAGGATTAGGAAGAAGATCCGAGGTTCGTGTAGTTGGAGTAGAGGAAGGAGCTCAGGCTTCGGGTCAGTGACCCTTGAGGGGGACGTGAGCGAAGCGCGACCCCGGGGCAGGCCCCGAGACCGAAGCCGCCGACGCCGGGCCGAGCGCTGCGCTCGGGGGAAGCCTCAGTCGGACCTCCATCCAGGTCCCCGCCTGGCGACGCGGGTCCCTTCAGAGTTGGAAAGGGACCATCGTCCGTCAGTCAGTCAACAAACACTTCTTGATAGGCTCTGTGACGGGCAGGGCCAGGCGCTCCCGGACACAGACCCCGCCTTCCAGGAGCCCCCTTCACAGATGAGGAAAGAGGTTTCCCAAGACTTCCAAATAGGAAGCAGCAGGTAGTGGATTTAAGTCTCGGCTTTTTAAACACTAGAATGACCAGGAGCGTTCTTGCAGATATCCTTAAATAAAATGAATGATTTGCTTGATTCCTTAGAAATGCTGTTAAATTTTGGTCCTTCTACTTTTTAGCTCCCAACTGCAGCATTTTTCTGCCTGAGCAGCTGGGTGGATAGAGTACTGGGTCTGAACTTAGGAAGACCCGAGATCAAATGTGACCACAAGACAATAACTGTGCGACCTTGGGCCAGTCACTTAACCTCTGCCTCAGTTTCCTCATCTGTAAAATGGGCATAATGACAACACCTCTCAGGGTTGTGAGGATAGATTGAGATAATTAATATTAGTAAAGCACTTTTCAAGGTGTCTGCCAGTTAGTAGGCACTATATAAATGTTATTTATTATTTTAGCCAAGACTTGAAAACTTTCATGGGTTTCCTAGAGGCGGCTAGCTGAAATCTGTCTGTGTTCGTCCTTCGTTTTTGAAGAAGACCATGACATCAGAGAAATGATGACTTGCACTTGACTTTGTTTTGAGTGAGGGAGGGCTGTGCTAGGTAACCAACCTCACTTTCTCCTCCTGAGCCACCTGGTCCAGTGACCCAGTAGTTAGCTGAAGTAGTTAGAATTTAAATCTAGTCTCGGATTTTTTAGCTGTGTGACTTAAACTGAGGGATAACACTCTGCGCACCTCAGTTTTTTTCATTTGTAAAATGGGGATAATAATAGTACACATCTCCTATTGATTAAATGAGATTATAATTGTAAAGCACTTATGGAAGCACTATATAAATTTTAGCTATTATTATATAGCACATTGCCCTTTGAAAACAAGACCCAACCCCATATCACAGAAAAGACTGGAATCTTGACTCAGATCACTTTAGAATATTCCATCTGGGGTACCTGCAATGCATTTAGTTATGCATCTGTGTTTCTAGTACATATTTAGAAGTCAGCTTCTTGAGGCTTTTGGATCACAATATTATAACTGGAATTAAAAGCCTTTATTTTATACGTGGAAATAAGCCTACATAGGAGAAGGGACTTGTTCAAGGTTACAGTGACAAAGCTGAAGTCTCAGTCTGAAGTTTTCTACTTCAAGGCTAAATATATCACAATTGTATCACAACATATGTATCATATCACAATGTATATTACAATGTATCACAATTGGTTTGTTAATGAATTATTTGCTGTAGTTGAATACCCTCATCCATGGACAAGTCATGGTAAAGTGCACAAGCCAGCAGAAAGTCTTCTTACTGTAGGTCACCTGTGCTATCTTACTTTGTGAGTTGACAAAGCATAGTCGGAACCTCACCTTAATAGAATTACCCAGCAACTTCATCTCTCCAATGATAGACACTATCTACCAGGATCAGATAGAGATTGGAAATGTGGTGTAGTTTCTTAAGTCACAGTCTTTGGAAGTACTGTATTGGCTACAGGCCAATACATCACTAATAAGTTATGCTTTAACCAACACATAAAGCCATTATAAGGATACAAACGAATATGAAGGATAGACAGAAGTTGTAGAAGTTAAAGATTATATACCTCATAAGTAAAATTGAAGAATGTTAGAGGTAGCCTAGAAAGGAGACAAATAAAAAGGTATAATATTCTGGGATCATTTATAGCATTTATTTATAGCCCTAAATACCTTATTATGCTTCACTGTATGTATAGCACAATAAAGAAACATAGTTGTAATGACAAGTTATCAATAATAGATGAATAATGTCCATTGTAGTCTTTAAGTAGGAAAGCAGGTATGCAGTAGTTTGGAGCAATTTCTGTCCAAAATGGTTAAAAATGAAAAAAAAGTTGTTTTAGCAGGGTAGATATTCAGAAACTTTAGAATTTTGTAGTCCCCAAGCATTCTACATGTTGCACTACATTTTTGTAATTAGAATGGGAAGAAAATTTTTTTAAAACTACACAGACAATCAGTGATTAGCTTCTTGAGTGTTTTTTTAATTAGATAACTTATTTAAGGTTATAGGGAACTTAGAGTTCATCCAGAGCAATTCCCTCATTTTACATAGGAAAACACTGAACAGGTTAGAGCATCGAGTCACATCTAATAAAGTCAGCTTTAAAGGGATAAATACAAGTACTCACACATGAATACCAAAAAAAAAAAAAAAAGTCAACTCCATAAGCATAAGATGGAAGCATGGATAAGAATTCTGAAAGGTGTCTAAGGGTTAACGAGGACTGCAAACTCAAGTGAGTCAGCATTGTAATATGGTAGCCAAAAAAAAACTTACTGAGATTTTGGAGCCTCACTTCCAGGAACAGAGAAGTGATAATTGCATTGTATTCTGCCCTTGTCAGATGTCATCTGGAATATTTTTAGTTTGAGTGCTATGGTTTAGTAAGAATATTGATTATACAGTATCCAGAAGAAGGCAATCAGCATCAGTCAATAAATATTAAGTGCCTACTAAGTGTTGGGCAGACAAAGAAAGGCCTAAGACAGTCCCTGCTCTTAAGGAGATCACAGTTTAGTTGGGGAAGATTGTTACCCAGCTCCAGGGCATGAAGAAGGCCTGCACCTGGGGTGGGAAATGATTTGAGTAGGTGAATGTTTCTGAACTTATTTCTTCTTGTAGAATGGTGAGTTTCTGGAGATCACAAAGCTCAAGAAACAACTGGGTGGGAAATAGTAAGGTGAATTCCCCTAAGTCCCCTCAGATTTTGTGGAGGATGTAGGAGCAACTCTCCAGTGCCTATCTATCTTCTCCAATGGAAGGCAGGGAGAGGCCCCAGAGCCTAGGGGTGTTGAGGAAGTGTGTGAGTTTGGAAGTAATGTAAAGGACCTTGGATTTATGACATAAGGACTGACTGAAATAACTGGGTGTAAAAGCAAGTACCCCAACATACACAGGAGGGCCTGCTATCACAGGTTCTTATATCTGCATTTCTAAAAGGGAAGCAACTTTTGAGTTCAACAATCACTTTAATCAAGTACACATATCATTCATTTAGTTCAGGGGAAAAATTCAGCACCTCTGAACTTCAGAGAAAATACAAAGAAATCAAGATCAATATACAGAGCTTCCAGCTGCCTGACCATAAGCAACATACATCACAGATCAACAAAAAGATGCAACTGTCTGACCATACATACATAGTTACCAGAGACAGAAGCACCAACATGTGTATTTTCAAAGAGGGGGAGAAACTGCCCAGAGTCTCTTCTGGCCACAACAACATTTCCAATGAATAAGCTCCAAAGTAAAACCTTAACCCAAAGTATTTATACATTTTTTAGAGCCAAAGGGCATCACAACCCTTGAGAACCAGTATCTCATCAACAAAAGATGTGGCCCTTCCTACAAATCTCCCCTAAACGGTAGCTATGTTCAAGTATTTGAAGGACTGTCATGTAGTGGAGGGAAGGGCTAGTTTTGTTTGATCCTAGAGAACCAAGAGCAGTCAGTGGAAATTACAAAGAGACCAATTTGATCTTGGTGTCAGGAAAAATCTTTCTAACACTCAGAGCTATACAAAAGTGGGAAGACTTTTTCAAGAGATGGCTCCCCCCTCTTTGGAGGTCTTCAAACAGACTGGATAACTACTTGCTGGTTGCATTGTAGTATCATGAGTTGGCCAGGATGGCTACCCAACACCTTCCAGTTCTGAAATTTTGTGAAACTATTTAAGAGGTGAAAAGACTTCCTCTAGACCACACAGCTAAGCATAGAACTGAAATAATTGTTGAAGGCTGGCATCTTTCTAGTCAATTCTTTCCAATTGTATTTAGGCAGCTAGGTGGCACAATGGATAATGTGGGAGTTGGAGTCAGGAAAACCTGAGTTCCAATTCTGCCTTACACACTTATTTGCTATGACCCTAGGTAAGTCATTTAACTTCTCTATGTCTCAGTTTTCTCCTCTGTAAAATGAGGATAACAATAGCACCTACCTCACAGGATTGTTGTGAAGACCAAATCATTAATGTATATATAATGCTTTGTGTGTTGGTCCTTCGTTGCTGAAGAAGACCATACCATGGCTTGCACTTGACTTTGTTTTGAGTGAGGGAGGGCTGTGCAGGTTACCAGCCTCACTTCTCCTCCAGAGCTATCTGAATCCTGTGACCAAATATTCATCAGGACGACTGGAAATGACCCAGGATGAGGCAATTAGGGTTAAGTGACTTGCCCAAGGTCACACAGCTAGTGAGTGTCAAGTGTCTGAGGTGAGATTTGAACTCGTGTCTTCCTGCCTCCTGCACTGATGCTCTATCCACTGCACCACCTAGCTGCCCCATAGTGCTTTGTATACCTTAAGGCACTATATAAATGTTAGTTCCTAGAAGTTGTTGGTCCACAAAGGCCACAAAACTTCTATACCTGTGGCATGCAGAATAAGATTATGCACCCCACAGGAGACTGAGGGAACCACAAGTGAACTCCATTTTAGGATGATAGATTCAGAGCTCATCCAATTCAGTCATTTATAGATATGGATACTCCCCAGAAGTTGTCGCTTGCCCAAGGTCACACACTCAGTAAATAAAATGGGGATTTGACATTAGATCTAACTTCAAATCTATTGTTTTTCATGTCATGCCACATTTTAGAGAGACAAAAGCAGCTTATTTTTATTGCATATGCAAAGAGATGTGATAGATTACCTGATTAAAGTTTCTTCCTTCCAGGCACATGCAAAAGCCATAAAACTTCCTTGAAAGATGAAACAACAGAAGTAACTTTGTTTAAATACTTTAGGCAACAAAGAATCAGAAACAGTCGAACTCAAAGTTCCATAAACCTGAAAACAAATTACCTACAGAAGAACTCCCTATTTAACAAGAATTACTTAGGAAATTGGAAAGCTATCTGGTGAAAATTAGGTTTACGACAACTTATGCCATGAAATATGAACAAACTCCAAATGGACATATGACCTGGAATATTAAACATCATACCATTAAAAAAACCAAAACAAAACTAGAAGAGACCCAGATTAGATACCTTTCACAGTTAGGCCTCTGGGATAAATTAACAAAAGTAACAGAGGTAGTCACAAAAATTTAATAATAATCATAGTAAGTGCTTAATAAAGGCTTTATTCATTTATTCAAAATAACTTCCCTGGAATCTGTTTTCCCCCCAGAAATACCATCCTGTACTCCCGTCATGTTGCTACACATGTATCCTTCCCTGACACACATATTCTGTCTCTTGCTTTGGCAACAGAAACAAACTCTGCTTTTCCGTGCAAGAAAATGTGTCACTTGTTCAAACCTTCATTGGCCATCTTATAACTTTCCCTGACCAAAAGACCTCTCCATCTTCTTTCTTCCTCTTTAAAATATGAGCTCCTAGAGGTCAGAGGCTGTTGAGCTTTTTGTATATGTATCCCCAAAAACTAGCCAACTTCCTGGCTTATTAAAATACTTTTTCATTCATTCATAGTCTTGATTACATAAAAAAGTTTTGCACAAAATTACTGCCATTAAGATAGAATAGGGCAGCTAGGTCACAGTGGATAGAAGTTTTATCCTTGACTTGGAGTTGGGAAGATTCATCTTTCTGAGTTTAGATCTGGTCTCAGACACCTCCTAGTTGTGTGTCCCTGGGCAAGTCACTTAATTCTGTTTGTCTCAGTTTCCTCATCTGTAACATGAGCTGAAGGAGGAAATGGCAAACCACTCCACTATCTTTGCCAGCAAAACCACAAATGGGGTCATGAAGAGTCAGACATGACTGAAAAAAATAACTGAACAACAGCAACAGAATAAAAATGGGATCGGTCATTTGGAAAGTAATCTGTTATATTCCTGAAAAGGGTCTGATAGTGAAGATATGCAGACAACTGGTACTGGCTGAGAAACAGAGGGGTAGGCCAGTGGAATAGGCTAGGTACACAACACATGGTAGTCAATGAATACAGCAATCTACTGTTTGAGAAACCCAAGGGTCCCAGCTTCTGGGATAAGAACTCACTGTTTGACAAAAATTGCTGGGAAAACTGGATAACAGTGTGGCGGAAACTAGGCATAGACCAATGCCTGACAATGTACACAAGAATAAAGTCCAAATGGATACATGATCTAGGTATAAAGATTGATACTATAAACAAATTAGGGGAGCAAGGAACAGCATATCAGATTTATGGAAATGGAGAAATTTTTTAAAATTATTTTATTTGTTTTCAGTTTTCGACAATCACTTCCATGTATTTTAGATTTTTTTCCCCTTCCCTCTCCCTGAGACAGCATACAGACTTATACAGGTTCTACACATACGTTCCTGTTAAATACATGTTGCATAGAAGAATTAAAATGAATGAGAGAAACCACAAAACATAATACAAAAGAAAATGGTCTATTTCTATCTGCAGTCCAATTCCATAGTTCTTTCTCTGGATATGGAAGGCATTTTGCTTCAAGTCCATTGGAAATGTTTTAAGTCCATGCATTGCAATGAAGTACTAAGTCTACCAGAAAAATTCCTCACAGACTGTGGTTGTTTTTGTATACAAAGTTCTCCTGGTTCTGCTCCTTTCACTCAGCATCAGTTCATATAAGTCTTTCCAGGCTTCTCTGAAGTCTTCCTGTTCATCAATTCTCATAGTACAATAGTATTCCATTACATTTATATACTACAACTTGGAGAATGGAGAAATTTTTGACTAAACAAGAGAAAACATTATGAAGTGCAAAATGAATAATTTTGATTACATTAATTGAAAAGTTTTTGCACAAACAAACCCAATGCAACCAAGATTAAGAGGAAAGCAGAAAACTGGGAAAGAATTTTTGCAACTAGTGTCTGTGATAAAGGCCTCATTTCTAAAATATATAGAGAACTGAGTCAAATGTACAAGAATATAAGTCATTCTCCAATTGATAAATGGTCAAAAGATATGAATGGAGTTTTCAGAGGAAGAAATTAAAGCTATCTATAGTCATGTGAAAAGAATACTTTAAATCACTATTGATTAGAGAGATGCAAATCAAAATAACTCTGAGGTACCACATCACACCTGTCAGATTGACTAACATGACAAAACAGGAAGATGATAAATGTTGAAGGAGATGTGGGAGAGTTGGAACATTAATTCATTGTTGGTGGCACTGTGAGCAGATCCAGTCATTCTGGAAAGCAATTTGGAACTATGCCGAAAGAGCTACAAAAATGTGCATACCTTTTGACCCAGCAATATCGCTTCTGGGACTGTATCATAGAAATGAGAAAGGGTTCCACATGTACAAAACTATTTATAGCAACTCTCTTTGTGGTGGCCGAAAACTGGAATTCAAGGGGATACTCATCAATTGGGGAATGGCTGAACAAGTTGTGGTATATGAATGTAATGGAATACTATTGTGCTATAAGAAATGATGAACAGGAAGACTTCAGAGAGGCCTGGAAGGATTTATATGAACTGATGCTGAGTGAAAGGAGCAGAACCAGGAGAACTTTGTACACAGCAACAACTACAGTGTGCAAAGAATTTTTCTGGTAGACTTAGTACTTCATTGCAATGCAAGGACTTAAAAAATTCCTAATGGACTCGAGGCAAAATGTCTTTCACATCCAGAAAAAGAATTATGGAATTGGATCACAGATTGAAGCAGACTGTTTTCTTTTGTGTTATGTTTTGTTTTGTTTTATGGTTTCTCCCATCCATTTTAATTCTTCTGTGCAACATGTATTTAAAAGGAATGTATGTGTAGAACCTATATAAGATTGTACGTTGTCTCAGGGAGGGAGTGGGGAGGGAGGGGGGAATAATCTAAGATATATGGAAGAGATTGTAGAACACTGAAAACAAATAAAATAATTTAATAAAAAAAGATATGCAGACAACTAACTCATATAAAACCAAAAATCTGTTTCCTCATAGATTTAAGCAGCAACTATTTGTGAACAAATAGTTATCAAAAGAATTGCTAAGAATTAATAACTATATAAAATGCTAAAAAGAGAAATGCAAATCAAAACAACTCTGAGGTTTCATTAATTACACAGCAAATTGACAAAATTAGCAAAAGATGGGAATCAGTAATATAAGGATGTGCAGGAAGACAGAAACACTGATATAATGCATTGTTGGAACTGTGAATTGCTTCAATCATTCTGGAATGCCATTTTGATTACATGAAGAAAGTGAATAAAATGCCCACAACCTTTGATCCAGAGATCTTATTGCTAGGCATATACACTAAGGAGGAAAATGATAAAAAGAAAGACTCATCTACACAAAATATATGCTAGCAAAGAATTGGAAAGAAGTAGATGACCATAGTTTGGGGAAATGACAAAAGCAAGTTTTTCTTCATGAATGCAATGGAATATCTTTGTAAGAAATTGTGACTACAGAGAAACACAGGAATACATAAACTTATGTGAAGTGAAATAACCAGAACCTGAAGAAACAACATATTCAATGAATATAAATGGAAAGAACAACAACAAAACAATTGAAAATGAATACTGTGAAATGATAGTGACCCCTGCCCCCTTTTTCTTCATTATAGGAGGTGACTTTCTGGGAAGGGAGAGAGATGAGAAATATTGGGAAGTGTAGGCAATGTAAAAACAAAATATGAGCCAAATTTATTAAAATAAGGCAAAGAGGAGCCACCATAGATTAAAAATATGTGTTTGATAACTCTTGGATTAATATTGGGAGATATAAATAACAGAGAGATACAGCTCACCAAAGATGTTTGTTCCTGTTGTCAAGGATATCCAGAACAGAGTTCAATGAAAGAAGATTCCCTGTAGTTAATGAGATCCTAATAGGATCACAGCTCTAGAGTTGGAAGAAACTTCAGAGGTCAGCTCCCTCATTTTCCAAATGAGGAAACAGGCTCAGGGAAATTTAAATTATTTACCCAAAGTCAAATCAAGCATTAGAGACAGGATTTGAACCCAGATATTCTAACTAGAGTCAGTGCTATTTCCACTATACCATACTGCCTCCTTTAGATACTCCTATTTGTCATCCTGATTGCATCATATCCTACAGTTCTGAAGACTTCTTAAAGAGACCCAAATCACTCAAGATAGTTTTACCTAATTCACTTGGGAAAATCTAAATAAATGTAGAATATTTACTATTCATACTATGTGAGAAAGAGCATGGCATAGTAGGTTGTGTACTGGACCTAGAGTTAGGAAGACCCTCACATCTTGCCTCAGATATTATTAGCTTACCTTCCACAAGTCACTTGGCTCCCTTTTGCCTCAGCTTCCTCATCTGTAAAATGAGGGCATTGAACTAGGTAGCCTGTTGGATTCCTTCTTCTTTTAAAGCTATGATTATGTGATTTGCATTTGGATGGAAGACCCATAGAATTCTTCTATCTGGTAAAAAACTGCAGATGGACAGTGAACTGGACCCCACATTACAGGAGTAGACAAAAAGGTCAGAGTACCCTTTGGAAATCATATGTTGCTTTCAATTATTGAATTATTCAGTCAGAATTGATTTGTAGCTGGAATAGTTTCTGTGTTAGAGAGGATGACCACCAGCAGAGGATGAGAGCAGCCCCCAGTCATTTTGGTAGCAGATAGGAACCTGGAGGAATTTGCAGTGTAGAATAGAGGCGAAGGTCAAATGCTTCATAGTTTAATGTTCTAAGTCTCAGTCTCCAAGGGAATAACAATAATTTATGACTTGCTTAAGTCTTTTTTCTTTTATATGGAAGAAATAAATAGCTTCTCTATATCTGATTTACATTCTGCACTGAATGCTTTTGTACTCTCCATGAGTACAGAACTAACTACTTAATCTAAATAAATAAACTAAATAGCTAAATGATCGAACATACATTTTTTTAACCAATTCTTCTAACTTGTCAACTTTTAGAGGAACTCTCATTATTACTTCCACATGCTTAATTTTTTCTAGTCTTTTTCTTAATCTTTTACCTTTGGCAAACATCTGTTCTACCTCCTTTCCCTCTATATCATAGATGAGGAAATTGTCGTAGGCTAAAAAATTGCACTAAAATGCCTTTTGTTCTATTCCAGAATACTTTTAGAACCTTGGAACTTTAATGTTAGGATTTATTCATTAATAGGAAAAAATTGATTCTTTGGAATCTTTCCTAAGTACTGCCATGCTAAGATTGAGCTGACTCCTTTTCGTGAGTTCCAAATTGCAAAACGATAGACTGGTGGAGTAAAAAAATTTGAGAAGGAGTTAGATAAATAATCTGCAGTGTACCAAGAAACTGCTCTGTGATTGTGTATACTTCAGAGTGAAGTTAAATGAACTCTTTTTCCCCCCACAGAGAAGCAAAAAAAAAAAAATCTCTAAAATAGCTTTTCTAAGTTGGTCACTTGTTTCTCTGCTGCTCTAACCTTCTGTAATTTGCTGTTGGCCTATAGAATATAAAACCCACTTGTTATTCTGGCTCTCCACAGTTTACCTACAATTCACTTTGGGGCACCTAGGTGATGCAGTGGATAGAGCATCAGTGCAGGAGTCAGGAGGACCTGAGTTCAAATCTCACCTCAAACACTTGACACTCACTAGCTGTGTGACCTTGGGCAAGTCATTTAATCCCTCATCTCCAGTCATCATGATTAATATCTGATCACTGAATTCAGATGGCTCTGGAGAAGTGAGCCCTACACAGCCCTCCGTCACTCAAAACAAAGTCAAGTGCAAGTCATGTCATCATTTCCCTGATGGCATGGTCTTCTTCTGCAATGAAGGATGAACACACACACGCTCTCCATGACCACCACTACCATCACCACTACCCAGTTTGGCAACATTAGCAAAACTTAAGCTTTAAGCGATGTTTCCCTAGAGTTACAGGGTAGAGAGTGTGAAGAGCTAGGGAGCTAGAGAAAGAAAGCCTAATGACTCTCTCTAGAGGGTCAGAGAGACTACTACCCCACTCATCCCTACCCCCCTTAACTTAGTCTTTGTGCATAAGTCCAGAGTTGAGACAGACCCACTAATGAAGGGGGAGGGAATGAGTGCCCAAGACTAGGTAGGGGGCCAGTAGCAGTTTTTTTTTTTTTGCCTTGTTACAAATGTTACCAAAGAATAATGCAAAAGAAGTATCATAATGTCACCATAATGCCTTGGAAAAGATGGACAGACAACCAGTGGCTTGAGATTTGCATTGGCAAGGAGAATACCCATATTGGTGAGATCAGATTAAAGCACTAAATTAATGGGTTATGATAACCTCAACAGAGGCAATATGGTCTGGTCAATAGAAAGCTGACTTCAGAGAAGGGATGAACTTAAGTTCAAGTCCAGCTTTGGGCATATACTGACTGTGGGACCCTGAGCAAATCATTTAGCCTCTCACTGTTCCAGAAAACTCTTTGAAGACTACAGCCAGAAGAATAGTTGCAAATTTAATTTAAGTTTCCTCATTGGGAATTTACTACATCTATGAAACCACTGGTCTGACTCCTTATCCTTCCCCAAAAAGACATTTCGTGAATAGGTACATAAAATCAATAATTTGATGGTACATCTTACTGTCTCTTAGACATGGAATAGGACATTATAAGCATTCTGTTTTTTGTCTTCATATCCCCAAGTGACTAGCATAATGCTGCACACATAGTCAGCACTTGATAAGTGCATATCGATTAATTTTACAGCAAAAGAAGAAAAAAAATTATTTTTAAAAATACACAATTTGTTCCCCCAAGGAATTTACAGTCTGGGATAGAAAGAATTGCGGACAAACATGAGGAAGAATAGGCCAACATTAAAGTGTCAATGTAAAACAGTAAATGAGCAATTACTAAATTGTATTATAAATTTACAAATTCTATAGAGATCTGTAGAAGTCAAACATCATTATGATCTGGAGAAGTTTTGGAACCCTTTTCTCTAAACATGATTTTCCAGATGGTTTGATTTGCTTCTCTGTCTGAGTTTTTTAAACTAACAAAGTATTTTACATATCAAGATACTTATAGATGGACTCTATTTACATGATTGACCCCCCTCCCAATTCAGTGCAACAGTATTAAATAATTTTCTACTATTCATTATAGTATTAATTTAATTTAGCAAACATTAAGCATTCAGTACACTGCAACTGGCTTTGGAAATATGAAGTGAAAAATGGCATGGTCCCAAACTTCAAGTAGTTTGTAATCTAATAGTATGGCTATAAACTAACAATGTGACTAAGATATGTAAACAAATTACAATCAAAGATAGAATTTAAAAAGAGCAAATAGATCTAGACAAAGTGCTTCAAGAAATTTGAGGAAAAAAAATCATTTTCAGGAGGGGAGATCAAAGAAGACACCATGAAAGAAGTGGCATTAGAGTTCTTGAAAGAAAGAAATAATTTGCATTTATTTAGTGTTTTGAGGTTTTCAAATCACTATTATCATCATTATCATCATCAATATCAATAATAACAATAATAATTAGCACTTTAAGGTTTGCAAAGCACTACATATGTATATGTGTGGAGAGATGGAGTGTCTTACTTGTGCAACAGCCAGAGGGCCAATGTGACTAGGAGATAATGAGAATCTGAACTAAGGTGGTGACAGTGAGAATACAGGGGAGCAAACAGATGCAGGAGATACTATCATGGCAGAATTCGTTGGAAATGACAACTGACTGAATGTCAAAGATGAAATAAAGAAGAGGTAAAGATGACTGATGTTTTGAGCTTAGGATGGTGGTGCCATCAAGGAAATGGGGAAGTTAAGAGGAGGGGCATGTTGGGAAGAGTAAGTGATGACATATTTTGGACCTAATGAGTTTGAATTGGAGATGTGCATTTAGATGGAGATGTCATACTGACAAATGCAAAACTAGAACTTGGGGGAACTCATCCTGGAGAGAGAAATTTATGAATCAGGTGCATAAAACTGATAATTAAAGCTGTGGAAGGAGATGAAATTTCAAAGGAAGTCTACAGTGTGAGACAGAGTCTTGTGGGATGTGTGCATTTAGGGGGTGGAAGAGAAAAGAACGAGAGACTGAGAAAGAGAATTTAAGTAAAATGAGAACTGGAAAGGAGAGTATCACAGAAGCATTGAGAAGAGGTCATTATATTTGGCAATTAGGAGGCTATTGGTAAATTTGGAAAGGGTCATTTCAATTGAGTTATGAGGAGAGAAGTCAGATTAGGGAAGATGGAGAAGTGAAGTGACTGGAAAAGTAAAGGCAGTCAGTTTAAGCTGTAAGTTTTGCAGTGAAGGATAGGGTAGAGATAAGATTGTAGACTCTGATGCCACCAGAATCAAGTGAACAAATATTTTTCATGAAAGGGGAAACCTGCACATATTTGTAGGCAGAAAAGGAGCCAGCAAAGAAGATCATCATTGAAAATGAGAATTAAGTTAAAATTGAGATTAATGAAGTAAAATCATGGAGGAAACAGGTTAAGATAAAAAAGAAAAATAAGATAACATTGGCAAGGAGGAAAGTTTCTCTAAACTTTTGATCCTTTGAGCCTAGAGCAGGGGAAGAGAAAAGGGATAACAAAAAGGTTTTAAATACTGTTGGGAAATATGGTAGTTTAGAAAGCCTATATCGAGAATAAATGATGAGACCATTTAGACAGCTAGTCAGTCAATAAACATTTATGAAGTACCTTCTATACACCAAGAAATGTGCTAATCCCTTCAGAAATTTACAATAGAGCAAGGATCATCTCAGTATAGACTATACTGTACTATGTTTATCCTTTGTTGTTGAAGAGGACCATGACACCAGAGAAATGATGACATGACTTGCACTTGACTTTGTTTTGAGTGAAGGAGGGCTGTGAAGGTCACCAGCTTCACTTTCTCTTCTTGAGTCATCTGAATCCAGGGACCAGATATACATCTGGATGACTGGAGATGGCCCAGGATGCAATGGGAGACCTTAACCTTTTAGGCTAAGACCTTTTCAGGTACTCCCTTAAAGTGAGGTAACTTTCAGACTATGCAAATGAATATTAATATTACTAATATTACTCATAATAATATACATTACTATGAGTACAAGTATTATTACGAGTATGAGTATGAAGTATTATGTCATCAGCAGTATAACTTTAATCCCAGCCAAAATGTTTCATTGTTAATGTCATATCAATGGAGCTATCTGAATAGATGCTGTTTCTATATGCACATACTTAATATTAATGTAAGAGTCATACATTAACATTTCTACCTAATTTAGTTAATAAAACGGCATATATTTTATTTTTATCTTTGGGGATTAATATGATTCAATTTTTAAATTCTTTTGTTGTATTTTAATTGTCCATAAAAAATACCTGTTCAGATTCCCCAGACTAATGAATAATGGATATAGAATCAGAGGACCTAGGTTAAAATTTAAATTCTTTTTTTAAAAATTTTTTCCAATTTATTTATTTTTTCTTAGGTTTCAATGTTTTCAACATTTATTTCCACAAGATTTTGAGTTTCAGATTTTTTCCAATTTCTCCTCTCCCCCCACCCTAAAACACCATGCATTCTGATTACCCCTTCCCCCAATCTACCCCCCCTTCTATCACACCCCTCCCTTCCCTTATCCCCATCTTCTCTCTTTTCTTGTAAGGCCAGATAGATTTCTAAACCTCACTGCCTGTATTTCCTATTTCCCAGCTGCATGCAAGAACAATCCTCAACATTTGTTCCTAAAACTTTGAGTTCCAACTTTTCTCCCTTCCTCCCTCCCCACCCATCCCCACTGAGAAGGCAAGCAATTCAATATAGGCTATATGTGTGTAGCTTTGCAAAAGACTTCCACAATAGTCATGTTGTGTAAGACTAACTATATTTCCCTCCATCCTATCCTGTCCCCCATAAATTCTATTCTCTCTTTTGATCTTGTCCCTCCCTAAGTGTTTACTTCTAATTACTCTCTCCTCCCATTTGCCCTTCCTTCTATCATCTCTCCCACCCCACTTATCTCCTTCTCCCCTACTTTCCTGTAGTGTAAGATAGATTTTCATACCAAATTGAGTGTGCATGTTATTCCCTCCTTAAGTCAAATATGATGAGAGTAAGCTTCACTTTTTCCCTCTCACCTCCCCCTTTTACCCTTCATTGAAAAAGCTTTTCCTTGCCTTTTTAATGAGTGATAATTTGCCCCATTCCATATCTTCCTGTCTCCTCCCAATATATTCCTCTCTCACCCCTTAAATTTATTTGTTTGGATATCATCCCTTCCTATTCAACTCACCCTGTGCCCTCTGTCTATGTGTAGAATCCCTCCAACTGCCTAAATACTGAGAAAAGTTTCAAGAGTTAAAAATATTATCTTTACATGTAGTAATGTAAACAGTTCAGTTTTAGTAAATGCCTTATGATTTCTCTTTCCTGTTTACCTTTTCATGCTTCTGTAGATTCTTGTGTCTGAAAGTCAAATTTTCTATTCAGCTCTGGTCTTTTCATCAAGAATGCTTGAAAGTCCTCTATTTCATTGAATTACCATTTTTTTCCCTTGAAGTATTATACTCAGTTTCGCTGGGTAGGTGATTCTTGGTTTTAGTCCTAGTTCCTTTGACTTCTAAAATATCATATTCCAAGCCCTTTGATCCCTTAATGTAGAAGCTGCTAGATCTTGTGTTATCCTGATTGTATTCCCACTATAGTTGAATTGTTTCTTTCTAGCTGCTATATTTTCTCCTTGACCTGGGAACTCTGGAATTTGGCTACAATATTCCTAGGAGTTTTTCTTTTCAGATCTCTCTCAGGAGGTGATCAGTGAATTCTTTCAATGTTTATTTTACTCTCTGGTTCCAGAATATCAGGGTAGCTTTCCTTGATAATTCCATGAAACATGAAGTCTAGGCTCTTTATTTGATCATAGCTTTCAGGTAGTCCCATAATTTTTAAATTGTCTCTCCTGAATCTATTTTCCAGGTCAGTTATTTTTCCAATGAGATATTTCACATTGTCTTCCATTTTTTTCATTCTTTTTTGGTTTTGTTTTGTGATTTCTTGGTTTCTCATAAAGTCCTTAGCCTCCATCTGTTCCATTCTAATTTTTAAAGAACTTTTTTGTTCAGTGAGCTTTTGAACCTCCTTTTCCAATTGTCTAATTCTGCTCTTTAAAGCATAATTCTCCTCATTGGCTTTTTGGGCCTCTTTTGCCATTTATGTTAGTCAATTTTTAAAGGTGTTAATTTCCTCAGCATTTTTTTGGATCTCCTGTAGCAAGCTGTTGACTTGCTTTTCATGATTTTCTTGCATCACTCTCATTTCTCTTCCCAACTTTTCTTTCACCTCTCTTACTTGATTTTCAAAATCCTTTTTGAACTCTTTCATGGCCTGAGATCACTGCATATTTATTTTGGAAGTTTTGGATGCAGAACTCTTGACTTTTAGGTTTTCCTCTGATGGTTTGCTTTGTTCTTCATCATCCAAAAGGATGGAAGAAAATACCTGTTCACCCAGAAGGTAGCCTTCTATAGTCTTATTTTCCCCCCCTTTTTTTGGGCATTTTCCCAGCCAGTTACTTGACTTTTGAGTCCTTTGTCAAGAGAAGTGTATACTCTGGGGACCTGTAAGTTCTCAGTTCCTCCAAGGTGGCACAATCAAGGGAGAGGAGTTTATTCCTCTCCTATCCTGCACTCTAGTCTGTGAGCAGGATTCCCTCTCCCGAACCTCTTCCAGCTCCACCATGCCAGCTAGCACTCCTCCTCACCCCAGGGCTGTCACCCAGGGCTGAGATCCAGATCAGCTGCTCAGTTTCTCCAGGGGCTTTAGGCCAGGACTCCAGCAATGGAAGCTGCTGCTCCCTGGGGCTGGGGCTAGACCCCTGTGTTCCCTTCTTACTCCAGTGAAAGAACTTTCTCACTGACCTTTGAAGCTGTGGTTGGTGTTTGCGAGTTGAGGAATCTGGGACCCACAGCTGCTGCTGATTGTGTCTTGAAGGCCACTCCAGTCCTGCCATTGCTGTGGCATGGCCCATGCTGTGTTGTGCTCCACTCAGTGCCTCATGCGATAGACCTTTCCTGTTGGCCTTCCAGGCTGCCTTGGACTGGAAATCTCTTTCACGGTCATTTTGTGGCTTCTGCTACTCTAGAATTTGTTTAGAGTCATTTTTTACAGTTATTTTATGGGCTGTGGGAGGATAGCTTCTAGAGGTGCATTCTTCTACTCCTCCAATTTGGCTCCACCCCCTAAAATTCAAATTCTGCCATATACCACATATGTGATCTTGGACAAACCATTTTAGCTTTCTGATTCTCAGTTTCATCTGTAAAATGTTCAGAAAGATTGGGTGGTTTATTGTTATTATTAAGCTTTCATCCATCTCTATGTGCACAATCCTATTATAAACATATTAGTGCAACCAATAAGTGATGAACTTTTTCACTAGGGCAACTCATGAAACAAAAATACAAAATGGTTCTTGGTTCCATGCAATCTCCTTTTACATCTTAGTTGACTGAGTATTGGAAAGAGGAATAGACAGGGCTAAGAATGACACCGTTTTTAGACTATTTATAAACATGAATTTAACTGTTGATAGAATTTGAGACTTTTGTTCAATGGACATAACTTATATTGCTGAAGAAACTGAAATCATATTAACATTGCAACATGGTACCAATAAAATCACAAACAAAGTTTTTAAACTACCTATTATATGCTAGACTCTAGGGACACATATAAAGAATGAAGCAATCTCTACTTGTAAGGAAGGATCTTATATATCAGAGAAAAGAGCACTGACTCTGATGTCAGAGGATCTGGGTTCAAATCCTACTTCTGATGCTTTATGTATGATTGAGTTCATTTTCTTTGACTGTACAAGGAGGGGGTAAGATATTTGCTAAGGTCATTTTCAGCTCTAGATATTTGATCTTATTATTTTCTCACTATAAATAAAATCAGAAATCATAAAAGAGGTTGCAGCTTAATGAAAAAGTGGCTCACAACTTCTCCTTGGAAAGGGAAAAAAAGGAGTTGGCAGAGGTGGTTATATTATGCAGGCAAAGGAAATTAGAAATATTATGTGATATTTGGCCATCAGGGCTTGCAGTGCTTATGAACACAAACAAAAAGATCATCATAAAGCTAATTGCTTCTTATGTGCCAACATCTGTTGAGGAGATTAAAAAGGTATCGAAATCCTATGAAGAAGTTGAAAAGATCCTCCAAACTAAGTTGACATTGGTCTTGAAACTCAGCAACTTCAATGCAAATAGGGCAGAAGAGAGAGCAGCAAAAAATATGGTTAAAGATTAAGAATCCTAAGCCTAAGTGATTCAGAAATATCACATCTATATATTGTAAAGATTTTCTTTAAGAAGAAAGTTGAAAGATAGTGAGCACGGATGAGAACCAAATATACAAACAATTAAATTAAGATAGTCTTAAATTACAAACTTTGTAATTTTTATATTTTCTGAATCTAATTAAGGAATGTTTTCAAAAGCAAAATAGCTGTATTGATTTCTTTCTTAAGGCTTAAAATATAATTTACATTTTAGTATTAAAATATAAGTTAAAATGTTAGAATTAGTCATCAAAAGAACATTATTTTAAGTGTTGTGATATTTTTTAAATTTCCAAAATTGTATTAAAGTTCTTATCTTTTTTTTATTTTGAACTTACAATCATCAATACAGTAAGCATTTCTTAAGAGTCTACTTACTATGTGCCAAGCATTGTGCTAAGCTTTAGGGATACAGTGAAAAGCAAAAATAGTCTGCCCTCAAAGATCTCACAATCCAATGCAATCACCAACAAAGTTATTTCAATATATCAGGAACAAGAGGATTATCTAACAGACTGAATTTTTGTTAATATTACTTTGGTTTTAGTTCTGCTAAAAACAAAAGATTATGGCCTAGAACAATTAAGTGGCATAAGTGGTTAGAATACTGGAATTCAAGTTAGGAAGATCCAAAATGATATAAATCTCTATTTTATTCTGACTTCCACATATCAATTATTCTTTCAAGTTCTATTTACTGTCACCCTTGGCAAGTTATCTAACAACTAAGATTGAATTCCAGTTTTCTAAGGTCTCATTGGCTTCCAAGGTGTCTTCTTACCTAAACCTATGATCCTACGACTAATGCAGAGGATTTGTGTCTAAACTAAAGGCAGCTTCCATGCTTGCCATTTTCTTACAATATAGCACTTCTGATTAAACCTACTCAATTAGGATCCTCGCATAATGAGCATGATTTCAAAGCCCTTTTTATATTCCTTATGTTAATGATTTCTCCCAGCTTTTTGAGGTGGGTATTGTAAATGTAGGGATGCTGATTTTCACACAGGTTAATGACTTTACACAAGGTAAGAGTAAATAGGAAAACTAGAAAGAATAATGGATATGTGAATCAGAAGACTTGGATTCTCACACACACACACACACACACACACACACGGTTAAGGCACTTAACTTTTCTGAGCCTACATTTCATTGAATAATCACATAGTAGTTGCTTAATAAATGTTTATTTAATGAATGCATGAAAAGATCCCTTCTAAATTTAAATACTTTGGTCCTGTGATTCAAGTCTCCTGACTCATTGCTTTTGCTATTAAACCCACTGGTTTTGATTCTACTTCAGAGAGTTGAAAAGGAATTTACTCTATAGAAAATTTAGTTTCTTTAAGCTTATTTTATTATTCATGGCAAGTCACTTCACTGAGCTTCAATTGCCCAATATTTTAGGTACCTTGTAGTTATAATATTCTGTGACTGTCAGCTATAATTCTTTTATTTGGGACCAAGTTACTATATTGTTAGATCAGGGGAGGGTGTCGCACAAACAATTTGCTAGGTTTTAGTATAGCATTTAAGAAAGTTTTAGATTTATGATTTTGTAAATGCTCTTGTGCTATTCTTTTTTCATTCATTCATTTATTTATTTATTTATTTAACTTTTAACATTCATTTTAACAAAATTTTGGGTTCCAAATTTTCTCCCCTTTTGTCCCCTCCCCCCACCTCAAAACACCGAGCATTCTAATTGCCCCTATCACCAATCTGCTCTCTCTTCTATCATCTCTCTCTGCCCTTGTCTCCATCTTCTCTTTTGTCTTGTAGGGCCAAATAATTTTCTATACCCCTTTACCTGTATTTCTTATTTCCTAGTGGCAAGAACAATACTCGACAGTTGTTGCTAAAACTTTGAGTTCCAACTTCTGTTCCTCCCTCCCTCCCCACCCCTTCCATTTGGAAGGCAAGCAATTCAATATAGGCCAAATCTGTGTAGTTTTGCAAATGACTTCCATAATGGTTGTGTTATATAAGACTAACTATATTTCCCTCCATCCTATCCTGCCCCCCATTACTTCTATTCTCTCTTTTGATCCTGTCCCTCCCCATGAGTGTCAACCTCAAATTGCTCCCTCCTCCCCATGCCCTCCCTTCCATCATCCCCCCCACCCTGCTTATCCCCTTATCCCCCACTTTCCTGTATTGTAAATTAGGTTTTCATACCAAAATGAGTGTGCATTTTATTCCTTCCTTTAGTGGAATGTGATGAGAGTAAACTTCATGTTTTTCTCTCACCTCCCCTCTTTGTCCCTCCGCTAATAAGTCTTTTGCTTGCCTCTTTTATGAGAGATAATTTGTCCCATTCCATTTCTCCCTTTCTCCTCCCAATATATTTCTCTCTCACAGCTTGATTTCATTTTTTTAAGATATGATCCCATCCTCTTCAATTCACTCTGTGCACTCTGTCTCTATGTGTGTGTGTGTAATCCCACCCAGTACCCAGATACTGAATAGTTTCAAGAGTTACAAATATTGTCTTTCCATGTAGGAATGTAAACAGTTCAACTTTTATAAGTCCCTTATGACTTCTCTTTGCTGTTTACCTTTTCATGCTTCTCTTCTTTCTTGTGTTTGAAAGTCAAATTTTCTTTTCAGCTCTGGTCTTTTCATCAAGAATGCTTGAAAGTCCTCTATTTCATTGAAAGACCAATTTTTCCCCTGAAGTACTATACTCAGTTTTGCTGGGTAGGTGATTCTTGGTTTTAGTCCTAGTTCCTTTGACTTCTGGAATATCCTATTCCATGCCCTTCGATCCCTTAATGTAGAAGCTGCTAGGTCTTGTGTTATCCTGATTGTATTTCCACAATACTTGAATTGTTTCTTTCTAGCTGCTTGCAATATTTTCTCCTTGACCTGGGAACTCTGGAATTTGGCCACAATGTTCCTAGGAGTTTCTCTTTTTGGATCTCTTTCAGGCGGTGTTCTGTGGATTCCTTGAAGACTTATTTTGCCCTCTGGTTCTAGAATCTCAGGACAGTTTTCCTTGATAATTTCATGAAAGATGATATCTAGGCTCTGTTTTTGATCATGGCTTTCAGGTAGTCCCATAATTTTTAAATTGTCTCTCCTGGATCTATTTTCCAGGTCACTTGTTTTTCCAATGAGATATTTCACATTCTCTTCCATTTTTTCATTCTTTTGGTTTTGTTTTGTGATTTCTTGGTTTCTCATAAAGTCATTAGCCTCCATCCGTTCCATTCTAATTTTGAAAGAACTATTTTCGTCAGTGAGCTTTTGAACCTCCTTTTCCATTTGGCTAATTCTTCTTTTGAAAGCATTCTTCTCCTCATTGGCTTTTTGAACCTCTTTTGCCAGTTGAGTTAGCCTATTTTTCAGGGTGTTATTTTCTTCAGCATTTTTTGGGGTCTCCTTCAGCAGGGTGTTTACTTGTTTTTCATGCTTTGTTTGCATGTCTCTCATTTCTCTTCCCAGTTTTTCCTCCACCTCTCTAACTTGATTTTCAAAATCCTTTTTGAGCTCTTCCGTGGCCTGAGCCCATTGGGTGGGCTGGGATACAGAAGCTTTGACTTCTGTGTCTTTCTCTGATGGTAAGCATTGTTCTTCCTCATCAGAAAGGAAGGGAGGAAATACCTGTTCACCAAGAAAGTAACTTTCTATAGTCTTATTTTTTTTCCCTTTTCTGGGCATTTTCCCAGGCAGTGACTTGACTTCTGAATATTCTCTTCACACCCACTTCGCCTCCAGACCTCCCAGCCAGCGCTTGAGGTCTGAGATTCAGATGCTGCTTCCCAGCCTCAGGGCTTTGGGCAGGGGCAGGGCTGCTATTCAGTGTGAGATTAGGTTCAGGTGCTCAGGTGGGGGCAGGGCTGCCTCACATGCTCAGTTCCCTCAGGGGGTTTATGTAGAGACCTTCAACAATGGATCTGGGCTCCTGCCTGCTTGGGGAGCCCGGGTCTGCTGCTGCCTCTGCTGCTGCCTCCCGAGGGGGCCTGAGTTATGGGGGCACCCCACTGCCCTCTCAACCCACCAAAGAGACCCTCTCACCAACCTTTGTCACCTGTGGGTGGAGGGACCCGCGCGGCAGCTGGAGATTCCGTCCCTGAAGCCTGCTCGGATCCGCTCCTCGGCGCCTCATGGCCAACGCAGGGCTGGGCTGGGCTCTGGGTCCGTAGGGTGAAGGACCTTTTGCGAGAGGTTTTTGGGCTCTCTGGAACAGAAATCTCGTCTGCTTAGGCTTCTGCTGCTCCAGAATTTGTTTGGAGTTCTTTTTTACAGATATTTTATGGGCTGTGAATTCAGAGCTAGTGTATGTGTGTCTTTCTACTCAGCCATCTTGGCTCCGCCCCCCTCTTGTGCTATTCTTAAAGAAAAGATGGAAGCTTTTGTGAAAGATAAGAGATATAATATTTACATGGATGCAGAACTGGTTGAACCCAAAGAGTAGCCATTCATCTCAGAAAGCAGGGATGGAAAAGTAGTGGAAGGCATAAAAATAGCTTAAAGAAAGATATACATCTAAGCAAAAGCTTCTCAGACACATTCAAGAGTAAAAATGAAAGGAAGGCTACAGAAGAAAGTCTTGAAGAAGTCCTTCTGACAAACTGTTTTCTTTATTCAGAATAGTCGAACCACCACCCTCTGCCCCTAACATCATAGTACTGAGGTATTTATAGAAGAAATAGAATTGGTACCAAAGAGAATAAAGGAGAAGTAATTAGATTGATTGGATCTCACATGTAAAGAAAATCTATGCCAGAGGTAACACAAGTGAGAGGATATTAAGATATCATTACAAGATGTTTGAAGAAGCTACCAAAAGCTAAAATATTATCAGGTCTGATTAATATAAAAATATAATTGAGATAACATAAGTATTGAGCTATATGCTACTTTTCTCCTCTGTTAAAAATCTTTATAAGTCTTTATTAACAGAGAACAAAACAGGTTGCCTTTAGGAAACTGCAAAGCTCCTTTAATAACCCAAACTTCTCCCAGAAACAAAAGCCCAACTCATCTTTTTGATACTGGTGTCAGTGTTATAATGGTGAAACTCTCCATTATTAACATTTTCTCTATAACTTTCTTATGTCTCAATGATCAACAAAACAATAAATCATGCCCAGGTTCATAGCATTTGCTTGTTTTTGAGATGATTCTCATATTGAGAATTTAACAATCAGGTCTCATGAGCTGGTTGGAAGTGGACCCAGGATCCCACTATCAATATTCACTAGTATAGGCTGAGACACATGGAATATAATAATTTCCCAAGAATTAAAAATGTCAATATCATAAAAGTGACATTGGAGAGGGTCACTCTGTGTTTGAAAAGATTGGTACATATAGCAAATAAGCAGTTTTGAGAATGTAATCATGAAAATGTATAATGTAAAAAGAAGATGAGCTAGTAATTTTTTGAGGATAAGACAAGATAGGTGGATGGCTTAAGTGTTCCATTTGTGTCCTTGAGATGTCAGGAAAAAGAGAGGGAGGTTTCCAGGATGTTGGGTAGTTTCCCTTTGGCAAACTTATGAAATGACATAAAACAGTGTCACATGGAGTGAGTAGACATGGATAGGCTGTGCAGATTGAAAGGGAGCATTCCTTCCCAAATTGGTGATATTATAAATCTGTTTGAGTGTTTAAGCTAACATCTGCCTTGCTAATTTAAACTATAAAAATTTAAAAGATATGTTGTATTTGGAAATGCTGTTGCCTTTTCTTATGGATCCTCACTAGTTACCTATTCCCAAGGTTAAGAAAGTTGTCTACTAAAAAATAAAGCTTGAATATTAGCTAAAATATTTCAATGTCCTTTAAAACACTTAAAAAGGAGAAAGCTTACCAACATTTTGATTTGTCACTATTCTGAAGGATGAGGACCTTTCAAAAAATATGAGAATTCTATCTACTAAAGAGGCATCATGTAACATTTTGGATGGTATGTTTATGGAATTACATTACAAGACACAAATTCAATTTATATGCTAATGAGCTTTGGTAACAAATTCCATTAGAAGATTAAAGAAAACAAATTCAACATTCCATCAGCAAATATTTATTGAATTCCTACTATGTGCAAGAATCTGTGCTAGGTACAAATTATAAAAGGAAACTCTACTAGTGGAAAATAAACTGAACAATACACAGGAGAATGAATATTAGGTTCAGAAAATACATCTTAAATTGAGAAATAACTTACAGGTGCAGTACAGAACAAAAATTTTGAACAGAGAAATTACTTGCTAACAAATGAGGAAGTAAAAAAATGTTAAAATTGAGTAACTATATTACATGTTAATAGTTATGATTATATATCAGCTATAATCAAAAAGGCTAATAGAACTAAGTATAATTATGTCTACATCAGTATTTTTCTTATATCTATAAGCATTTTAAAATCTATTACTCTGCCTGTTGTATTTTAAAGCATAGTAGTAAATATTACATTTTTACCAAAATAGAGATTCTCTTATAAACTGTACCTTTTCATGTTTTAATAATTGAAAATTTTAATAAATTGTGACATTATAGTCAGACAACTCCTACCCTCATGTGTGGATAAAGATATATAACTATATACACATATATGTATAATATAAATATACATAATGTAAAGCAAAGTAAAACACTGGAAAATGTCAAGGAAGCCATTAGATTCCTATCACATAAATTGACCCCATATAATCAATAAGCATTTTGTTAAGCCCTTACTATTCACCAGGCACTAGGCTAGCACTGAACATATAAAGAAAAAATGAAAGTAGTCCCTACCCTCAAGGAGCTTATATTCTAATGTAAATAAAATTGTTGAAAGGCAGCATCAAATGAAATAACTTCAAGATAAAGTGAAATTGTCCTTTTGGTTCATGACTATGTATTTTTCTTAGTAATAATTATATATGCATATAAATATTCATATGAGTTATAGTGTTGTAATACTTTACAACAGAAAGCTGTGAGTGAAGAAGACTTGGGTTCAATACTTGCCACTGACATATACTGGTTATGTGACCCTGGGCAAGTCATAACCTCAGTGCATCAGACAACTTTCTAAAACAGTAAGTTATAGAAAAGGTACCTATCTGCATTGGTAGAGGAAGCAGAGGTAGTCCCTCACCTGAAGATACCTACACTGACAAAATTACAGGTCTGGTTAAAAAAAAACGCAATAGAACTTCATATTCCTAAAGCTTCATATTTCGCTTTATCTAGTTTTATAATGTACTTGTCAGTTTTCAACTGTAGAGTCATGTACCTCTTAGCATGACTCTAGTATTTATGTCAGATTTAAATATAGTGACATTGGATATTGAAAAAGTAAGTATAATGAACAAGTAATCCCAAGACCTGCATTGTTGTCCCTGACGTGCTACTACATGATAACTGAATGACCATGAGCAGGTTACTTATCCTTCCTAGACTTCATTTCTTCATTCATTTAATGAAGGATTTGAATGAAATGATCTTTATCAAAGGTGGGGAATCTGTCTTCTGTGAAGTTTGAATTTAGTCAAAGGGCTGCACTTGAGGACCTCGAGCCTGCAGGGTCTCCACACGTGATCTTTATGATCCTCACCTTTAAAACACTATTTCATTCCTTCTTAAGATAAAGTTTCTTTTAAAATTCCTTTTCAGTTAAAAATAACTATAACTAACAACAGTGTCATGTTTTATAAAAATATAGATTAATTAAATGGAATTAATTTTTATTTGTAATGGGTCCTAAAAATACACACTAGTAATTTAATCATATGACTTTAGTAGTAACATATCATAAGGCCATATGTAGGTTTTGTATGTATTTTTTGTTATGATTTATTCTTCAAACATTTTTATCCCTCCATGTGAGAGGATAGTATTTTAGGAAACATATTAACTATTTTACATCTCTATGAAATATTCAGAGACTATTAAGTACCTTCTAGTCATGTGATTGTCAAAGTACATATATATATATAGCCATGGGGTATAGTATAGTTTAATTACAATTTTTTGTCATACTTTATGTTCCTCACACTTAAATTTGTATTCAGCATTCACTGGCAGCACATATACCAAATTGGGAATAATGTAGAAAGATTAGCATATTTTTTTGCAAGGAAATTACACATAAATCTGTTAATTATTCCATTTTTCCTGTGTTACAAAAGCAGGCTCACTGTGTGAATAAGTAGATAGGAACATATCTGGAAGTAACTATGGTGAAAAAAATCACAAATAAAACTTTAATTTAAAATTAAAATAAAATTTTCTATTCAGAAATTTCAAACAAGAAGAGAGTAGATTAGATGATATCAAAAGTATTTTCCAGGTCTGTGATTCTCTGTTCTCATTATATAATAGAAATGTCAAATCTGAGTACGAGAACCTAGTCCAAAAATAAATTCCATTGCCATCACAACTTCAAGGAATAAAGTAAGAGCAGAATTTAAATCTTGGAATATCTACTATTAGTGATCTACAAGTAACTAAAATATATTCCTAGCTCAAAGCACTGGTGTCAAACTCAAATAAAAACGGGAGTCATTGATCCACACATAAAGATCCTTGTGAGTCATAGTTTTAAAATATAATATTATTTATTTTTTACTATATTTTTTGGTTATTTAGTTAATTATTTCCCAATTACATTTTAATCTGGTTCTTGTTACACTTGGAAGTATTATGAGCCACATACAGCCTGGGGAAAGCATGTTTAACAGTTATGGTCTAGAATAACACTTTATACTAAATTTGAGCTAGGTTTCTATGTTTTAGTGAAAATATATTTTTTTAAAATTCTAATCATCCGTTTGAATTGGTGCTCTTAACCTTTGAGTCAGAAACTCTCTCTTGACACAGAAGGTCCAGGTACACTTGGTAAGGCATCTTATTTCGTTAATTTCCCCTACCCAAATAATCTTAGAACATCAGTATCTGATCCCTACTGGGTATAGTTACTACCTTGCCTTATAAATGAACACAACCTCGCAATGTTCCAAGCACAAGCAGATTTATTTTCAGGTTAAAGGAAACAGAATTCAGTTCAGAGGAAAAGAAAATAATAGCACTCAATAATTAGTAAACGTTACCCACAGGCCTATCAATATATAGCCTCAATTACTTATGATATTTCCCTTAGGGTGTCAGCATTTGTTTCTATATATCATCGCTTACTTCTGTTATCTTTCTTATATTCTTCACTTCCTTGAAGACCTAGAAAAAAAGTTCTTGCCACCAAAGCCCTTCTCTCTGTCAAACAGTGCACTGAAGAAGAAAAGGGAAGTTGTTGATTTTGCGTAGCTCTCTCTCTCTCTTAAATCCAATTCACTTGCATGTCATGGCATCACCTCCCTGATTTCATAGTCTTCTTCGAGAATGAAGGACAAACAGAACAACAGTTCAGCATCACAAATGGATATAGTTTTATTAGTGAAAATATTTTAAAAAATGAACTACCATCTGCTTTGCTGCTGTATGATAAAGACCACAGGGTCTTTTCTTCAGATTTACAGCTGAAAACTCTTATCTGTGCTCTGTTCCTCATTAGAATGTGAACTCTTTGAGAGTAGGGATTTTTTCTTTCTATGTCCCAAACTTAGCACAGTGATTTGCACATTGTAAGCCCTTAATTAATGCTTTTTTAATCATTAATTTTCCTAGAGCTTGTATTTCTAGAAGTTTTCAGAAATTACCTGTCTTTGTTTCTCATGGCTTTCTCCTACTATGGTCTTTTTTGCTCTCCTTTTCTAGACCAGCTAGGCTCACATTTCTTGTAATTCTTCTTTAATTTCAGATGCTGGTGGTCTTTCTCTTTCTTAGGAGACTATCTTTCACCCTTTCTAGAATTATTAACCATCCAGGTCATAACTGAAGGATACAGTGTCTATTTGTAAAGCCTTCTTGTACTACAATTTCCCCAGTTCCACATGCCTGAGGTGACAGGAACATCTTCAGTGGCTAATAAGTGGGTGTCTTTCCCCCTAATTTTGTGTTGACTTAGGGCAACTTTTCAGTCTGAGGTCTTCCTTCCATTAGGACTTGATAGGTATAACTCTTGTACATGTTAATACTTCCTTCAGGTCTAGAGGCTCCAAAGAGTCTCCCAATCTTTTCCCCATTAGCCCTCAGTCCATCATGATTTCCCTGGAGTAGTTGGGCAGAATTATTCAAATTACTATGTATGAAAAATGAAGAAGAGTCATGTACTTCTCAAGCATTGCTGTGAAAGAAGGAAAGTAAGTTTCGCTGTCCCTATTCTGTGCTTATTAAACTTTATATTCCCTAGACTTTCCATGTTCTTCTACTGGATTCAGTCCATGACTTTCAGAGCAAATTGGAGTATCTCTTTCTTTCTGATTCCTAAATCTGTAGTTTTCTTTCATAGTTTTCTGAATTGTACATATTCACAGGGCTCAGGACCCAGTGAAAACTCCATTTCAATGGGATCAGTTTTACATGGGAAATTTTGTTTTGAGGACTTATAAACATATCTTATTTATATGCTACAGGTCTGGTGAGATGATACTATGTCCACTCATCTGACTTTTTCAACATAGTCAGAATGTAATATTCTATTTAACGGTGAGATTAATGGAGAATACTTACAGTAAATGATGCTGAAGCCTTGACATGATGAAGAGAAGGCTTTGTTCCACCATGCTTCTTTCTCAGGAGAGAGCACAAACCATATCTTGTTTATTTGCCACAATAAAGATCCTTTCTTCATGAATAAATGTGTTACGTCAAGTTTAGAGCTATTTGACCATTTAGTCAACTAATGAGTATTTAGTTTCACCCTAAAATAATCTTAGGTGTTTAGTCTATATGGTAAATTTTCCACTACCTACCAGAGTCGTGATTTTAAAATTTTGATTTTGGAGTTTGCAAAGTGGAATAGTCTCCAAGTTCATATTCCTGGATATTTTATTAGCATGGTAATTAGAAAAGTTCTAGAATCACTAAGACCACATAAAACACATTGGGAGCTATGTACTCCTATAAAGGCTAGTGGAAGCATCTAGGTGGTGCAGTTGGTAGAGTGCTGGACTTGAAGTCAGAAAAGCCTGAGGTCACATCTTGCCTCAGGCACTTACTAGGTATGAGACCTTAGCAAGTCACTTAACTTCAAAGTGCCTCAGTTTCCTTATCTAAAAAGGGGATTGGATTTAACAGAATATAAATAGGATGCAGCATAGAAGGTGGAGGCAGACTTGAAATCAGGAAGACCTGTGTTCAAGTCCTATCTCTGACATATATTGTCAATGTGACCCTTGGCAAGCCACTTAATGTTTCAGTGCCCCAGCCAATTCTCTACAACTCTAAGTTGCAAAGGAGGTGATATTTATTGGTAGAGGGAATGTCCACACCCAGGAATTTCCTGTACAAAATGAAATCAAAGGTCCAGTCTCTATCCCAAAATCAGCAACTATACTGTTGGTAGATTAATAGGCTGGCCACAAACTTTTTTTCTTTAGTGAATCTGGGTTTTTTGTAATGTTTATAGGTGAGTCCCAGGTTAACTTCTGGGGCTTGGAAGGAGGATGACTGCATCATCTAAGTTTTCTGAGAAGTTTCTTTCTTATGGAGGGAGGTCTCTTTATGTCTTTTTCCAATATGATGATGGATGGAAAAGCAAGTGGAAGAACATTAGGCATTTTCTTGTACTTTGCATGTTGTAGCCACATTTGGTATATATTCCCCCACAGGCCCGTTATATAGTAAGTGATGGTTTCTGATGATAAAACCATTCAGATAATAGTTTACAATAAATCATTGTAGCAAAGTTGCAAGTCAGATGTTACCTAAGACTTGCTTTTATGATTTAATCTTTGTTGTGATACTCTGTCAAATTTTCCTAATTTGGTTTAATTCAATTCAGTTAAATTCAATTCAAAAGACATTTGTTATATGTCTTCTACAGGCAAAGCACTGAGTTAGATAGATGCCTAAGTAAACACAGAAAAAAATGAGCAGCCTTTGCCTTCAAGTAGCTTATATTCTACTGGGGAATATAACATTTATAGATAATGTAAATAAAGGTCATCTGAATAGAGACTGTCTTAGATGTAACAGGCTTTATAATTCAATTTTAATATTTTCAATTCAATAAACATTTATTAAGTGCCTACAGTGTGGAGTCACTGGTAGGTACTGGGAATACAAATAAGATAAAGAAAGTTCCTGCCTTCAAGAAGCTTATAAAATAATGGGGAATGACAGTACACAAAAGTAAGCTGAAATGGGGGTGGGTTGGTGAGTAGGGAGAACCCTGAATCAGGGTATGTTGTTATGTAGAAGTCAAAACTAAGCTGATTTGCTGATGGAAAATGGAGAGTTTTCTGGAAACTTCTGAGTCCTCTGTAAAGAAAGGCTTTGGGAGGAGTTTAGTACTCCACCCTCCAGCCCTCCAATCAGAGTGGAGAAGCACCTGAGAAAAATGATGGGTTGAGTATCAAAACCTGAATCAATTAGCATGGTGATGACATTTCAGGTGATCAGCTCTTCTGGAGGAGGCATGATGTTCTGTGGAGTAATCAAGCAGAGCTACTGATGGAAAATGGAAAATTATTTTCAGTGTGCTTTATTTTCTCTAGATGATAAACTATATTTTTACCCATATGATAATTCTCATACCAAGATATTTTTGCCCAGTATGAAGTCTAAATTTTAATTGGGTACTATTACTTGCAGATTTACTATAATGAATCGAGTCTTTTTTTAAATGCATTTTTTTTGTCTTTTAAATATTTGAGGGTCATGACTGTTCCTTAATTAAGCTATTAAGTGTATTTGAAATCTTTAATCTTTCCTTACAAATGCATACCTCTATTCCCTTAATTATATTGGTGGGTTTCTTTTAATTCATTTTAATTTTCTTCTTTCTATTAATGAAATGTTTAAAACTGATTGTAATATACCAGGAGTTGCATGGTACATCTAAGGGTCTCAGATAGCTCTTAGGACAGGATATTGAAACAATGGTATTTATCAGAAATGTGGCCTTATTAGGAATGAGCCACCTGGTACATAGAATCCAGTTTTAAAAACCCTATAAGGATGAATTATGGGAGTGGCATCTCTTCATAGCCAAGCTTAAAATGCCTTTGCCTTGCTACCATGCTTCTGTAACTTATTATGAACTATTAATGAATTTTTAGTTTCCTCAAATTAATCACTCTAAAGATTTCCTGTTTCTGGGTTGGGGAAGTCTTCAGAAATCTATTCCTCAGATATGTTGTTCCAGGCCTTACAAGCTGCATTTTTCTGAACATTTATGATAGCTACCTTTTCCTTCCTTCTTTTCTGACTGTATTCTAAATTTAAGTTTATATATAAAGTCCTTCTGTTTGTCACTGGTCTTATAGATACCTCCCAATTTTGTATCCATAACATTAAACATTTTGCTTGTTCCTCTTCCACGTAGGCTATACCTACTTCCTCCCTTTTCATGGGCCGGAGCAGAGACATGGATAATAAAAAAGAATATGTAATTTAAAAAATGCATTTATTTTTGGTTTTAGAATGAATAACCTTTTTGATTAGTTTTGCTTCCCTCATTATATTTTACTTAAGTTAATACCAGAATGGGTTTATGTTCCCTAGAATATGCCTCATTGCTTACAGAGGAAGGTGACTCAGCACTGTACATGGGTGAATTTTTTTCTAAAAATCCTTTTTATTGTGAACTTAACAATCATCAACAAATATAAATT
Source organism: Notamacropus eugenii (assembly GCF_028372415.1). Classification (NCBI taxonomy): domain Eukaryota; kingdom Metazoa; phylum Chordata; class Mammalia; order Diprotodontia; family Macropodidae; genus Notamacropus; species Notamacropus eugenii. The sequence continues at coordinate 68,881,800 of NC_092877.1, forward strand.
TTTCAACATTCAAACAAAAGACAGGAAAGAAGATCGTATAACAAATCTGGATCATTGGTTAAGACCAGTTCTTTTGTTTTTAAATAAACCTAAGTTCTGGATGTGTGATTTTCTTGCCACAGGTATTTCCCAGTGAGAAATTACCACTACTCTTGCAAGCTGATATCTTGTCCACAATTCATAATCTTATTAAGTTGCCTGGGGGCACTACAAGGTTAACAATTTCCCTGAGAAACTTGTGTCAGAGTTAGGATTTGAATGTAGATGCAACTGGCTAAATTTAAAAGGTAGTGATGATATGATTCTAGATTTTTGTCTCCTCTTTTGCCCTTCTAAAAATTTGGAGTGAAGTGGAAACTGGGCATAGACCAATGCCTGACACTGTACACAAGAATAAAGTCCAAATGGATACATGATCTAGGTAATAAACACTGATACTATAAACAAATTCAGGAAGCAAGGAATAGTATATTTGTCAGATTTATGGAGAATGGAGAAATTTTTGAAGTGCAAAATGGATAATTTTCCACTCCACTGTTATCCAGTTTTCCCAGGAATTGTTGTCAAACAGTGAGTTATCCCAGAAGCTGGGGTTCTTGGGTTTATGAAACAGTAGATTGCTATATTCATTGACTACTATGTCTTGAGTACCTAACCTGTTTCATTGGTCTACCCCTCTGTTTCTTAGCCAGTACCCAGTGGTTTCGATGATTGCTGCTTTATAATACAACTTGAGATCTGGTAGGGCTGGGCCACCTTCCCTATCATTTCTTTTCATTAATTCCTTTGATATTCTGAACCTTTTGTTCTTCCAGATGAATTTCGATATTATTTTTTTTCTAGGTCTAGAAAATAATTATCTGGCAGTTTGATTGGTATGGCACTGAATAGGTAAATTAATTTAGGTAGGATTGTCATTTTTATTATATTAACTCAGCCTACACAATAGATTTTTAAAGTAGGAAAAGCCATTCAGATTATTCAGACTAACTCTTTTATTTTATAGATATGGAAGTTGAACCCCAGGGAGCTGCAGAACCAGGATTCAAATCTAGGGTCTTGTGGCTTTGTCAAGATTCTACTATAATAGGTTGCTTCACTCTTGGGTTAGTTTAAATGTTAAGTAGAAGATTGCATTATGCTGGAGAAGCTGGTAAGGCTTATTTTTTATGGTTTCAATTATTTCAGCCAGAGTTTCTCTGTTTCTTAATTGTTTTGTTTCAATAATCTTCCATAATTTTAAATATTTCTTCTTGTTAGCCTCTAGTGATTTTAGGCTTATTTGATAGAGGATAATGTCCAGATCTAGAGAATGGATAGTCAGATATCTGGCAGGAGCATTAGGTTAAATTCTAGCAACTATAGTTTAGGAAAGTCATTAAAAACTGGAGAATATTTAGAGGAGGGAAATTAAAATTGTAAATGGCCTTGTTATCATGGTATAAAAAGGAGTAGGGATATTCCAGATAAAAGAAGACTGGGAGAGGTAGAGGAGAGAGGCATATTAGCTAACTTCAAGTATTTAAAGGGATATCATGGGGAAGAAGGGATTGGGCTTCTTCTGTTTAGCTTTAAGTGGCAGATTAGGAAAAATAAGTGGAAATTGCAAAGAAACTAATTAAGACTTGGTAAAGTGAAAAACTTCCTAAAAATCAGAGTTATCCAAAGGTGGGATAAGTGGTTTCCTGAAGGTCTTCAAGCAAAGTCTGGGTGATCAAATCTTATAGAGGGCATTCCAATCTAGGTATGGGTTGGTTTAGATGCTTTTTGAGATTCTTTCCAACTCTGAGATTCTGAGAAAATTTCTCTGTTTGATTATTATCCACACAATGGGGTTACATATTAAATAAGCAAAATTGTCTTTAGCACTGGCTGCTCTATGTCCTTTCAATTCTCTTCCCTTCCTCAACTGGGCAGACATTGCTATCTTGCTGTCCCACTGAAGTCCTTGATGGAGTTTTCACAGGTCTACCTTCCTCAGGAAATGTCTACATTCTAGACCTTTTCTGTACCTTTAATAAAATTCATCAAGCCCCTATTCCATTCTCTCAGGGTTTTGCTCTAGGCTAATTTAATTGCTGTTCATGGGTTAATGTGTTTCACTGCTTATGTATCTATGTTCATACTACCAAGGGCTTTTTGGACTGGACCTCTGAGCTGGAAGGGACTTCATATACCCTTTTATCCAATCCCTTCATTTTATAGATGAGGAGACTGAGACCCAGAAAGGATTTGTTCAAAGTCATAAAGGTGATAAACTAGGATTTAAACCCAGGCCTTTTGATTCCAAATGCAACCTTTCTAATTCCAGGAGTGCTCCATAACCACCATAGCCTATCTTTCAAGGGACCTGTGTGCTACTGGTGACCAAAGCAGGTGGGAGTTTGTCCTAATCTACTAAGAACCTACTTTCAGTAACATTTTCCTACTAAGGGTGGTAATACTAAGAGCTGTGATGATGATAAATTATTATCTGTATTGAAGAGTCAGTCGCAAAGGTCCTTGTCCTTGGCAGTTTTATATACTGGCCAGTGTAAGAAGCAGAATAAAAGGGGAGAAGAAGAATTTACTTTGACAAGCATTTCCTGTCCAACTTTGTCTTTCAACATCCCTACTTCCTGTCTTTCCTTTCTTTGTCCCTCCCCACTTAAGTACATATGCCTGGATGGTTAAGGTTAGCCCTGTAGGTGAGAGGAGTAAAGCAGTTTTGAAATCTTGCCTACTTCAAAATATTTCTCCCATCTGGTTGCTACAGTGATTGAAATTAAAAACCAATCCTTTTGGTTGTCATTGTATGTCTAAGAAACCCTCAGTGGGTAGTACAAGGACACATAATACCTGTGAAACACATTAACCCATAAGTAGCAATTACCTTACTCAATGCATGCATTTCTTGTGCAAGTCCAGGTGCTACTTGAAGATGCTGCTGATGGTGACAAACAACTCACTGTTTTTGAGACAGCGCATTTATTTTTGTAACTGATTTAAAAAAATCATGTTGATATTGTCTCTAAACCTACATCCCAGTGACTAGTTCTGTCTTCAAGAGACACACAGAATAAATTTAATTTACCTTCCACATGTCAGCTTATGTTAAACTTCAGTCTTTCAACAGGCTTAATCATCTAAATTTAAATATAAAAATGACCTTAAAAAAGGACCTCTCTTGGAATTTATCATATAGGTGGAACCATAGGGGTCATTAAGAGTGGTCATTTCATACTTTTTGATCATGTGCCCCATCAGTAAAGAAAAAAATGAGAATGCATTCCCAATACATGTATTTTTATAAATTATATTACATATATGACTATTAATAATTGCATGCAATGTAAAAATTACGTTAAAAAATTTAAAAGGAATGAAATAGAGATAAAATAATATTTGATTCTAGAACCACTGAAATTTATTGATTAGTACATGAATATAATTGAGCCTGAGATTTAGGAAAATCAATTTGGCAGCCATGTGTAAGATTGATTGGAGTGGAAAGACATTTGAGGCAAGGAGACCAATTAGCAGACCATTAAAATAGTTCAAGGAAGAGGTGATGAGAACTCAAACTGGAGTTATGGCCATATGAGTAGAGAGAAAAAAGTATCGATGTGAGAGATATGAAAGTGTGACCAGTGTAATTTGTCAACTAATTAGATCTATGGAATGAGTGAAAGTGAGGCATTGAAGAAGGCACTGGGGTTTGAGTACCTTTGAATGACTAGAAACATGGTGGTGTTCTCAAAATTAATAGAGAATTTTGGAAGAAGAATGGATGGGAGAATAATTTAATAATATCAGCAATCCAGATCACTGTCCATTCATCCCTAATTATAAAAAAGAGGGGAGGAAATCAAGACTCTTACTCACCAGATACTGCCCTCAAGCACAGAGTTTTCCCTCTAAGGATGCCTGACATAGCCACAAGGTGACCTGGAAGGTAGCAAGTGGGAGCAGAAGTTTTCTAATGTCATCTGTACAGCTGTTGTCAATAGGGTTAGTTATAAATTGCCTTGAGGGGGTCAATACTACCTTCAGCTCACAAAAGGGTAGTTTGGTAGCTTGCACAACAGAGGGAGGGGGCAGACTGGGAATTGTTGGGGGATAAGAGTAGGTGTGGATGGATTGAATACAAGCCCCAGTGTACAAAGATGGGATACAATCTGTCTTCTCACTCTCTAATTAGTTAACCAAACACTCCTTGGAGTTAAAATACGTGACTGCTGGGGTGAATTCATTGCCTGTTAGGGAATTCTGGCCTCCATTTTGGAGATCACTGATCTAGGTTAAAGAACTAATGCCTAGAGAAGGTAGATAATGCACCTATGGTGCCTAATTATTGCAGAGCTAGAAATAGAATCTAGGTCACCCAGTCAATCCAGTGTTCCTTCCAATATAGTAGCTTAATAGGAATTTAAACTACTTCGAGCATGGATTTGATCAGACTGGTCTCTTAAAATCTAGCTTATCTAGATTTTGTCAAAATATTGAACATTGTTTTCATGCTATTCTAGTAGATAAATTGGAGAGATACATGCCAGACAATAGAATAAGGTAAAAGAATATAATAGGGTGTAAGTCTAGAATAGCAACAGAATAGAATAACATAACTAGTTAAATGCCTGGACCCAAAGAATAGTCATTTATCATTTCATGTCTCTTTGGAAGGAGGTTTCCAGTGATGGTCCCCAGGAATCTATGCTTGAACCTGTGCTCTTTGACAATTTTTATTAATGATCAGTTTTGTGGATGACACAAAGAAAGCTCACACAGTCATTATCCAAGAAGTTCTCAACAGAATATTGTGGCAAATGTAATAAGATGAAATTAACTAGATGAATGAAAATACAAAATCATTAACTTCACAATTACAAGTTGGTTTAAGGCTTGGTTAGATATAGATACCAGTGTTGAAATGGTTAATATCTGAGAATACTTAATGATTCTAAATGATCTTTATAACATAGAGAATAGCTATTTGTTAAATTTTACATCTTCTTCTCAAGCCCTCAAGTTATGAGAGTGAGGTAAGAATTATATATCCATTTTGGATCAGAATTTCTTTGGGGCCATTACATTCAAGTCCTTATTATTTTAATGCAGACAATCTTACTTTGGCAATCTGTGTGCAGTTTTAAGTATTATTTGGAATACCAATCAGACTATATTGATGTGACCCAAGATACAAAGAAATATATTCATAATGGGTACATCAAAAGGACTGGCAACCACAGCAAAAGTCACTTTTACCATAATGTTTGATATTTCCGAGAAATCATCCTTACTGGCATTTAATCTACTACCTTGAATTGTCCTAATTGTAATATAGTGTATAGAACGAGGGAAATGATCATCTGACTGTGTTCTGTCCTGCTCAGACCACATCCAGAGTATTGTATTTGGTTTTAGGCAACCCTCATTTATCAAAACTGAACCATCTTAAATTCAGGTTTGATCATTCAACTATTCAACAAACTTCAGTGGTCATTTGTTACCTCTAGGCTAAAGTATAAAATTTTCAGTTTGAACTTAAAGATTTTCATAACCTAGCTCCTTTTTCCTTTTCCAGTCTTCTTAAACCTTACTCCCCTCCATATGCTCTACGATCCAGTAATACTGACCTACTTGCTGTTCCTTTCAGATAACATCCCATCTCCAAATCTGAGCATTTTCATTGCTCTCCCCACACTGCTGCAAACTTTCTCTCTTCTCGTCTTCTCCTAACTTCTGTAACTTTCTTTAAGTCTTAGCTAAAGTCATACCTTCTGCAAGAAATCTTTCCCAGACCTTCATCTTACTGCCATCCCTCTGAGATATCCCACCTCAAACCAATTTATTTCATATATTTCTTGTTTGTACATAGTTATTTGTATGTTGTGAGCTCCTTGAGAAGAGGGACTATTTTTTTGGCCCCTCTGTATTCCTAGTGCTTAGTATAGTGCTAGGCATTCAATAAATGCTAATTGACTGACACATTTTAAGAGGGACACTGACAAATTGAAAAACTATGTCATGTGAGGAATAGTTGAAAGAACTCAGGATATGTCCTCTGGAAAAGAAAACACAAACGGAGCTGAAGAAAATAAATATCTGAAGAGAGGTCATGAAGAAGAGGGATTAGACTTGCTATCTGTAGTTTTAGAGGGGAGAAGTAGAACTAGTAGGTTGATTTTACAGATAGATAGATCTGGACTCAATAGAAGGAAAAAATGTCCTAAATAGAACTCTTTCAAAGTGTAATGTGTTGCCTAAGGAGTTGATTAGTTTCCATTCATTGGATATGATCAAGCAGAGGTATAATTGGGCATCTCCTATTGAGTATATTATGAAAAGGACTGACACATCAGTTAGAGGTCTTATAGTTTGCCTGAATTCCCCCTCCTCTTCCCAAATTTTCTTCCACTTGTGAGTTTTCACTTGACTTTGAGATTTGCTTCCTATTACCTCCAGGATGAATACAAAATGCTCTATTTGGCATTCAAAGCCCTTGATAATAACTTAGGTCCCTCTTCCCTCTCCAGTTTTCTTATATCTTATCCTTTTATAAGTACTCTCTGATCCAGTAACACTAGGCTCCTGGCTGTTTCATGAACAAAACACCCCATCTTGGCTCCAGGCATTCTCTCTGACTGTCCCTAGAATGTTCACCCTCCTTTGCTCTGACGAATGAACTTCCTAGCTTTCTTTAAGTCCCAGCTAAAATCCTATCTTCTATAGGAAGCCTCCCTCAACTCCTCTTAATTCCAGTGCCTTCCCTCTCTTAATTATTCCCTATTAGTCTTGGCTATAACTTACTTTGCATATATTTATTTGAGTGTTGGCTCCCCCATTAGACTGTAAGCTCTGTGAGGGCAAGGACTGTCTTTTCTCTCTTTCAGTATCCCTAGTACTAACAGCAATATCTGGAAGATAGTAGGAACTTCATAAATATTTATAGATTGATTTGATGACAAAATATTAGCTTTATAAGTACTCTGATGGTACTAAGAGAAGAAAAAAAAAAGCTGGTATAATGCAAAGAACACTGACCTGGAGTTAGAAAACCTGGATTCAAACCCTTCCTCTGATATTTACTACTTGTATTACCTTGGACAAGTCACTTAACTTCTTTGGAGCTTAGTTTACTTAACTGTGAAATGAAGTTGAGGAATATGCTTGAAGGTTTCTGAGATCTCTTCCATAGGATCTGTGATCCTATAATCCTTGTTTTGAAACATATATATAAGAAAATTTTTACATTTATCTATTCACTTTATGAATTCCATAAAGGAATCTGAAGAATATGCATTATAATCTTTATTATGAATTTACTCTGTGATCTTGGAGAAAAAGATTAATGTCTAAGTGATATTTGGCAGTGCTTTCTTTGGATTTGCAAGCTTAGCTTTCAGAAAATTGTTATTCACCCTGATCCAATGAGCATCATCAGGAGAGGTTTGCCTGAGCAGGACAAGGTATCAGAATCTGGTAATATCAAGTTCCCTGTTTAACTCTGGAAGGACAAGGGTAGCATAAAGGATAAAGAAATGAAGACTGAAAGACCTAAGAAGCTTAAGTCCCAGGTTCCTGAGGGCTACAGATTCAACTGAATTCAACAAACATCTAATAAATGATACGAAGACCTCTATGCTAAGAAAATTCCAAATGTGGCCAGGACAGTCCTGTTCTCATGGAGGTTTAGTCTAGTGGGAAAAAATGAAACATACATAAGTAATTGTAACACAGAATTGTAACACAGTATAAGTGCACAAGACAGAAGCATACAATACTAGATGAGTGAGGACCTGTAGTGATTAGGGCAAGTTTCCTGAGGAGGTGGTGCTTAGCTGAATATTAAAGGATTGACAGGAATCCAATAAGCAGAGATAGGGGGAGGATAGAGGCAAGAAATGACATTCGTAAAGAGATGGCAAATAGTTAATTTGGCTACAATATGCAGTATGTAAAGGTGAGTAATGGGAAACGCTGGAAAGATGCAGTGGATTCGGGAGACTTTACATGTTATAATAAGGAGTTTGAACTTTTAATTAGGCAATTGGTAGTTATTGAAGGGTGTTGAGCAAAAAAAAAATTATGGTGAACATGATCACAGTAGCAGCAATAATAATAGCTCACATTTATGTAAGAACTGGACCTGTCATTTCATTAGCATAGAGAACTGCCAGATGAGGAAAATCCCTCTACAAATGCAGGTTTCTTCTCTACAATTTATAGTTTTAAAGAGTTATTTGAGAGCCTAAGTGGCTTGCCCAACTAAGCAGGTAGTTATGTCACAGAGGAAAAACTTGAACTGAGCTCTTCCTAATTCCAAGGCCATCTCTCTATTACACCACATTAACTTATATTGGGCTTCAACAATTTACAAAGTGCTTTCTGATGAAGTAGGCAGTGCATTATTAGTGCCATGTGCCTTTGGAAATCTGGCAGCAATGTGAAGGATGGATTATAGAGAGAAAGTAGAAGGACCCTATTCACACACAGGTGAAGGCCTGTGCTAGCGTGATATCAGTGGAAATAGAGGGGAAGAGCCAGATGTGGAAGATTTTGTGGAGGTTTAAAAAGAACTTGGGAGGTGATTGGTTATGCAAGGTAAGGGGGAAGAAAGATCTGAGGATAATAACAAGATTTCAAACTTGGGAAACAGATTGAATAGTGACACCTGAAAGAGTTAGTGAAGTCAGCAGGAGGAACTTGCCAGGGAATGAACCCAGCTCCATCTCTGCCTCTAGAGCATAAAGAATTCAGGCTAAACTGTACTTTAGTGTATTTTTCTGTACTTTAATAGATTTGTGACCTCATTGATGTGGGTATTTCCTCCCCATCCATTCATACCTCCTTATCTTACTTAGCTTTTGTCCACCTCTCCTCTGCACAAGGATTCCACTGAACATTCTGGGGACCTTCCTTGAGGTCTTTCAACATCATGTAGGTGCCAGCTCAGCATGGGAGTTTTCCTTCTGTTGCCCTTGGTTCTGGTTATATGATAGACTTTTCTGGCTATGCAGGTCCTTGATGATACTCAGACAGATGTCAAAATTCCTTCCATATAACTTCATAATCTGTTTCCTAATTAGTTTTTCTGAAAAATAGCTTTTCTTTTTTTATTGGAATCCACTAAATAATGGAGTGGGTAGAGCATGGAAAAGGAATGTCAGGCAAAATTCCAGATTATTTTTAAACAGTTGATGGAGTTTCTTGACAATCTTGCAAAAATTGTTGGACTTAGGAGGTATGCTTATCTTTATGTTCTTATCTAGCCCATCAGTTCATACAGTTTTAAAGATTAACTTTATTTTATGAAACTGACTATGATCCGGGTACTTGATCACTTTAGAGATTACTTATCTCTAGGCATTCTCGTGGAAGCTAAACCTCGTCGGGGTATATTGTTAATATATTTGAAGTTTAAAATCTTCAGAGAAGAAAAGCTATTCCTGGGAATCTCTTTACCTTTTAATATTCTCGTCTGTCCTATTCTGGCAAAGGCTGATTCTTTTTTTGTTTTGTTTTTCTTTTTTAGCCTTTAGGACAAAGTGCAAGACATAGTTTTTGTTGGCTGATCTTGAATAAAGCTTATTTGTTTGACCTCTATGGATTTTAGTTCTGTCAGTTTCTGGGTACAGGAATAAACTAAGCTCATATTAAGTAACCATTGCCTCCTAATGCCACTGACTCTTTCCTTTTCTTGCTCTTATAGCTCCTGATTTCATTTAAGTCCTGTCTTCTGTTTCCTAGTGGGGCTGTTCTTTCCCTCTTAGTTCTTGTGAAGTTCATATTTTGTTTACTCCTTAACAGGCCATTTTCCCACTTTAGTATTTCTTTCTTTCTTTCTTTCTTTCTTTCTTTCTTTCTTTCTTTCTTTCTTTCTTTCTTTCTTTCTTTCTTTCTTTCTTTCTTTCTTTCTTTCTTTCTTCCTTCCTTCCTTCCTTCCTTCCTTCCTTCCTTCCTTCCTTCCTTCCTTCCTTCCTTTCTTTCTTTCTTTCTTTCTTTCTTTCTTTCTTTCTTTCTTTCTTTCTTTCTTTCTTTCTTTCTTTCTTTCTTTCTTTCTTTCTTTCTTTCTTTCTTTCTTTCTTTCTTTCTTTTCCTTGTCTCTACTAATTCTGTTTCTAACTCCATAGTTCATAAATTATCAGACTTGATTTTGCATGTCTCATTATGGGCCCAACCCTAACCCCCTCCATTCATGTTTTTATTTTGACTCTCTGCTGTGGTTGTGTGCACATGCCTGTGCATCTAGATACGTCCTCAAGCTCACAGAAGTCTGTCAGTTAATGGGAAAGACTGGCTTATACTATGTTTCCGTAGAGCCTGTCCTAGGCAAAATTATGAAGCAGGTGAACTTGAACTTATGTACCTGTCCTATGTGCTCCATCAACCCAGGTCTGTCCTCTTTTTGTCTTTTGTTTGGAGGCAATCATGGTGGAATGGTAAGAACTGTAACTCTGGAGTCACAATACTTGGGTTTGAGTCTCACACTCTTAAAAAGTTTTGCAGTCTTGGACAAATCACTAATCTTCTTGAGTCTATTTACTAATTTGTAAAATGAAGATGATACTTAATAACCTATCTAATAAGGCTGTTTTGAAAACCAAATGAAATAATTTATCTAGATTACTTTATAAATGAAAAATCCATATATTGTATCTATTTATTATTCTACTCAAGGACTCAGGGTCAGAATTCTGTTCTGTTGCATGCAGATATCCTTGTGTGGTAGGGTAGCCTCTCAAGTCACATTTTAGTTGGGACTTTCTAGGGACAATGCCTCCAAGTTTTGTTTTCTAACTTACCCATTCCTAAAAATGGGAATTTCTGGTAGGTAGAAGGAAAAGACACATAAAAGGCTGGCTAGTGAGGGAGAAAGACATTCTGGCAGAAAAACCGTTCTTCTATTTCCCTTATCCCTTTTTCCCTTTCTGGTTACTTTCCCTTCTTTGTGTCTTTCATGAACTCTCCTTTCTCTCTTTTTAGTATCCCTCTTTTGCCCTTCCTTTTTAGTTTTTTATTATTCACTCCTTTGTCCATCTAGGTAAAGTTTATTAAGAACAAAGACCAGCCAGGCTCTGTGGGGCTGGTGACATTTACAATTTGCTTCAAGGAGAAAGCCCTATGCTTCATGATTATTGATTTGATTTCCCTGTGAGTATTTTTGTTAGGGTGAGTTACATTTTAAGGAAAGAGAGAAAATTAATTTTTTTCAGGTACAAGAAGTCTAAAAGAAGATATTCTAGTGATCAGACAGGAATGATTGGTAAGTGACATCTATACTAGGTACTGACTACTTGCCCTTCTGTCCTTCCTTGCTCTTTTGTGGTCATATAGCTCCTGGATGATGTTCAGATAGATGTCAAAATCCCCCATCAGCCTGCATAATCTCTGTTCCCTATTTTCTTTTTCTGTAAAATGCTGGGATGGCAGAGCATGGAAAAGGAATGTCACATAGAGAAGTTACTCAGAGTTGTGAGCAGATTCTCAGGTCTATTTTTATTTAGAGCCATCTCTCCCTGGGAGACTACAGGGATCATGGTGGCTGTGGATCTGAACCAGAATTGAGGATATTAGGCGTTAGGGGTATACAAACATAATCAAATATTTGTGTATTCAGACACATTCAAATCTCTTTTTCATTTCAATTTTAATTGCACTTTAATGTTATATTTACTCCCATGACATAAGTTTTTGTTTCTTCAGTTTCTTCTGGGATATCTTTTTCTTCTAAGCAACCTCCTCTTCCGGTTTAGGGACAATTTATTCCTTTTCAGTAAGTATCATGTCATTATGGCAAGGAGAACTCATGTGTAGGTTGATTCAACTATGAGCCCTGTTAAGTACACTGTTGCCTCTTAGGAGCCTTGTTAACCTGGATATGCTCAATGACAGGAAAATCCATATTCAAACCCTTCAATTCTACATCACTATCTGCATTTGTAAGCATATGAAGCAAAAGTTCAGCACTCTTTTTGGGCCATCAGTCCTATGTCCAACCCCATTGCTTAGCCCAGGCATACCTGCCAACTCCACTATTATATCGATGGAAGGGAACACGTTGTTTCTTCAATGTGACAACTTTCAAATATTTGATGGCTTCTCGGATATGCATGCCCTTTATAGCTTGGGCTGTTTCATAAGTGTTCTTGAAGTGGACCTGGAGATTTGAACTCCTTGACTTGTATGATTTTGTGGAGTTCTCTGGATCAAGAGAGTACATCACCGTTTTAAATGATTACCTAAGATGACTCAAGGAAAGAACACATTCAAACCTCTTATCCTGTTCACGGAAAAAATATTTCTAAGAAGTCTGAATACCAGATAACATTAGCAAGTAGCGCTGGCCAAGGGTTCAAGGGCAGTAAGTGCCTTTCTACCAAGTGTGATTGTGATGGTTTTGGGGAAGTCCCCTATTTGTCCCCAAAGATTCCTTCCTTTGCCAGAGGACTTTAAAAATATTGTATTTTAATTTAATTGTTAGTTAAAAAAAATATTAAGCATATACTATATGGCAAACACTGTGCTATAGATACAAAGAGAGGCAAAAACATATTCTCTGCCCTCAGAGAACTCACATGCTAATGGAGAAACAATATACTAAAAATACAAAGATAATAAATAGAAAGCAATCTAAGAGGGCAGCTAGATGGCCTAGTGGATAGAGTGACAGGCCTAGAGTCAGGAAGCTTCATCTTTCGGAGTTCAAATTCAGACTCAGACATTTAGTAGCAAGTCACTTAACCTCTGTTTACTTTAATCCACTGGAGAAGGAAATGGCAAACCACTCCAGTATCTTTCTTAAGAAAATTTCAAATGGGATCCCAAAGAGTCAGACATTATTGAAACAACTGAACAGCAGCAACAGTCTAAAAGGTGATAGGACTATCAGCTGTCTGGGAATGGGAGCAAGGAGAAGCCTCCTGCAGAAGGTGGGATTTGAGGTGAGTCTTAAAGGAAGCCAAGGAAATTAAGAGACTAGTGAAAAGGGAGAATACTTCAAGCATGGAATATAGATAGCTAGTGTAGAAAGCACTGATCCAGGAGGTGGACTGTTGTGTGTGTGAGGGACAATTAGCAGGCCATTATCTCTGGATCACAGAGTGAGGAGAGTACTATGGTGTTAGGCCAGACAAGGTTGTGAAGAGATTTCAATACCAAACAGAGAACTTTATATTTGATGGTGGAGGTAGGGGGCCACTGGAATTGGAGTATGTGTGTGGGAGGGTGGACATGGGCAGATCTTCACTTAGGATAATTAACTTGACTCCTGACATCCAGTGGAGAGGCTTCAGACTGGCAGATCAATTAGAAGGCTATTGTAATAATCCAGTTGAGAGGTGATGAGGCTCTGAAAAGAGGTTTGGCTGTGTGAGGAGGGAGAAGGTTACACAGAAGATAGGAATAGCAATATGTGGTGGTGGATAGTTAGGTGTAGTGAATGAGCAAGACATCAAGAGGAACACAAAGATGGTGAGCCTTTGTGATGAGGAGGATGGTCGTGTCCTGAGAAATCAGAGGGAAGTTCAGAAGAGGAGCAGATAATGAGCTCTGGTTTGGACGTGGGTTTGAGAGGAGTAAATGTCCAATTTGAGATGTTCAGGAGGCAAACACAGATTCAGGACTGTTGCTCAGAGGAGAAGTACACTGGTTCCAGAGTCAGAGGACCTGGGGTCAGATTCCACCTCTGACGACAACTACTTGAGAGGCAGCATGGTATTGTGGAGAGAATCCTACACTTGGAGAGAGTGAAGAGTTGGTGAGGGGAAAGAGGTGTGGAAAGGGAATATTGAGAGCAGTATTTGAGGGCAAAGATAAATTCTTTGACTTGGCAGTTTTTCCCAGGACAAATCCCAGTGGCAGTAATTGGTGTTTGCCTTACACTAGAGAGTATTTCAACTACTGTAGCACTGATGGCTGTAGCCAAAGCCATGGTTCTGCAACACCCCAGATGAGAAATCCTTTTTGTCATGAGCTTTTAACTCCTATTAAAGCTACTTTTAAAATAGTATAATATGAAATAATCCAAATATTTATAATCCTTGAGATATGAAACAGTCCAAAGTATCCAGATGTCATTTAGACACTCATTTTTTAAAGATTGGCTAGTTAGAGAGAGCCAGTTAGATGGTGCAGAACACTGAGCTTGGAATTAGGAAGACTCTTCTTGAATTCAAATCTGGCTTAAGACAATTCCTAGCTGTGTGACCCTGGGTGAGTCACTTAACCCTGTTTACCTTAGCTTCTCATCTATAAAAATGAGATGGAGAAGGAAATGGAAAACCACTCCAGTATCTTTGCCAAGAAAAGCCCAAAATGAGGTCATGAAGAGTCAGATACAACTGGAACAATTGAACAAGTTGAAGAAATGCCAAGGGAGAAAGAAAACCTGTATACATCTATAGCCAAACTGTAAAGTGATATGTGCTACTTTGTGAATGTTGATGTAATTCAATGTACTTAGCAACTAGTCTTACCTTAGACTTGAGAAGCCCAAGCCCTGGGAAAAAACATTCTTTCGCTCAGCCAAGAGACTCAAAAAGGACCATTTGACATTGGCCTAGAGATTCCTCTCTCGCACAGCTATAATATTATTTTGGGACTGTGGAAGAGCAAGAGGAAACAGTTTCTTATTTTTATCCTCCTTAGTAGTGCAATGGTACCCTCTTCCTGCTCACATTTGGCAGTCAAAATTATGATTACTTAAAAATAAAGGCTATTTTAATATTTTTAGCTCCCAACTAGAATAAATCCAACTTTCTTTAAAGCTCTTTCCTGAAATCTTGAAAGAAACTAAGACTAAATCAGAAAATATCCTTATGTTAGTTTTTAGGATGAAGTAAGTTTCCCAGGGACCTTTCAAAAGCATCTCAGCTTTCTCCCACAAAATGTTGGGGCAGAAGTATTCCTAATAAGAGAACTCATACTTAGCAGACATATGGCACTGTGTGTACATATAGTGGGTGTATATATATACATGTGTAAGTGTGTTTAGGCACATATATGCCTAATAGTATGTGCTTACTAAATGTTTGTTGACTATTGACTGACTGACTGACTGACCATAAGTGAAATGGACTGCCCTCAGTGGAAGTAGATTGCTCCTCATCAGAAGTATTCAAACAGAAGGTACATGGTACATTTGGGAAGGCTGTAGTAAGGATTCCTTTTGGGGAACAGGTTGGGCTAGATGGATGTTAAGGTCCCTTACAACTCTGAAATTCTCCTAGTTGAAATAGTACATTGACATTTACATAGCGCTTTTCCCTCAGGACAAAGAGAACTTGAGAGAGAGGAATAAGGAAAGAAAAGAGAACTAGAAGGAGGAGGGGGAGGAAGAGGACTTATTAAATGCCTGCTATTGCCAGACATTGTGCTGAGAGCTGAGAGAAAAAAAAGAAAAGCCAAAGACAGTCCCTGCTCTCAAGATCACAGTCTAATTGGGAGACAACATGTCAGCAACTATGGACAAACCAGATCTCTACAGGATCATTAAGAGAGAGAGAAGTTCAGAGTATATTTCTGCTTCTTGAGATCATTGATTTAGAACTGAGGCTCTTAGAAATTCAGTGACTTGCCCAGTACTTCTATGTGTGTGTGTGTGTGTGTGTGTGTGTGTGTGTGTGTGTGTGTGTGTGTGTGTGTGAATGTGTGTGTATACCTATGTGTGTATACACCTATCTATGATAAAAAATAATGACAGCATTGGTCATGAAACCAGAATACTCAAGTCTGAACCTGAACTCTGCTGTTTACTAGCTGTGAAAGCTTGCACACGAGGTTACTTGTCTTGAAGCCTAGATTAGTTTAAATTGGATGTAATAATACTTGAAATACCTCCCTCCAGGACTGTTGTGAAGACCTCTTTTCATACATATACATGTATAGATGATGTATACATATATACACGTACAATCACATACATACAACACACATAATTGACTTTCAGATGTTACTATTAAGAACAATGACAAATGGACAAGCCAAGCTTTTGTGAAGGGTGTCACATGGCCAGATGTGGACCTCAATGCGATGATTTGGTCAACAAGTTAAAGAGGGCAAAGACGAGAAGCAAGGAGATGGACTAGGAGACTCTCAGAAGTAACTAGCTCACATTTCACAATAGGTGTTCCTCCCAACTACTCAGTGAGGGAGGTATTACAAATATTATTACACCTATTTTAAAGGAATCTTAGGCTCCAAAAGAGGAGGGGATTTTTGTTCAAGTTCCCTTGGCTAGTAAATAGCAGAGTTGAACTTCAGTATTCAGGCTTCATGTCCAATGCCCTTGCATTTTTCATTTAACTGGGTAATAGTTTTCTTATATATTAGGAAGGAAGGAAAGAAAAAAGGAGGGAAGAAAGGGATGGAGAAAGGGAGGGAGAGAGGGAAGAAGGAAGGAAGGAAGAAGGAAAGAAGAAGAAAAGAAGGAAAAAGGAAAAAAGGAAAGGAGGATTTATTAAGTGCTCTCTATGTGCCAAGCACTGTGTTAAGCACTTTACAAATACAATCTCAGGACCCCCTGTCTTCCTGCCCTAGGGAGCCAGCTTTAGCAATAGACCCAGGTTTGTTTTGGAGACAAGTCGGGGAGTGGACAAGATTTGTGTCTTACCAGAAAGGAACTCCCTCAGGTACCACTGAATCTAATCTATACCCTACCAAGAAAAATTCTCTATATCAGACCCAACAAGTGGTCATTTAGTCTCTTCTTGAAGACACTGGCTGAAAGCACCCCACTAGACAGCTCTCATTCTGGGAGAAAACTTTCATCGTTAGGTGGTTTTTACCCTTATGCCAAGTCCAAAGCTTCTGTCTTGGTGGACCTACACCTGAAGCTCTGAACTCTGGGAGTGGCCACTTGACCCTGCAACATGGAGTATGACTAGGGCAGGGAAAGCAGCTGCTGCCCTGGTTCCTTTTCTGGCTCAGTCTAGGTCCCTTCTGTGACCACGACTGTGCTACTGAGCTAGTACTTGACTCTTCCTTGGGCAGCACCCCAAGGACCCCCACTCTGGAGGGGAGATGACCAGGCTCCAGGAACCAGGGACAGCTGGAGTCCTTCTGGGGTTTTGAAGTCTTGGAGGAAAGACAGATCAGAGATTTCAATTATCGACTATCTAGTTCAGTTGGTTCATTTTATGGATGAGGAAAAAAAAAAGTCCAGAATGGCGATTTGACTTGATCCAGGTCACATTAGACAGTAAGCGTCAGTAGTGGAGTAGAGAGGTCCTTCAGATGCTCCTGATTGTGACAATATTATGTTGTTTGCCTCAAGCCCCAGCACAATGCAGAGCCTACTGAATGAAATCTGTGGCACTTTAAATCAGGAGTAACTGTCCACATAGGAAAAATGAAGTGAATGGAGGAAATTGTCTAGACTACATCACATAGTTGAGTCTATATAGAACTATACATCTACATACAATCTATACAGGTAATGCATCAGTTTGCATATCTTGGAAAGACATCGAATAGGAAAAATGAACTGAACTCAGGAGGGACTGTGGGCTGCATTACCTTTGGAAAATTGTGCAGTGATTTTACTATCTTTTTTTAAAAATTGGTATTCTGGTAAAACTGTGTGTTTGAATCATGAAATTATGTACACTTCTACATATAATGAATTTTGTTGAGAAGGCTCTATAATATTCAATGGTTTGATACAATAAGCACTGTATCATTTTCATTTCTGAATGTATTTCTCCCTCACTTTCCTAACCAGCAAACTATCCCTTGCAACAAAGACTGAAAGAGAAAATAAGGAGGGAGGAACAATTTGGGCTAAGGTATAATTTCAGTAATTATCTTTATGCAAGTCAAGTTGGGGACATCTTTCAGGAAAAGGACGTGTTATATGTTTATAAGTGTTATAAAAGGAAGAGTTATACTCATATGGAAAGATATTTTAGCCTGAGTGTCACACTGGTACCCACAGAATGTAGAACCTAGAGGAAAGTCTTCATCATGAAGAATGGATCTTCTGTTGAGGATCTAAGGTAAAACATTACCAAGATAGAGTGAGAAAGTATGGATTAGAAAGTATGTTCTCTAGTTCTCTATTCCTATGAAGGACGTGGCCACAGGAATTGGATTGCAAATCCACTGAAGTACGTATGTATGTATATCTATCTACCTACCTGTCTATTTACCTATCATCTATCTGTATATACATAGAATTACTAATACAACTCTATATGTATTACCTCTCTGATGTCTTATCATGGCATGGAAGTGGCCCTGGATTAGCAAAAGTTGTGCCTGTGGAGCACAAGTTCTGATTGGTTATGCTAAGCTAGTGATACTTAGAAAATGGTTAGATAACATCTGTCATCCAAGGACAAGTTATAGAGAACCACCTCCAGAAGTTTGGCTTGAAAGTGATGGACGCATGTTTGTAGCCACAAAATCACATATACCTGCATACACATCTTAAGAATCAAAACTCTGGTTAGTGAATAAATTTTTCAATAGTCAGTGAGTTAAAACTTCCTATGAAAGTCATTATATATGCAAAAGAATGCCTCATTTTCAAGGAGTATAGTTTGTTTAGTATTTGTGTTTTTACTATTATTGATAGCAATGACTGGACTAAGTGGCTAATCACTACTTTTTTGATTCTACTAGTTGTAGCTGTTAGTATCTGAAAATAAAATTATTAATATGATATTTTAATCAGAATTAGCAACTTTCACAAAAACTCTGGTTATAATATTTTATTTATTGAGTTAGAGTTCTTATTTTAATTTGCATAAGTAATTTTTGGATATGCAAAGACCCAATTACATTAAAAGCAAGAAATCAATTGATATAAGAGAGTAATTAGCTAGATAAGACAGTGACATTAAGGAGAACAGATGTCTGACTCAGGAGTCTGCCAACATTTCCATTGACTTCACTCTGTTTGCCAAAGAGCCATAGAGAGCAAGCTAAAGAAAAAACAAAACAAAATAGGTGGTATTAGCATTAAGCCACCTTGGTGATTAAGACTGAATAGATCACATTCCAATTGAGTGTAATTACAGTGATTCTGTTTAGTTAGGAGGGCTGATGATAATACACATTCCAATATAAATTCCCTTTTGCTCTTCTTGGTGAGGTAAAATCTACCTAAAAATCCAGATTACAAGCTAGGATAGCTGTATCCATTGTGACATGGGAACCCAAAGGTCAGTGGACAGGAGTGACCAAGTTGTAGAGACAGAATGAAAGCATTTCTAGTAGATACCATATGAACACTTTGAAGGTTGTTAGAATAGGAAAGACCATTAAGGAGTTGATTTGCAAGATCTGCAAGATGCTGTATATTGAAGTAGGTCAGATCTGGGAACTGCAGAAGGCTATACTGAATTACAGTGATATCAGGCTCACTCTTTAACTTGTTGCAATCTGTATTTTTGCCCTCACCATTAAACTGAAACTGGTTCCTGAAAAAGATACCAGAAGATTCAAATCCAGTGGCCTCTTCCCTCTTCTTATTCTCCTTGTTTCTTTTATGGCATTTGATGCTGTTGACTTCCTTTAAAACTCTCTTCTGTCTTGGTTTCTGTGAAACTCAGTTACTCCAGCTCTTATTTTTCCTTTCTGATAACTCCTCTGCTTCCTTCTCTTGTCTGCTTTAGAGTATTCCCAACATTCTATTCCTCATTAGAGGAATTAGTGTCTCAGAGGTCTCATTCAATCCCACTGCTTTACCTGTCATGTCCATATTAATAACTTTGGAATCCAGAGATCTTGTTCTGAATTTTCTCCTTAATTTCAGTCATATATTTCCACCTGGCATGCTTTAGCTGGCATCTTAATTTCCAAAATGAACCTCAATATTTGTCCTAAATCTGCTCTTTATCCTGACTTTTTAATTTTTGTCATTCACTCTCTCAAACCCTTACTTGAAACTTTGGTGGTATCTGTGATTTTTTTTCCTTCATCAAGTCCTATAAATTCTTTGAAATGTCTTCATGTGTCTCCCCTTCTTTCCATTCCCATTAATAATACCCTGGTTTGGACACTTACCACCTCACAGTTATATCATTTCAATACCTTCTCCCTTCTTCCAGATTCTGCCTCTGTTCCCTATTCCATTATGCACATTTCTGTCAAAGACATGATCCTAAAGCTGCTGTATGGTCATGTCAGTCAAAAACTTTCATTGGTGTCATTTTGTCTTTTCACTTAAATCTTAGTGCTTTACCTTTCTATGTACTCCTTCCATCTTCCACAATTCCCTAATAGGAATACTATATTCTAGTTGGTTTAGGATAATTACTGTTCTCCACTTACACATCTTCTTTCTCACCCTTTACCTTTACTTGGACTATTTCCTCTGCCTGGTATACCCGCTTATAATTTCCCCCTTTGTAAAAACAATTCAAATGTCACCTTCCCTGTGATGTCTTCCTCTAGTCTTACCTGTCACAAATACTTTCCTTACTCTGCATTTCATTGTTGTTTTCAACAGTAGTAATATCTCATATCTTGTTCCATTTGATCCACACAAATGGCCCTATCAAGTAGATAGTGCAAATGTGATGATCTCCATTTTGCAACTGAAACTTGGAAAATTTAAGTGATTTCCCAAGGCAGGAGTCTAGTGGTGCCAGACCTCAAAATCAGGTTTTCTGATTCTGTATCAGAACCAGAAAGGAACTGCTTGCTATACCTTTCTGTGTCTCATTTTGTGACACTCTCTAGTTACATACCACGGAAATAATCCCTCAAGATATTGTCACTATGTAGCATTGTTACCAGCTTCCATTGTATTGTAGATGTTCGTATATGCATCTTGAAGGCAGGAACTGTCTTGTATAACTTGTATCCCATAGCACAAATCCCATCTACTGTAGTGGCCTGCTATTGGCACCAGGCAATCAGTAAATATTTTAATAAATGATGACAATTTAAGGTTAAGAACCTCCAAGCACACTGAAAACATGGCAAGGAGAAGGGAATGAACAGTTATCAAATACTCTGCTGTGTGCTAAGTGCTTTATAAATATTTTATCCTCACAACAATCCTGTGAAGTAGGTGCTATTATAACCCGCATTTAACAGGTGAGGAAACTGAGGCAGGCTGTGACTTGCTTATGATCACATTGCTAGGAAGTATTTGAGGCAGAGTTTGAACTCAGGTCTTCCTGAGTTCAGGCCCAGTACTCCATCCACTGTGTCACCAATTGCCCTAGAGATCATAAGAGCCAAGGTTCATTGAGAAGCAGTGGGATAGAAATCTATCAGTCAGCTGGAGCAACAGACAGGCAATGTAGTACAATGGAAAGAACACTAGGTTTAATATCGCTTCTAATGTTTATTGGTTTTGTGACATCAGTTAAGTCACTCAACTTTCCCCAGTCCTCAGTTTCCTTATTTGTAAAATAAAGGGTTTGGACAAGATGACCTCCTTGTCCTGTCCAGTTTTAGATCTATGAACCTCTGCTATGGAACAGGAATCACCTGAAGTGACAAGGAGACCTGACATTGAAACAGTTTTCTAAAAGCATGAGCACAAAAAACAAATGATTCTTCAAGACAAATAACATCTATTTCTCTTTGATCTCTTGCTGCTTGGTATTTTTGTAAGAGGTCTCATACTGCTTTTGTTTGTTTGTTGTTTTTGTTTCGCTGTAGAAGGAACCAGCCTTCCAGCCCAGCTGCAGCCTGGTTTGTAGGTAAGTTCAGGGCAGCTACATCTCTGATGTGATTAACAATGCTGTATAACACTAAAGAGAGGGATAAAACTCCAGAGGTAAAGGCAGAAAGCAGCAATGCTACAGTGATCTTATAAGCAGGCTGTCTAACGAAAACCCATTGCCTGTCTTCTTGCAGTCATTTTCTAGAACCCCATTGACTACCTGAGAACTGGTAGGGTATCTAAGTAAGCGATTAGAATAGGACTCCATGACCCTCTTTGGTCTTCAGGTCCACTAAGAATATAAAGTAGGGACATGTCAGTCATAAAATAAATGCAACAGTAAAACAATGACATAAACAACCTCCCCCAAATCCCTAAACCCAATGAGACTCTCCCTGAGAGATACCAAGATGCGGGCCTTCAATTTGTGCCAAAGCTTCTTTTGGAAATTGGTTAGCTTTTTGTCTGAATTCACATCTATTATGCTAACGCAAAAAAATGGCAGATACTAATAATAAATCATAAAATTGATGCCAGTTCATGACCCTTTCTCCATTTTTCTAATTATAATGGAAAAAATATGAACTTAACCTTATCTGTAGAGGAGATCCATATTTCATAATTCAATCCTTCAGAGTTTTTTTTTTAAACACTAAGTACACTAAAATTCTCTTTGGCCTGAAAAAATGTTATTAATTTTTTGAGACTGACAGCAAAAAACTGGAACAGAGAATATGACTTTTTAAAAATAAATCTTAAAAGTTTTTATTAATAGAAATCTATTTTTCTTCCTCTCACTGTCCATCACATTGGTAAAAAGAAACAAATTTGTAACAAATATGCATTTTCAAGTAAAATAAATTCCCTCACTAGTAGTATTCAAGAGACATATATCTCACTCTGTACCCTGATTCTATCACCGCTTATCAGGAGATGGATAACATGCTGCATTATCAGTTATTCAGAACTGTGGACAGTCATTGTATTGATCAGAATTCATATTGCTCTCAAAGTTCTTTATGGTATCCTTATTGTATAAATTATTATTTTAGTTCTGCTAAGTTTATTCTTCATCAGCTTCTAGAAGTCTTCAAAATCATTCATTTTTACAATATTAAGTTATTCTTTGGATTTGGCTTATTCCAATTTCAGAGTGAGTTAAAGATTCAGGTACATGGAGGCAGGACCTATCCCACTCCTATTTGATATTGTGTTCCTTCCTTTTGTTGCTCTCTGTAGTAAACAAGTTAAGAAAATATAAAACATCTGCATATAGAAAAAATGCTCACTGCCTCTTAGCAAACACAGATTCCTCATGTAAATCAAACAGGAGAGTATTGGCCCATAATCTACGTTTAAATACCTATTTGCATTGCTTTTATTATCTATCAATGAACTGGGCACATTGAAAAATGATGGCTAGCCCCTGTTTTAGGAGAAGACAGTCAGACTTCAATTCAATATGCATTTCAGGCATGATGGTGGGCTTTGCACATACAAAGACAGAAATGAAGCAGTTCTTTTCCTCAAAGAGTTATCACGCATCAGTCAACGAAAACATACTTATTAAGCACTTATTACTGGTAGTAAGCACTATGTTAATCAGTGGGGATACAAAAACAAAAGGCACAAATAGTCCCTGCTCTCATGTCGCTCACATTCTAATAAAGGAAGACGATATAGGTGTATAGGAGGTTTCAGCCGCAAGAAAGATAGAAAGGTTCCATGGTCCTTAGGGTGCAGCAGCATAGCAGATGATAATGTACCTTCTTTAATTTTATTTCCACTGATAAAAACATCTGTATTTCTGATGTTGAACCACTTGAAAATATTATAGTCTTTGGTGAGAATTTTCTTATCTGGGTATTTAGGAGCCATTGTTGTTGAAGAGGTATAAGGACTATAGCACCTGTAGAAGCAGTTGCTTGATTCTTTCTCCATAAGGGTTGCTTCCCAGGATGGCTTTAGGGGTTAGACTAGAATCAGTACTGGTGGTCTGGGAAAGTGGGGTACTGTTATTCTCAGGGGTTTTGAACTTGGGTGGCAATTGATCATCAATTAATGTTTGTTTTATTGAGGAAGGTAGGCTTCTTCTTCATAGTGATTTCTCCCCTCAAAGATGGGATCAGGAGTATTGGTCTATGGGACTCTGCTATTCCCAAGGTTCTTGAGTTCAGGGTCTTAGTTTGTTTCCACCAAAGTATTAAGGGAAGTGGTAGTTGAGGTTGTGGGTGCTTTAACTCTCTTGGAAAATGCTGCCTCCTCTCTCTCCTTTCAGGGATCTGTTTCATCTGGGCTGGCTTGACAGCCCCAAAGATGTCAGTTGGTGAGGTTGGCTTTCTCCTTCTCCACATGAGTTGCTTTCCAAGATGATAGCTGAAGGGGCTGGGTAAAACCTTTTGTAATCTTTTAAAGGCTATAAAAATGTGAACATTTATATATGTTTCTTGTTGAACAGTCATAGTTTCTGATTTTGACAATCATTAACATCATTATAATAAGTGCTAGTTAGAGAGCTTTAGATTAATCTCATTTTTTCCTATAATTGATGTTATGGGAACTATTATAATTTTTAGTATGACAACTTTGTTAGGCTACAAAAGACAAGCCTATTGTTACTATGCATTTGGCAAGATGAAAGCACAATTCAACCAACTGACATGTATTAATCCCTTACTGTGTGGAAAGGACAGGAATGAGTGAGTGGGAGGGAGGTGGACAATGGATTAGGAAAGATTTCCTAGAGAAAGTGACACGTAATCTGAGTCTTGAAGGAAACTATGATTCTAAGAGGTATAGATGAAGACCAAGCACATTCTAGGCATTGGGAAAAAACCACTGCAAAGGTGGGGAGATGGGAAATAGAATACTATTCTATGAGGATCAGCAAATACTCTGGTACAGTTTTATTATGTAGTAATATGATTACTAATATGAATAGTGTAACTATAGTGAGTAATATGAAAGGAGGATGGAAAGATAGGAAAGGGCTAGGATGTGGAGGGTTTTAAATGCAAACCAGAATTTATATTTCATCCTAGAGATGGAAGGAGGAGATGTGATCAAATCTGAGCTTTAGGGAAATCCTTTTAGTAACTGAGTGGAGGATGGATTGAAGTGTGGAAATAATTCAATCAGTGATGAACATTAGGAGGCTACTTTAATAGTCCTGGTGAGAGGAGGTGAGAATCTGAAGTAGGATGGTGACTGAATGAGTGGAGAGAAGAGAAACATGAGTGATGTTGCAGAGATAGAAACAAGATATGGCAACTTGCTTGGATATGTGAGGTGAGTGAGAGCAAGGAGTCAAAGATGATACTGAGGTTACAAAGCTGGGGAGCTAGAAGAATTGTGGTGTTTCTAATAGAAAAAGAAAAGTTCAAAAGAGGTGGTTTGTGTTTGGGGAAAAAGAATGAGTTCTGTTTTAGACATACTGAATTTGAGAGGTCTAGGAGGACATTTAGTTTTATACTAAAAATGATGCCCACCAAAAAGGACTAGAGGTTTGATTTCTTGTATAACTTCTCATCCAAAAGAAGCTTTAAAAAGTTTTAAAAATAGATTTACACAAATTTTTTCCATACTATAACCCACATTATACATTAGTTAAATCTGGGAAAAGATGAAATAGACAAAGAAATAAGTATCTGGAAACCATGTCACATAATTGTTCATGGTACCACTGTCCTCTCAGATATTGAGATTCTTGGATATTGTCTTTGAATCTTTCATCTCATCACTCTCATTCAATCAGCTGCCAGATCCTGTCTTCTTTCCCATTTTTTCACTTAGACTACAAAACCTTATTCCCATTTGCTCTTCCCAAGGTCACTGTGATAGTCTTTTTAAAAATATATATAACATTTATTTTTCAGTTCTCAGCATTCACTTCCACAAAAATTTGAATTCAAAATTTTCTCTCCATCTCTCCCCAACCCCCACCCCAGGACAGCATGCACCCCATCCACCCATTCCTCCAGTCTGTCCTCCTTTCTATTATCCACCCTTCTTCCATTCTCGTTCCCCTCTATTTTCCTGTAGGATTTCTATACTACATTGCCTATACAGCTCAGTTTCCAGTTGCATGCTAAAACAATTTTTAACATTCATTATTAAAGCTTTGAGTATCATATTCTCTCCCTCCCTCCCTCCTTGAGAAAACAAGCAATTCAATATAGGTCATCCATGTGTAACAATGCAAAGCACTGCCATAAGAGTTATGTTGTAAAAGACTAACCACATTTCCCTCTGTGCTATACTGCCTTCCATTTATTCCATTCTCTCCCTTGACCTGTCCTCCCACAATTGTGTTTGCTTCTGATTATTCTGTCCAATTTGCTGTCCCTTCTATTATCTTCCCTCTCCTATCCCCTTCCCCCTTGCCTTCCTGCAGAGTAAAATAGATTTCCATATCCAATTGAGTGTGTGTTATTCCATCCTTAAGCCAAATCCCATGAGAGTAAGGCTCACTTATTTGCTTTCTTCTCCCTCCTCTTCCCCTCCATTGTAAAAGCTCTTTCTTCCCTCTTTTATGTGAGATGATTTGCTACATTCTACCTCTTCCTCTCTCTTACCCCTAGTACATTCCATTCAACAATACATTTTACTTTTTTTAGATATTATCCCTTCATATTCAGCTCATATTGTGCCCTCTGTTTATGTGTATGTGTGTGTGTGTATGTCTATATGTATTTAAATACATATAGACATATATATACACATACACACTTACACCCATGTACATATATAATACACACATACATATGAACCCATACACACCTACATATATATTACCTCTAACTACCCTAATGCTGAAAAAGATCTCATGAGTTCCAAATACCATCTTTCCATGTAGGAATGTAAATAGTTCAACTTTAATGAGTTCTTTAAGACTTCTCTTTCCTATTTACCTTTTTATGTTTCTCTTGATTCTTGTGTTTTAAAGTCAATTATCTATTCAGCTCTGGTCTTTTCAATAAGAATGCGTGGAAGTCCTCTATTTCATTGAAATTCCATTTTTTCCTCTGAAGTATTATGCTCAGTTTTGCTGGGTATGTGTCTTGGTTATAGTTCTTGCCCCTTTGACCTCTGGAATATCATATTCCAAGCCTTTCAATCCCTTAGTGTAGAAGCTGCTAAATCCTGTGTTATCCTGATTGTATTTCCTCAATACTTGAATCCTTTCTTTCTGGCTACTTGTAATATTTTTTCCTTGACCTGGGAACTCTGGAATTTGGCTACAATATTCCTAGGGGTTTTCCTTTTTGGATCTCTTTCAGGAGGTGATTGGTGAATCTTTTCCATTTCTATTTTACCCTCTGGTTCTAGAATAGCAGTACAGTTTTCCTTGATAATTTCTTAAAAGATGATGTCTAGGTTCTTTTTTTGATCATGGTTTTCAGGTACACCAATAATTTTTAAATTATCTCTCCTGGATCTATTTTTCCTGGTCAGTTTTTTTCCAATGAGATATTTCACATTCTCTTTTATTTTTTCATTTTTTTGGTTTTGTTGTAAAATTTCTTGGTTTCTCATAAAGTCATTAGCTTCTATCTGCTCCATTCTAATTTTTAAAGGACTATTTTCTTCAGTGAGCTTTTGAACTTCCTTTTCCATTTGCCTAATTTTGATTTTTAAAGCATTCTTCTCCTTTTTTGGCTTTTTGGACCTCTTTTGCCATTTGACTTAGTCTGTTTTTAAAGCTCTTATTTTCTTCAGCATTTTTTTGGGTCTCCTTTAGCAGGTTGTTGACTTGCTCTTCATGATTTTCTTGCATCGCTCTCATTTCTCTTCCCAATTTTTCCTCCACCTCTCTTACTTGATTTTCAAAATCCTTTTTGAGCTCTTCTATGGCCTGAGACCATTGCATTTTTTTGGAGGTTTTAGATGTAGAATCCTTGACTTTGATGTCTTCCTCTGATGGTATGCTTTGTTCTTCCTCATCTGAAAGAATGGAAGAAAATATCTTTTCATCAAGAAAGTAACCTTCTATAGTCTTATTTTTTTCCCCATTTTTGGGCATTTCCCCAGCCAGTTATTTGACTTTTGAGTCCTTTGTCAAGTGTAGGGTATATTAGCCTAGGCTTCAGAGATTTTGTGCAATTGGTCTTTGAGATATCTCTAGGGATCTGTAAGTTTTCAGGTCCTCCAAGGTGGCAATCAAGGGAGGGAAGTTTACTCCTCTCCTGGCTTGTGCTCTGGTCTGTGAGCAACCACAAGCACTCTTTTTTATCTAGGATCTGTGAGTAGGATTCCCTCTTCACTGCCACCACCAGCTCCAGCATGCCAATACTCTTTCTCACCCCAGAACCACCACTCAGGGCTGAGACCCAAATCAACTGCCTGGTTCCCCCAGGATCTTTAGGTGGAGGGCTCTAAAAGTAGATGCTGCAGTGGCTGCTGCCGCCCTGGAGCTGGGGCTAGTGCCAGAATGCTATCCCCTCTCATCCAGGTGAAAGAGTTTTTTATTGACCTTTAAAGCTGTCTTTGGCATTTTGGGGTTGAGAAAGCTGGGAACCACAGCTGCAACCCATGTTTCTGTGCCCTGAAGTTTGCTCCAGTCCTACCTGTGTTACATGGCCCAGGCGAGGCTACATTCTACTCTGAGACTGGTGAGATAGACCTTTCTTGTCAGTCTTCCAGGATGTCTTGGGCTAGAAACCCGTTTTACTCTGTCATTTTGTGACTTCTGCTGCTCTAGAATATGTTTAGAGTCATTTTTACAGATATTTTATGGACTATGAGGGGAGAGCTAGAGCAGATCTGTCTTTCTACTCCACTATCTTGGCTCCACCCCCATGATATTCTTCTAAACTCTTTTCTTCTACTCTTCCTTCCTGTGTCTAAACCAATCTTCACAATTTGTCATAATAATTATTAGAGAATCACAAAATCTTAGAATTAAAAGAAACTTCAGAGATTTATTCAGGCTTGCTTATCCTCTTGCCTTCCTCACGGAGTTCACCAAACATACTGGAAGGTTTCATTATTTCCTTTCGACATTGTGAGATTACCAATGGAACACTTTATCTATCATCCTTAACATATTCTTGATACATACCTAGTCCATTTTCTCTTCCTATTAGGTAATTCCTTGATGACTTCTTTTTAAAACTTAAGTTCTTTTTTTGGAGTTCCTCATGTCATCACATTGGTTTCCCATTACTCAATTTTAAATCCTTGAAAGCAGTTATATTTTATGTCTCTGCCACATAGCAACTCTGGTAAACTGTTAGCATTTAAAAGATAAGCCTTTGCTTTAATAAGAAGCTTGGGGGTCAATAAATGAGCTTTGCAATTTTCCAAAGACAAACCAACTCTTTCTGTTTAACTCTGTCCTTCCACTTTATCTACCCCAAATATTCACACTTATGGGCAAGTTGTAGAGAAGGTCCTTCCAAAAGCATATTAAAATCTGGGCAATAAATATTTATCATCTTCAGCAAAACAAATCTAAGCCCTCTTCCAAATGTTAACCCTCCAAGTATATGGTAGCAGTTATGATTCCTCTGAAAGCATTCCCCTCATCTAATGCTCTAAAACTTTTGCCAAAAAAGAAACTGAGGTTTCATTTGCATGACATTTCTGAATAAAACCATCTGGGTCTATAGTAATCATTTCTTTCTTTTAAAAAATTATTCACAAAACTTTCTTTGTCACACTATGTTATGTACTTTTGCCATGAATCAATCAAATAAATTTTCTTCAAGGATTCTCTTCTTTTTTAAAAAATTAGGACATTTTTCAATTTTTCATCATCATTATTATTTATTATTACTGACTGTGGCTTAGTAGTTATGTTATCACATTGTCAATGTGTTTCTTTCTTTCTTTCCTTCTTTCTTTCTTTGCAGGGAAGGAGGATGTGGGAGGGAGAGAAAATGAATGTTCATTCAGCAAGAAAAAATTAAATGAGAGAGAGAGAGAGAGAGAAAGAGAGAGAGAGAGAGAGAGAGAGAGAGAGAGAGAGAGAGAGAGAGAGAGAGACAGACAGACAGACAGAATAAAATCCTCAGAGGGGCACGAAATAGCTACCTTCAAATATTTTATAATGTATCCTATGGAAGCAGGATTAGATGTGCTCTGCTTTCCTTCAGGCCACTGGAGCAGTGTATGAAAGGTAAGCAGATTTAGATTTGATGTAAGAAAAACAAACAACCTAACACTTGTCTAGCCCAAAGTGAAGAGGAATGCCATGGGAAGTGATGGATTCCTGTTCACTAAAGGTCTTCAAACAAGCTAGATCACAACTTGGTAAGTGCTATTGTTAGGGAATTCTTGGTCCCATCTAATTTAAAGTCATACAGTTGTTGAGGATCCTTCCCATTTTTTGTGTTCCTTAGAAGTATATTTGTTGGACCATGTCCACTTTTCCTCTCATCCTAAAATTATGTGATCTCTTCTCCTCAGCATTCCCATCACCTGTGTTTTGATGACTTTTACTTATTTATTTTTTGCCACTATCTTTTCCCGGATCATCCATTGTTTGCCACTGTGCCTGGCAAATAGTAATTGCCTAATAAATAATTGCCTCCTTTGCCTCTTGAAGATTGAAATGATCATTAAGAGACCCTGGACAAGTTGCTTAACCTCTCTGAGCCTCAGTTTCCTCATCTTTAAAATGGAGTTAACAATAGTGCCTATTATTAGAATTATGCTATAATATTATTATAATTAATAGTATCTATAACTTCTCAAAGGGTTATTGTGAGGATAAAATGAGATAATATACATTAACCATGTTGTAAATGTTAAAGGGCTATCAATTGTTGGCTATTAATATTAGTAATAATGATAATCAAAAATTGAGAGCTCTATCAGATGTCCAGTTGGTTGGAGCCTCTTAACAGCTTTTTAAATGAAGCCTCCATGCAGTGTTGGTGAATTGTTTTCCAAATGCTTTGTCTGTTTTCTCCTGATGGTGTGTTTGTAACGTACTAAAACTCTACCCACAATATTGCTTCTGTTTTTCTCCTGTTGGTCACTCATCCCAATATTTTCAATCATATTTTCTTCTCCAGCTCCACATGAATATTTCTTCTCAAGATATCACTCTATCAGTGAATGTAGGGATGCATTTCTCCTTCTGTTCTGGCCCTCACTCCTGTGCTGGCCCTCAGTTAAAATTTTAATAGGCACTCTGAAACAAAACTGCCCCTTCTCCACTTACAAGTGACACCACATGCTAGGTTTCAGGCCAAAGTGTCCTGAAAATTAGGGCTCAAAGTGTTTTTTTTTTTTGTTATTAAGTAGAAGATGAGCTAAAAATCTCTAAATTACTATATGGTTATAGCCATACCTGCACATTTTAGATTTCTTAAAAAATATTAAAGGATTGTTTGAGAGCTGGGAGGATGGGATCTAAAATACAGGTGTTGTTGAAAAAGGGGTGGGTTTGGATATGATAGCCTCCTAGGAACCTCCCTTCCACCTCTAAATCTACATTCCCATGAGCCTATGAATATTGTACTATGTACTTCTCAAGATCGTTTTAAATAAATAAAACAATATCATTTGTTTGCTTCTTATTTGCTTTTATACATGCTATTTTTCTCCCCTCTAAGTATATTTTCACCTAAAAACCTGCATTGGGTCATGTAGAATTATTTAGACTCATGATACTCTCTTCCTTGATCAATACTGGAGAGATATTGAGAAATTATTTTTTTGGCGTTCCTCTCTCTAGAGTTAATGAAAAAAGTCCATTCCCCTTCTGGGGAATGTCTTTACATGTATTAAAATGTCCAAGGTTACAGTTTATCTTATATTAATTACATTTGATTTCTGTCTCCCTGGTAGGATTATGGAGAATGCCCCAATCTCATTCATATCACCTTTACCAACTTTGACTTAGGGTGAGTTATTTTCTTAGCAAATATCCACAGATAACCAAGTATATCTATTTTATGTTTATTGTTATTTGTTTCAGTGTCAGAGGGGTGACTTTTTCTGACTTTTCTCCTAAGTTGGGATGTATATACCTTATTTGAACCCTGTAGCAAATAGCTTAGCTCTCCTATCCCCTGTCCCTTAGTGCCACTGGAAGACAAATCTGGGCTGAATAGATCGTGGATCTGATCAATTTCAGCAACCTACCTATTCCCTCTCTCATACAAAAATGTCCCATCTCTTTTCTACATCTTTGCCTGTGCTCACTCTGCTCCCTCTACCTGGAATATTATCCTCCAGCCCTCTCTCTGCCAGTGTAAAATTCAATTACCTTGATCTACACCTCAGAAAAGCAACCCATTTCCTGACTTTCTGGGATTCAGGTTTTCTGAACAAGTTATCCCTCTAATACATGCTAACTGTGTGATGCTCGTTAACGATCAACTCACCTAATTTTTCTGAGCCTTGACTTCCTCATCTATAAAATAGGGATGTCAATAGTATGGTGCAGAAATGTAACTTAGTATGGTGGAAATAGTATTGGAATTCTAGAGAGAGGATTTGGGCTTGATGGAGACTCAGTTATGGCCTGTGTGACCCTGGGCAAGGTATCTCATTTCTCTGGGCCCCAGTTTCTCATCTGTTAAAAGAGAGGGCTGAGCTAAACAACCTTTAAAAACTCTTCAATCTTGAGATCAATGATCTTGTGAATATTTTTACTATCTGCTTCTCAGTATTATTGTAAAGAACCTTAAAGTATTACGTAAAATATGAACTATTAGGTGAGCTGTCTTCCCCCTCTCAAAGTGATCCCTCTTTCCTTAAAACTCTAATAGCAGTTACACTTTTCTTAAACAATTATGTTCAATGTTGGAGTATAGTCAAATATTTACAAATTAACTTCCCAACTAGGTTGTAAGCT
The DNA here is from genome assembly GCF_028372415.1 of Notamacropus eugenii. Classification (NCBI taxonomy): domain Eukaryota; kingdom Metazoa; phylum Chordata; class Mammalia; order Diprotodontia; family Macropodidae; genus Notamacropus; species Notamacropus eugenii. The sequence goes on from NC_092877.1 coordinate 68,914,214, forward strand.
CCCTGAAGGTAAGGATTATGTCTTACTTATCTATCTATTCCCCTTGACGTCTAGCACTGTGTTGACTAAGGGTTGGAATGTCAGGCTCAGGAGAGCAAATATCAAAGGAGGCTGGGATGGTATTTCTGTGGACAGTTAGCAGTGTCTCTAGTCTCCCACCTTCAGCTTACTGCCTTGGAGTCTACTATTACTTGCCCCTTATCCCCAAGAGTGTTGTTGTTGGTTTGGACCCAGGTTGGGACTAATTCCTTAGATACCTAAACTGAAACTGTGTTTTTTAAGATGGCCAGTGGTATCTTACTTTTCAAATCTATGGTCTTTTCTCGCCCTTCACTGCAGCACTTCAATACGGCTGATTCCTTGATCTTTCTGGATACTCTTTACTCTCTTGGGTTTTGATAACACTGATCTCTCCTGGTTCTCTTCTTATCTGTGTGGCCACTCATTAGTCTCCTTTGCTGATAATATCATCATCCTTGTCTTGAACTGCATTCCTATATGAGTTACCCCATGGATCTCTCTGTCTCTGTCTCTCCATCTCTCTCTTCCTTCTCTTCTCCAAAATATATTATAGGTTCTCAATAATGAAATTTTAATGGCACAGAGAAGGAGTTATTTAGAGACTGATGTAGATACACAAATAACCTATTAATCAACTCTATTTTAAAAACAGAAGATTGAAGCAAGAGCAGATACAAAAAAGAGGAATTGCATAAACTAAGGCTTAAATGATCTAAGACAGTTAAATGTCTCAATTACAAGTAGCTCTAGGAAATAACACCACACCTGTAGTAACCCACTCCAGAGTAAAGAATACCATAAAGCAACAGGTTTGTCATGAGTCTCTTTTACGTTCCATTGTTTGCAATCTTAATACATGATAACTCTTATCAAAAACATACAGTAAGTATCAACTGGTGCATGGCACTGAGAGCAATGAGGGAAGATGGTGGACATGTCCTCGTATATCTTTTTTGGGGCTGTAGGCTTATTCTTTATAATTAAAAAAATGCATTTTCTATTGTTTTGTGGTTGTTCTTTCTATTTACGTTGTTCTAGTCATTGTTTTCTAGGCTCTTTCTCCTTCACTTTGCATCCTTGCTTAAAGGCCTTTCCATGTTCTTCTGTATATCACCTTTTTTAAAAAAAAGCAATTGGAGTTAAGTGACTTACCTAGGATCATACAGCTGATAAGTGCCTGAGGCTAGATTTGAATTCAGGTCCTCCTGTCTTCAGGTTTAGTGCACTACCCACTGCTCTGTCTAGCTGCCCCCCTGTATATTGCTTTTTACAGCACAATAATATTCCATTGCACTCACAGCAGACCCATTTCCACAAAACCTACCAAAAAGTTTAAGTCCTTTCCTGATTATCTTGACATTGACCATTCCTCTACCTAGTTAGGGAGAGGCAGCATAGGACAACGGAAAGAGCACAAGCCTCGGTGTCAGAAGATTTGGGTTCAGATTCTGCCTGTCACTTATTGGGCAGCTAGGTGGTACGGTGGATAGAGCCACCAGTGCAGGAATCAGGAGGACCTGAGTTCAAATCTCACCTCAGACATTTGACACTGACTAGCTGTGTGACCTTGGGCAAGTCCCTTAACTCCAATTGCCTCATCTCCAGTCATCCTGATGAATATCTGGTCACTGGATTCAGATGGCTGTGGAGGAGAAGTGAGGTTGGTGACCCACACAGCCCTCCCTCACTCAAAACAAAGTCAAGTGCAAGTCATGTATGTCATTATTTCTCTGATGGCATGGTCTTCTTCGGCAATAAAGGATGAACACATACAGTTAGGGAGTTTTCTTCAGAGTAGTGGTTCCAAGCATCTGTAGCATGACAAAAATTTTTCCTTAAGGAAACATCCTTAAGAAAATTTCTTTAAGAAAAAATGTTTCCTTAAGAAAATAATATCTCCCTCAATATCTAGTGGTCACTATTCTTCTTAGTACAGGGCAGCTAGGTGGTGCAGTGGATAGAGTTCTGGACCTAGATTCAGGAAGACCTCTTTTTCTGAGTTCCGATCTGGCCTCAGACACTTACTAGTTATGTGCCCCTGGGCAACCCACTTAACCCTGTTCGCTTCTCTTTCTGCATCTGTAAAATGAGCAAGAGAAGGAAATGGAAAACCACTCCAATATCCTTGCCAAGAAAATCCCAAATGGGATCACTGAGAAGAAGACACAAATGAAACTACCAAAGAACAATTCCACTTAGTGTTGGAGGGGCAATGGGACAGAATTGATGAATTGCTGGACTTGGTATCAGGATGACAATACAAAACAATAAACATTTGTTGTGTCTCTAATGTGTCAGTATTTATTATATGTCAGGCACTGTGCTAAGCATTAGGGAAACTCATAAGAAAAAAAAATGGTCTCTGCCTTCAAGGAGTTTACAATTTAGTGGAGGAAGACAATACAAAAAAAGAAAGAAAACTAAAAGGTAGAGAGGGTTGAGGAAAAGGAATGCACCCAGCATGGAAGTAAGATGATGGTAGAGTTGAATCCAAAGAGTACAACTAGTGGGAAATGAAAGATGAGTTTGAATCATAGATATAAAGCTAGACAGGGCTCCAAAGGCCACCCATCCCAACTCTCTTATTTAACAGATGAGGAAACTGAGACCTAGGTAAATTTAGTGATCTGCCCAAGGTCCCACAGGGAGTAAATGTCAGAGACTGAATATGAACCCAGGTCTTATGATTCCAAAGGCAGTATTCTACCATTATAATTTCTGTTTCTAGTAACTACTATTTGTTTGATCACCAAGTCATCTAAACTTTTTGAGACTGTTTCCTTATCTCTACATGATTATGATAATAATACCTATTCTGTCTACCTCACGGAATTTTTTGAAAAGCTTAAAAATGTCATGTATGTGTGTATATAGCTATATACACTATATATGTGATATGTACACATACACATACATACACACACGTGTGTGTATATACTCTTTTTCTCTCCATCCCCACACTCTCCCATGCACACACACATTTCATATATGCACATATATAAATTTGTCTTATGAATGTATGTGCTGTTTCATGTTAGAATTTCGGGCTCTTGACTATCATAAATGCAGGAATTAGCAGGCACTGAGGTTAGGGGGTACTTGCACAGACTACTGGGCTTAGGCATTGGCATGTATAGCATAGATCTAGACTTGGAAGGGACCTCAGAAAACTTCTCATCCAGCCTTTTTATTTTATAGATGAAGAAACAAATCCATCATGATTACTTGACTCACTCAAGGTTATGTTGGTAATGAGTAGCAGAAAAAAGGATTTGAACTATGATTTTCTGAATTCAGTATACTTTTCATAAAATCATTCTGCTTTTTTTCTTTTTTTAACAATTCACCCCTCAAAATCACTTGTTTTTCTCCCTTGAGTGTGATTAGGTTAGTTAAACCCCTCCATACTCCCAACCTATCATCAAGTTTTCCTTTATCTTAATCTCTAAAGGAATGTATTTCTGTGTTCTAAAGTGACCAGAATCTGAAGTTACAGCTTAAGATGATTGCAACACTTTTAGATCCTGGATTTTCAGCATTCAGATTATTGATGACTCGAGAAAGAATGGCTAGAGCTGTTAGGGAGTGATTTAGTAATACCAAAGACTGCATTTTTGGGGGGATATTTGAAATTTGATTGTAGTGAATTAAAAATACCTCAACAATTATATTTGTTTTTAATGATATCTTTATACATACCAGGGCTACAGCTTAAGAAGAAAAATAAATTGCATTGTAAATGCATTGGCTATGATGGTGCACCTATTCTTTTTAATGGGTATGATAGAGTGAGATGGGGCCTTAGAGTTCCTCTAGTCCAACTGACCCTTTAAAAATGAGGAAATCAAGTCACAAAGCTGGTTGGTGACAGAACCTGGAATCTCACCCAGACCTTTTGACTCTCACAGAATCCAGAGCTAGAAGGGAGCTTACACATCACTTAGTCCAACCCTACCTGACAGAACTTCTGACTCCATGACCCAGCTGCCTTATCATCCTGGGACATCCCTGCCATGCTGGCCTTCTTTGTTTATTGAATATGTTCCTTCCTGTGGCCTCTATTTGAGGATGGACCTAATCTGGCCATGATCCTTTCTTCTCCTGATTATGCTTTTAACTCTATGGACTTTGCTGTCAGACCCTCATCCCAGAACTCCTCTTTCCTACTTTTTAGCTCCCTTTTATGTGTTGTCTTCCTCCATTAGAATGTAAGCTCAAGCTATCTTTCTTTTAGCTTGTATTTGTATCCTCAGCTCTTAGCACAGCGCCTGACACATAGTATGCACTTAATAAATGACTCTTTGCCCCATCATTTTATAGATAAGGAACCTGAAACCTAGAGCAGGTGTGGGAATCATCTAAGATCACACTTGTAATAAGTGGAAGAGTAGGAATTCAAACCCATGTCTTCCAAATCCAAAGCCTGTGTTCTTTAGATTGGTGTTTATACTGAAAATTCTTTTCCAGTTCAAACTCCTTTATGCATCACAGTCATTGTGAATCAATTGGGATAATGAAAGTTTTAGGTCTTTTTGTTCCAAACATATACCATAGAAAGGAAAATTACCTGAAATAAATTGATAATAATTGGAAGCTAAGCTCAAATTTCTAAAATTTTCCTTCTGACTCAAAATTCTGTTTGGTGTGATAATAAAAAAGGGTAGACACACTCAGAAGATCTGGATTCAAAGCTTAACTATTCCTTGTTCTTTGTGTGTCCTTGAGAAAATCATTTAACTTCTCTGGGTCTCAGTTTTTGTCTATGTAAAATGAAAAGGTTGGGCTTATTGTCTTTTTATGTCTCTTCAACCTCTAAATCTATTGTTCTAAAATACACACAGCTTACATTAGTTAAAAGAGGATTGGATTGGGAGTCAGTGGACCTTTGTTCAAACTGAAGTTTTATCACTATGTGAGTGACCTTGAGAAAGTCCTTTCCCTTCTTGGGGTCTCAGTTTCTTCATCTGCAAATTGAGGACATTGAAATAGATGAGTAAGGGTCATTCTTGTTCTGAGTCTTCCACCCCAGAAGTTGAGATTTAGCATTGAAATACAGAGAGAGAGAGAGAGAGAGAGAGAGAGAGAGAGAGAGAGAGAGAGAGAGAGAGAGAGAGAGAGAGAGAGAGAGAGCTTGAAGTGACCATGATTTACTATTCTATGCTGCCACCAAGTGTCCTGCAGTGAGCACTACAACTGTGCTATGAGTACAGCAACAGGGTCCAAATCAGGTTCCTTGTCTGCCCTTGTATTTCTGATTATCACAGAGATGTCACATTTCCAGAAATTTTTGAAGCCATGGGAAGAAGAGGACGAATTTGAGGAAAAGAAAGTCAAGTCAAAAACAAGCTATTAAGTGCCTACTATGTGCCAGGCTTTTTACAAAGAGTGGCGAAAGACAGTTCTTGTTCTCAAGGAGCTCGCAGTTCAAAGAGGTGTTGGGGGTGAAGAGACAACATACGAATAACTATGTACAAACAAGATATCTACAGGATAAATTGGAAAAAATTAGCAGAGGGAAGGCACTATCACTAAAGGGGGAATTTAGAAATATATCTAAAATTGACCTTGTGGTATAGTAGAAACCACATCCACGTAAGAGTCAGGAAATAATAATAGCAACTGTTGTTTACATAGTTGATAATAGATGACATAGCCTCCAAAGTTTACAAAACAATTTACATACGATATGTAACTTAATCCTAACAATAATCTTGTCTGACCTAGGTAAAGCCAGCCTCTCTAGACTGCTGTTTCTTTCTTTCCTCCTTTGTAAAATGAGGGAGCTGGTCTGTATTGTATTAAAGGTTCTTTCCAGCATTAATATTCTAGTCCAGGATTCTTTTTTTAATTCTAATGATATGACTTGAGGCAAATCATACTACCTCTCCTTCATCTATGAAATGACAGTCTTGTACTAGATTTTCTTTATAATCCCATTGAACATTAGAATTTTATGACTAGGATTTTTGAAATTATTCTTTATCAACTAAGAAAATTTAATTATTTAGAAACATAAATATTAATTTTAAAACAAAACATAGCACATGTACATGTAAAATATATTGCATTTGAATTATGATGACTCCAGAAAATTATTCTACTTAATATATTTTAGAGATCAGAAGTCCCAGGAAAGAAATTTAAGAATGTGAAAGATGGATAGTTTTCCTGGATTTTTGGAAGCTTCCTCTCAAAAAAAAATCCTCAGAAAAAATAGTTTTTTCTTTTTTCCTCCAAATTTTTCTATTTTTTTTCTGTTTATTGTTAACTTATTTTTTTCTGGACTTTCCAATTGCCTGTTACATTTATTTAATAAAGTACCAAAATATAGTGGAAAGATCACTGTACTTAGCATCGGAAGACGTCGTGTGTTTCTCAGTTGTGACCCATAAAGAATCTGAAAAGGATTTTAGGGGCCTCTCAGTCCAAGCCCTACATTTTATAACTAAGGGAAAAGAAACTTACCAGTTGTGTGACCCATGGCAAGTCATTTAAACCTTATCTGCTTCAGTTTTCTCAAATGTAAATTGGAGATAATAATAACACCTACCTCCCAGGACTGTTGTTAGGATCAAATGAAATAATATTGGTAAAGGACTTAGCTTAGTGCCTGGAATATAACAGGCATTTAATAAATCTTCATTTAAAAAAAGACATAGAAAGGTAACACACCTCCCCCCTTCCAATGGTTACCCTACTTCACTGGTTCCCAAAATTTTTAGTTCTGTAAGCTCCCCTTTTTCTTAACAACAATAACAAAAAATGTACTGTGAGTCCCCAGGGTAATTTAATAAATGGCTAATAACATTCTTTAATATTTATTTATTAAATACTTCCATTAACTATAATGATAACCTTTGCCTTCCCCAAAGCACCAAATTAAAATTTACATTTTGCATTATGGTAATAATAGTAGCCAGATTTATAGAGCTCTTTAAGGTTTTACAAATATTATCCTATTTTATCCTTATAATAAACCTGGAAGATAGGTGCTATTATTGCTATACCCATTTTAGAGATGAAGAAATAGGCACAGAGAGGTTGTGACTTGCCATGGGTCATTTAGCTAATAAAGTGTCTGAGGGTAAATTTGAACTCAGGACTTCTGACTCCAAGTCTGATGTTCTATCCATTGTGCCACCTTGCTATTTATAAAATATAAAATCTGTAATGCTTCAAACATGTGTAAACTTATTGTCATAGAGGAAAAATATACTTGCAACAATTGGGCAATTATTTACCACTTAAGGTGGCATAATCAAAGAATATGAACAGGAAGTTCTTAAAGGAAAAAAATACAAGCTATCAACAGTAATATAATAGATTCTTCAAATCACAAGTAGTAAAATAAATGCAGATTAAAACAACTGAGTTTCCATATCAGAGACATTAGATGTGTAAATATGATTTTTTTTAAAGGGACAATTGTTAGAGTGTCTTTGGGAGAATAGGAACATGAATGCAGTGGTGGTAAACCTGTGAATTTGTCCAGAGAGGGAGAATGGCAGGACCTTCTGTTATTTGTTGAAGGAGGGAACTACTGGAGGAGGAAACACCCTTTACACACAAGACTAGTACGTTCGCTTCAGTGTGTAGTCTTAGAGAAGTGATTAGGGCATATGGCAAGTAGGTATCAGCTGTAGGAGTTGAACCCAGGTCTTTATGTTTCTGAGGCAGCATTCTATCCACTATGCCATGCTGCCTCTCCATTCTGCTCTGTTAGAAAGCAATTTGGAACTGTACCTCAAATGTCAGTAAACTGTGCAGACCTATCCACCCAGTAATGCCACTATTAGTCATATACCACAAAGAAATCACATAAAGAGGGAAAGATTCTAGACGTGCAGAAATATTTATGGTGGCATTTTTTGTAAGAGCAAAGAACTGAATGAAATGAAATATAATTGCGCTATTAGAAAGGATGAAGGACATGTATTCAGAGAAATGTGGGAACATTTGAATAAACTGTTGAAGAATGATGAAAAGAACCAGGAGAACAAATTAGATGACTATAAAATTGTAAATAAAAATAGCTTTGAATGACCCAGCTCTGATCAATGCAATTAATAATCATGACTTCAGATTATTTATGTAAAATATCAATCAAACAATAAATATTTGTTGTTGTTGTTAATCATTCTAGTCATGTCCCCATTTGGGGTTTTCTTGGCAAAGACCCTGGAATGGTTTACCATTTCCTTTTTCAGCTCATTCTACAGATAAGGAAACTGAGGCAAACAGGGTTAAGTGTCTTGCCCAGGGTCACATGACTACTGAGTATCTGAGGCTGAATTTGAACTGGGCTTTCCTGACTTCAGACCCAGTGTGCTATCCGCTGTGCCACGTAGCTGCTCCATATGCCAGGTAGACATTGTGCTAGATGATGGCTACAATTATAAGGAATGAAACAGTCCTTATGTGAAATGAGCTTACAGAAAATAAGTACATGTAAAACATATATAGCATGAATATAAACTTTAAAAATACATTAATTAATCAAAATAGTTAAGGTATTTTTGTATCTGGAAGGGATGGACTCTGAGGCAGAGGTAAGGAGGGAATACAGCACAGGCAGCCAGGGCAAAAACACAGAGACTCTTGTCACCTCCTGACAGAGAGATGAACTAGAGTTAAAGAAGTGGATATACATTTACGGATATGGGCAATGTATGAACTGGGCAGCTAGATGGTACAGTAGACAGAGTGCCAGGCCTGGAGTCAGACAGAATCATCTTCCCTTCAAATCTGACCTTAGACACTTACTTGGGCAAGGTAAGTTTGCCTGTTTGCCTCAGTTTCTCATCTGTAGAATTAATTGAAAATAGCAAACCACTCCAGGATCTTTGCCAAGAAAACCTCAAATGAGGTCACATAAAGGCAGACACAACTGAAAGTGACTGAACAACAATATATGAGTTTGCTTTGTTTGTCTAAACTTATTTGTTACAAGGTAGTCTTTTTTAAAAGTTGGGTGTATTGGATGGGAGTGGGAAGCTTGTGTGGTAATGACAAAAAAAGAGAAAAGAGTGATATTGAAGGGAATAGAATGAAATTTAAAGAGAGACAGAGAAACACAGAATAGTTTTGAAATTAACATGCTAAATTTAGAATATACTTAAAAAAACAAGCTACACATAATGATGGGGCAGCTAGGTGGTGCAGTGGATAGAGCACCAGTGCAGGGGTCAGGAGGACCTGAGTTCAAATCTCACCTCAGACACTTGACATTTACTAGTTGTGTGACTTTGGGCAAGTCACTTATCCCCAATTGGCTCATCCTGGGTCATCTCCAGTCATCCTGATGAATATCTGGTCACTGGATTCAGATGACTCTGGAGAATAAGTGAGGCTGGTGACCTGCACAGCCCTCCCTCACTCAAAACAAAGTCAAGTGCCAGTCATGTCGTTATTTCTCTGATGGCATGGTCTTAAGAAGACGGCAACAAAGCACTAACACACACACGTAATGAAAATAAAATAATAAACATGTAATAATACATGTAATAATAAAAGCATGTAATAATAAGCAAGCTATATATAATAAGTTCTTTGTATATTTTCATATACACAGAAGTATTTTTATGGAAATGTTTTTTCTTTGAATATTTTATTATTTTCCTAATTACATGTAAAAACAATTATAAATATTCATTTAAAAATAATTTTGAGTTCGAAATTCTCTTCCTTTTGCTCCCTAGAGATGGTGAGCAATTTGATATAGGTTATACATGTGCAATCATTCAAAACATATTTCCATATTAGTCATGTTGTAAAAGAAAACACAGAGCAAAAAGCAAAACCATGAAAAAAAATAAAGTTAAAAATACTATGCTTCAATTTGCATTCAGACTCCATCAGCTCTTTCTCTGAAGGAGGATAACACTTTTCTCATGAGTCCTTTGAAATTGTCTTGGATCATTGCATTGTTGAGAATAGCTAAGTCATTATAATTGTACAAATTACTGTTACTGTGTACAGTGTTTTCCTGGTTATATTCATTTCACTTTGTGTGGGTTCATGTAAGTCTTTCCAGGTTTTTCTGAAATCATCCTACTCATCATTTCTTACAGCAAAATTGTACTCCATCACAACCATATACAACTTCTTCAGCCATTTCCCAATTGATGGGCATGCCCTTAATTTCCAGTTCTTTGCCAGCACAAAAAGAACTGCTATAAACATTTTTTTATACAAATAGATTCTTTTGGAAATGTTCATATTAAAATTTTTTAAGTTCAGACTAACAAAATAGTTAAAAGGAGGGTGTTGGATTAGATGATAATTAAATTCCTTTCTACCTCTAAAATTTTAAGACTTTATAAATTAACCCTTGCACCTCAGTTCCTCATCTGCAAAATGGAGATAATACTTGCTTTACTTACCTTATTAGGTTTTAGTGAGATCAAGTATGTATAAGCTAGAACTATAAAACAAGTTTAAAGTTAATGTTATCAACAAAAATTTAATAAAAGAAATAACCATTTGATGTGGAATTGTAGAAAAATGAAAAACAGAAATGAATAATGAATAATCTTTAATTAATTTAATTATTAATTTAATTAAAGTAATGACCATGATAAAAATGAAGCAAATTCATTAAAAATCTTCAATGAATAGTTCTTACTTAAACAGCTTAAGGTAGGTTTTGTAGTTTAAAATTCTGTTTTAAGAATTAGGGAAGATAGAGTTCATTTTGAGTAAAAGATGCCATTCAGAATAGTGATGAGATGATTATTACTTCACATGATTTTTTTCAAGTTTAAAAAGATAAGTACAGATAATCACAGAGTTGAACAGGACCTTAGATTTTCTAAAGTTCAAGCATTTTAAACCCTTTACTCCCCCTCCCAGTGCAAAGATGCACGTGCACACACACACAGGTACGCTTGCACGTGCACACACACAAGTACGCACTCACACATAATGAAGGAGGAAAGTGAAGCCCAGAGATGTGATGTGACATGTTCAAGGATATACAACTAATCAGTGACAAAGTCAGGACTAAAATATAGGTCTCCTGATTCCTAGCCTAGTAGACTTTCACCTGGACCATGCCTCCTTTTCTATATGAAAGAACTACATAGAAGGACATGTGAAAGTGAGGGAAGTCAGTTCAATGAGCTGCAATGCAGAAATCTCTGGCAGAGAATAAGAGGATGATGATCTTAATAGCACCCAGATTAAATTGTACCAGATTGGAGGAGAAGCAATGACATAATCACTTTTATTTTCTTCTAGGGCTTGGCTCAGAGTATTCATGTACTGTTTTGGGAATTCACATCAGAGAGAGAAAAATGGCAAGAATTATAAAGCAAATTGTTGATGCATCTGTTGGAAAGGCTAAACTAAGCAGAGCAGTCCTGGACCAGGACTCTTGTTGACAGGTTCATGGAATGATGTAAGCCTAGAAATCATTGCCCTTGATGACTGAAGCATACTTTTACAATGAGCCAATGAGGGAGGGAGGGGAAGAGAGGGAGAAAGGGAGAAAGGGAGGAAGGGAGAGAGAGAGAAAGAGAGAGAGATGTGAGGGGGAAGTATCAGGGAAGAAGAAGAGAGGAAGGGATAATCAGTGGTCCACATCAGTGATTATTACATGAAGTGATAATTTCTTTTTTTAAAAAACTATTTTATTTTTACTTTATGAAACAGAACAAGCATTTTGATAACATAATACAAGAAAATGCTGATTGCACATGAAATTACAAATCTACTATGCGCAACTTGCTATTCTTTTCTAATACACACCAAAATTATCATGTAAAATTCTTTTTTTTCTTCCTTACTTCCCCCCTGATGGCTACCATTAGACAGAAATACACACACACACACATATGCATATACACACATATATACATATACACACATACCATATATATGTATCTGTAATATGTAATTTTACCTACATATGTAGCATTATTCTATACATACTTCTATTTATCAGGTCTTTCTATGGTTGCAGAGAGTATCTTTCTTCCTATGTCCTTTATAGTTGATTTGGGTATTTATAATAGGAAAAATAACTTACTCAAAGTCATTCTTAAAACAATCTTCTTGTTACCCTATAGTGTTCCCTTGGTTCTGCTCATTTCTTTCTTCATTATTTCATGCAAGTCTTTCCATGTTTTTCTAAGATCATTGAACTCATCTTTTCCTATCTTCCATCACAATCCTATACCACAACTTGCTTAGCCATTCTCCAATTGATGAGCATCCCTGAAATTTCCAGTTCTTTTGTATAAAAATTTGAGAACATATAGGTTCTTTTCCTTTTTTCCTAATCATCATTGGAAATAGATCTAGTAGTATTATTTCTGAGTCAAAGGGTATAGGCAGTTTAATAACTCTTGGAGCATAATTCCAGATTGATGTCCAAAACGGTTGGATCAGTTCATAATTCCACCAACAATGAATCAGTGTCCCAGTTTTTCAATATCCCCTTTAACATTTGTCATCTTTGATCATTTTAGCCAATCTGGTAAGTGCAAAATGATATCTCAAGGTTGCTTTAATCTGCATTTCAATAATAAATAATGATTTAGTGTGTTTTTATATGACTATAAATTGCTTTGATTTCCTCATTGGAAAACTGCCTGTTCATATCCTTTGACCATTTGTGAATGGGGAAATGACTAGGATTCTTATAGATTTGACAAAGTTCTTTATATATATTTTTGATATCTGATAAACTATCTATAAAACTTTCCTTCAAAAATCTTGCTTTCCTTCTGGTCTTGATTACATTTGTTTTATTTTATTAATGAAGCGAGGAAATTGGGTCTCCAAGGATTTGAGTATAATTTCTTTGGGGCAGGTATCAGCTTTTGGCAGAAAGGCTTTCCTGGAGTCTCTTGCTCCGTCTCCCAGTTCTTTAGGGGGTGATTTTCCCCCAGACCCCAGCAGCTGGCTAATTCCCATCATGAGGAACTGGGACGTTCTTCTTTGCAGTTACTCACCAATAGAACTTCAGTACTCCAAAGATCCATTACTCCATCTACATAGATGCTTTTCCCACTATATATGCTAACCCCTTCATTAGTTGCCCCAATTAAAAAAAATCATCAGGTGGCCTTTGGGTCAGCTAGTCAATATTTTGTTGATTGCTAACTTTTCTTTCTTTGACTCTGTAAGTCAAACATTAGGCTGCATGGCATTGGATTGTAATGAATAAAACACATAGTAGTGTGTGTGTGTGGGGGGGGGGGGGGAAGAGTGCTTTCAATGAAAGGAAATCTCAGGATAGAAAAGAGTAGTTCAAAAGCTGTTTTTATCTGCTATGTTGGGAAGATGGACAGTCTTGTGAACCTAGGACAAGTTAATCTGTATAACAGATACAATAGGTACAAAAAAGGAAGGAAGGTAAGCTTTGCATGTATGCTTAGAAGTAGTCCTCAGGGAATTGGGATTCTTTACATGTGCTGGCTTGATAAAAATCTTTTTAGTGGTGACAGTGACAGTTTAAGAGAGTTGAGCTCAGTCTTGTCAAAAGAAAAGCTGTGGGTAAGACTTAGGGGGAGACATGATAGCTGTCTTCAAGTATTTGAAGGGCTGTCATAAGGAAGAGGGATTATACATGTTCTTCCTGGTCCCAGAGGGCAGAGCTAGCAATGATGGATGAAAGTTGTAGAAAGACGGATTTAGGCTCTATGTAAGGAAAAATCTCTCAATGATGAGAGCCATAGAAAAGTAGAACAGGCTGCCTCAGGAGGTACAGAATCTTCATCAAGATAGATCTTAAAGCAGAGGCTAGATGACCACTTTTCAGGATTTTGTAGAGAGGATTGATTCTTTTTTCAGGTATGGATTGGATTAGATGACCTCAGAGTCTGTGAAATGCTACATAAAATAAAAGATGATATTTAGGATGGCTGTTTTTTTTCTTGTAAAAATTATTGACTTTTTTCATTAGTTATTTCCCATAAAACTGTCCTGTCCTCACTAAATCCTACCTTGTAACAAAAAAAAAAAAACCACGGTTAAGCAAAACCAATCACAAAATGACCCTGTTTGATTACGTATGAAACATTTTACTTCCATACCTCCCTAGCACTTTACTGAGAAAAAATAGATCATTATCTGTTCTCTGGGACCTAGATAGGTCATTGCCACTCATAGGAATTCAGTTGCCTTTGAACATTTCTTGCATTTCCATTTTCATAGTCATTGTCTACATGATTCTTCTGATTCTGCCTCCTTTGATTTACTTTGCTTCACATTTGTCTTACAAGACAAGGTGGTTACAAGGTAGTTGAATTTTTCGTAGATACTTTTCAACCCAAACAATCAGGTGACAAAGTTGTAGGTAGAGTGTAACATAAGGGATTAGACCTATAGATGTTCACATGTACGTTTGTACGTATGAGTAGCAATGGCTGTATACACATGGATATGTGCTGGGTGTGGGTACATGTGTAGATATATACACACCGAGGAGAGTCAAATCTTCCAAATGTTCTCAGAAATGTTGACAGAATGCTGCTGCTTTTCTACACAGAGATCAATTGGAGTAATGAGGCTATATAATAATGTACAATTTCTAGTTAAATATCTACAAATAATAAATAATAAAATAATAAATCTATAAATAATAAAACAAAATAACAGTCATTTATAAGTGCTTATCATATACCAGGCAGTGTGCTAGGCACTGTAATTACAAAGTAGAGAGTGAAACTGTCCTTACCCATAAGGAGCTTACAAATTCCATTAGAACAAATATCATGTACACGTACATATAAATAAAAAAATTCATCTGGGCATTTCAAGATTTACAATCACAAAGATAAGTGTTTTATGGCCTTCTGACAATTTCACAAAAGACATAGAACAAGGAGAAACATGCTCATCAAAAGTATTTACTGAATCTATGGACTATGTTAAGTCCTGGGATCTTTATCCTCCAAGGGATCATTATCACTCTTCATATTTTGCTCCTACCTTTGAAATTTATGCTAGGGAAATCTCTTCAATACAGCTTAGGTATGGCTTATGCCTCTTTTCATTGATAGTTAGTGTCAGAAATGAATTTAGAGTTATTGTTTAACCCTAATCAATGAAATAACAGGATTAGTCTGTAACTCTACAGTTTGTCTGGGTTTCCATGAAAGGGAGCACCAGGGTCCCCAATTTCCACAAAGACACTCAGTGTACAATATGGGTGTTGAGTATGGGACAACTTTTATTTCACTTGCCATAGAAAATGTGTTAAGATGTAAAGAACTCCCAAAAGTCCATGAATGATTACAGAATATCTTTGTAAATAAAATCCCATTTTGCTAACTCAGCATGACACAAAGATGATCCTGAAATACTGAAGGCTGTGTAGGTCCTACCAACATGGAAACAATTAAAGTACAAAATTATTGATTTGTTGTCTGAGGACCAACCTAGTTAAATTCAGACTCACTGCCAGGCTTCCTATAGAATGGTGAAGTATTCAGCAATTCCTGAAGACTACTAAATAAATCATAGGAAGGTTGGTATCTAGCCAGTGAAAGGAGTATTCACAGCAATTCACAGTCAAAGAAGTAATGAAGTTTGTCAATGACGAAAATTCATCTTGCTGATTGAGTGCTTGCATACGTGTGTCATGCATTAGAGCTTCAGTGTAATCTTGAGCTTAGGGTACATATTGGAGAGCTGTATTATAAGAATTATTGTGGGGACTTCAAAAGGTAAGTTGGCTTGGAACAGGTACAAAGCAGAAGAGTCTTAAGCTAAATTTCTTTCTGTAGCAGATAGAAACCTTGGAGTAATATTTAACTCCTTTTCTCTCTCTACCCACATCTAATCAGTTGCCAAGTTCTGTCAGTTCTAGATGTAAGAAGTCTCTTATATGTTTTCCTTCCTTTCCATGTCTAATTCCTCCACACTAATTGGGGACTTTATTACCTCTCAATTAATTTTTGCAATAGCCTTATAACTTTTTTCTCCCCTCCCATCTCTTCAATCCATCCTACACACCATTGCTACATTAATATTCCTAGTGCCTACTTTGATTTAATCACTTTACTCCCCAGTTCAAAATCATTTGGCATTATAACATTGTCTCCAAAAAAAAGACTACATTCTTCAGTCTAATTTCCTCTATAGTATGACTCTTATCTACCTGTCTAGGCTTATCTCATATTAAATCTTATCAGCTAAAGTAGGCAACTTAGTCTTCTTCAAAAATCCCCAAACTTCCCTGAATTTATACTTTAGTCACATTGTGCCCTACACCTGAAATAATAATAACTCAAGTGTATATGACATTTCTTTTCTTTTTTAAATTTATTTTAAGTTTTCAACATTCATTTCCACAAAATTTTGAGTTCCAAATTTTCTCCCCATCTCTCATCTCTCCCCACCCCAAAACGCCTTGCATTCTGATTTCCCTTTCCACCAATCTGCCCTCCCTTCTAACACCTCTCCCATCCCTTATCTCCATCTTCTCTCTTCTCCTGTAGGGCAAGATAAATTTCTATACCTCGTTACCTGTATTTGTTATTTCCCAGTTGTGTGCAAAGACAATTCTCAGCATTTGTTCCTAAAAGTTTGAGTTCCAACTTCTCTTCCTTCCTCCTTCCCAACCATCCCCACTGAGAAGGCAAGCAATTCAGTATAGGCTATGTATGTGTAGTTTTGCAAATGACTTCCATAATAGTCATGTTTTGTAAGACTAACTATATTTCCCTCCATCCTATCCTGCTCCCCATTTCTTCTATTCTCTGTTTTGACTTGTCCCTTCCCAACAGTGTTTACTTCTAATTGCTCCCTCCTCCCATTTGCCCTCCCTTCCATCATCCCCCCCCCCACTCTGCTTGTTCCCTTCTCCCCTACTTTCCTGTAGTGTAAGATAGGTTTTCATACCAAATTGAGTGTGCATGTTATTGCTTCCTTGAGCCAAATATGATGAGAGTAAGCTTCACTTTTTCCCTCTCACCTCCCCACTTTCCCCCTCCATTGGAAAAGCTTTTTCTTGCCTCTTTTATGAGATAATTTGCCCCATTCCATTTCTCCCTTTCTCCTCCCAATATGTTCCTCTCTCACCCCTTAATTTTGTTTTTTTAGATATGATCCCTTCCTATTCAACTCACCGTGTGCTCTCTGTCTCTCTCTCTATGTGTGTTTATGTGTGTATATGTGTGTGTGTGTGTGTGTGTGTGTATGTGTATAATCCCTCCAACTACCCAGATACCGAGAAAAGTTTTATGAGTTACAAATACCATCTTTCCAGGTAGGAATGTAAACAGTTCAACTTTAGTAAGTCTCTTGTGATTTCTATTTCCTGTTTACCTTTTCATGCTTCTCTTGATTCTTGTGTTTGAAAGTCAGATTTTCTATTCAGCTCTGGTCTTTTCATCAAGAGTGCTTGAAAGTCCTCTATTTTATTGAATGACCATTTTTTACCCTGAAGTATTATACTCAGTTTTGCTGGGTAGGTGATTCTTGGTTTTAATCCTTGACTTCTGGAATATCATATTCCATGGCCTTTGATCCCTTAAGTTGCAAGATCTTGTGTTATCCTAATTGTATTTCCACAGTACTCAAATTGTTTCTTTCTAGATGCTTACAATATTTTCTCCTTGACCTGGGAACTCTGGAATTTGGTTACAATATTTCTAGGAGCTTTTCTCTTCAGATCTCTTTCAGGAGGTGATTGGTGGATTCTTTCAATATTTATTTTGCCCTCTGGTTCCAGAACATCAGGGCAGTTTTCCTTGATAATTTCATGAAAGATGATGTCTAGGCTCTTTTTTTGATCATGGGTTTCAGGTAGACTCATAATTTTTAAATTGTCTCTCCTGGATCTATTTTCCAGGTCAGTTGTTTTTCCAATGAGATATTTCACATTATCTTCCATTTTTTCATTCTTTTGGTTTGGTTTTGTAATTTCTTGGTTTCTTATAAAGTCATTAGCTTCCATCTGTTCCATTTTAATTTTTAAAGAACTATTTTGTTCAGTGAGCTTTTGAACCTCCTTTTCCATTTGGCTAATTCTGCTTTCTAAAGCATTCTTCTCTTCATTGGCTTTTTGGGTCTTTTTTGCCAGCTGAGCTAACCTATTTTTAAAGGTGTTATTTTCTTCAGCATTTTTTGGGTCTCCTTTAGCAAGCTGTTGACTTGCTTTTCATGATTTTCTTCATCTCTCTCATTTCTCTCCCCAATTTTCCTCCACCTCTCTTACTTGATTTTCAAAATCCTTTTTGAAAAGGATTCTTCCATGGTCTGGGATCATTGCATATTTATTTTGCAGGTTTTGGATGCAGAAGCCTTGACTTTTATGTCTTCCCCTGATGGTAAATATTGTTCTTCCTCAACAGAAAGAATGGGAGAGAGTACCTGTTCACCAAGAAAGTAACCTTCTATAGTCTTATTTTTTTTCTCTTTTTTGAGCATTTTCCCAACTAGTTACTTGACTTTTGGATCTTTTGTCAAGAGTAGCATATACTCTGAGGACCTGTAAGTTCTCAGTTCCTCCAAGGTGGCACAATCAAGGGAGAGGACTTTACTCCTCAGGGGCTTCCAGCTCTGCCATACCCCAGGACTGTGATCAGGGCTGAAGTTCAGATCAGCTGTTCGATTCCCCCAAGGGCTTTAAGCTGAGCTGCTCCAACAATGGACCCTGGCTGCTGCTGTGGCCACTGCAGCTGCCTGCTGCTGCTACTGCCACTGCCACCTGGGGTGTGGCTAGGGAAAGACCTTGCTCCCTTCTTGCTCTGATTTAAAAAGCCCTCTCACTCACTTTTGGTGCTTGTGGCTTAAGAGATCTTTGAATCGCTGCTACTGCTAGGGATTTTTGTCTCTGAAGTCTGCTCTGCTCCTGTTCCTCCTGGTGCTATGTGGCCAAGGTTGGGCTGATCTCTGCACTGCATCTGGTATGACAGACATTTCCCATCAGCCTTCTCGGTCACCCTGGGCTGGAAATCTCTGCTCTGTTGTTTTGTGGCTTCTGCTGCTCTAGAATTTGTTGAGAGTCTTTCTTTACAGATATTTTATGGGCTGTGGGAGAAAAGCTGGCATATGTGTGTCTTTCTAGTCTGCCATCTTGACTCCTCCCCTGTATATGAAATTTCAAAGCTTATAATCACAGAAATAACTGTTTAGTGCCCCTCTGACTATTATCAATCAAGCCATAAAACAGGGAAATGTGATCATCAAAAGTATTCATTAGTATTCTGAAGACTATTTTGTTCATCTCAATTAAATTCACCCACTCTCAACTAATTAAGTTCACTGACACCCAAGATGTCGATGTTTAATTTTTCCATCTCCTATTTGATCACATCCAGATTACTTTGATTCACAGATTTTATATCCCTGTTCCTATGCAATATTAAGATTTTTATGGCATCTTTTGTCACTAGATGCAACTGCAACTGAGCTTTCTTTTGTTTGGCCTAGCTGCTTCCTTAGTACTAGTGCTACTTGTAGGTGTCCTCTGCTCTTACACTGTAGCATATTGGACACCTTATGACCCAAGGACCTCATCTTCTGATGTCATCTCTTTTATCATTTTAATACTGTTTAATACTTTTATCATTTTTTAAAATCAAAATACTGCTTAATATATTTTAATACTGAGGTTTTCTTGGCAGAGATACTGGAGTGGATTGCCACTTCCTTTTCTAATGGATCACCTTTTTGTCAGAATCATCACTGTCACCCGTCTGCCTTGTGTAATCCTGCATGGCATTGCTTGTAGTTTCATTGAGCTATGCAAACCCCTCCTCTGTGACAAGTCAGTAGTTCTCACAGTCAATTAAAGGGTGAGAAAAATAGAACTGAAAAATAATCTCAAAGCAGAATGATATCTGTTTGAATCCAAGGCAAACTGTTCAACATTAAAGTAGTATAACTTTATGCTCCAACCACTGATACTGGATGCCAAACTTATCAGTTCTATGAAGATGTACAACATACTGTAGAAGTAACAACAAAATGATATCACACTCATCATAGGGGATTGGAATGCTAAAGTAGGAAATAAAAAAAATAATTGGAATAGTAGGCAAGTTTGGTCTTGGAGTACAAAATGAAACAGGACAGAAACTAATAGAGTTTTGTCAAGATAACTTGCTGCTCTTAGCCAGTGCTCTATTTCAGCATCCTAGAAGGTGACTCTACATATGGACATCATTAGATGGTCAATATATAAATCAAATTGATTATATACCTTTCAGACAAAGGTGAAGAAGCTCTATACATTCAAGTAAAATAAGACATGGAGCTGACTGTGGCTCATACTATGAAGTTCTTATTGTAAAATTAAGATATGAATTGAAGAAAGTAGGGAAAACCATCAGACCATATAGGTGTGACCTAAATAACAGCCTTCATAAGCATAAAGTTGAAGTGATGAATAGATTTAAAGGAGTAGATCTGGTAGACAGAGTGCCTAACAGGCAATGGGTACAGGTTCACAATATTATGCAAGAGGCAGCAGCAAAAAACAAAGAAAAAGAGAGCAAGAAAGCAAAAAGACTACTTGAGAAGGCTTTACAAATAGCTGAGGAGGAAAGCAAAAAGTGAAGAAGAAAGGGAAAGATACACTGAATAAAGAATTCCAGAGAAAAGCAAGGACAGATAAGGTTTTCTTAAATGAACAATACAAAGAAATAGAAGAAAATAATACAATGGGAAAGACAAGAGATTTCTTCAGGAAGACTGGAGATATTAAGGGAATGTTTGATGCAGAAATGGTCATGATAAAAGATAAAAATGGTGGGGACTTAACAGAAACACAAGAGATTAAGAAGAGGTAGCAAGAATACACAAAAGAACTCTAAAACAAAGATCTTTTAAAATTATTTTATTTTTAATTTATGAAATAAAATACACATTTCCATAGCATAGTATAATGAAAATGTTGATTTCATGTGAAACTGAATATCTATTATGCATAACTTGCTATTCCTTTCCAATATATGAATTATCATGTAAATTTCTTTTTTCTCTCCTCTCCCCCTCAATGGCTGCAATTCTATACATAATTCTTTTTATCAGTTCTTTCTCTGGATGCAGATGGCATTTTCTTTCATATGTTCTTTGGGTATTTGTAATATTCAAAATATTCAAAATAACTTAGTTGCTAAAAGTTGTTCTAAAAACAACATTGCTGTTACTGTATAAAAGTTCTTTGGTTCTGCTCATTTCACTTTTCATTATTTCATGTATATCTATCCATGTTTTTCTAAGATCACCAAGCTCATAATTTCTTAGAGCATAGTAGTATTCCATAACAATCATATACAACAAGAAAGATTTTAATATCACTGGTAACCACAATTGTGTGGTTACTAATCTAGTCACACATCCTGGAGAATGAAGTCAAGAGGACCTTATTGCCAACAATAAGTGGAAGTGGAAGTGATAGAATTCCAACTGAGCTATTGAAATCCTAAAAGATGATGCTGTTCAAGTGTGGCACTCAACATGCCAGCAAATTTGGAAAACTCAACAGTGATTGAAAAGAATCAGTTTGCATCTCAATCCTTAAGAAGGAAAATGCCAAGGAAAGTTCAAATTATTGAACATTTGCATCCATTTCACATGCCAACAAGGTTATGCTTAAGTTCTGCAAACGAGGGGTCAGCAATCTGTGAACCAAGAATCACCAGAAAAGCAGGCTGGTTTTCAAAGAGACAGAGGAGCTAAAGACCAAATAGCCAACATTCACAGGATTATGGAGAAAGCAAGGGGGTTCCAGAAAAAAACACACATTTACTGCTTCATGGACTACACTAAAGTCTTTGACTGTGAGGATCACTAGAAAATGTGGCCAAGTCCTCAAAGAGATGGGAGTACTAGATCATCTTATTTATCTCCTGTGGAACCAGTATGCAATTCTAAAAGCAAGAATAAGAGCTAAGTATGGATCAATTTATTGTTTTAAGGTCAAAGGAGTACAATAAGGCTATATATAGTCATCTTATTTATTTAACTTATATGCAGGGTACATGATGTGAAATGCTAGGCTGAATGAATCAGAAGCCATATTTAAGGTTTCCAGGAGAAATATTAACCATCTCAGATATGCAAATGATCCACTTTGGTGGCAGAAAGTGAAGAGGATTTAAGAAGTCTCTTAATGAGGGTGAAAGAGGACAGTGTAAAAATCTGTATCTATCAAAAACTTAAGATCCTGGCAACTGTTCTCATCACTTCCTGAAAATAGATTGCAACTAAGAATAACCTATGTGGCAAACTGAGTATAATCCTACGAGGGAAAAAATGGATATTTGATGAAATACAGGATTTTCAAGCATTCCTAATAAAAAGGCCAGAGCTGAATAGAAAATTTGACTTTGAAATACAAAACTCAAAAGAAATACAAAAAAGGTAAGCAAGAAAGGGAAATAATAAGAGACTCAATAAGGTTAAACTGTTTACTTTTCTATATGGAAAGAGAATATATGTATCTTTTAAGAACTTTATCATTATTACAGCAGTTAGAAGGATTCTACATAGCAAGAGGGTGCAGGAGCGAGTCAATTACATTGGGATGATGTAAAAAAAAATGCATAGGCTAGAAAGAGGGATGTCCTGGGTGAAGTGGGGAGAGGAATAATGAAGAAAATTATCTCATGTAAAAGAGGAAAAGCTCTTACAATAGAGGGGAGAAGGGTTAGGGGAGACAGGCAATGCTTAAACCTCACTCACATCTAAGTTGTTTCAAAAAGGGAAAACATATATAGATACTCAATTAGCAATAGAATTCTTTCTTACTCAACAGGGAAGTAGGAGGGGAATAAGATAAAAGGGGAGGATGATAAAAGGGAGGGAAGATAACAGAAGGCAATGGTCAGAAGCAAAACAGATTTGAGAGAAGGGGCAGGATAAAAAGAGAGACACAGATAAACAAAAGAAAATGGGTGGAGGAAAATGCACAGTTAGTAATCATAACTAGGAATGGGAATGGGAAAGTGATAAACATCTATAAAATGGAAGCAGTTAGCAGAATGTTCTAGAACTCAGAGTCCAACAATATGTTGTTTACAAGATACACATTTGAAACAGAGAGACACATAGAGAGTTAAAGTAGGGCAGCAGTATCTGTTATGCTTCAAATGAAGTTAAAAAGGCAGGGGTAACAATCATGATATCAGACAAAACAAAAGCAAAAACAGCCCCAATTGAAAGAGGTAAGCAGGGAAACTACATCTTGCTAAAAGAAACCATAGACAATGAAGTAATATCAATACTAAAGCTATGTGCACCAAATTGCACAGCATCCAAATTCTTAAAGGAAAAGTTAAATATATCAAACTATAACTATAAACTATACTGGGGGGACCTCAACCATCCCCTCTCAGAGCTAGATAAATATAGCCACAAAATGAGTAAGAAATAAGTCAAGGAGGTAAATAGAATCTTAGAAAATTTAGATAGGATAGACCTCTGAAGAAAACTGAATGGGAATAGAAAGGAGTATACTTTTTTCCCCCTCAGCTGTACATGGCACCTTTGCAAAAAATTGACCATATACTAGAGCATAAAAACCTCATGTCCAACTGTGGAAAAGTAGAAATAGTAGATGCACCTGTTCTAAATCACAATATAAGGCCCTTGATAAAGAGCCTTGGAAGCATAGATGAAATGTTATTTGGAAATTAAACAACCTAATCCTAAAGAATGAATGGGCCAAAGAACAAATCATAGGAACAATCAATAATTTCATTAAAGAATAAGTCAACATTCCACAGTTTGTGGGATGCAGCCAAACTAGTACTTAGGGGAAAATTTATAACTCTTAATGCATATATCAGTAAAAGAGAGAAAGATCAGATTAATGAATTGGACATGCAACTAAAATAACTAAAAAAGAACAAATTAAAAATCTCTGATTAAACACCAAAATGGAGATTCTGAAAATTAAATGAGAGAAGAATAAAACTGAAAGTAAAAAAAAAAACACTGAACTAATAAAACTACAAGCTGATTTTATGGGAAAAATGATAAAACAGATGTCATTGGTTAATTTAATTTAAAAAAAAAGAGGAAAGCAAAATTAATAGTATCAAAACTGAAAAGGATGAATGTACCACCAATGAAGATGAAATTACAGAATTATCTGGAGTTATTTTGTCCAATTCCATGTGAGTAAAACTGACAAACTAAGTGAAATAGATGAATATTTGCAAAAATACAAACTACTCAGATTTGAAGAAATAAAGGAGGAGGAAATAAAATACTTAATATCTCTGTCTCAGAAAAAGGAATTGAACAAGCTATCTATGAGCTCTCTAAGAAAAAATCCCCAGGACTAGATGGATTTACAAGTGAATTTTACCAAACATTTGAAGAATAATCAATCCTAGTACTATATAAGTATTTGAAAAAAAATAGATAAAAAAGGAATCCTACCAAATTACTTTTATGACACAAATATAGTTTTGATACCTAAACTAGAAACATCAAAAATGAAGAAACTATAGACCAATTTCCTTAGTGAATATTAGTGAGAAAATTTAAAATAAAACACTATCAAGGAAATTATAACAGTATATCAAAAAGATCATACACTATTTCCAGGTGAGGTTTATATCAGGAATACAGAACTAGTTCAATATTAGGAAAACTATCAACATAATTGACCATATAAGCATTAAAGCCAACAAAAATTATATGATTATCTCAATAGATGCAGAAAAAGCCTTTGACAAAATATAACACATTTTTCCTATTAAAAACACTAGAAAGTACAGGAATCAAGAGAGCCTTTCTAAAATGAAAAGTAGTAACTTTGTAAAGCCAAGAACAAGCATTATCTGCATTGCGGGTAAACTCGAAGTCTTCCCAGTAAGATCAGAAGTGGAGCAAGTAAGTCTGTTATCATGACTATTATTCAATGCTGTACAAGAAATGGTAGCTATAGCAATAAGACAAGCAAAAGAAACTGAGGGAATAAAAACAGGCAATGAAAAAACAAAACTATCACTCTTTGCAGATGATATGATGGTATACTTAGAGAACCCCAGAGAATCAGCAAAAAAGCTAGTTGAAATAATTAACTTCAGTAACGTAGCAGGATATAAAATAAATCCACACAAATTATTAGCATTTCTATATAGTGTCAACAAATCCAACAGCAAGAAGTAAAATGAGAAATTCTACTAAAAATAACTACAGACAATATGAAATACTTGGGAGTCTACCTGCCAACACAAACCCCAGGATTATATGAACACAGTTACAAAACACTTTTCAGAGAAATAAAGGCAGATCTCTCAATCAGAGAAATATTATTTGCTCATGGATAGGCTGAGCCAATAAAATAAAACTGATACTTCTAAGTTAATTTACTAATTCTGTGCTAGACAATCAAACTATTAGAGAATTACTTTATAGAGCTAGAAAAAATAATAGCAAAATTCATCTGGAAGAACAAAGGGTCAAGAATGTCAAAGGAATCAATGCAAAAAAAATGTGAAGGGAGATAGCATAGACATTTTAGATTTCAAGCTTTATTATAAAGCAGTAATCATCAAAACAAACTGGTGCTGGCTAAGAATGAGAGTGGTGGATCAGATAAGGTATGTGGTACACAGTAGTAAATGACTGTAGTAAACTAATTCTTGATAAAGTTAAAGATCAAGTTTTTGGGTAATTTAATAAAAATTACTGGGAGAACTGGAAAGCAGTTTAGAAGAAACTAGGGATATGCCAGCATTTCACACCACATAACAAGATAAGGTCAAAATGGAGAAATTATTTAGACATAAAGGGTGATATCATAAGTAAATTAGGAAAGCATAGAAAAAATGTACCTTTCAGATCTATGGATAACGGAAGAGTTTATGACCAATTAAGCCATAAAGAGCATCACAGAAGGCAAAACAGATAATTTTGATTACATGAAATTAAAAAGCTTTTATCAAAATAAAACTAATACAACCAAAATTAGAAGGAAAACAGAAAATTGACAAAAAAAATTACAGCAAATTTCTCTATTAAAGACTTCATTTCTCAAATATATAGGGAACTGAGTCAAATTTGTAAAAATAAAAGTCATTCCCAGTGGACAAATGGTTAAAGGATATGAAAGGCAGTTTTCAGAAGATGAAATCAAAGCTATCCACAGTCACATAAAAACACTTTAAATCACTGTTGATTAAAGAAATGAAAATTAAAACATCTTTGAGGTACTACCCCTCACCTATCAGATTGGATAATATCATAGAAAAGGAAAATTACAAATGCTGGAGGGAATGTGGAAAACTGGAGCACTAATACACAGTTTGGTGACATTGGGAACTACTTCAACCATTCTGGACAACAATTTAGAACTGTGCCCAAAAGTCTATAAAATTGTGCATATTCTTTGACTCAGAAATACCACTGCTAGGTTTGTATCCCAAAGAGATCAAAGAAAAGGGAAAAAGACTTATTTGTACAAATATATTTATAGCAGCTATTTTTTGTGGTAGCAAAGAATTGGAAATTAAGGGGATGCCCATCAAGGGGGGAATGGCTGAAAAAGTTGTGGGATATGATTGTGATAGAATACTCTTGTGCTATAAGAAGTGATGAGCAGAATGGTTTCAGAAAATCCTGAGTACACTCATATGAACTCATGCAAAATGAAGTGAGCAAAACCAGGAGAACATTGTACATAGTAACAGCAATATTGTGAGGATGATCAACTGGGAAAGACTTAGCTTTTCTGATGAAGATAATTTCAAAAGACCCATGATGAAAAATGCTATCTGTCTTCAAAAAATGTAGATTGAAGAATAATGTTTTTTGCTTTCTTTATTTTTACTGTTTTATTTTCGTTGTGTTTTCTTTTGCAACATGGCTAATAGAGAAATATGGTTTGCATGACTTCATAAGTATAATCAATATTAAATTCCTTACCTTCCCAAGAAATGGGGAAGGGTGGGAGGGTAGAAGAGAATTTGGAATTCAAAATTGTAAAAATTTATTGTTAAATAAGTTATTAGAAAATATTTAGTGAAATAAAATTTTTATGAAAAAGTAAAATGCATAAGTTCAGGAACAACAAGGAGTTCAGTGATAGTGGCAGAGTAATTGAGAAAGAGAAAGACATAAAAATACTGAAAAAGTGTGATGGGGCCAAGTTACAAAGGGCTTTAAACACCAAACAGAAGATTTTAGATTTGTTCCTGGAGGAGCTATTGGGGTTCGTGTGTGTGTGTGTGTGTGTGTGTGTGTGTGTGTATGTGAGTGTGACATAATCAGAAGTGAACTTTAGGAAAATTAATACGATGGCTAAATGGAGAATGGATTGGAAAGAGGAGAAACTTGACAAGGTGAGATCAACCAACAGACGAGAGGTGTTAATTGCACGTACCACAGTGGTGGCATCATAAAAGGAGAAAAAGGGACATATGTGAGAGATGCTATGAAGGTAAACTAATAGGCTTTGGCAACACAGTGGATATAGGAGTTAAGAGGGAATGGGAAATTGTGGATGACATGTAGTTTTTGAATCTCAATGACTTGGAGAATAGTGGAGCCCTTGACAGAAATAGGGAAGGTTGGAAGGTGGGATGGTTTGGAACAAAGATAATGGGTTCGGTTTTTCACATATTGAGTTTAAAATGTCTATAGGACATCCAGTTTGAAATGTCCAATAAACAACTGGAGATGCAAGACTAGATATTAGGAAAGAGTTTGGATCTGGATAAGTACATCTGAGAATTTTCATCATGGAGATAGTAATGAAACATTGGAACCGATGAGATCAGCAAGTAAAATGATATAGAGAGAAGAGGGAGCATGACAATGCCCTGGGGTATATCTATTGTCTTGTTTGCAGATGGCATTATATTCATTGTATTAAGCCTCAAGACTTTATAGGGCTTCCTCATTAGAATTCATGAATATTCAAAAGAAGAAAAAAAATAAATGAGTGAAAAATAGATTTTTCTCCAGACCATAAAAAAGAGTTGGATGGCCAATCCTTTGGGTTAGTCTATCAGCACAACTATGCAGGATAGGCACTGGAAGTTGACCATGAATTGGATCTAGGACTGAATAGAAAGAAAAGATTGAACTAGATTACATGTGGGAAATTTAAGTGATACTTTTAATGATGTTCCAGATGCTTTGTGGCATAAAGACCTATTCTTTTGGCTCGAATTATCCTCTAGGGGCACTATATGGTTAGGAATTCTGGAAAACTACTGTCTCAGAGGAATCAAAGGGAGGGTGTAAGTACATACATAATGCATTTCCAATGATGCCATATCTGCAAAAAGTGGCATAATGAATCACTACACAACAAATAGAATGAGGCTAAGAAGATTAAATAACTTGTTGAAGTTTGCCAAGGAAGGAAGTATCAGAGGCAGTATTTAAATCCAGGTTCTCTACCTCTAAAGTCAGTACTTCTTTCCATTATAAATTTTTGAGTTGTGAACTGTTGAGCCAATGAAATGCAGTAGAAAGTCCCCTAGATCTGGAGTCCAAAGATCTGGGTTT
This sequence comes from Notamacropus eugenii, assembly GCF_028372415.1. NCBI lineage: Eukaryota > Metazoa > Chordata > Mammalia > Diprotodontia > Macropodidae > Notamacropus > Notamacropus eugenii. Next base: position 68,942,666 of record NC_092877.1, read on the forward strand.
GAGTCCCAGCTCTGCCTCTTATTAGTTATGTGAGCTTGGCTAATTCATCTGACTTCTTTGACTTAGTGCTTTCATTTTTGAAATGGGTGCAGTAGAACCTACCCTGCAAACTTTGTAAGAGTATTAAGAGAAAAGTGTTTTGTAAATCTAATTTTGTAGCATCAAACCTTTGTAAACCATGGCAAATCATTTAACCTCACTTGATCTCAGTTTCTTTATCTACAAAATGAGTAATCTGTACTACATGGTATCTAAATTCTCTTCCATCTCTAAATCTATGATCCTCTGACTTGTTATTCCCCTAGTCACATTTCAGTATCTTCTAGGTACCCAATGCCTTTCATCCTGCTGACTAGCTTCCTAGGTCCTCTTACTGGACCACCTTAGCTGGTCTGTCCTCTCTGACTAATACTCCATTTTCTGTTCCTTTTGCCAAGGCTCCTTACCTCATCATTATTAATCAGTCATGTTCCATTCCCTAATATGTGTGAAACTGCCTTGTGAACAGAAACTACTTCTAAACTGTTATTAACATTGGGCTGATCACAAAGTCATATCTGTAATCTCCTTTGCCATACCCCAATTACCAAATGGAAAGGACATGTTTTTTTCTTTGTAATGTAGCTTTTCATATTTTTTCTTTCCTAGAGCAGGAGGTGCTTTTCCAATTGTCATTTTCATAATGCTTGTTTTTCAAGTGACCTGACCTGTGGCTAGTTCTGTAGCCATGCCATTTTTTGCCAGAGAGGAAGGGCCTGTGCCAATGTCCTTGAACAATCATTCTTTATAAGAAAAAAAATTGTATTATATCCAGTTCTGAATATGTCCTTCCTCCATCCACCATTCACTGTTTTCCCTTATAATAAAGATTGAAAAAGAAAAAAAGTTCAGAAAAACTAACTAAAAAATTAATTGTATCTAAATGTATATGGATTGGATGGATGTAGCTGAAGTATCTTCTGAATTGGCCATAGCTATTGAGTGGGAAAATTAGTATTAACATTGGGCTTTTCGGGTCCTGAACAGTTATCTCTCTTATTCTGACTAAACTAGTCTTCAAATACTTAGTTACTATTAGAGAACCAGGCTTGCAATGTGGTAAGCAAACTCACTGTTTTTGTTATGCTTATTGAGTAGCCCTCCTATTGAGGGCTTAGGACCCCTCCTTGTGTCTATGGCCTTGATGACATAATAGCTTGCTCCCATGTGATGTTTCACAACTTTCAAAGCACTGTCATACTAATGCATCATATCTGATGCTCACATCCATTCTATAAGACAGCTAGGACAAGCATTATTGTCTTCATTTTATAGATGAAGAAACTTGAATTCAGAGATGTTAAATGAATTGTCCAAGGTCGAATGGCAAATAAGAGCCACTGGATTTGGAATTTTGGTTTTCTCTCTTGTGTGACCTTGAGCAAATTGTTTCACTAAAGGCTCTAAAGTTTAAGATTCTTCTTATAGAGACTGATAGTACCTTCACTGAAGCTGGTAGCTCAACTACCAGTGCTCCAGGGAAAGAATGCCCAGTACCCAGGAGAATGACAAAGACTTTACACCTTATAGAGACATAGATGCCATGGACAGGGGGGAGAAAACCCAGTGGAGTAGAGAGATACCATCACCAAGATACATTGATGGCCCTGCAGTAGCAGACTAAATTACCCTTCATGTACTCTTGTCATGTGTATTCTCCATATGTTTACCCTGGCATAGGTGTACTGTGGCTGTAATACTCCCTAAGTATATATGCTCCCCATATCCCTTTTTGCAGGAGTCCTCTAGCTATGTTCACACATCTAATTGATATTGTGTGTATTTGTAGGAAAGTGTGACCCATGTTTATGAGAGGGAAGGGCTGGTCTTTGCTATTTTTTAAACTGAATCAAATGCTTTTGATTTGAATTGATTGTGTACTCTGGATGACTAAAAATGGAAAAGTGTCAAGAAGGTTTTCTAAGTTGTTGTTTTGAGTGGATGAGAACCCATAGAGTACCTTGAACCTGGGGTGTTTAGCTCATGTGTGAGTAGCTCCTGGTCTTACATTTAGATCATAATATCATAGATTTATAGTTGGAAGAGACCTTGAAAGTCAACTAGTTAAACCCCTTCATTTCATGGAAAAGGAACTGAAGTCTAGAAAAGGATAGTGACATCCACCACCATAGTGAGTAAATGATCAGTGTGAGAGGTGACCCTTTGTCCTCTCCCTCCAAAATTAGTAATCTTCCTTCTAGACCATATTCTTTCTGAAAATGTTTTCCAAGGTTACTTGCTCATGATATAACTCTCTAAATCTAGGACCCTTTGAAATTTTGATGTAAAAAGCAACTTTTCTTTTTTCTGCCCTCTTCCCCACATCCCTCATCAACTCATGATTCAGAATTATGGGATATCAATGGATAACCCTTGGCCTATGGCCTGTGATTTCTTATTCTGTGTCTCTTTTCCTTTTTTATTTAACATTTCACAATTTAAAATGCTACAGGGATGATAGAGATTGATGTGAACATGGTGTACCTTTGTGAAGTAAAAGTGCATTAAGTAGAAGACAGTCTTCTATAAGCAAAATCAAAGCCAATATTAGCTCAAATTTGTCTAAGCTCATTCTTAGCTTTACTACTCCTGGAATTATTTTTACAAGACTGTCACACTTCTATATTTATTGTTCTTGGTTCCATATTCAGAATATGTGTCTCTGAAATCTAAGTTGCTCAGTAAGTTCCCACTGGGTCCATATTATTCTCTCTTTTGACAGCTCCAATTTTTCCTCCTCATTGGATTTTTTATTTTGTGTGTCTTCAGAATTTCATACTTTGGACTAGGCAGAGTATTTTTACTAGTTCTTTCTCTGAACCCTTTGAACTCCACTGTCCTCTTAACTCAGGTTACATTTCAGACAATGCTTAGCTCTGCTTTCCTCTCTCACAAGTTCTGAGGTGGAGTGGGTCACATTTTGGTCAAAGTTTCCATCGTTTCTACTCCAGAATTTAGTTCTTTGTTGGTAAGAAATAGAGAATATTCATTGTGGGTTCCTTCATGTTTTAAAGGATGAAATTTCCAACTAGACGTATAAATACATTATTAGCTAGGAACATATGTATGACTAAGTATTAACTTGGGAAAAATGGTAGATTTGGAGTTTGGAAATTGAACTTTTAACTATGGCTGTGCCACAAACTAGCTATGTATATGACTGTAAGTCTTTTATCTGTCAAATCAGGCACTGATGCTAAATGCTCTCTAGGGGCCCTCTAACTCTTACATCTTATGTTCTATCTTCCAAGTTCCCTTTCACATCTAATATTCTGTGATTATACAATTCTATATTAACAACAACAAAAAAATATACTAATGCATAGCAATCGAGTACCTGTCAAAGTATAAAAGGAGGAGGAACCCTAAAGCCTGAATCCAGAGAATCCAGCTTGCCTAGAAATGAACCTACATCAGGAAGCTGAGGTGCTTTGAGCTCTACATTCTGCCCTCTAATATGTTATCGTGACTTTGTCAAAGATACTGGATAAGGAAGTATAATCTTTCATGGGCAGATGGTTCAAGAATCCTTAATGTGTGGATTATAGAGGCAAGGCATTTAATAGACCCTACTTAAAGAATGGAAAACAAAGGGCCAGCTAGTGAAGATAAATATTTAGTCTCATTCACAAAATCTGTCATTTCCCTGCCCTATCACTTTTACACAATGGGTTAAAAAACAATGGATGTACAGAGAAGAAGTACAGGTGGAAATGGAGAAGAGGTCTTTGGAATTCAGTTGATATGAACATTTTTTTCAAAATAATTTTTTATCAAAACATCTTTGGTTTTTACCTCACCTGCATTTCCTACTGTATCTCTCTACCCCAACCTCTAGCCATCCCTCATGATAATAAAGAGGAAAGGGAAAAAGTAGTGCAACACTTATATTAGTAAAACTTTTAAAGGCACCTTATAATATTTCTCTTCTAAGTGTCATTCTTAGCACGGAGGAGAAAAGGGTGCCTAGGTGTTGGGCACCTCTGCTAGCTCTAGGATGCAGGAGAGAGTACTACTAACTGGCAGGGGTATCCAGACTGAATGATGTATTACTGTGATTGCAGAGACAGTTTTGTAAAGGACAGGAGTCGTGGAAGTGGTAATAGGGTCGAGGGTCTAGAACTGGAAGGGAACTTGCAAGTCATGTAGTTTGTATTTTACAGATTTACATTTTACAAATGAGAAAACTAAGGCTTAGGCAAGTGGAATTAAGGGTGATGAGTAAGGTAATCAGGATGGTGAGGATAGACTCCAAATCATGTCATGTGACAGAGAGTTAAAATAGGAATAGTTTTTCAGGAGAAGTCAGGGACATAATTAGTGATGGCTATGTACAAATATGATAAGGGATAACAACTATGTACAAATATTTGAAGGTTGCTCAGGTAAAAGACAGATTTAGGTTTATTTTGTGTAGTTTCACAGCACAGCATTAAGAAAAATGAGTGGAACTTACCTAGTCAGATTTTGGCTCAAAGTAGACAAAATCTCCTAACAATAATGTTTATCTGAAAAATCTATTTGGTTGACCTTTAAAGTAGAGCTCTCTGTCAAGCAGAGGCTGGATAATGACTTGTTAGGAATTTTGTAGTGCGGAATCATTTGTAAAATGAGGTGGTTGGGCTAATCCTCAGAATTCCATCCATCATTCATTGATACTGGACAGACTATTAGATGATGTGTAGTGTTAGCTCCAAAGTCAAAGGAAGCAAAGGTCAGATTGGAAAGCAAAGAGTATAGGGAAATACTGAGGGATTCCACTTCACTGGTGACCTCTAGAGCCCCTACTTTTACATCATCAAACTACGTCTCTTCACCTTGGATGTAATTTTCTTGTCTGAAACCTGGCTCTTTTTGGGAGAAACCACATCCTAGTACATCCTCTCCAAGTGCTGATTGCTTCTTCTCTTATGCCTCTAAGCCTGATCTTTTATTTTTCATATTACCTTAAATTTCCAGCATAATACTTTCTCTACCCCGCACCACTAGAGAGCCACTCCTATAGCTAGCTAATAATATTTTACATTTATACAACTTTTTAAGATTCTCAAAGTGCTTTACAAATCTTATCTAATTTTGTCTTCACAACCACCCCAGGAGATAGATGCTACTATTATCATCCCTATTTTATAGATGAAGAAACTGAGGCAGAGAGAGGTTAATTGACTTTCCCGGGATCAGACAGCTCATAAGTATCTGATACTAGATTTGAACTCAGGTCTTTCTGAGTCTACATTGGTGGATCTCAATCCATTACTTAACTTAGCTGCTTTATAACAATAAAAAAGAAAGAGAAAAAAAGTAGTTTAGCAAGCCCAATCAACACATCAACCGAGTCTGACATTATATTCAGTGTTCTAGACCCATAATTCCCCCTTCCTATGAAGAAGAGAAAGAGATGCCTTCTTATATCCTTTCTTCAGGGTTAGGTTCAGTCACTGTAATTACATAACATTCAGCTTTTATTTTTTTTGGGGGGGGAAATGAGGGAGGAGCTTTCTGTTTACATTTTTGAATTCATTGTGTTTATCATCCACTTTCTTTACTTTGCATCAGTAGTCAGCACGCTCTTCATTCTGAAGACAGCCTTTCTCATCTCTCACCAATCTGCACTTGTCTCTTTTGAAGTTTGTTACTTTCGTATATGATATTTGATGTATATTTTTGTTCTCATAATTTACCACCCTCTATATCACTCTCCCTTCTTTCTTCAGGAGTTTGGTACCCTCCTCACATTCTTTCTTTTTGCCACCATCCTTCCTCTAATTCTTGAGGATTTTAGTTAATTTCTCCTGGCCTATCCTGGTTCCCAGTTAATCAACCATCCCAATGCTGTAACCATTATCTACAGTCTTTCTCAGTCATCTTTAGGGATAGACATAACTAAGGCATTACAGCTACCCCCTCTCTTCTATAACTGTACCTCTTCTTTCATCTTAAACTCTTAAATTCTCTTCCTACTCATAATCTCCTATCCTTTACTCCTTCCATTTGCCTCTCTCCTCCTAAATCTATTCTGTGTCCAATCTAAAATTCATCAGTCCTTCCTATTTTTCTATTCTGTCACTTCTGCACCTCTCTCACTTTCCTCCCTTCACAGTTTTAAGGTTATAGTTGACCAGTTCAACTACTGCCTTGGTCTAGATAGAGGCCCTGCACTTCAGAGACTGTCTCTGGAGGACCATATCATATAGTTTAGGCCTGGGGTAGATTTTTTGATACCCATTCCTGATTTAGAAGTGATCAATAAATCTTTACTTGGAATGCTTGATAGCATATTTATTTTTTTCTTCAGTATCATATTATTTAACAACAGCTGCTTTTAACATCTGTTTTATATATCAAGTGTTTATGCATGTATGTGTACTGTGTGTATGTGTGTGTGTGTGTGTGTGTGTGTGTGTGTGTGTGTACTTGTAAAATTTATTTATTTATATCTATGAACAGAACACAGGGAAAGGAGACAATTTTCCTCATGGGCCTAGAGATTATTGTACATGCCAGACACAGGCTTAATCATGCAGTCAGCACATGAGCCTATAGCTCAGGATATGGGATTCCTTGAAGCCTGATCAATCATTGCTTGTTACAAGGGATTTGGAGGAGTTGATGGTACCCTCATGAGCATGGTTTTTTCTAGTGAAATTGAAATAAGGGTGAGCAACAAAGGGAGTTAAGCTACTCAGCATTGTTCTTTGACTTTATGGCTTAGGGTCCCTAATATCTTGAGGCCAATGGGTGCCTATGTGGCTCAAATACTTGTGTATCCTTTCTTAAGGATAATTGAGTCTTTGTGGAAGAATTCCTACTGGCTTCCTTCCCTCAAATCTTGAAAAAAAATCATAGTCACTTTCACTGACAGAAGCATATACTTATTGTCTTCTATCTTTGAACTTTTTTGGCCCTTTGATTTACCACTGTTTATATCTTGTCAGCTTTCAGAACTACCCACCATCTGCCTTTTCCTGTCCTGATCTGTGACTACTGAATGTAGTTAGAGGAAGTCAAGTGAAATGCAAATGAGTCCATTACAAATTAATGTGACTTAATCTCATCTGGGCCCTCACTGCTGTAAAGTACTCTGACTATTATAGTTACTGAAGCAATTGGTCCAAAAGTTTTGTTCTTTTCAGGTCTCCTACTGGACCCCTTGGTCCTTTATCTCTAAGAAGATGAACTTCCCTGGGAACATCAAGGCCATCTCTCATGAGTTACCTGATCTCCCCTCCTCTATATTCCCAAACTACTCTACGTTGTCCTTTATCCTCTTCTGTGCTCCAGCCTGCCCCCATCAAGAGACAATGGACAGAACCACAGGTATCAAACAAGTCACCTGGGCCACATGCCGCCCATAACACAGGAACCAGATTACAATATATTTGGGAAAAACTTAACAAAGCACATAAAATATAATAAAGCATAGATAATATCACATTTTTAAATCAAGACAATATGCAGCCCACAGGGATTCTTTTATACCAGTTAGTAGCCCTCATTTCTATTTGACTTTGATAATACTAGATAAGACTATTGACACCAAAGACACTAATATCATGATTTCCTCTAAGAAACTCCATTCATAAGTATAATTGCACTGCCAAGAACCTCTTTACACTTAAAACTTTTACTCTGCCTCATATTATTTTCATGGGTTTCCTACTAAGCAACTGAGATATACCAAGGCAATAACTGGTCTACTTCTATTCATGTTAGACAGCAATCCAGTTGGTTGACCAACAGGTACTTGTATTTGAACAGGAACTTCTGGATACACATTAACTAAATTCATACATTAGACCCCTGAACTGGTTCCAGCACTGGGAATTACAGTCACCATGTAGATGGGAGGGGGTTTTGGGGACCACCCTCAGACTGTACCATACTAGTGGTCAGGTACCCCACCTACTTATTTATTTACACAACGTATAGCAAGACATAGTACATATATGGAAGGAAATAGAATCTATGTAGTTCTGTCAAAGAATAAAATTGTCAAAGAAATACTATATGTGATAAGAGATGCAGTGTGGTTTAATGGAAAGAACTCTGGACAGGGAATAGGAAACTATGTATAGCTCTTACAATAACTCCCGTGTGATATGGAATTAGTTATTGTCTCTCTCTGGGCCTACTTTTCCTGATCTAAGAAAATGAGAGATTTGTATTACAGGGGTTTTTAACCAGCGGTCTAGGGGCCTGATTTCTGAAAAAAAATTAATGTTTTGATAACTATATTTCAGTATAACTGATTTCTTTTGTAATGCTCTATTTTATTTTATTAATTTAAAATATCATTTTTAGCAAGAGTCTTTAGGTTTCATCATTCTGTCAAAGGAGTTCATAACGCACACAAAGATTAGGAATCCCTGAACTAGAGGATTAGGGCCCAAGTTTCCTTTTGATTCTGTCACTTTATGATATGAAAAGCTGGAAATTTCTGTCATAAACAATAAACATTTTTAGTTGTGATTTGCATTTCTGGTCTATTCATCTTGTGTATCTTGAATTATTATTGAGAGGAGAAGAAAGACAGAAAAAAAACCCTACTTCCATGATAAATAATGCTTGCATTTTTAAAGCCCAAGGGTGTCTAAATTAAGCTTATGAATAAATGATTATTTTTCCTCTTCTTGTAAAATATTAAGAAGAATTACTTATGCTATTTTTAATTCTACACAGCTCAGAGATTGTGAAAAATCCTGGCACTAATTCTGCAAAAATTAAACAGAAGGAACAATTGATTATATTAGGATACAAAGAATAGTTACAAATATACAGACGATGAAAGAGTTAATGCATTTTAAAAGCTAATTGTCAATATATCAATGCATATAACTACATCTGAATTGTCCTCTACAAACACCTTTCTACCTTTCCTCCTATCTCTGCTTGTTGGCATCCTGACCTGTCCTTCAAAGCTCATTTCAAAGGCCATTTCATCCAAGAAATCTTCCACAGCCCAAAGTGACCCTTCCATCAACTTATTCTGTAACACTCTATACTTCTATTAGGCTTTTATTATATCTTCATTTATAGTATGGTGATTTCTTTACATGTCTTATTTCCTCTTCTTTACTAGACATTATGCTTTGTGAGGTCAAGGTCATGTCCTATTTATTTACATTTCTCCTTTTTTTTTTAAGTGTCTCAATGAACAAGTATTACATATTAGATACTTAATATTGTTGTTTGTCCTTCGTTCTTGAAGAGAACCAATGTAATGGTAATTTAAGTGAGAAGATCTTTTCCGTTCATTAATAGACCCATATGACCTGATTAAATCACATGGAAGCCTGTCAGATGTGGTAAGAGGAGCTTGCAGACCAGGTGGAACAGGAAGGGTAGAGCAGAACTGAGAGGAAGTGAAAGTTATTAGGGCAAAGGGAGAGAGAGGACACAGGCAAATAGGCTCATGAGTGTTTGTGGAAAGGCCTAGGGATGGGGTTGGGGGAAAGAGGCCTGAGAATGGCTTTGTCCCCTGCAGTTCTAATATATATTAACTTCTTGGTTACTATAATGGATTTGGCTTCCTGATTTTGGTATTTGGCTTTCTGGTGTCTGAATAAATGTTTATCTTCTGCCTTCTATATGGAGAGTCTGTTATACTTTGCAATTGAGAATTATGCTGGCATATTAATAGTCACTGCCAGGGCTGTGAATATTGCCTTGGTGATACAACCAATAATATCAGGAAGATGATGACTTGATATGCAAATGAACTGGATTTAAGTGAGACAGGGCTATTCAAAGTCACCAGCCCCATTCTCTCCTCTGGAGCCCTCTAGGCCCAGTGGCAAGATATAGATCAGGATGGCTGGAGATGGCCCTGGATGTAGATACTTAATAGATGTTTGAGTAAATGAATGAATGTAGAATAATGATTTTTCTGATGACCCTTGATGATGACTTTACTTATAAAATCTCAGCTTAATAAAGTTAAGTGAAAGATTCAGAAGACAAGTGTATATTATTCATGTATGATGAAGAAGGAAAAGAAAAAAAAGATGAACTACAATCTGACTATACCCTTCATAAACTATGAAAAAGGTCATAATTAAATGAACCAAAGACAAGTTCATATACATATGATGACTTACAGAATTTGTGAAAACTTTCTTTTTTTATTAATTAGTTTTCAGTTCTCCAAAATCACTTCCATATGTCTTATACTTTTCTCTCTCCCTTCCCCTCCTTTCCTCCTCCTTCCCTGCTCCATCCCTGAGATGGCGTGTGATCTTATATAGGTTCTACACATACATTCTTATTAAATACATTTTCACCTTAGTCGTGTTGCACAGAAGAATTAAAATGAATGGGAGAAACCTTGAAAACAAAACAAAACATAACACAAGAGAAAATGGTCTGCTTCATTCTGTGATCCAATTCCATAGTTCTTTTTCTGGAAGTGGAAGGAATTTTGCCTCAAGAGTCCATTGGGATTTTTTAGGTCCTTGCATTGTTGTGAAGGGCTAAATCTACCAGAAAAATTCCTCTCACACTGTGGTTGTTGCTGTGTATAAAGTTCTCCTGGTCTGTTCCTTTCACTCAGCTTCAGTTCATATAGGTCCTTCCAGGCCTTTCTGAAGTCTTCCTGTTCATCATTTCTTATAGTACAATGGTATTCCATTACATTCATATACCTCAAATTGTTCAACCATTCCCCAATTGATGAGTATCCCCTTGTTTTCCAATTCTTGACCACCACAAAGAGAGCTGCTATAAATATTTTTATACATGTGGGACCCTTTCCCATTTTTATGATCTATTTGGGATACAGTCCTAGAAGTGATATTACTGAGTTAAAGGGTATGCACATTTTTATTGTCCTTTGGGCATAGTTCCAGATTGCTCTCTGGAATGGTTGGATCAGCTCACAGCTCTACCAGCAATGTGTTGGTGTTCCAACACTCCCACATCTTTTCCAACATTTACCATCTTTCTGTTTTGTCATATTAGCCAATCTGATGGGTGTGATGTGGTACCTCAGAGTTGTTTTGATTTGCATCTCTCTAATCAAAAGTGATTTAGAGCATTTTTTCATATGACCATAGATAGCTTTAATTTCTTCCTCTGAAAGCTCCCTGTTCATATCCTTTGACCATTTATTAATTAGATTGACTTGTATTCTTGTACATTTGACTCAGTTCTCTGTATATTTTAGAAAAGAGGCCTTTATCACAGACACTAGCTGCACAAATTTTTTCCCAGTTTTCTGCTTCCCTCCTAATCTTGGTTTCACTGGGCTTGTTTGTGCAAAAACTTTTCAATTTAATGTAATCAAAATTATCCAATTTGCACTTCATAATGTTCTCTGTCTCTTGTTTGGTCAAAAATTTCTCCATTCTCCGTAAATCTAATAAATACATTATTCGTTGCTCCCCTAATTTGTTTGTAGTATCACTCTTTATACCTAGATCATGTATCCATTTGGATTTTATTCTTGTGTATGGTGTCAGGCATTGGTCTATGCCCAGTTTCTGCCATCCAGTTTTCCCAGGAATTTTTGTCAAACAGTGAGTTCTTATCCCAGCAGCTGAGGTCCTTGGGTTTAATTTGCGAAAATTATCCAAGGCTATCCATTCAAATCCTTCCTTATCATAAATCTATGTACAATGTAAGTTTTAGAACTTCAAGTGACCTTAGTAGAGATTATTTAGTCCAAGTTTCTTATTTTATAATTGAAGATCACAAGATCACAGATTTAGAGCAGGGAGAAACCTTGGAGGTTATACAATTTGAATGTTACTTCAGTGGGTACGAGGAAAACTTTTTCAAGTGTTTAAGGAGACAGGAGGAATGATCATAGCTATTAGACTAGATGAAGTTCGAGGTCACTTCCATTCCTGAGATTCCATGATTCTATTTAAATTATTCATGCTGGTTTGTAAAGGGTGGATTGGAGAGGGGAGTAGATTATAGATGGGGAGACCTATTAGGAGGCTAGTAAAAGGTAATGATGGCCAGCACTAAGGTGGTGACAAGGAGAGGACTGATGTGAAAGATACAACCATGTCCTTGACAGACACTCATTCAGCTTTTGCCCTATTTCTCTCAGTTATGGGGAGCTCACTATCCACTGAGGCAGCATTCCAGTTTTTGAAATCCCTAATTGTTATGAAGTTGTGTTTTTAGTCAAATTAATATGTGCCTCGTAATTTTCGTTTACCATACCACAAAGTCTTTAAAATATCATTATTTTTTCAAGCAAGATTCTAGGTAATTTAATATTACTTATTTCTCTGCAAATCAGTGTGGGACTATCTTCTATTATGCTTTTACAGAGGATTAATTCTTTCCAGGTGGAATTTTAGATATAAGGGGCCTGTTTATGTTCATATGTTACAATAGGTATACAAGTATATTACCACATATAACAATATACACCATATGCATACATTATGTTATATATAATGTTTTAATGTTCTTGTCTATATAATATTACCCCTAGACATTATTAAATCCAAATCAAGTCATTATCAATTCATCTGCCTCAGATTGATGAAGAAAGTTACCTCAGTGGTTGCATCTGTCATTAAATTTGTTAGATTTTAACATATGTAGGGAAATATCTTGTTTGAGAAGACATTTTAAAGTTAAATTTTGTTTTAGCAAATAAATTTAAATAAACAAAAAATAGTTACAATGGCATTTATATTCCTATATCTTTTAGGTAGTTGTATGCAAGTTAGAACCTCCATAGGTAAATCATCTGTGAAAGGTTACCTGTTCTATTCACATGTTCCCAATTAAGTTCTCTCTGACATGTGCATAGGAAATTCTCACAGCTAGTTCACAGAAGTGATAAAATATCCATATGAATCAATCCAAGAGAGATGACACAATGTCAAAGGAAAAATAATCTGCTATTTTAGTTTTACTTGGTATTATTGCACTTCATTTATGCTTCTGCTTGATTCTTCTACAGCTGCTCCCCAGACTCATCCCTGCTTTTTCCCTTCTTTGTTTACATATGTCTGGAACACTTGTCTTCCCCTTGCAGCCATATTCCCCATTCTTGATTCCAATTCAACTGACTAAAATTCCAGTTGAAGTATTCATAGCAGTACTTTTTGTAGTAGGAAAGAAATGGTGTTCATCCTTAGTTGCCGAAGAAAACCATGCCATCAGAGAAATGATGACATGACTCGCACTTGACTCTGTTTTGAGTGAGGGAGGGCTGCGCAGGTCACCAGCCTCACATCTCCTCCAGAGCCATCTGGATCCAGTGACCAGATATTCATCAGGATGACTGGAGATGACCCAGGACGCACTGGGAGACTTTGGGCCCTTTAGGCCAAGGTCTTTGTACGTACTCACTTAAGGTGAGGCAATGCCCACTCGTTGAATAGACCTGTTTAAGAAGTAGCCAGGGCATGGCCTCTTTAATGAGGTCAAGAAAACAAAGACATCAAGGTGGGAGGGAAACAGCAACAGTTACTATTGATAATCACTCTAAAGCCGGGAGGGTCAGGGAGCCCTTGGCAGGCGCCCAGTAGGAAAGATATGGAAACATAGTAGATGTTCATTAACTGGGGAATGGTTAAACAAATTGTGGTATGGGAATATATATATATATATATATATATATATATATATGTATGTATATATGAATGTTTTTGTGTCTTAATAAATAACACATATGAAGAATTCAGAGAAACATAGTGGAGGTCTCTTACAAATGGATACAAAGTAAGCAGAGTGAGGAACCAATGTGGCTACAGAGATATAAATGTCAACGTAAACCATGATAAAAGAAACCTGAAACAATGCTATGTAATTATCACCAAAGAGCCCTGAAGAAGAAATGAGAAAATATACCTCTCCACCTTCTTTGCAGAGGTAGGCAAGGAAGGAGGGGGTGTGGAGCACGGCATACACTGTCAGAATATGTTTATGGCTACTTTTGCTGAACCACTTCCTTTTTTTTTTTTTTAAATCTTCATTGATATCTTTTGTTTTCTATTACCTAGGTTTTGCAAGGTATCTCTCCATCCTCCTCAAGCCAGAAAGTCATCCTTTGCAATAGAGAATAAAGAAGAATGTGTGCGTATGTGCTGAAATTTTTTTCTTGGTTTTTCTTGGAGTATAGGAAAAGGCAGACTATATTTGAAAATGAAGATGCTACAAAAACAAAATATATACATCAATTTTAAAAATTCCAGTTTAGTTGCTACTTCCTCCATCGCTCTTTCATTAATCTACCCCTTCTCTTCCCAGGATTCTCTCTCTCTCTCTTTCTCTTTCTCCTTTGTCTTCTCTTTCCCTCTCTTTCTCAATCTCTCTTTCTTTCTTTGTCTTTGTCCCTCTGAATCTGTCTCTGTCCCTCTCACACAGATGCACACACATAGCACTTTAGCATTTTCTCTGCATCTCTCCCATATACTTGTGAAATTTCGAATTGTAAAAGAGTGGATTTTTTTTGTATCTTCAACAAGTTTATAAGTGCTTTGAGGTCAAGGACTATGTCACATTCATCCCTACACCTTATTTACTTTCATAGGATCCTGTACATACTAGCTATTTAATAAATGTTTGTGGAATTGAATTGAAGGTGCTGAGGGAAAAAGATGGAGTATACAGCCCTTTATTCCCCCAAGGGATCTTCAGGGGTGTAATGGAACAAATATTAGATTTTGTTAGAAGGCTGAATTTAATTCCCAGAGGAAAGAAAGAGTCTCAGCTGAGGACAAGCAGTATAAAGAGATCGTTGAACTGTGAGTCACAGAGCTACAAGGCACTGGTTCTACTATCAGTTAGCTGCATGACCTCAGGCAAGTCATTTTACTTCTTTGATCCTTATTTCTTTATCCATAATATAGGGATTATAAATTTATAAAATAATATTACTAACTTTATAGGGCTGCTGTGAGTTAAGTAATTTGTAAACATTGACATGCTACAAAAATGAGAGCTAGTAGTCTTTCAGAGCAATATCTGATCAAGAACTAATTAATCATTGATTGTTATAAAACAAAAATATTTAATTTGAGATTGCTCTAAGTGTTTCTTTGGAGTTCTGATCAGTTAACAGATATGCAAGCTTGAAGGGGCTTGACACTTTTGAAATCAGCTTTGAAGCAGATGAAGGTGAAATGACAATACTCACTCTAGCACTTGCGGCTCAGTTCCTTAATCAGTGGAACACTAAGTTCCCTGTGACTTGAGTTGTGATATGGTAGGACAAGTACTACTTAACAAAAGGAGACTTGTGTTCTTATCTCATTTTGTCACTAGTTAGCCATGTAACCTTGAACAAGTCATTTATTTTGCTGGAATTTTGGTTCCTTATTTGTAAAATGCAGATATTTGTACTGCTTACCATTCAGGGCTGTTGTGAGGTTCAAAACATTATGTGTGCAGTGCTACAGATACGTGAGGTATTATTGCATAGCTTCAGAACTTTCTAGTTCATCTGGTGGAGGCAGAATGGCTGACAATAAGCGCATAATATGCTTATCAAAGGCCAGCAACTCAGGAGCTAAGAAATGCTTGGATATTTATAGGGGGAGATCTTGCCCTCACCAAACACGTCCCTGGCTCAAAGATAAATTATACATTGACTGACTCTGCTTGAAGATGGTCTTTTGGCTGCCTCTGTTCATGCCCATGTGTTCAGCTTGGCATTGGGGCTCAGCAGAAATTGTTTGGCCGTTGAAGCTGGAAATAAGTGCCAAGCTGAGATGAGTTTTGATGAACAGCCTTCAGAGCATCCAGAGCTTCATCTCATAATTGAATAGCAGTGCTGAGGGGCTGTGGATATGGGGGAGAAATGGAAAGGAGATCATCTGTAAAACCCAAGAAAATTTGTATATATTGCCTTCACTTCTTTATTTCTTTCCTTGGGTTGTATACAATTTTAGGAATGCATAAACTGGAAGTCACATTTTCGTTGGCATTCATTTTTTTATTTTTTTAAAATTTATTTATTTTAAGTTTTCAACATTCATTTCCACAAAATTTTGAGTTCCAAATTTTCTCCCCATCTCTCCCCTCCCCCACTCCAAAATGCCAAGCATTCTAATTACTTCTACCATCAATCTGCCCTTCTTTCTAACATCCCTCCCTTCTCTTATTCCCATCTTCTCTTTTGTCCTGTAGGGCAAGATAAATTTCTACCCCATTACCTGTATTTCTTGTTTCCCAGTTATATGCAAGAACAATACTCAACTGGTGTTCCTAAAACTTTGAGTTCCAACTTCTCTGCCTTCCTCCCTCCCCACCCATCCCCACTGGGAAAGCAAGCAATTCAATATAGGCTATATATGTGTAGTTTTGCAAATGACTTCCATAATAGTCATGTTGTGTAAGACTAACTATATTTCCCTCCATTCTATCCTGTCCCCCCATTTCTTCTATTCTCTCTTTTGACCTTGTCCCTCCCCAACAGTGTTTACTTCTAATTGTTCTCTCCTCCCATTGCCCTCCTTTCCATCATCCCCTCCACCCTGCTTATCCCCTTCTCCCCCACTTCCCTGTATTGTGAGATAGGCTTTCATACCAAAATGAGTGTGCATTTTATTCCTTTCTTGAGTCAAATGTGATGAGAGTAAGCTTCATGTTTTCCCTCTCACTTCCCCCCTTTTTCCCTCCGTTTAAAAGTCTTTTTTGCCTCTTTTATGAGAGATAATTTGCCCCATTCCATTTCTCCCTCTCTTCCCAATATATTCCTCTCACCCCTTAATTACATTTTTTAGATATGATCCCTTCCTATTCAACTCATCCTGTGCTCTCTCTCTCTCTCTCTCTCTCTCTCTCTCTCTCTCTCTCTCTCTCTCTCTCTCTCTCTCTCTCTCTCTCTCTGTATAATCCCATCAACTACCCAGATACTGAAAAAAGTTTCAAGAGCTACAAATACTGTCTTTCCATGTAGGAATGTAAACAGTTCAACTTTAGTTGCTTCTCTAGAATTTGTTGAGAATCTTTCTTTACAGGTATTTTATAGGCTGTGGGGGAAGAGCTAGTGTATGTGTGTCTTTCTACTCTGACATCTGACTCCACCCCCAGCACTCATTTTTAATAAAGAGTCATACTCTTAACATTGAAAAGAGTCATCTAGTTTAATACCCACCTGAAGCAAGGATCACCTGAAACACATTATCATGTGACAAACTGATGAGACTTCAAGACTACCAGTGAGCACTGGTCTCAGGATCAGAAAGAGTGGGATTCAAGTCCTACTTCTAACATACTGATGTTGTCACCCTAGGGAAGTCACTTAACCTCTCACTTCATGCAGCTCTGTAAAATTACAAGTTTTGGCAAAGGTGATCTTCATTGGTAGAAGGTCTTCACTTGGGAACTCCTCAGGAATCCTTAGAATGATGATATTATAGGACTTGTCAAAAAACAACAACACTTGCAGTCTACTAAAACGCCTAGGACTTTTTAGATTATAGTCTAAATGTGCTTTCCCAATGCTGTCTTTGTGAAGTTGATTTTTTTTGGTACCCTAGTATAAGACTTTACATTTATACCTATTGGATGTCCACTTACTAGATTTAATTCAGTGAACTATCACGGCAAGGTGTATTTTTGGATTCTGATTCTGTCATCCAGTGCATTAGTTATGCCTCCAAAATTTGTGGCACCTACAAATTTGTTGACCATGTAATTTTTGTCCTTATTCAAGTAATTAATAAAGATTTCAATAGCATAACACCAAATATATATCCCTGAGGTACTCCACTAAAGATTTTATTTCATATTGACATTGAACTGTTACCAACTACTTTTAGAGCCTGGTCATCTAGCTAATTGTAGATTTATAGAATTGTATCATCTTACCCACACCTCTATAAAATTAGTGAAATATGCTTTATGAAAACATTTGCTGATGTAAGGTTGTATCCCTTTCTTATTTAGATATTTTATTTATTAAAAAGAGGCCAAAACACTGACAGTTATGTGAGACTGACAGCAAAGCTGTTCCTCATAGAAAAGCATTTAGAAAGAAACAGATGGTTCTGAGAGAACTGAGGGCAAGCAAACCTCAAAGAAAAAGTAGAAAGGAGATGATAGGGGACTTCTGGGGCTGGAGCTAAGATGGCAGAATAGAAAAAGCTGAGCTTTCCCAACATTCCCCTCTGAACAACTTTAAAACAATGCCTCAAATCAAATTCTGGAGTGTCAGATCCAACAAAAAGTCAGAGAGGGACATTTTTCCAGTACAAGACAACATAGGAGACTGGAAAGAGAGATCTATGGCAGGGCATGGGGAAAGAAGGCTGGCTTAGATCATAAATGGATGAAACACCAATGGTGGTACAAGTTGGTAGAGATAAAAGCAGCAGCAGCTTGTGGAGATCTCAAACCAAAGATGATACGGAGATCTGGCAACTGATCAGAAAGAGATTACAGGGTACCCCTGAGTTAGTACTGGATGCAGGACCAGATGCTGCTTGGCAACTTTATGGCCTATACCAACTTCTAGGACATAGTTCAAGGGTGGAGAGGAGCACTACAGTAAAGGGGAAGTGGAGGCCCTGAAGGGCAGCATCACTTCTGACCCCAAGGGACCCCTGAAGAATAGTGTTGTTTTCAGTCCCAAGGGCAGAGAAGCCTTGAGGAGAAGTACTGATAACAATTCCAAGGGACCAGATTGCAGACCAAGATTACACCTTTCCTTTAACCACACCACTTTGGAAGCACTGAAAACTTTAAAACCACAATATCTAGCTCTGAAAACAGACATTTGAAAAAGCCTAAAGCTTGGGACAGAGCCCTATTCCCCCACACATACTGAGAACAGAGCCCAACACTAACATAAAGTTCCAAATGAAGAAATGGGGTAGAAAAATGAGCAAACAGTAACAAAAAAAAAACCTGACTATAAAAAACTATTTTGGTGACAGGGAAGATCAAGACACAAACTCAGAAGAAGACAGTGAAGTCAAAAGACAAAAAAAAAAAAAAAAAAAGACAATGCCTCCAAGAAAAAATGTGAATTGGACACAAGTCCAACAAAAATTCCTCAAAAAGCTAAAAAAATATTTTAAAAATAAAACAAGAGTAGTATAAGGAGAACATAGATAAAGAAATGAAAGCAAAAAGGGGGGCAGAGCCAAGATGGCAAAATAGAAGGACGGACCTACTTTAGCTCTCCCCCCATAACCCATAAGATACCTGTAAAAATGACTAAAAAAATTCTAAAGCAGCAGAAGCTACAAAATGACAGAATGAAAGAGATTTCCAGCTCAAGACAGCCTGGAAGGCTGACAGGAAAGGTCTGTCACACTAGGCTCAGAGTTGAGCACAGCCCAGCATTGGCCATAGGGCATAGACAGAGAGGACTGGAGTAGTCTTCAGGGCTCAGAATCATGGGTAGAAGCTGTGGTTCCCATATTTCTGAATCCACCAAAGACAGCTTCAAAGATCAATGAGAAAGCTCTTTCACTTGGGTGAGAGGCGGGCACGGGTCCGGTCCAAACCATGGCACCAGGGTGGTGGAAGTCATGATAGCAGCATCCCCTTTTGGAGTCCTCAACGTAAAGACCCTGGGTAAATTGAGTGGCTGATCTGGGGTGACGAAGAGTACTGGCATGGTGGAGCTGGTGGTGACAGTGGAGAGGGAATTCTACTCGCAGATCCTGGGCAAAACAGAGTGCTTGTGGTTGCTTATACACAAGAGAGCAGGCCAAGAGAGGAGTAAACTCCTCTCCTGTGGTTGTGCCACCTCTGAGGAACTGAGAACTTACCTTGAATATACCCTCCACTTGACAAAGGACTCAAAAGTCAAGTAACTGGCTTGGAAAATGCCCCCAAAAGTGTAAAAAATGACTGTAGAAAGTAACTTTCTTGGTGAAAACGTATTTTCTTCCATCCTTTTGGATGAGGAAGAACAAAGCATATCATCAGAGGAAGACATCAAAGTCAAGGCTTCTACATCCAAAACCTCTAGTGGGGGACCCCAACTTTTCCCTCTCAAAGCTAGATAAAACTAACCATAAAATAAGTGAGAAAAAATTCAAGAAGATTAATACAGCCTTAGAAAAGTTAGATAGGATAGACCTCTGGAGAAAATCAAACAGGAGTAGAAAGGAATATACCTTTTCTCATTTGTAGATGGTATCTTCACAAAAATTGCCCACATATTAGGACATAAAAACCTCACAACCAAATGCAGGAAAGCAAAAATATTAAATATCCCTTTTTTCAGACCACAATGCAATAAAAAGTACATTTTGTAAGGGGCCGTGGAAGCATAGAAGAAAAGTTACTTGGAAATTAAGCAATCAAGTCCCAAAGAATGAATGAGTCAAAGAACAAATCATAGAAATGATCAACAATTTCATTAAATAGGATGAAAACAATGAAGCAATATTCCACAATTTGTGGAATGTAACCAAAGTAGTACTTAAAGGAAAATTTATATTTCTAATGCCATATATCAATAAAAGAGAGAAAAACAGATCAATGAATTGGGCATGCAACTAAAAAAACCAGAGAAAGATCAAATTAAAAATTCCTATTAAACACCAACATGGAAATCCTGAAAGTTAAATGAGAGAAAAATAAAGTTGAATGTAAAAAAGACTATTGAACTAATAAATAAAATTAGGGGCTGATTTTATGGGAAAAAATTCTACCAATAATTGAGTTGATTTTAAAAAAAGAAGAAAACCTAATTGCCAGTATCAAAAATGAAAAAGGTGAATATACCACCAATACAGATGAAATTATATCAATTATTAGGAGTTAATTTTCCCAATTATATGGCAGTAAAATTGACAATCTAAGTGAAATGGTTGAACACTTACAAAAATGCAAACTGCTCAGATTAACAGAAATTAAAATATTTAATAACTGTCTTAGAAAAAGAAATTGAACAGACCATCTACGAACTACTTAAGAAAAACCCCCAAGACCAGAGGGATTTACAAGTGAATTCTATACTTTTGAGGAATAATTAATACTAATATTGTATGTAAACTATTTGGGGAAAAATAGTTAAAGAAAGAATCCTAACAAATTCCTTTTCTGCCACAAATACAGTTTTGAGACCTAACTCAGGGAGAGAGGAAAACAGAAAGAAACTCTAGCCCAATTTCCTTAATGAATATCAATGAGAACATTTAAAAGAAAGTACTAGCAAGGAGATTACAGCAATATATCACAAAAATCATAAACTATGACCTGGTAGGATTTATATCAGGAATGCCAGGTAGGTTAATATTTTAAAAAATCACCATAATTGGCCATATAAACAACAATAACACCAAAAATAATGTGATTATCTCAATAGATGCAGAAAAAAGCCTTTGACAAAACATAACCCCCATTCCCATTAAAAACATGAGAGCATAGGAACTCAGTTAAGCTTTTCTTAAAATGATAACTAGTCTATTTAAAACCAAGAGTAAGCATTATCTGTAATATGAATAAACTTGAAGCCTTTCCAGTAAAATCAGAAGTAGAGCAAGGGTGTCCATTATCACCACTATAATTCAATATTGTACTACAAATTCTAGCTGCAGTAATAAGACAAGCAAAAGAAATTGAAGGAATGAAAATAGACAACAAGGCAACAAATCTATCACTCTTTACAGATGACATGATGGTATACTCAGAAAACCATAGAGAATCAGCTGAAAAACTAGTTGAAACAATTACCAACTTCAGTAAAATTGCAGGACATAAAAGAAATTCACATAAATCACCAGCAATTCTATATAATATCAACAAAACACAACAAGAAGTAGAAAGAGAAATTCCATTAAAAATAACTGCAGACAATATAAAGTATTTGTGAGTCTACCTGCCAAGACAAACCCATGGATTGTATGAACACTATTATAAAACACTGTTCACAGAAATGGACATATCCAATCAATTGGAGAAATATTGCAGACTAGTAGTTCCAGATTTCAAACTATACTGCAAAACAATATGGTACTGATTAAGAAACAGAGTGGGGGATCTGTGGAATAGATGAGGTACACAGTACACAGTAGTCAATAGCCATAGTAATCTACTATTTGATAAAACCAAATATCCAAGCTTTGGGAGTGAAAATTCACCATTTAACAAAAGTTTCTGGGAAAACTGAAAATCATCTTGGTGGAAACTAAATATAGCCCAGCAACTCATACCTTATCTTGGTCAGAAGATAAGGTCAGAATGAATAGATTATTTAGATATAAAAGGTGATATCATAAGTAAATTAGGGGAGCATGGAAAAATGCACCTATAAGATATACGGATAAGGGAAGAGATTATTACCAAACAAGAGATAGAGTGGATTACAAGAAGTAAAATAGATAATTTTGATTACATGAAATTAAAAAAATTTTTTGCATAAAAAACCCAATGCAGTCAAAATTAGAAAGAAAACAGGAAACTGGGAAAACATTTATAGCAAATTTCTCAGAGGTGTCATTTTCCAAATATATAGAGAACTCAAGTTAATTTATAAAAATAAGAGCCATTCTCCAATTGATAAATACCTACCAAATGATATAAACAGGCAATTTTCAGACAGAGAAATCAAAGCTATCAAGTCACATGAAAAAAATGCTCTAAATCACTTCTGATCAGAGAAGTGGACATTAAACCAACTCTGAAATACCGCCTCACACCCATGAGATTGACTAACATGACAGAAAAGGAAAATGTCACAAATGCTGGAGGGGATGTGGAAAAATTGGGACATTAAAGCATTTTTGGGAGAGTTGTGAACTAGTCTAACCATTCTGAAGGACAATTTGGAACTATGTTCAAAGGTTGATAAATCTGTGACTCTTTGACCCAGCAATACCACTACTGGGTCTATATCCCAAGCAGGTCAAAGTGAAGGGAAAATGACCTCTTTGTACAAAAATCTATAGCAGCTCCTTTTGTGGTGGCAAAGAATTATAAATTAAGGGGATGCCCATCTACTGGGGAATGGCTAAACAAGTTATGGTATATCATTGTGACAGAATATTCTTGAATTATAAAAAAATGATGAGCAGAATGGTTTTAGAAAAACCTAGAAAGACTTATAGAAATTCAAGCAAAGTGAAGTGAGCAGAGCCAGAAGAAAATTGTACATAGTTATAGCAATCTTGTAAGGATGATCAACTGGAAAAGACAGCTGCTCTGCTCAAGACAATAACCCGAGGCAGTTCCAAAGCACCCAGAATAAAAAATGTTATCTACCTCCAGAGAATGAACTTTGATGAACTTTGAATGCAATTGAAATATCTTTATTCTTTGCTTTTGCAACATGGGTAATATGAAAATATGTTTTTCATGACTTCATATGTATAATCAAAATCAAATTGCTTGCCTTCTCAAAAAATGGGAAATGGGTGAGAAGGAGGGAGAGAATGTGGAACTCAAAATTTTAAAATATGATTGTTCACTTTTTTTACATGTTATTGGGATATTTAATGAAATAAATAAAAATAATTAAGGGAGAAAACAATAACAACAAAAAGAAAGGACCCGAGAAAAGTCACTCACATAAAAAATGACTTGCTAAAGGCAAGGAGGGCTCAATTGCTTTATTTCATAGACTTTATTTAGTTATTACTATCATGTAGATTTTGAAAGTGATACACAGAAAACATAACTAGAACTTTTTTTGGTAACTATGGGACAATTACACTTTACCTATCTGTGATATTTATAGTAGAAATATAAATTTTGTTTTCTCACCATAAGATTAAAGTCAATCACTGCATACCAGAAGACCTTGCTTTGAAGCAGGAGAGTAAGCATTAGGAGAGTAGAGAGCTTTTGCTTTGGTCAGAGCTCAGCTGAGTACAGAAAAGGAAGAGGGACTTTGAAGGTTCTGCTGAGAGTTGATGTGACTGGAGGAAAACAGATTGTTTTGGCTGATGCTGCTTGGCCATCTGATTGGAGAAAAGCTCTGTTACTTGAAAGACCTGATTATAAGAAAGAAGAATCTTGTACTTTCTGAAACTTTAGCTGGGAAAAAGAAAGGCCAATTTCCCTTGTCTTTTACTGCCATCTATAGCCTGAAAGGCAGAAACCCTTTAAAGTTTTGTCTTTATTTGCAGATATGGCTTGAGAGGGGAAACCCCCTCCAGAGCTCACTGAGTAGACTTGAATAGCTCTGTGGATTCTAGACTTAAGAGAAGCTCTTGTTAGAGGAGTTAATGCTTCCTTGGAGCCCATTCAAAGAAGATTTGAAAAGCTATGAAGACTCACAGACTTAGGGTCTCCGCTATCATTAAAAAAACTTAACAAGACTTTAGTGGCTTAAGAGTACCAGCCAGTAAACAAGTAACTCTGCCCACTGGAGTGTGGAAAGGCCCACTCAACATGTAGTACAGACTATTCCCTAAGGAAATTGAGGACAGTAAGAACACCAGTTGAGTTTTGAATTACCCTGGGCACTTGGGTTTCCTTACTTATGTGCCTCCCTGCTTTGTTTTCTGTAAGTTTGTGTCCACTCTCCCTTCCCTGTAGACATTACGTACATTGGTGGAAGAGTGTGACCTGGTTTATGAGTAGATTCTCAAGTTATGATTATTCTGGCTTTTGTCTTGTTTAATTCATGTTTCATGAGCAAGAATTTACAGTATCATCTTGACCAATTTGTTTAAATGAGAACCATATCCATTGGGGCTCAGGAGCTATGAATAGTATAAATAGTAGACATGTACTTCCCCCATAACAGGATTACTCTTAGAACCCTGAGAGGGAGTTGTAACAGTGTCCATCACACTATCTAGGAAACACCCATCTACTAACTTGAATGTGTGTTAGGGTGAGTGAGGCCAGCCCAGGTTAAAAAAAAAAAAGCCTGAAAGAGACAGGATTCTCTCACCATAACATGCAACACTGAAATCCAGGTAAATAATGTTTACAACATTGACCAGTTTAGTAACTTCATAATGAGTTTAGTCTGGTATGACTTTTACTTGATTAAGCCATGCTAGTGCTTTGTAATTACTTTTTTCCTTTCTAGTTGTTCAAGAATCATCTTTTTAATAACATTCTAGAATTTTCTGAGGAATCAAAGTTAAACTCATTGACCTATAGTTTACCAAGTGTTAGTTTCTCTTTCTAAAAAATTGGTATGAAGTTTCTCCTATATTTTACCTTTTAGACTGTAAATTTATATTGGGTAAACCTACATATTTCTGCTTCTCCTATATTATATTGCACAATGTATTCAATTCAACAGAGTAATATTTATTGCATTATACAGAGAGGAAAATATTTTTGAATGAGTATTGAATAAATATCAGAATAAATAGAGTAGCATTGTGCTGTAAGAGAGAGCTGGCCTCTGAGTCAAGAAGGCCTGGGTTCTAGTCCTGTTTCTGGTGTATATTGCCTATCTGACTCATAGCTACTCATTAAGACAGACCTCAGAAAATATCAGTAAAAAGGACCTGAGGCTTAGGGAATTACTTCCCATACCTTGGGACCAGAACTTGATCACACTAATAGCAGTCAAAAATAAAATAGAACAAAAATAAACAAGGAAAAGAGAAAGAACCCAATCACAAATAGTTAGTTACTATGGGGATAGAGAAGATCTGGGATCATATTCAGAGGAAGATAATGGGGCTAAACAAAGCCACCTCCTTTTCAATCATCAAATAGTCCCTAGCACAAATTTCTTAGAACTTAGAAAGGACTTTAAAAATCAAATAAAAGAGAGAGAGGAAAAATTAGAAAAGAAATAAGAGCAATCCAAGAAAATCAAGAAAATTATGAAAAGAAAGTCAACCAGCTTGAAACAGAGAACCAGAAACTTCAGGAAGAAAATAATTTCTTGAAAATTAGAATTGGGCAAAAAGAAGCTAATGACATTCTATGACACAAATGAATAATTTGTGTCATAAACAAAATCAATAGACATCAATAGAATAAACAAAATCAAAAGAATGAAAAATTAGAAGAGAATATAAAACATCTCATCAGAAAAACAACTGATCTGGAGAACTGATGGAGGATAAATAATATAAAAATAGTTGGACTGCCTGAAAATTATGATAAAAAAGAAATTTGATACAATATTATAAGAAATTATCAAAGACATTTTCCCTGAAGCTCTAGAACAAGAAGGCAAAGCAGAAATAGAAAAAAAAAACCCATTGATCACAACATGAAAGAGATTCCAGGAGGAAAACTTACAGGGATATCATAGCCAAGTTTCAAAGCTCCCAGGTTAAGGAGAAACTATTGGAAGCAACAAGCAAAAAAAAAAAAAACCAATTTAAATCATGAAACTTAAATAAGGATTATACAAGACTTAGCAGCTACTGCATTAAAGGACTTTAGGTCTTGGAATATTATATTTTGTAGAGCAAATGAGCTGAGGTTATGAGCAAGGGTAACATACAGCAAAGTTAAATATAATCCTGAATGAAAAAAGGATGGACAATTAATGAAATGAAAGACTTTCAAGTATGTGTGATAAAAACATCAGAATTTAAGGAAAAATTTGACATATAAAATACAGGAGACATATAAAGTAAACATTAAGGACCAATTATAAGGGACCCAATGAGGTCAAATTATTTACTTCTTATATATGAAAATATTATTGGTTCCATTATGACTATCATTTTTTATTTAGGTAGTTTGAAAGAAAGGCTTGGACTGAGCTGAACATGATGGGGATATTCTAAAAAAAAACTGTGTAGAGAGAAATAAAAAAGAGCAATGATCTCATAAAAATGAGGCAAAAAGGGAAAAATTGATACAGAAGAAGGTAGTAGGGAGGATAGAGGGCACTGCTGAAAACTTACTCTCATCAAGAACGAGTTAAAGAGAGAACAACGTATATATCTAGAAAGGTATAAAAGTCTTCTAAATTCAGAAAGAAATAAGAGGGCAAGGGGACAAGGTGAGGGTAGAGGATAAGGGAGGATCCTTTGAGGGGTGGGTAGGAATAGAAAGGCAATGTAATGAATAGAAGTAAAGCAGAAGAGTGAGGAGCAATAGGAATAGGATGAGAAGCATAGTGAGGAAAAATAGGAAGAAGGAAAATATATAACAAGTAATAGAATGTGAATGGGATGAATGTACCCATAAAATGGAAAGTAATAGCAAATTAAAAATTTGAATTCAACAATATGTTGCTTTCAGGAAGTGCTATAAAAGTGAGAGATACAAACATTAAAATAAAGGTCAGGAGTAAAATTTATTATATAAAAAAGCAGGGGTAGTAATCATGATTTCAGACAAAGTTAAAGCTAAATTAGATTTAATCAAAAGAGAAAAATAGGGAAATTATACTGTCAGCCAAATTATTCAATATTTTTCTAGACCATTTAAAATAATTAGACAGTATAAAATACCTGAGAGCATTCCTGCCAAGACAGATACAGGAACTAGATGAACATAAACATAAAAGACTTTTTATACAAATAAAGTTAGATCTAAAGAACTAATTTTTTGTTCAAAACTCATGTTTTGTTTTTGTTTTGATATTTATTGTTCATAGGTAGGTAAAGTCAATATAATAAAAACAAGACAATTTCACTTAACTAATCTGTTTATATAATTCCATTCTAATTAAATACTAAAAAATTGCCTTACTGAGTTATAAAAAATAATAACAAAATTCATTTAGAAGAATGAAAGGTCAGGAACATCAAAGAAATCAGGGAGAAAAAGATGTGAAGGAAACAGATCCAGTAGTGCCAGACTTCAAAGCATATTATAAGGTGAGGGCATTGTGGAAGTGTAAAATGGATAATTTTGACTATTTTAAATTAAAATTTTCTTGTGTAAACAAAATGCAGTCAGGAATAGAAGGAATGCAGAAAATTAGGGGAAAAAACTTTTATAGGCAATTTCACAGATAAAATGGGATTGGGTTGGAATATTGCAGTGGTGTAGGAAATGATAATCTGATTGATTCAGAAAAACATGGAAAGGCTTGGAATTTTATGAAAGAAGATGCTATCCACCTTCAGAGAAACAGATGACAAATGGAAATAGGCACAGGATGGTCTTACATATATGTGTGTAAGAACATATGTGTATATATGGGTATGTTTATAGATATCTATGTATATGTATAATATATGAGTATATATGTATGTACATATACATGTATGTGTATATCTATATATCTGTGTGTATATATGTATATTTGTATGTGTGTATACACACACACATACACACACATTTCTTCCATATTTAATTTTAGTCTTCTTTGGAGGGTGTAGAGGGAGGGGGAAAATAAAGCAAAAAGTGCACAGCAGGAAACAAAAGAAAACCTACACGGAAGCCATGGTTGTGGTTTGTCTGTCATTCTGGAAGAGGACCATGACATCAAGGAGATGACAACATGACTTGGAATTGACTTTGATATGAGTGAGGGAGGGCTGTGCAAAGTCACTGGTCTCACTTTCTCCTCCAGAGTCATCTGAGTCCAGCGGTCAGATGATGATCAAGAGATCTAGAAATGGTTCAGGATGAAGTGGGAGACCTTGGTCCTTTTAAGGTAAGATCTTTTCAAGTTCTTACTTTGAATGAGGCATGCTCATTCACTGAATAGTTCTCTTTAAGAAATGAATGAAGGAATTGGCTCAAGGAAGGAATAACAAGCACACTCAATTTGGTATGAAAACCTATCTTACGCTACAGGAAAGTAGGGGAGAAGGGGATAAGCAGGGTGGGGGGGGGGATGATGGAAGGGAGGGCAAAAGGGAAGAAGGAAAAATCAGAAGTAAACACTTTTGGGGCAGGAGAAGGTCAAAAGAGAGAGTAAAAGAAATGGTGGGGCAGGACAGGATGGAGAGAAATATAGTTAGTCTTACATAACATGACTATTATGGAAGTCATTTGCATGTATAGTCATGGAAGTCATTACACATGTATAGCCTATATTGAATTGCTTGCCTTCTCAGTGGGGATGGGTGGTGAGGGAAGAAGAAAGAGAAGCTGGAACTCAAAGTTTTAGGAACAAATGTTGAGAATTGTTTTTGTGCACAACTGGGAAATAAGAAATACAGATAATGGGTATAGAAATTTATCTTGCCCTACAAGACAAGAGAGAAGATGGGAATGAGGGAAGGGAGGGATGTTAGAAGGGAGGGCAGATTGGTGGAAGGAGTAATCAGAATGCTCAATGTTTTGGGGTAGGGGGAGGGGAGAGATGGGGAGAAAATTTGGAACTCAAAATTTTGTGGAAATGAATGTTGAAAACTAAAAATAAATAAACATTAATGAATTTAAAAAAAAAAAGCAAATGAAGGGACAGCCCCTTTAATAAAGACCTTCCTGGTGGAAGACCTTCCTGGCCAAAAGAGAAACAATTACTATTTACATTCAGTCTGAGCTGGAGTGACCCAAAAGATAACCAAAGAAAAGCTGGACAGCTTTGAAAACAATGTGCAGTATTTATTATGTAGATTTTCTTAAAATGGAAATTTATTTTTTTATATAGAATCCTCTTATGTTCTGCTGTGTACATGGCAATTTTTTTCTTTTTTTTTCTTTTTTACTTAAGTTTAAAATAAATTTAAAAACTATTAAAAAAATACCAGTTTTGCAGATGAGGAAGCTGAGACCCCTAGAGTTTCAGTGACTTGTCCATTCTCATGCATAAGTGGGACTTGAACTCGGGTTTCTTAACTCCAAGTCCAGTGTTCTTTCTACTACATTTTTCTTCTCAATTCTGAAATGGCACTATGGGAAATTATGATTGTATATCAACCTCAGTATCAGAGAATCACAGAACAGACATGACACTTAGAGTTTTGTAGGGGAATAAGATACAAATAATCATAAAATGTATCACATGATAAGTGTATCAGAGAAGTGCAGACAAAATACCAAATGAGATTCTCAGGCTGAAGGTCCTTAGAGTCAGGGAGGTTCAGGGATGCCCTTATAGTGCAGGTGAAGTTTGAATGGCTTTGTAGTTTGCATAGAAAATCAGCAGATAAAGAAATGGAAGGAAGTCTGGGAAGACAGAAGAATGCAAGGTAATAATAACACGTTTTAACAGAATCTAAATTTATGCTCAGGATTCATGATTTAGTCCAACATATTTTATCACAGGAAGGGCCATGAATTCTGGAAGTAGCCAACACTGATCTAAGTAGTGTCCTCAAAGACATTCCATTCATCATTATTATAGTGGGACAGAAAAGCAACCTCAGCCCATTACGATTGCTGAAACTGCTGACTGAATCCTCGCCGTGAGCCCACAAGGACTTAGTCAAGGCTCCCAAAAAAAGAAGCCAAATGAGACAGAAGTTAATGAACACATAACTTTTATTTTCCTCAGGTGATTAATACACTGACATCTCTTGGGAAAGAATCAGTCCAAGACTAATATCAAGGTGGGCCTGGTACATTACAGTGAAACATTCCATTCCTCCAGGAAGGAGAACAGTTTTCATAGTTATACAATTCCAGACTTAGACAGGACCTTAGAGTTGATCAAAGCCAACTCTGTCATTTTACCAATGAGGAAACTAGGCCTAGAGAGGGAAGATGACTTGCCACACAGCTAACTAGTAGCAGAACCAGAAACAGAGTTCTGTTTCCCAGTTTCTTTCCATTACACTTACAGCTTGCTCTTAATTAAGCCTCTTTCCTTGGGGATGTTTTTGTGGTTTTTTTTCAGTGCCCAATCAACAGTATTCCCTATCAGCTATAGTCAGCATCAATTGATCAGTCATAAAAACAAAATATACTTCTTAGAAAGATGGTGAGAATGAGGCCTTGTTAAGTCCAGATATTCTACCAGCTTGTTCAACAGTGTCCATGTGGTTTTACAAGTTTGGACTAGGCTCTTTTTTGGGAATAACTCCACCAGTAGCATTGAATAGTGGAAAACATGCCTCACCATTATGGGTGTAAGTAGTTTGATTATCTTTCACTTGTTTTCTAATTACTCTGAATTCAGCTTCCCTTTAGAGAACTCCACATCCATTACGATGGTAGGGAATGGTGTTCTTTTGGGTCTACTTATTTTGCTGTATTCATTCATTCAAATTTTTCTATGTTTTTCTGAATTCTTCCTGTTCATCATTTCTTACTATATTATAATATTCCATCACATTCATCTATCTCACCTTATTTAGTCATTATTTTCCTCATGAGCACTCACCTTGTTCCTCATTTTTTGCTGCTCAGAATATTTTTTAAACTCTTGAAAAATATGAGTCAGGAAACCTAAGGTCCTATCCCCAACCATATTACAGTGTCTTAGAATTGTAACAGGCTTCAGAAGTCATCTAGTTCCCCCCATACATGAGCAGAAATCCCTCTACAACACCCTGAACAAGGATCAGGGAGCCCAGTCTTTCTTTCTTTTTTAAAAATAATATTTTATTTTTCTCCCAGTGACATGTAAAGACAATTTTAAACATTCAGTTAAAAAAATGTTTCAAATTTTCTCTCCTCCTTCTCTGAGGCAGTAAGCAATTTGATATGGCTTATTCATGTTCAATCATGCAAAACATATTACCATATTAGTCATATTGTGAAAGAAGATAGAATCCAAAAGGAAACAACTCACAAAAAATACAGAAAATGAAAAATAGTATGCTTCTTCAATCTGCATTCAAGATTCCATGAATTCTTTTTCTGGAGGTGGATAGCATTTTTCATCATGAGTCCTTTGGAATTGTCTTGTATTACTGATAAAGCTCAATCATTCACAGCTGATTATCATGTAGTATTGCTGTTACTGTGTACAATGTTCTCCTAGTTTTGCTTATTTCATTTTGTATCAGTTCATGTAAATCTTTTCAGGTTTTTCTGAAATCTACCTGTGTGTATTTTTTTTAGCACAGTAATATTCCATTACAATCATTTACCACAACGTGTTCAGTCATCTTCCAATTGATGGAGCCCAGTCTTCAGAACAGAAACTCACCCTATGTTCAGATAGCACTCAGTGCTAGGAAGGTTTTTTTTTTTTGTTTTGTTTTGTTTTGTTTTTTTTACTAAATTTAAAATCTGTCTCTCTGCAGCTTTCACATGGCACCACTTAATTCTGATAGGGAAATTTGAAAAGGTCATAAGGTGTGAGAGCTGGAAGGGTCATTAGAGACAACCTAGACCAAATCCTTTTATTTTACAAATGAGAAAACAGACCTAGAGAGCCAGAGTGGTCAGCTCAAGGTTACAGAACTATTCAGTGGGAGAAATACAGCTAGAACCCAAATTTCTTATTTATTCAGAATTGTTGAGTAGCTGTTATTTCATTGAGCTAGCTGGTATTTTATTACAGAACCCAGGGGCTCTTTCAGATGTGTAATGCAACTGTGTTTAAAAAATTTAACTTTTAACTTTAATGAGCATGTCTACCGTGTCTTTGGGCAAATCACTTTCTCTCTCTGGGCCTCAGTTTCCTCATCTGAAAAGTGTATGGGACTAGACTTAAGCTGAGGTCCTTACCAGATTTAAGTGATTCAGTACTTTGATAAACATTGCTATGAGCCAAAACAGAAAACCAAACTTCTTCCACAAGATGGCACTGTGGACCAACATGAATGTTCACCTCTTATTCACAAATGAAATATTTTTTACTTCCACTGGCTTCCCATATTTTTTATCCTTTGCTAATGTACTGCAGCTTGCTTCTCTGCATTATTGATGTATTAAAGAGTACTGGTGTTTGGAAATCATATCACTCATTTTCACGGTTTCATAGCTTCCTTTCTACCAAATCCTCAGCAGACTCTGGAAAACCTTCCTTTGAATCCCATTTTAAATACAGGAAGTTGGACATAATCCCTAATTTGCTTTAAAAAAACCCAAGCAGATCAGACTATGTGGCTGTTGCTATTTACTGCTGGGATTTATTGGTCCTGAGAGAGCTAGAGCAGAGAGGGGTCTGGGAAAGGAGGAGGAGAATGAGCAGGAGATGAGGGAAGATGGCTCTAAGTTTGACCAAAAACAACCAAGGCCATATGATCTGGTTCTGGTCAGCCTGCTGAGTGAATGAAACAGCCAGATAATTTGCACAAGACTAGAGCTGCTTCTATTTAAAGGAGCCTCATTGTCTTTGTGTGAGGATAAATGTGGATTCTAACTCACAAACCTAACAAGAGAATAGCTGCCCTCCTTGTTCCCACTCTAGATGAACTGATAAGACAAACAAAAATTTATTTGAACTAAAAAAATTCAGATGTTGTATAGTGATGATCTAAAGATTAGGAGAGTCAGAAATTCTTTAGGGTCAGAGAAATGGTTTTATTAGTTTCTAATTTTGATTTATTAGCAGAAGTAGCCCTGTATAATGTGATGTAGTAGAAAAAGAAGCAATCTGTTTTTTTGGCTGGTATGAGATTTCAAACTGGAAGGGAATTCAGATCTCACTTAGTCCAACCCCTTTATTTTATTTTTAATAAATGTAATAATGCCATTTGTTTTTATATTGTGGTGATTTCTAGAAATAGCCTGGTACCCTTCCAAATGGAGTCTATTCTTGTGACAATTAAGCAAAAATACCTGCATGCAAATAGTGAGGACATTTTGCTCTAGATATTTTGCCTCTTTGTTATCAGGGGATAGGTGTGTTTGGTTATTTCTCATTTCAATTCAGCTTATTTAAAGAGCTCTTTCACATATATTATGGTAGTGGTGAATATTGGTTTTTTGGTTCTGTTTATGCTACTGCGTCAGTTCATTCAAATTTTCCCATGTTTCTCTGAATTCTTACTTTTCATTGTTTCTTATCATGTGATAATATTTCATTAAATTCATGTATCTTAGATTATTCAGTTATTGTTCAATTGATGGGCACTCATTTTGTTCCTAGTTCTTTATTATTCAGAATATTTTTTTCAAGCCCTTTATCTTACAAATGAAGAAACTGAAAGCTCAGATTGTGGAAGTGACTTTCCTAAGGTCACATAGAAGACAAACAAAAAACAAAAACAAAAAAGGGGACTGTGGTTCAAACCCATGACCTCTGAATCCAAATCCAATGTTCCTCCTTTCCTTCACATATTCATAAGACTTGGAGCTTGAGTACCAGTTCTACTGCTGTCTAACCATAAGACTTTGGATGTCACATTATCTCTCCCAATTTAAATTTCCTTTCTTAGAATAGGAATAACAATATCTGTTCTGGCTATCTCACAGGTCACAAGGTTGTTGTAAGACCTGATGCCTTCTACCTGTTTAATCTTGGGCAAATCACTTATCCTCCCTGAGTCTCAGTTTTCTTATCCGTAAAATAAGAGAGTTAGTTAGATGAGGTCCTTTCCATCTCTGTATATTTGATCTTATAATCAAATGAAACAATGGGTATGAAAATACTCAGGAAAACACTGGCACAGAAATGGGTATAGAAGAGAGAGATAACTCTGCCTTAGAAGTAGGTGGAGAGTCAGCCTGTTCCGTATGCTTCTGATGTAATGGAAAAAAATCAATGATATTCTTGGCTTCATAAACTGAGACATAAATCATACACTTACATGAAAGGGAAATATGAGTAACAGTAGGTTCTTGGTTCAAATATATCTTCCACTTCAATGGGGAAAAAAAAGGTGGGGGGAGGCCTAGACTACCAGACCAGACTTACTTATTCTCTATAAGAGTAAGAATTCCCCTCCCCCCATCCCACATTTGATGAAAAGAACTTTCATGAAACATCTTGAAATATGCCTTCTTCGCTGTTGACCCATTTCCGAATTCAATCAGAGCCACCACACTTTCAAGAATGTTATTACAGTCAGTATGTCCTACTGTGCAGTACATGTTGGAATTTTCTTTTGTAAAAGGCATAAATAGATATAGTGTGTAATGTAACCTGATGTCCTGACAACTCTCCTTACATTCAGACCAAACATAAAGGTCACCACTGAAAGGGAGAACGACAAAAGAAGGAGAGGTTTTTGGACAAGAATGTCAGAAATCTC
The DNA here is from genome assembly GCF_028372415.1 of Notamacropus eugenii. NCBI lineage: Eukaryota > Metazoa > Chordata > Mammalia > Diprotodontia > Macropodidae > Notamacropus > Notamacropus eugenii. The sequence continues at coordinate 68,977,507 of NC_092877.1, forward strand.
TCTCTCCTCCCCCCTCCTCCAACTGTGAAATTCTTAAGTCATGAAATAGATGCCAAGTTCTTCTTTGACCTAGCAAAAGATTCCCCTGCACAGTCCATTTCTTTTAAAAACAAGTTTTCTACAGTTATTTCTCCTTAACTTCCAACCTCAACCCCTTACTGATTCTTGTAGAAAAGGAAAAAAACATTTAAGCAAAACGTTTAACTGAGTGACTGATCTGATAACATATACTGAATTCCACATTCGTAGTTCCCCACCCCTTTATTGTTTCATTATTGGTTCCCTTGGACAGATATTATGCCACACATCCCATTCCTTAGCCCAGCAGTGCTGTAGGTGAAACTTGTCACTACATAGTTGCTTAACTGTACCAAGACATTTGTGGTTATAGATCCATTTGGCTATACTTCAGCTAGTAGTCTCCCTCCCCATTACTTAGGAGGGGTGAAGGAACCACCCAAGACTGAGGCAGTGGCTCCTCTCTGATGTTCTAGAATTACCGGAGCATCAACACATATTTATTTTGTCCTTAGACTTCTGTTTTGTGTTTGTCATGATAACTGGCAATTTGAAAGGGCTTTAAAGTTCACAAATAATCATATTTGAACCTTAGAATGGTTCTGTGAAATAGGTATTACAGGTATTATCTATATTTTAAAGAAAGGGAAGTGAGGCTCATAGATTTTTAAGTAACTTGTTCTGTGTCACAGAGTCCAGGAATTCTGACTTTATATCTAGCATTACACCAAGCTTTTGAATCAGATAAGAACAGATTAAGCACTTAAAAAAAAAGCCTTCTTATATCCCCGACTTGATGAATTGTCCATTTGCACTGAGCAACAAGTCAATGTGTATAATAACTCCTTAACTAGCTTTCCTAATGCTGATGGATAACTCCCTTGACAAGTGATATTGGTAGAAACGAAAGGGCATTCTCTCTGTATTTTTATGTGTTCTTTAGCTATTTCTAGGACTCCATCGGTTCAAATTCCTTGACTATAGTGCAGTTGCCCTTCCAGCCATTACTCTTTTCTGTGCACTTTTCCTTTGATAAGTCTTCTATTTCTCAATTTTCCTTTCTGTAAAAATGTTGAGTGTGTGCTTTTGTTTATGTGATTGGTGTGTATGTATGATTGGTGTGGAGAGCAGTAGTGGTTCAGATCGCTATCTGACTGAAATCACTGAAATTACAATCCCTTCAGTAGGAGAGGTGGTGTGTCACCTAACAACTCTGGCCCCATACCTTTGTGGGAAAAGATGGGTGCTAGGAAAGTAATATCATAGTGACCGTACCCCATAAGTGGTAACTAGAGCTGGGGTATGCCATGCAGTGCAAATAAACAGAGAGTCACAATGGTAGCCTATGGACTGATGTTGGAAAAGAAGTCTGGTTGGTACCTGGGGTAAAGACAGTTATTCTGCCATAGCAACTAGCATTTATATTGTGCTGTAAGGATTGCAAAGCACAAATATAATGTCATTTATTCCTCACAACAATCCGAGAGGTAGGTAATATCATTATCCCTATTTTATAGATGAGGAGACTTAGTCTGATAGACTTATTCAGAGTCATGTAGCTAGTTAGTGTCTCAGACTGGATTTGAATTCAAGTCTTTCTAAGTCCAAGTAGAACAAAATCTCCACAGGGTCACCTAGTTTTTGTCTGTTTTCAAAGATGAATTTAGGTCTTTTTACAGATATCCATTTTGGGGGGTGGGTTACATACAGGCTAGGTAACTAGATTGCAGATGTCTCTGATGAACAATTAGAGATAAGGTAAAGTAAATTGATAATATGTTAATATTTTACTCCTCTCAAGGGTTTTTTTTAAATGATTAAAAAAATGTTCCTGGAAATCCAATGCTTTAATCAAAAGATTGATTCTCTAATGGTCGAAATTTTAGGCATCCTGGTAGCCTGCAATGGGAGTTCTAGGCTCATAGAATCCTTGAGTTGAAGTAGATCTCATCATTTTGTCGAACTCCTGTCTGAAGCATGAACTCCCCCTCCCAAACTTCATCAACAGTATTTGGGGATTGGGAAACATTTTGGTAGTACTCTTCAAGCCACAGCATATAGAAAGCTCTGTCTGCTTATTTATCAGATCTGTAACTACCAATTTTGACATATGGGGCAAATGAGGTGAGGGGGCAGGTGGCATGCTTCCTGGCTTGTGGCACTAGAACTGGAACCCTGGCACTGGATGCATAAGATTCTGATGTTTCTATAGGCAGTGTTGGTGAGGTGTGGCTTGTTGGTTAGTAGTTAAACGTTTATTGGTATTCTCCTGGATGTGACTTTCATGCTCAAGTTCAGTTTCTTGAAAACCATGAGCACGTGGTGTGTAGGCTAGGTTGCTCTCATTTCAGGAGTCAGAGATGTCTATGTAGAACCACCCTTTGGAGTGTAGAAAAATCCCCTCTGCTGTTCTTGTTGTTGTAGCAGCAGATGAAGAAAAATGCTGGACTGAAGAGGCAGAGGACATGTTCACATCCCCGTTCTGATGTTAGCTGTGGGACCCTGTGAGATGCTAGCTTTACCTTCTCTGGGCCCTCAGCTTTGGAGCGAAGGGGTCAGATTAAAGAAATGAATGGATGAATGATAGACTGATTAGTTAAAGTATTTGTTAAACAGTGAATGAATGAATGAAGTGTTTATTAAGTACCCACCGTATGCCAGGTACTGAGCTAGACACTGAGCCACAAAGACAAAAATGAGACAGTCATGTGGGGGGAGACAAGACATATAGGACAGTAATGGCCAGAAAGAGAAATTTTTTCTGGGGATTAATAGGAAGGCAAATGGAAACAGAGGGCAAATTATTGTCATCAGGCCTCAGACACTTACTAGTTGTGTGACCCTGGGCAAGTCACTTAACCCTGTTTGCCTCAGTTCCTCATCTGTAAAATGAGCTGGAGAAGGAAATGGCAAACCACTCCAGTATCTTTGCTGAGAAAACCCCAAATGTGACCAAATAGGGCCACAAAGAATTGGAAATGACTGAAAATGGCTGAAGAGTATCAGTAAAAACATGCATTTGAGACAAAATTTGAAGCTTCATCTTCCTGATGTGAAGGCTAGCTCTCTGTCCATGTATTGCCGTTCACCAGATATGGTGGGCCCTCAATAAATGCTTTCTGAGCAGAAAGGGGAGCAATATGGAGGCAGAGATTCTGTGAAGCTATGAGGTATAGGGCTGCACTGTTCCTTTGGATCTCCTTCCCCAATGTTTTTTCTCTGGCACGTGAAGGGGTTGTTTCCAAGTATCTTTATTGGTTCCTGACTTGGCTGGTCCAGCCTTTACTACATACCAGCATGGGAAACCAGGCAATAATGAAACTGTGAGATTAGATGAAATATTATATTGTCTGGATGAGTATATTAGTCTCTGACCTGAGAGTGGGATGTCATCCAGCTGGTGGTGGCTCTGGACATTCCCAGCCGTGCAGAGGGGAGCAGAGTTTACTTTCCTTGCGTTTTGTTTTTAGATTTGCTGAACTATGAGCTATGATGTTCTGATTTTCCCCAATGTTACCTAAGGCTCTTGATGATCAGTGGGAAAATCCTCAGGACTTGATTGGCTGCAGCAAATTTGAGATTTTATGCAAGTTCACAGCTAGAACCCAGGCCCAATTACTGTCAAGGGTTTGATTTTGCTGCTGTGAAAGCCCCATGGATTAGGCCTTTCAGAGGATAGAAAAAAAGCTGCTTCTGAACTTTATGCCTCCACTGGATACTCTGGGACAGAACGGTCCTTGGAGTGCCTGCACATTTACAATGTAAACGTTTTCTTTTCAAGGTCAGGGCTTGAAAGCACTAGGCTGCTATTGAAACTGCAGGGGCAGAGTTTGGAACAATTCTTCTTGGCGTTCTAAAAATATGGAGCTTTATTTGCAAACTGCAGGATGTAGCTTAAAAGACAGAGACTCAACATTAAAATTTTTCAAATTGCCACTTGTAGCTCATTTCTCTCTCTCTTTTTTGGCTGGGGTGGGGGGAGGCTCCATATGAGCAGCAACCAATTGCTGGATATTGCATCAAATTAACTCTCTTGGCTTCTAGAACCAAGCTGCCCCCACCCTCACTCATTCAGTACTGGTGATGTGTCATTAGATTCATGGAAGCAGATGCCCTGCTGGATTAGTGTACAATCTGAAATGCCAGCTGGGTAGCATCAAGATCATAGGTGAGAAAGCCGGGTAGCAGCTATAACATAATGACCCTTTCTTTACTGATGGTGGGGGCTGTACAGCAATTTTTTCAGTAGGTTTATTATACCTTCTCTTTGTGTTTCAGCCAAATAAGCCAATTTACTGGTCCTTGAACTTGACCTTTCATCTCCTACCTCCGTGACTTTGCTCAGGCGATTATCCATTCCATCTGGAATTCTTTCCATCTTTTTCTCTGTCTCTTACAATGCCAACTGTAGGGCTTACCTCATGTGCTCCTTTGGAGGAGAAGCCTTTCTTAATCCTTCTAGTTGCTAGGACTCTTCTCCTACATGCATATTTGTATTAATGGTTTTTAAGAGTCTTTATACTTTAATGGATTGGGAAACACTGAATTAGATGTTCTCCAAGGTCCCTTCCATCTTGAGCACACTATGAACCTATATATCTACAAACCTGATGGCATGGCCCCTTTAATGAAATAAAAGTGGCCAGTAGGTCCTAAAGTATTTGTCATAATAAGATCATAAGTTTAGGGGCCTTAGAAATCATCTAATCCCACCTCCTCATTTTACAGATGAGACACCTATAGTCTAGAGAACTGAACTTATTTTCCTAAGGTCAAACAAGATCATTAGATTATGGCAGTAAACCCTTGCCTTGCTTGTGAAGGCCAGCCAACTGGTCATGACATTATTGCTATAGGTATGATATATGGGCAGCATTGTAGCCTTTAAAGGATTTTGGGTGAATGCCATCCTGGTGGGAGAATGTGAGCCATGACTCATTAATCTGAGCCCCTGGGGAGTATGAACCAGGAGAAGGGAATAAGTAAGGAATATTTAATTGGACTCAAGTTGTTTCAGTCTGCTATGTTCTTGCAATTCTAGAGATCTAATAGTAACTGGAAGCAGTGGCCTAGGGTCTGGATGAAGCAGTAGCTTGGAAGAGTAATGGGACTGGGAGCTGGGTTGGTGGCATGAGCAGGGACATGTGTGTGCCAGACCTCCTGTCAAGGTAACAAGGAGTTTTGCTACATGGCAGGAGAGGTCCTAAAATTAGTTTGATGACAAGAGGGCTATGGAGACTAATTAATTGTTCTCTATGTATATGGTTAGATATCTAGAGGATACCTTAGGTGTAACTCCCTGTATTCTATAACTTAGCAAGTTTGTGTTCTGAATGTTTGCTTTACTTTTCATTTCTTTTTCTTAAGGGAAGAAGGAGCATGGTTTAGAGGAAAAAATGATGGTTTTAGAGATAGAGGACCTGGGTTTAAGACCTAGATCAATTATCCACTATTTTTGTGACTTAGAGAAATTTTCTGAACTTTTCCAAGCCTCATGTCCCTCATTTATAAAATAGGAACAAGGCTGTCATGAGGAAAGCCTTTTGCACATTGTAGAACACTACAGAAATATGAGTGGTTTTTATTTTACTAGTAAAATTCTTTTAGGAATACTCTGGAAAGCTAAGCTAAGAGATAAGTAGGAAAATGCTCCTTCTGAGGAGAATCTAGGGAGGGGGATGTTGGGAAACCACAGAGGACAAGCAAGTAAGGATTGGTGCCGGCGGTGGAGATATAGAAGGGGTCATCACCACAGCAGCTCAGTAAAGAAGTCTCAGTAGGGATCATGAAAAGAAGAAAACTCAAAGAGGAATGTGTCTGGGGGTTAGGTCTAGGAAGAGTTTTCTGCCTGGGATTGTTTCTTTACAGAGTTGTATGATCTCTGACTTCTTGGGCCCTGGGCCCTCTGACATGGGCACACCCAAGAGAATAGGGCTCAGAAAGAGCCATCAAAGATTTAGCTGTGTCCAAACTTTGGACCCAGCATTATCATCATCCACATTTTTCAGGGATCCCCTGATACTCATGGCTTCAGATACTTCATAGTATCATTTAGAGCACAAAACTTAAACAGGAACACACACACACACACACACACACACACACACACACACACACATACAACACAGAATGCCCAAGAATACAGATACACAGGGAAAGCCACTGGTCTTTTTGAATATTTGATTTGGGGAACTATATAGCTTTACCATGAAGAGTTCTTCCCTGGTTTCTTTTTTGTTCTCCCATTTCTCCTTCTCCCCACTTACTTCTCTCCCCAAGACAACCAGTTATGTAGTTGCTGAGTACAAATCCAGCTTTTACAAACACCAGCCAAGAAGGCTACCTTCCCCTGGCTTTTATGTGCTGCTTCCAGGCAGTCTCAGCCTGGGAGAGGGGATTCTGCCCCTCTTCAGAGTTGCTGCCTTTAGCTGTTCCTTTGCCATCTATCTTCTCAACTATTCTGACTTCCGTTAATGTGGCCACTAGAAGAGAGGTTACCAACACAACTTCAGATTTTAAAATTTAAATATTTTTCATTATTAAGTTTCTGTAACAAAATTGTTCATAAAACTTGTCTCAAAATTCCCAATTTGTCTCTAGTGAGAATTAAGCAAGAATGTCATAGACTTCATGAATTATACATCTTTACCCCCTCTGTGGTTCTTCAGGGATTTTTGAATGGCACAGTTTTTCAAAGAACATTATTTGGCATTGCTTGTACAGTGCTCAGAAAGCTGAGTGACTGATAGTTCTGTGAGTGACAGTTTCATGTCAATTTGGATGCTATTTTCTACCACCAAATTCCAAATTATTTCATCTACTTCTTCCCCACAGTCACTAATGGACATTTTGAATATCTACAAAAAGTTAATATTTATTTTTAAAGGAAACATAAAAAAGGTAGCATGCTGTGGTAGAAGACGCACTGGAAGGGGAACTGAGAACCCTGGACAGTGGTCCTGTGGGAATACACCTTGTGTAATCACCTCTACTCCAAGTATGTATTTTTCGGGTAGGCTGATAATGAAACAGAGGGGCCACAGATGACTGGCACACACACACACACACACACACACACACACACACACCCCTCTACCTTTCTGTTCAGCAGGCCAAGATGTCCATCTGTGATGTAGTCAAACTTCCTGAGTCTGATTCCTAGAAAATGGACAGCCTGATGACCTGAACTCCATTATTTCTTCTGCAAGTGTTATCTCCTCTGTGTCTCAGTTCATCATGGCAGATGTCTTTCCAAATCTTTGTGTAGCTTTATTGCTTCATAGACCCATGGCTACCTTATGTATTTCTTCCAAGAACATGCCCTCTATTTGATATTTCACAGAAGCATCCTCAAAAGGATTTTCCAGTGGGCTGACCCCTCTCTCATGTTTGGATTAGGAGGCAGTATATATAGGATGCAATACAGTTGAAAGAACACTAATTTTGAAGTCAGGATGTGAGTTTAAATCCACCTCTGTTATTTGCTATCTGTGTGACTTTGGGCAAGTCACTTATTTTTCCTTTAAAAGTCCATGATCTTATGACTGTCTCAGGAAATTCCCCATGAAGAATTTCCTACAAGCACTTAAGATTACTTTAAGGGATCTTTCCTCCTAAAATTGCTGAAGGTTCAGTGGCTTGTCCAGGGTCCTGAACTTGTACTCAGAAGGTTTACCAGAAGGCATAGTGCCATTTATGGGCAAGCCCCCAAGCTTTTAGCAATCTTAAGAGATGGAAAGGTCCTTCTCAGCACCATGAGTCTTGTCTTCGGCTGTGTGAGTGCTGCTTTGTCTGATCTGGTGTTTCCAACTGGGGCTTCTGACCTACATAATTCTCAAGGGTCCATGTTTATAGCAAATATAGATGCTGTCCTGTGAAAAAGTTAAGCTCCCAAGTGGTACCAAAACTTCATAGGAACTAACAGAGAAAGCTTTCTTCTGTATCAGAAACTAACAGGGAGGGGAAATGAGAGCTTTGAGCTATTGCTTCTTTCTACTATCTGGCAGTAGGTAAGAGGTAGTGGCATACCAACAGAACAAGGAGAAGGAAAGAGACTGTGACAGGGTCACGTGGTCCAGTGATTAAGACAATAGTTATGCCCATGTTTGATTGAGATAAGAGACAAGCATATAGTTAACTTTCTTTTTAAAAAAAGCTTTTTAAAAACAGATGAACTTGGGCAAATATTAAACAAATGCCATACTTGAATGTAATGGAATACTATTGTTCCATAAGAAATGGACTAGACCCCTGGGAGTATGTGAATATGTCCATTGTGTGTGTGTGTGTGTGTGTGTGTGTGTGTGTGGTGTGTGAAACCTAAGACAATCTATTTTCTAGAGGCAGATTTTTGTATGATTTTTCTATCTTTTCAAAGACTATTAGTTCCTAGTGCTGTTTATCCACATTTGTTCTACAAATCCAGATTGAGTACCAGCGATTGTCTGTAATGACCAGTCCAAGTAGTGATCAACAGTATTCAGTGATCTTTCAAATATATAATGTTTAGTCGACACCCATTGCTTGAGTTTTGACAAGTCTCTCATGTCAAAGATTTCTAGTTTCTGGAACCATTCAGTTTTTGTCTGTTTTTGAAAATCTTTTCTTTTGACATACCTCTTTTATTAAATACTAACTTACTAATTCCATGGGTCATGCAAATGAAACAAAGGTGCCTCAAATGAAAGGTATTAGAAAGAAAACAATTATTGATTACCTAGAATGACAGATAGGGTTGTGAAAAGAACCATGGAAAAAGAGGCAGGAGTTCTAGTTCCAGCTCAGGCACTTATTCATTAATTACTCATTGAGCAAGCACTTGGCATGTTTGTTGAGAAACTACCAGATACATTGGGATCCAGAGCATGTGAGCCTTGGTTTTCAAGATATGGAATTTTGACTTCGAGAATCATAGAATCTCAGTGTCGAAAGGGACATTAAAGACCATCTAGCCCAATGTGTACCTGAAAAAAAAATCCCAAAATGCCATTGAATAGGCATCCATACTTTGTTTGAAGATCTCCCATGAGGAGAAATGCAGTATCTCCAGAGACAGCCAATTTCCTTTTTGAAGATTAAAAAAAAATTCCTTTTGAAAATAATCAAGCCTAAATTTGGTTCTATAACTTCCATCCATTTCTTCTATTTCTGTCATCTGAGGCCTAAAGCAATCTAATCCTTCCTCCTCAGATGATTACTCTTAAGCATTTTGAAGACAGCTATCACGTCTTGTATTAGTCATATGAATTTAGCAGGCAATAGGGAGTCATTAGTGTCCTTTGTAAATGAGGAGGTATGATTTTTTAAATATATCACTCAATAAACAAACATTTATTAAGTGCTTATCTAAATATTTATTACATGTATTGTGCTAAGTTCTAGGAATACAAAGAAAAGCAAAACAAACAAAACAGAACAAGAATACCAATCTCTGCTCTTAAAGAACCCAGTCTCATGGGAGAGACAACATGGAGATGAGTAGGCACAGCACGTACAAAATACAGAGAGAGTAAATCAAGATAATGTGAAAAGAGGAGGCTTTGGCAGCTAAGGAGTTGCTGCTATAAATATTTTGCACACATGGGCCTTTCCCCTCAGACTTCCACCTCTTTGGGATATCTTTCATGGTAGTATTACTGGGTCAAAGGCGGTGTGCACACAATTTAGTGAATTTTGGAGGATCTTTCCAAATATTTTCTAGAAAGGTTGGACCACTTTGGAGCTCCACCAACAGTGTATTAGTGTACCTTCCCTTTCACAGTCTCTCTACCAATTGTCATTTTCCTTTTTTTGTCATCTTTGCCAGTCTGATGGGCATGAGAGAAACTTGAAGTCACTTTAATCTTCCTTATTGGTAGTGATTTGCTGCATTTTTCTTATAGGTATTGGCAACTTGCATTTCCTCCCTTTAGAATTTCCTTTTGAACATTTATTGATTAGGAATGACTTTTATTTTAATGTATTCATATCCTCTCAAATATTTTTAATATCAAAACTTAATCAGAGAACTTTCTTTCAAAGATTTTTCCCAGTTAATTCTGTCTTCCAAATCTAATTGCACTGATTTTGTTTATTCAAAACCTTTTCAATTTTACATAACTAAAATTATATATTAAATGTTTCCTGATGATTAGATTAATACCAAGATATTAGGAAAACTATAATAATAGAATATATTCATAACCAAACCAATGGATATCATATGGTTATTTCAATAGATACAGAAAAAGCTCTTGATAAAATACAGTCAACACCCATTTGTTTATAAAAACACAGTAATAAATAGATCTTTCCTTAAGAGTCTAACATCTATCTAAAATCAAGAGCTAGCGTTATCTATAATGAAGAAATTCTTGAAGCCTTTCCAATAGGATTAAATATAACTAAGAATGTCCAGCGTCATCACTATTATTTGACATAGATTTTAGAAATACCAGTTAAGACAATTAGACAAAAAAATTGAGGGGATAAGGATAAACAAAGAGTAGTTAAATTACCATGTTTTATAGGTAATATGATAATTTACTTAGAGAATATAAAATTATGAATGGTTTTCAATGAAATTAATGATCTCAACCTATTTTCCAGGGAAGTTGTTTTTGAAAGTAGATACCTCACATCTTATTTTTTTTCAGTCTTTTGATTTTGTTTTATTATTTCTTATTGTCTCACCATTACTGATTTCTATTTGTTTTTCTGCTAGTTTCCTACTTTCTATTATAATCCATTTATTCTCCATTTTCCAAAGTTCTAATTTCATTTATTAAAAATTTACCTTTATTTTAGCCCCTCTTGGAGTTCTTGTGAAATTGAAATGTTCTTGCATAAACAAAATCAATGAAGTTACATTTGGAAGAAGCAGTTAACTGGGAAAAATTCTTTGAAGTAAAGTTCTCTGATAAAGGTTTCATAGCTCTATGGGTTCTCATATTCTTCTGTATTTATATTTGTTTTTTCTTAATGTATGTTTATATCTTCATTATATTGAGAGTTTTTTTTATTTACTCACATATGGATTTGGACATTGTGATAGCGCCAGGTTCTCACCTCTGCCTCCACGTCCACCCACACACTCATGGATGAGGTAGGCGAGCTCTGATGTTTCCATTCCCTTTTATTGTCTGGAAGCTTCTGCGGCTATAGTTTTGAATGATGTGGTTAGGATTAGCTCTCACCTTCTATCACAATCCCTGGGTTCTATATCAGTATTTGCCCAATACAGCAAATGGCCCTGGGCCCATCTCTACCCACAGGTGAGAGAGATCTGGACTACTGGACTGGCGAAAGTGGAAGAAAAACAGTGAGAAATTTTCGAGGCAGAACTGATAACATTTGGCAGCTGATTAGACATGGACATGAGGTGAGAAGGAGGAATCAAAGATGATCCTAAGATTTCAAGCCTGAGCAGTTGTGACAATGGTGCTATTTTTCACTAGAAGCAGGAAATCAGAAATGAGTAGCTGGTTTGCTATGAGCAGAAGATGGATTCAGATGGTGACATGTTGAGTTTGAGACCCAGCAGAATCTACAACAAAGATGTGCTGGAGGTAACTGGAATTAGTATAAATTTTGAGATCCAGAAAGAAGGTTAGAGGTGCAGACACAATTTCAAGTCATCCATAAGGACATGATAAATAAAGCCAAACAAGAGAATGGGAGTGGAGGACAAAATAAATTTGATGAGTTAGTCATCACCAGTCACTCAGAGATAGGAGTACTTAAGAAGTAGGAATTGCAAGAGAACCAAGAACATGTGCTTTCAAAGAAGCGATGAGAGAAGAAGATATCAGAAAGGATGTATATATGTATATATATATATACATATATATGGTGGTGGTAAATTGAGGATCACAGGGTGCAAAAAGAACAAGACAGATGAGGACAGAGGGAAAAGTCATTGGATTTGACAATAGGTAGTCAATGGTAACCTCCAAGTGATCAATTTCACCAGAGTGAAGGGAATAGAAGCCAGCCAAATGGAGTAGGAAGAAGAAGGAGATAAAATCAATGAGTGCAGATTCCTCTTTCAAGATGTTCAATGTTAAAGATAAGAAAAAAGTAAGAACCATCAAATGATTTGTTCATTTCTAATTTGTACCACCTGCTTCCCAAAGGTTTGGAGGTGGCTTAGAAATGAAAACAAAGGTACAGTATAATATCAAACATTTTAGAAACCAAGTCAGTAGAAGATAAAGAACATGTGCTATCAGGGATTGCACATTGTTGGCACTTAATAGACACTTGTTAAGTTGATTTTATATAATACTTGGGCAATAAATTTGGCAGCATGTTCTTGGCAGGGAAGGCAAAAGGAGAAATCCATTGGGTTGTGTATTTTTCATTCTCTTACAGGAGCGTCTAAAATTCTTCTGCAGTGGCAAGCGTCTTCTTGATATAAATTGTAACATGAAATTTTGTAAAGATGGATCAAATGAAAATGAAAAGCATTATACAAATTAATAATAATGAAAGTTGACATTTATATAGCGCTCATGTGCCATGTACTATACTAGTGCTCTGCAGTTTTTATCTCAACTGTTTTTAACTCAACACACCTGTGGGATGTAGGTGCTTTTTATTATAGCCTTTTTGTAGATGAAGAGATTGAGACAAGCAGAGGTTAAATGACTTTGCCCAGGGTCACACAAGTAATAAGTGTTTGAGGAGAATTTGAATTCAGGTATTTCTGACTCCAGACTTGGTGCTCTATCAACTGCACCATCCAGCTCTCCCATTAATGTGTGAATTAAGACATTGTTATAACTTTATTCTTTGTTTTAATGAATAAACATTTATGTAAACTGTTACCCTTTTAGACAATTAGCTTAACTGTGTTACATTTGCATCATACTTTTAGTTTCTCAAAGTCATTTCATATATGATATCTTATGAGTTCCACCACAAATCTACAAGATAAACAGGAAGGTTTTATTAACTCTGCTAGACAAAGGAGGAAACTGAGACCCAGATAGGGTAAGTGACTTACCTAAGGTCACAAAGTCAGTTAGTGACTTATATTTTAATGGAGTAAAAAAAAATGGAGACTTTGTGAATCCAGAATTTTACTTTGGTATAATATCAGATGGTCATTGTATTATTTCTATATTAAAAATCTAGGTGTCACTATTGTCAGCATCTCATATTCTTATTTTTGAAAAATGAAAATGCTACTGACTGCGTAAGTTTCAAATGTTTATAAAAACTATACCTATGTCTTATCTCTTTGATGAATTTGACCTATAATTTGATTATATAAGAAAACAACCCTGCAGGAGCCCTCTGAAGGAACAGGAAAGAGCAGAGGAGATGAGGAGCAAAAACAGCTGATGGTAACAAGCTCAGTGGGGAGTAGAAAGGGAAAAAGTGATTGTTAATAAAAAATGGATTTTCATCTAAAATGGAAAAAATGAAAGGGTAAAACAACTGTATTTTTAAAAATGGTAGGATTTGCTTCCATTTATGGGTGTAATGGAAAAAATAATCCAAATGTCATTGGGGTTAAGATTGGGTTAAATTGAAAAGAAATTCAGCTTGGGGGAAATGGCAGAACTGAGCTCAAAGATAAAGCATATATCGAAGAACTACATGTACGAGGGAAATGGTCCTAATTTGGACAGTCATTTTTCAGTGACCTACAGTGGCCTCTCTGTTCATGATACTTCTCTAGTCTCCAGACTCTTCTGTAAAGACTTGGATGAAAATATCAGGGTTCTTTGTTAGCCACTTTCTATATCAAGAAATTTGGGGAGAGTATTCAGTTATGCTTATTGAGATTCTGGATGTCCTTGAAGGTAAGCAGCTATGTTCGTGGTAAGAGCAACGGAATGGGTGTCAGAAGACGCAGGTTCAAAACTAACCCTGCCACTTACTTCCTGTGGGAGTTCGTGCAAGTCTCTTACTCTGACTTTATTCCTTCATCTGTCAAATGAAAGGGCTAGATTAGCAACTTTCTGGGGTCCCTTTTGTTCTTACATTGATGAGCCTATGCTTTCTAGAGTATCATCTGAAGACGGACAGGAATGCAGACAATAAAAGAAAGGAGTGCGTCATCTTAGCTCTAGCCCCACCTACAGCAAGTATAAAACAATTTCTCAGAATTCCTAGAGACTGAAAGAGTGCCCACTCAGAGAACAAACATACAGATAATTAATACTAGTAAGTATATGTGCCGGTGTGAGACAAAAAAGGATGGGAAAAAGAGGTAGAGAGAGAGAAGAGCCTTACAGTCAGGAAGAACTGGGCTCAAGTCCTGCCTCAGACACAGGGTGACTATGAGGCCATGGGTGGGTCATTTGGTTTCTTCACACTCTAGCAACTCTCTAAGATCATAAATTATTAATGAGTTGCTGATTTACATTGGTAAAAGGTGTTCCCAAAGCAGGAGTTATGCTGATATTTGCTGATGACATCACAGGTTAAGAACAGTATGGTTTTGACCTGTGGTTTCACATATATATTTATTTGCTAATATGAAATGACAGAAGAATATCCTTGTTGGAAATTTACAAAATCGATTAAGTCATCAGTCCAGTAAAATAATATGTATTAGATACACACTAACATAACATAGCAAACATAATAATATGCACCTACCACACACAGTACTACATATATTCCATAATGTGATGCAGATATTGTACACACATGGCATAGAATTATAAGCACATATGTATATACATATATGTATAAATACACATATCTACAAATGCATATGTAAGAAGCACATCAATAGGGGTCTATAAACTATATATTAGAAAAATGTCCCCAACCCATCAGGATGAATCCCTAGAATCTTCCTGGGGTTTTATGTGATATATGCGGTGTGTGTGTATGTTTGCATATGTTTATATATATATATCTGTATGTATATGTACATGTGTATACAGTATATATTCAAATCAATGAACTTAAATCCTATAGTTTCATGATTTCTAAACCTTCCCTATCATTGTAACCAATGGCTTTGCTCCCACCCCAAGGACTCTGGATCATAGAGACTGAGTTCTGACTTATTAAGAGGGAGCTGATCCCAAGAGAACCAATTTCTTTTCTTGGCTGTTGACTGTTCTGATCAGAGGCTTTCCAATATGAAAACTCAGCTGACAGTAGTTCCCTGTAGAACAGGGGCACGTATAAGGAGGTAGGGCACTGCCAGAAGGAAGGAAAGTCCACATGGGGAACTGCAGTCATACAGACTCAAGCAGCATGAGAACATTGGAAAGGGATATGTCACTTCAAGACATTTTGGGGATGGAGACAAGCGGCAAAAAATAACCACATTTATGTGGAGTCCAGACATCAAACAATTTCCACCTGAACCAAAAGATCAGGAAGGATTTCTTATTTTCTTTAAGGATTAGAATCTAGCTAGCTTGAAAGTGAATCAGTGGCATTCCTGGAGTGTTTCCTAGTTTAAAAAGCAAATTTATCCCTGTTATCTCATTTGGTCTTCACAACAATTTTGTGAGGTAGGTAGGGCAGGTATTATTATTTCCATTTTATGAATGAAGAAATTGAGGAACAAAGTGAGGAAATGACTTTCCCAAAGTCCCACTACTTATAAATGACAGAACCAGGATTCAGAGTCAGATGCCTTATCCAACATCCAGCAATAAAGACAAGAATAAAGTTTATATAATATTAAAAGCTGGACAAAACTGGAACCTGTTCTACCTATAATTTATTTGAGTGAAAATAGTCTGTAGCCTGAGCTCCTGCACTTTGTAGAAAAGGATTTGGAGGAGGGAGTTGTAAGTCTATACTCCCAAGGTCATGGTCTCAAAAAGTGAGGGCCTCTTATGTTTAACATGATTGTATGTGTCTAATCTATATCAGATTGCTTGATCTCTTGGAGGTGGAGGAGGGGAAGGAGTGAGGGAGAAAAATTTGGAACTCAAAATCTTATAAAAATGAATGTTGAAAACTATTTTTACATGTAATTGCAAAAAAATACTTTTAAAAATGAGGTTCCTCACTTTGTCCCTGGTGGTGGTAGTTGATAAAATTAAGAATAAAAGCATAGAGCTAGAAGGAGCCTTGGATTTTTCTCTCATGTCCATGCCTTTGTACCGACCATCTCTCATGTCTGAAAGGAAGTGTCTCCCAACTTCCACTTCATAGAATCTCTCTCTTCCTTTAAGATGTTGCTTAGCTTAGGCACCACCTTCTGAATGAAACTTTTTTTCACCCTCCCATCCTTTTCATCAACTGTCAGTGTCCTTTCTCCTCAAGTGCCATGTATTTAATATATAGTGTGTGCACATATATGTACACATACATGAATGTATGTGTCTATGTATGTGTGTGTATATATACATACATACACATATGTTTGTATAAATATGTTTTTGTGTGTATATATTTACTTTTACTAATGCTATTTATGCTGTTTATATATTTTTGTATGTACTTTTAGCCTCCTCCATTTGAACGGTTTTCATTCTTTGTATTTGTATCTGTAGTGCCCAGCCCTGAGTCTGACATACATAGGAATTTAATAAATATTTGTTGATCTATTGATTAGAGGTCATCTAGTCATAGGATCATAGAAATTGATATGGAAGGGACCTTAATCCTCAATTTACAGATGAGAACTGAGACCTAGAGGGATCATGTGACTTTCAAGGTCATAAAGGTAACAAATGGCAAAGCCACAATTTGAACTCAGGGCCTCTCACTCCTTGGAGTTTGGGATTTTTTGCCACATTTCTCTGTTAGAGAGAATGTTGTGTTAATTAGACCAACCAAGATCAGGGGGGCTGGGTCTCAACATGAGCCTGATCAATTGCCTCCTTCTGTGTCTCTATACTGTACACCTAATGCTGACCAGCTGCTTGGCAAATACATATGATTGGTCACAAGGGGAAGAGGAAAGAATATGAGTAGATTAGTGTAAATCATTCCTTACTATGGGAAAAAGTGGATATCAAAATACATGTCTGATTGAGGGTGGATTATGAGTAGAGTCTTTGGGTAATAAAAACATTTCAGATACTAATACAAGGAACAACTTCTCAGAGGAAAAGTTTGTTAGATATAAAAATGAAATGTGGCCAAGTATAAGACTGTTGCATATGCTCTGAGGTCAGAGAATGCTTTCTATTAAAAACAACAACAATCCATAAACGATGTCTCAATTTATGAAGCAACAATGAAATATTGGCTATTGAAGAAGATTTAGAAATCATCCAGCTCAACTCCCTCATTTTACAGATTAGGAAACTGAGGAACAAAAATGATTTACCCAATGTGACATAAGAAGATAGAGGCCTACATCCCAAGTCATCTGTCTCCCAGTGTAGCTCCTTTTCCCAATAATAATAACTCATATTTCTAGAGTACTTTTGATAGCACTTTCCTCAGAACTGTCCTGTGAGGTAGGTAATACATGCATTTTTATCCTCATTTCCCCAGGAAATTTCAATTTGAAATTTCACAACTTGGACATAGAACTAGTGTATATCAGAGCTGGTATGCAAACTCTGGTCTCCCATCTTCAAACCAAGGGCTCTCTTCTACTCTACCACACTGCCTCTCTGCCAATGTAGAGGAACAATAATTCAGTAGCTAAGAAAGACCTGTATTTTATTGGATTTCTGGGAGATAAGATGGTGGAATAAGCAGTAAATTGCCATTCACATATTTACCTCCAAACAACCATAAAATAGCACCATAAAACAAATCTTGGAATAGCAAAACCAGCAAAAAGATGGGGTGAAATAGTCTTTGAGAACAAGAAACTTGAAAGATCAACAAGAAAGGCCCGTCACTCAGGTAAAAGCAGAGTGCAGTCCAACACAGGAAGCATCCCAGCAAGCCAGCAGGGAGATCACCACAGCAAACCAGCTATGCATCCTTACCCCAGTGTAGTGGTGGAAGCAAAGGCCAACACCCAGGATCCCTTGTGTCCCTCAGCATTGCCAGAGGAATGGGCAGGCTCCAGTTCTGAAAACTGTCACATGCTTCAGCATACAGCCTAGGCAAACAGCCAACCTCCAGTGGCCAGACCACCATTCGCCTCAGTGTATCCCTGGGGATATGTAGAAACTTCAGCACACTCCAGACACCATCACTAAGACCCCAGCTCAGCACTAGGTAAGTGGCCAGACCCCTATGACCTCCAGTAGCATGAATCCCCCACCCCCTCAGACATGAGGATCCCCCAGGGGCCTCAAGGCAATATCAGCATAGGACAAGGTAAACAGTCAGGGTCTTGCAGCCCCTGGAAGAAGAAGCTTGAGACAGTGCCACTTCTACCACAGCAGCAGAGCTCCTATTTAAAAGAAAGGAAAAAGGCCAAAAAATATGAACAAAAAAACAACAACAAAAACTGACCATAAAAAACTATTATGGTGACAAGGAAGACCAATATTTAAACACAAAAGAGGACAACCATGTCAACACACCTATGGGAAAACAAAAATGAAAAATGATAAATGATCCCAAGACCAGGAAGAACTCATAGGAGAGTATAAAATGAATCTTAAAAAGCAAGTAAAAGAGGTAGAAGAAAAGCTGGAAAAAGAAATGAGAGTGATGCAAGCAAACTAGGAAAAAAAGAGTCAACTATTTGGAAAACTGCTTAAAAAGTAGAACTGATCAAATGGAAAAGGAGATACAGAAATCCACTGAAGAAAACAACTCCTTAAAAAGTAAAATTGGCTAAATGGAAAAGAAAGTACAAAAGCTAATTGAGGGAAACAACTCTTAAAAGTTAGAATTGCATAAATAGAATCTAATGACTCTATGAGACATCAAGACTCAATCAAACAAATTCAAAAGAATGAAAAAAATAGAAGAAAATGTAAAATACTTCATGGGAAAAACAACTGACTTGTAATATAGATCCCAGAGAGACAATGTTGGAACCACTGGACTACTTGAAAGTCATAATCAAAAGGAAAAACTAGATATTATCTTTCAAGAAATTATCAAGGAAAATTGCCTCTATATTCTAGAAAAAGAGGGCAAAATACGCATTGAAAGATTCCACTGATCACTTCAGGAAAGTGATACCAAAATGAAAACTCCAGGGAACGTTGTAACTAAATTTCAAAACTATCAGGTCAAGGAAAAAATTTTGTAAGGGGACAGAAAGAAACAATTCAAATGTCAGGGAGTCACAATCAGGATTACACAGGACTTTTTAGCACCCATGACATTAGAAAACTGGAGGTCATGAAACATGGAGAATTACTTACCTCGCAAAACTTAGCATGATACATGAAGGGAAAAAAATCATCATTCAATGAAATAGAAGGATTGAAAGCTTTTATAAGAAGATCAGATTTAAACCAAAAAATTGATCTGCAATGTCAAGATCCAAGAGAAGGGAAAAGAAAACATAAGCTCAATAGAGTTAAACTGTTTACATCCCTACATGGGAAAATGATACTTGTAATTCTTAAAAATTGTATCACTAATAGTACAGCTAAAAGGAATATACACAGTGGGTACAGGCATAAGATGAATTTGAGGGAATGACATACAAGTAATTAAGAGATAAGAAAGAGGAGTAGACTGGATGCAGAAGGAAGAGGGAGGTAAAATGTGGTAAATTATTTCACATGAAGAGACAAGAAAGCCCTATTACAGTGGAGGGGAAGATGGGAGGGCGGGTGATAGTTATCACTTGAACCTTACCCTCATCAGTATTGGTTCAAAGAGGGATATACACAATCAGTTGAATATTGAAATGTATCTTAACAAATTGGGAAGGAGGGGAGGAGACTAAGAGAAGAGGGGAAGGGAAGATTGACAGAAGGGAGGGCAGATCAAGGGAGGTGGTATACAGAAGCAAAACACTGGTGAGAAGGGAAAGGGTATTAGGAGAGAGAGGACAAACAGGAGAAAAAAATAGGATGAAGGGAAATAAACAGTAATCATAACTGTGAATGTAAATGGGATGAACTCTTCTATAAAATGGAAGCAGATAACAGAGTGGATCAAAAACTAGAATCTGGCACTATGTTGTTTACAAGAAACACATTTGAAGCAGAGAGACACATACAAAGTAAAGGTAAGGGACCAGAGCAGAATGTATTATGCTTCAGAGGAAGCAGAAAGAATAGGGGTAGCAATCTTGATCTCAGACAAAGTGAAAGCAAAAATAGATTTAATTAAAAGAGATAAGGATGGAAATTACATCTTACTAATAGGTACCAGATAATGAAACAATATCGATACTAAACATATATGTGCCAAGTGGTATAATACTAAAATTCTTAAAGAAATTGAGTCATGTACAAAAATATTTGTAGCAGCACTCTTTGTGGTGGCCAAGAACTGGAAATTGAGGGGATGCGCATCAACTGGAGAATGACTGAACAAGTTGTGGTACATGGATGTAATGTAATACTGTTGTGCTGTAAGAAATGATGAACAGGAAGACTTCAGAGAGGCCTGGAAGGACTTATATGAACTGATGCTGAGTGAAAGGAGCAGAACCAGGAGAACTTTGTACAGAGCAACAACCACAGTGTGTGAGGAATTTTTCTGGTAGATTCAGCCCTTCACAGCAATGCAAGGACCTAAAAAATTCCCAATGGACTCTTAAGGCAAAATGCCTTCCATATCCAGAGAAAGAACTATGGAATTGGATTGCAGAAAGAAGCAGACCATTTCCTCTTGTGTTTTGTTTTGTTTTGATGGTTTCTCCCATTCATTTTAATTCTTCTGTGCAACATGACTAAGGTGAAAATGTATTTAATAAGAATGTATGTGTAGAACCTATATAAGATTGCACGCTGTCTCTTGGAGGGAAGGGGGAGGGGAAAAGATGAGGAAGGAAGGGGAAAAAATCTAAGATATTTGGAAGTGATTGTAGAAAACTGAAAACAAATTAATTTTGTAAAATTAAGTGAGTTACACAAAGAAATAGATAGCAAATCTATACTAATGGGGGACCTCAAATGTCTTCTCTCAGAACTCAATAAATCCAACCAAAAATAAAAGAAAGAAACTAAGGAAGTGAATAGGATATCAGAAAAGTTAGGACAGATGTTTGGAAAAAACTGAATTGGAACAGAAAAGAATACATCCCTTTCTCAACAGCACAGGGCATCTATGCAAAAATTGACCATGGATTGGGGCATGAAAACCTCAAAATTTCATAAAAGTGACATTCAACAAAGGTCAGTGGAAAGATAGGTTAAAAATTAATTGGAAACTAAATAATCTAATCCTAATTAATAAGCATGTCAAAGAACAAATTATAGAAACAATCAATAATTTAATTAAAGAGAATGACAACAATGAGACAACATACCAAAATTTGTTGGATGCAGCCAAAGCAATACTTAGGAGAAAATTTATTTCTCTAAATTCTTATATCAACTGAATAGAAAAAGAACAGATCAATGAGTTGGGCATGTAACTAAAAAAACTAGAAAAATTGCAAATTAAAAATCTCTAATTGAGAACCAAATTGGAAATCCTGAAAATCAAAGGTGAGATTAATAAAATTGAAAGTTAAATAAAAAAACTATTGAGCTAATTAATAAATCTAGGAGCTGGTTTTAGAAAAAAACTCCAGTAAAATAGATAAGCTATTGGTTAATTCTATTAAAGAAAGAAAAAGACCCAGAAAGATTCATTTATTTGTCCAAGTTCATACCAGTACTTAGGGGAAGCACGGGAATGGAAGCTAGGTTATTTCAGAATAACAGAGTTTCAGAGTTGTTCAGCTGACCATTCACACTAACTCACTTGTGAAAAATAATCCCTTCAACAAACATAGCCAAGAGGTTGTCTAATCTTTACTTGAGGAACTATGGTAAATGATAATAATAAGAGCTAGTGCTTACATAATGCTTTAAGCCTTGCAAAATGCTTCACAAATAACTCATTTTATCATCACAGCAACCCTGGGAGGTTAGTACTATTATTAGTACTATTATTATTCCCATTTTATAGAAGAGAAACTAATGCAGACAGGAGTTAAGTGATTAGCTCAGGTTCACACAGCTAGTAAGACTCAGACTAAATTTGAACTCAGGTCTTCCTGACTCCAGATATATATAGAAATAATATTGATTCTGGAGTCAGAGGATTGGGATGCAAATCTTCTCTCTGACACCTGTGTGATATTGGAGATGTCACCCTCCCTGGGCTTCATTGCCCTTATCTTTAAAATGAGGAGTTTGTTCTAGTCAGCCTTTGGGTCACCTCTCAGCTCTAAAACTACAGTCATGTGGGTTATTGTTCTCATGTTACTCCTGCATGTTGTGTCTGAAGAGACAAAGGAGTCTTATTCTAACCCACTAAATACTTTGACTTAGCAATCTGAATTCTCTCTTCTCATTACTGTTTTTTTTTACATTTGTTTTGGTCTTTAGTCACAAAATCCTTTAAAGAAAACTGATATTCATAAAAGACATGGAATGAGAAAGAATCTGGATTGAGCCTGACCCTCTCCATGAACTCAATACACCCCCCACTACCTTCTCTTGACCTGCTTTCTTCTAATACCTTGAATCTCCTGGGAATTGTGATTGCCTCCAGTATGTGGGATGAAATAAGCAACTCTGTAATCATGACCCCACCAAACTCTACTTTATATTTAAAGAGATTTTTTCATTTTAGCCATGTAGTCCTAATCTGACAAATCCCTTGATATAGCAAACATTTCCTGAAGTCCTGTTTCCCTATCAAGAATTTCAGAGCCAGTGAACCCAGTTATAATGAATGGTGCCTGTTAGAATGAACCATCATTCAACAGCATAAGTTATTTTAATGGGCCCATCACTTGAAACTAAACTTTCACCATCTGTTCTACCCTTTAACTGCAAATGCAAAAAGAACAACATTCCCAGTAGCATCATAAAAAGTTAGATATAAGAGATTTAAATGCATGTTTTGGTTCTGTAGCCTGTTCAATGTACATCTAGAGATCAGCTTATTTTGGATTTTTTTCATGGCATACTCAGAATAGAGATTTGTAATTCTTTTGCACACAAAAAATTGACTATTGAGCTGGTACAGAAAATTTTTTGCTGGCATAATGTTGCAAGACCCCCACAGAAAATAAAGCAGAAAATTATGTGTAAAATAAATGCAAAAATAATACCAGAAATGGAATTTATTGAGTTTGTTTTCTGCCTCAGAACTGACTAGAGAGCTGTGTAGTTCATCCAGGCTCATATATTCTTTTTGGTATGAAAAACTACATTATAGCACATAACAATCTTTCATACTAACAAAAATTATGTGTGTGCAAACATACGTTTGTTTACTGAATTCTGTTTTCTCCTTTACTATAGTATATAACTTCTTTCCAACTTTTGATCATAGCTGTCAATTATTTTTCAATATATTAAGAAGGAAGATTGTGCACTGAATTTGATCAGTTTTCCCTGGAGCATGTTTTAACTCATATTTTTCTCATGTAGATGTAAGAAAGAAAAAAATCATTCTCCTTATGCCTAGAAAATTTCAGATTCATGTGTTATAGAAACATTTTTTGTATGTGGCATGACTGAAGGATAGCAATATGGAAAGGCTATCATGTGAGTCCATTGGTACATACCCTTGGAGAGACAGTACAGATGGAACACGAAGTTGGGTTCAAAACCAAATAGAAAGAGGAGAGAGGGCTGGACTACACTCAGGAAGTCATGTAGTTCTATTGCTGATCACAAGTTGTTCCTTGAAACAAATGTTCATCTGTTTTTTTTAGCATCAGTAATCTTCCATTGATTCTATATATCTGCAAGCCATGGTATACCACAGATTCCAAAGAATTAAAGTTGGATGAAAGGATGATGATAAAAGGAAAATGATGAAAGGATGTATAGTGAATGTGACTTCTGGCTTTTGAGAACAAGGAATACTCTGATTAATCCCTCAAGACCAGTGAGTTGGGAATATGAGTGAAAATGTAACCAGTCCCAGAAAGAGGCAGGCTAGGTAGGAACCTATTACCCAAAACTTTATAGAGGAAGTCAGTCCGAGAGGGTCTCAAAAATGAAATAGTGAAGACACAGACACAAAAGAAAAGATAGAAACTGTCTATATAGAGAAGCAACTGAGATTTTTAAAAGGCATAGAAAGAGTATGGCAGTAAGGGTAGGTAATGAAGGATAAACACAAGTGTTATGTTTTTTTCCAGGAATTCTAAAGCTTGTAATGAAAACTCAGGATAATGAAATAGGTTTTTTTAAAAGCTATTTTAAATGCAACAGGAAGATAAAAAATGAAATTGGATTGTTGTTTAGGTTGGATGGGAAGATGATAACAGGCAGTGGATATGACATTTATTTTGCTTCTGTTTTCTTTACTAAAGAAGACAATACTTGGACTGGAAAAGATAGAATAAAAACGATCAAGAGGAAGCAGAAACAGAAAATAAATGAAAAGATGTTAAGACCTCAAGAAGCTGTCCTGAATACCTTACTCTCACCAGTTTGGGATGAATTATATCCCATGGTATCAAAAGAACTTCAGGCTATGATCACTGGGTGATCACTGAAAAATCAAGGAGAGTCAGAAAAGTGCCTCTGGACTGAAGATGGATAAGTATCAAGATTTTCATAAAAGGAAAGAGAGTAGGGTTTTCAAAGTATTGAATAGTGAGTTAGAATTCAATTCCTAGATATGGCTTATGAGCATTTAGCTTGATTAGATAGATGATCAATAAAAGTCAGTTTGGGTTCATCAAGAGCAGGTCATAATGGACTTGTTTCTAATTTTGACATGCTAAGTAGATAAGTAGATCAAGGCTATGTCTACATACATAATGTCTGCCTACATTTTAGCAAGATATTCAACAAATTCTCTCTTGCTATCTTTATGGAAAAAATAGAGGGATATGGGCTAAATGAATTTAAATCTATTTAAATGATGAGAAACAAAGAGAAATGACTATTGAGTTCAAATCTGGTCTCAACCCCTTACTAGCTTTGTGACCTTGGGCAAAAAATGTAGCTTTCTCAGGTAGTTTCCTCTTCTATAAAATGGTATGATACTGATACTTACTTCACAGAGTTATTGCAAGGATAAAATGAGATTTTTGTTAAGTGCTTTGCAAACCTTAAATACTATCATCATCATCATCATCTTCATCATCATCATCATCATCATCATCATCATCATCATCATCATCATCATCATCATCATCATCTCAATGTTAACCCAGAGAGGGGTTTCTGATGGAGACATTCAGATATCTGTTTTTGACACAATAATTTTTATCAATGAAATCATTATACAGTTGGTACATAATAAAATTTCTAGATAACTATATCAGGGGATTAAAAAGTCTGTACCCATAAAAATCTCAACAGACTAGAACAATGGTCCATAGCTACCAAGTTGAAATTGAATAGGGATAAATATAAAGTTCTACACCTGGGTGTAAAAAAACATCAATTACATATTATAGCATTCTGGTTCTGGTTGTTGTCCTTCGTTTTCGAATGACATCACCATGATAAAGCGAAGTTTCAGTGTGTCGGACTGTGGCTGATCAGACCAATACGCATTCAAGAATGCTCTACCACAGGTTGGACACAGATAGTCTATATGAATTTTGGGGATGGATACTTCAAATTTGGCATTCTAGGTTTACTTTGTGCTGTCTCAATTCTGCTTTGCTCAAAGAGCACAGCACCCTTTGTGATGTGGGCATGCCATGCTGAGTGGTCCTGTGCCTGTGTCTCCCATGTTGCACAGTCAAATCCAAAGTTCTTGAAAGTGTCCTTGTATTGCTTCTTCTGATCACCATGTGTTCGCCTGTTCCATGTGAGTTCTCCATAAAACAGTCTTTTTGGCAAGCATATATTTTACATTAGAACAACGTGGCCAGCCCATCGAAGTTGCGCACTCTGAAGCATAGTTTGAATGCTTGGCAGTTCAGCTTGAGCAAGGACTTCAGCGTCTGGTACCTTATCCTACCAGGTGGAGAGTGGTGAATAGACAACAGTTAACATAAAAATGGTTCCACAGTTAAGAAAGTTAAAGAAGTCCAAAGGTGCATTAATGATACCATGACGTTTAAATAATCAATTATTATTTATTTATAATAATTTTTATTTTCAATATTTATAATATTTTGTAAATTGCTTCCTACGTTTGAGGTACTGTGATAGGTTGGAGTGGGGGGGTGGCACAAAGGCGAAAGTGAAACACTCTCTTCCCTTGAGGAGTTTGTATTTGAGGAAGAGATAACATATATAAATACAGGCATATGTAAAACATATGTAAGAGTAAATAGTCCTATTCTGCTCTGACCTTGTTAGGCCATGATCACTATGCATCTTAGACGGCTCCATATTGCCTCCAGAATAAAATTCAAATTCTTTTGCTTGGCATTCAAAGCCTCTCCACTACTTGTTCAACTTTATCTTCTATTGATAATCTTCAGATATTTTTTTGATCCAGCCAATATGGTTTACTTTCTGTCCAAACTCTTCATTCTTTTTCCCTCTATATTTTTTGTTCAGGAAGCTCCCTACTCCTGAAATGCTCTTCCTCCCGAATCTTACCTGTGAAATTCTTACCTATCATTTATGATACAACTCAAATACCTTCACTGATCTAATCAAAACTTTCATAATTATCTAAAGCATTTATCCATACAATATTGCAAATAATTGATATTTTTTTAAAAATCATATAGGAGATATTAGACTATCAGCTTCATTGAGACAAAGACCATAGGATTATAGACTTAGTTCTGCAAGGCACTTGAGAAATTATCTAGTCCATTTCTTTTTAAACTCTATACAGCCATCCAAGTGACTAGCATAGTGTTATTCTCATAGGGAGGTCTTGATAAATGTTCGAGGAATGAAGGAAGAGAGAACAGGAAGGAGAAGAGAGGGAAGAAAGGGAGAGAGGGAAGGAAGGAGGAAGGAAGGAGGAAATTGTCAGAAACATAATCCAGGTACTCAAAACCAGATTGTAGGGCTCTAAATCTAGTGTTTTCTATCATTGTTACCTCTCAAATTTAAGATGAGATAATTCAAAGTGATAAACACAAATTTAGGTACATATTAGTTTTATAGTCACTGCCCTGGTCTTGAAAAGTTTACATTACAAAAGGAAGCTCAAAACAGACATACTACATATTAGGAAACATAGTTAACCAGACTGTGAGAAAAACAAATATATCACACGCTACATATATACATTCAGTTCTTTCATTTTCTCCTCATTTGACTAGTCTTCTGTGCTATGTTCCTCTCTTTACTTTGAGTAAATGGCAGTATGGCATTACGAATGACATGTAATTTTTCTTTCTTCTCCCTCCTCCTCTTTCTCATTCCCTCACTTCTGGAATTTTAACCCAAAGTATTTTAATGTCACACTTTTTGGTGGCAAATTGGATTTGGGGGACATTGTAAATAATGTGAATATATCATAAAACATTTCCACCATTCTGTCACTGCTTCCATATGTCTTTTACATGTAGATTGTAGTCAATAGTTCAAGGCTAATACTCCAAACACTTATAATTCTTGTTGATGTCTAATTTCTTGGCAAGAACCATGCATACATACATACATACATACATACATACATACACACATATACATATATATCCACACATGTAAACATACACATATTTAATATATATATATATATATATTCTACACATATGCATGCATATGAGATAGAGAATAACTTAGTACCTAAAATGATATTACTTTGGTTAATCAAAATTTTAAAACAATATATTATTGGGGTGATAGGGAAATATGCAAAAAAATGACAGCAGATTGAACCAATAGAACTACTTTGATGAATTTTACTGTTTTAATACAATGCATGTAAAAATGGGATTCAGATTTAAATGTGCTTATAACTTTACTCCTGGCCCCAAATCAGTACTGACATGGAAAATTACCTCTTATTTTAAAATGTCACTATAATGCAGGACTTGTTTATAATATCTAGAAGATGGTGGATTTTAAGGCAAATTATTTAGCATTTTTTTTCATATGTCTTGGCCAAGCCTCGATAACAGGTGCATTGAATCAATCTTTTCAACAAAGTAAAATAAAATGATTTGGTGCCCAATGGTTTCTAATTGACTGGCATGAAACTGTACCCAATTTCCCCTTTCCTTTTTACTATGAGCTCTTCTGAAGTCCCCCCTTGGTCAACCTCTTCTGTTTGAATTACATCAGTTTGAGACTCTGTTGATTCCGTCTGGGATTACAGATTTGTGCAAGCCCATTCCACACTGGGCGAAATTTTCTCTGCACCTGGCTGAACATATTGGTTTTTGAATATTTATATAAATTGTTAGTAAAACATGAGAAACAGCAATCTCGTCAACTCAAATTTCGGGCAAAATGTCTTGTCACTTAATTCTAATAAAATGTTCAGTTAGAGTATGCAAACAGAAGGCATGCATCTCATTCATATCAACTGCCCATGATATCTATGGCACTTTTCTATGGGCTGTGGACTTGAAGAAAAGGACAGTGGGAGAGAAGAAACTCCATTCATTCTCAGCCATTTGTTTTATACATTTTCTAAATATAATTCCCTCTTACCTTGTTTTAACTTCAGATTTCCCCTGTCCTTTAACTAAGGCTGAGTCAAAAGCTATTACTAGGTCTCATTTCTGTTGGACTTATCAAATTCCATCTTTTTAATTTTTTTTTTGCATTTGGCTGAAGGATTAGACTTTCTTAGTCTTAAAGTCAATTTTGGTGTATAGCTTGAAGTTTGTTACTACTACTACTACTACCACTACTACTGCTAAATCTAGTAAGAGTAAAGGCTGAAAATAGTATATGCCTTTGGATTTATTAAATGTAGCTGTACATAATTTACCTCCAGATAAAGCTGATGAAAAAGTTGAGATCCAAGAATGGAAGCAAAAGTACACAGGAAGAGCAACATCCACCTGATCTCAATCAATAATATATTGATAAAGTGTTGGACCAATACCTGAGTCATGCAGATTTGTTTATGGAAATTGAGGAATTTATGTTGCAATTCAAGACACAGGCATCCTCAACAGAAATTACAGAAGGGTTATTCTTAAGGAACATTGATTTAGTGATCAATGCAGATGATATATAGAAATACTAGGAACTATGTTACATATCTCTGGAAGTCATACAAATTCAGCTGAATACCTAGTTAGACAGAAGGTAGAGGCAAGAATTATATAGCAGAAGCCAGCATCTTTCATGTGCTGACAGATGACAAGTCCACGTTCAATAAATATAGACTCAAAATAGTTAACCAATAATTTATACTAGAAATAGAGTATAATCATAGAACAAATAACTGTCCAGTTACCCAGATATGTAGTTGATTTGTAAAAAGTTAAAAACAGACATGGATATCATCATGTAAAAACCTCATAATATCCAAACTTCATGAAATAAAAAGCTTTAAAAATATGAAAATATGAATATAAAAATATAAACATAAAAATCAAAATCTCCTTGGGACAAGATGAGAACATATCCCCACCATCAGCTTATTGACACTGGAATTGTACTGAGGATGTGTTCAGTGAGCCTATAAATTATAAGCTTATTTTCATTCTGATAAATAAGTTATTTTATACATCTTTACAATAGTCCATTGAGTATTAAACATAAAAAAAATAACAGGAGAATGATATATTCCAAGACCATTTCTACTGACTTTACATCAAAACAAAACTTGGGGAATGGGGACAGAATCTATATAGTGAACTTCTATGGTAAAGCTTTGATATCTAAGATATGTAGGGAATTGTGACAAATACATAGTAACAAGATCCAATCCCCAATAGAAAAGTGGTCAAAGGATATGCATGAAGAATAGACAGTTCTCAAATGAATGAATGATTATCAACAATACAATGAAAAAACCCCAAATCACTAACAATAAGAGAATTGAAAATTAAAACTAAGTTGGAATGGCAAAGATGACAAAAAAGGAATAGAGAGAATATTAGAAGATTTAGGAGAACATGGGTACACTAATTTACTGTTGATGGAGCTGTTAATTGGTTTAACTATTCTAGGAAAGAGTTTCAAAATTATTTCATGTGTCACTAAACTGCATATACCTTTTAATCCAGCAATCATTTCCTATATAGGACATATACCCCCAAGGAGGTCAAGGATAGAAAGAAAGGACCCATATGTACAAGCAAACATTTTTGGTTGTAGCAAAAAGTTGGAAACAAAATAAATATCCATAAATTGAAGAATGGCTGAATATATTGTGTCAGTCAGTCAACAAGAGTTTATTAAGAGCTGACGATGTGCCAAACACGGTGCTAAGTACTGGGAATACAAAGAAAGGCAAATGGCATTCTCTGTTCTCAACTTCACAGTCTAATGGAGGAGAGACATGAAAACAACTATGCAGAAATGAGATATATAGGATAAGTTGAAGATAACAAAGGAATGACCCTAGAATTGAAGGGGATCAGAAGAGCCCTTTTGTAAAAGATGGAATTTAGTTGGAACTCAAAGGAAACAAGGAGGCAGAGAAGAGGTTCTAGGTATGGGGAGAAGCCAATGAAAATGTTCGGAGTAGGGAGATGGAGTGACTTGTTTGAGGAAAAGCCAAGGAAACCAGTGTCATTGGATCAAAGACTACATGGGTGGCAGGATATGAGGTATGAGAAGACTGGAAAGGTTGGAAGGGGACAGGCTGTGAAGGTCTTTGAAAACCAAACAGAGGATTTTATATTTGATCCTGGAGGTGATAGGAAATTTATCAGATATGGTGTGTGTGTGTGTGTGCATGCGTGCATGTGTGTGTGACATGTTCAGATCTGTGCTTTAGGAAGATTAATTTGATAGATAAGTGGAAAATGACTGGAGTGAGGAGAGACAAGGCAGGAAGAGTAAGCAGTAGGCTATTGTATTAGATGATAAGGGCCTGTGCCAAGGTGATGGAAGTGTCAGAGGAGAAAAGGGGGTCCATTTGAAAAATATTATAAGGGAAAATTTACAGGCTTTGGCAGCAGATTGGATACAAGGGGTAAGACAAAATGAAGAGTCAAGAATGGTATCTAGGTTGAAAGCCTGGGTGACAGGAAGAATGGCGTTCCCCTTGACACTAATAAGTTTGGAAAGGAGTAGGGGTTAGTTGGGGATGAAGGATTCAGTTTTGGACATTGCGAATTTAAGATGACTATGGGACATTACATTTGAGGTGTCTAATATGCAAGTTGAAGATGGGAGTTTGGAGGTTAGTAAAGGTTAGGGCTAGATGTACAGATCTGAGGACCATAGGCATATAGATAATAATTGAACTGTAGGAGATAATGAGAAAAATAAAATAGAATATTAATGTGCCAAAAGAAATGACATATATAATGGATTTGGACAATATGGGAAGACTTATATGAACTGAAAGAGAATGAAGTGAACAGAACCAGGAGAACAGTTTATGCAAAGACTATAGTAATAATATGAAACAGAACAAATATTAAAGACCTAAGAACACTGTTCAAAGCAACAACTACTGCTAACTTCCAAAGACTGATCGAGAAATGTGTCCCTAACTCTTGGCAGAGAGTTGATAAACTGTAGGTACAGAATGTGATATGCATTTTCAAAGATAATTCATGTGCTCACTTATTTTGATGGACTATATTTATTATAAAGGAGGGAATTACCTATTTTTATTCAGAGGAGAAGGCAAGAAACATTTATTAAGTTTTACTATGTTCCAGGCACTATGATAGGCACTGGGGATGCAAGTACAATGAATGAAACAATCCCTACCTGCACTGAGCTTATATTCTAGTGGAGGAGACAATAAATGCACTACGCATAGGATAAATACAAACTAAATAAAGACACATATCTATCATTAAATCCAAGGTAGTTTGAGAAGGAGATCTCTAGCAATTGTTGGGGAGCAGTAAAAGTCCTCATGCAGAAGATAAGCTGGAGCCACATTTTAAAGAAGTGGGAAGAGACAGATACAGATAAAGAAGTGTTTTCCAGGGATAAGAGATGGATGAGGGCAAATGCTGGAACCTCAGGTTTGACTGAATTTCAGAGGCCTTCGGGAGAATAATGTTCAAAGAAGTTGTAAAGGTAGGTGGGACCAGGTTGTGTAGGGCTTTAAAAACTAAACACGTGTTCATGTTTTATTCTAAAAGCCATAGAAAGCCACCGGAATTGGTTGAGCAGGATAGTTACAGGCTAGGACATCTGTGCTTAAGGAAAACTACTTTTTTTTCACAGTGCATAGGAGGGACTGGAGTAGTAAGAGACTTGAGGCTCAATTAGCAGGCTGCTACAATCATCTGGGCAACAGGTTATAAGATCCTAAGCTAAATTTGTAGCTAAATTAGTTGATAACAAAGGGTCCAAAGTAATGATGTGAAAGCAGAAACAGTAAGATTTGGAAACTGATTGAATATGTGGATGAAGGAAAGTGGGGAGCTGAGGATAAATCCTGAGATTATAAACCTGAGAGATTAAAAGCACTGTACTAAGTGTCATGGGGGTGTTGGGGCAAAAAATAAAAAAGGATTGGCCACAACAGTCCTTGCCCTCAATGTAAGGAGCTTACATTCCAATGGAGGAGACAGTATGTACACAAATAGAGTAGAAAGTATGTACACAAATAGAGTAGGAAGCATTAGCAACTGGGAAAGGTCTGTGGAAGGATGTGGTTTGGGGGTTGTCTTGAAGGAAGTGATCCTATAAAACCAAGCTGAATAGGGAGAACCTTCCAGGCAAGTATGGGAGACAGAGCATGGAGTTCCTGGTTGGTTATTTTTGTTTGTTTTTGGTTAGGGCCAACAAGTAGACCTATATGACTGGACTATAATGTGAGTAAGCTATAATAACTATAAGGTAAGAAGATTGGAAGAATTAGGAAGGGGCCAGGTTTTGAAGAGCTTTAAATGTTAAACATCAGTTTGTATTGAACCCCACAGGTAACAGAATCTCAAGGACCTTCCCTGAAGTTTTTCAAAACTGATTACTTCAGTTCATTATTAACCATTTTCTTTTCTTTGCACCCCCTCCCCATGTTCATCTTGGTTCTCATAGCTAGATTTAGAAAGCCAGGCTCCAAGTGTGCCAGCATGAAGTGGGAAATGATAACTTGTTACCCTCTTCCAAGGGAATAACAGAGCTAATCCTAAACAGCTGGTGGAGGATATCGTGGGCCAGCTGACCCTTTCCATCTAAGATGACAGCGAGAAAGAGCTCCCCCTGACTAGCTACACCTTCCCCTTCACTCCCTGCCTTGGCTCTGCATTCACATATATAGTCAAAGCTTTGACAGTGCTCCAGAAATCATGAAGGCTAAAGACTAGTGGAGGGTAATGAAATCACAAGATTTCCTTTAGACAAGACTGAAAGTTCAGGATATTAAGACTGTTCTCATGCTCGTCAGGTTTGTGCATAAATAGTCTTAAATTCCACAGTTAGGGGGCCAACTTTCTCATCTGGGAACCACACTGCACTGGCATCTTCTTAGTGATGCTCTCTGGCATTCAGAAACTTAATGATAATAATCCCTGTA
The DNA here is from genome assembly GCF_028372415.1 of Notamacropus eugenii. Taxonomy (NCBI): domain Eukaryota; kingdom Metazoa; phylum Chordata; class Mammalia; order Diprotodontia; family Macropodidae; genus Notamacropus; species Notamacropus eugenii. The sequence continues at coordinate 69,010,981 of NC_092877.1, forward strand.
TCTAGTGGACAAGAAGCACAACCATCAGACACAGCGTGTTGTGAAAATCTTAGTTCAGTTTTTAAGACTACTAAAACTTAAAACTGCACTAAAACTTTTGGGACATACTCTGGGTCCCAATATCTAAATCTTAGTCATTACCCAGTCCAATCTCCCACCTATAGCAAATACATTTGTGACAAGTACTCGATGAGTTTCTCTTTAAATGACTCCAGAGATAGGGAACTAATTACCCCTCCAAGCACCTGAAGCACATCTTTTTCAGAGGCACGTGTGGTTCCTGGAACTTCATAATTGAAAAATCCTCATAATTTCTTAATGTAAGTAGGGAGTAAACAGGGAGACCTCTTGACGTTTTACATTTCATAGGATTATAGATGGAGAACAGTCAGGGACCTTGGTTATAATTTGGTCCAATCCCCTCTTTTTATGGATGGGGAGTCTCCGACCCAGAAAGAAGGGACTTAGCCACAGATGCTTGGACTCAAGTTTGGCTCACTTTCTACTTCACGGTACTACTTTCAAAACACATGCACCCCCTTTTAGGAGTAGCTTTAATTATTTGTTCATCCTCTAAGTAGATTTAGGACTAACTGCCCCAGGATACATTTCAACAACTTGAGACCAGAGGAAAAGAAAACAAATCGAGAAATTGGTTTAGAGAAGGGAAAGAAATTGAGAGTTTAATACCTTGGGGGCACCTTCCTCTCACACCTGGGGCTTTTAGAATAACCCAGGTTTAAGGTACTCTGTAGTCTTCAATTCATTCAAAACAATACCTCCTAATTACCCCCTTGTCTTTACTTTTTTAAAAAAATTGTCACTCAAAGACAAGATTAGTCCAAAGCAAAGGTATTTGATGAAAAAGTATAATAATACTTTTTCTTGCTCCCCCTCCCTAAAGTTCTGAGCACACTCTTCCACAAATACTTTAATAAACAACAAACAATGTAATTGTTGGGCTAGGCACATATAAGGGTTATGTAAGAAGGGCACACTTGTGGAAGAGCAACTGTTCACTGAGGCAGCAGGACCATATGCATTTTCTAATGATACCCTCACGTAACTGTCTGGGCTTGCTCCATGCTGGTTTAATGCTGTCATCAAGCACATTGTTTTCTGGTCCTTGCTGGTATCTCAGTTACTGTTGGACACATAGCCTTTGGTCACTATGTCATTGGTCTCTGGTGGCCTCCTGAGCATTTCTGGGCATGGTAGTCTCCTAGGAATTGTTCTGAGGGTATCAGTTTCCGCTGGGCATTGTTACTGCTTCTAGCTTCTGACATTTATCCCTTCAGAATCACCTGTAATGCAATTTCTAGTCAGCCAGAACGATGATCTCTAAACTTTTAAACAAATACATTTATCGGTAAATTTTTCTTAAAGCAAATGCTCCCAATAAAAGTATATTTACTTATTATAAATTAATATATTACAGTACTAAGAGCTATTCACTTTATAAGACTTACAAAACTATATCAATTTTAGGATGAGATAAAGAGGAAATAATACTTTATTGATGACATTTTCCATTCTCCTTAACATTATTATTAACAATAACATTGACATGACAAATAAATACATATACATATATATTTTCAAGTACATTAGTTTCACTAAAATGTTATTTTATTTGTCATGTCAATGTTATTGCTAATAATAATTAAATAATTATTAAATTAAATAATTAAATTAAATTAAATAATAAATTAAATTATTAAATAAAAATAAAAATTAAATTAAATTAAATAATCATTATAAATATAAATAAATAAATATAATTCAATAAATAAATTAATTGAATAAATTAAATAATAATTTAATAATTTAAAATTAAATCTTGATTTAACACTTTGTGATATACTGATTTGAAGGTCTGGTTATGAGTTAGCTTATTTTGATACTTGGCGTCATACTGGCAAAAGAGGCCTCTTAAAGATATTAATTGAGGTGGAGCCACGATGGCAGAGTAGAAAGACACACATACGCTAGCTTCGAACCCACAGCCCATAAAATATCTGTAAAAAAGAACTCCCAACAGATTCTGGAGCAGCAGAAGCCACAGAACAATGGAGCGGAGGAGATTTCTGTTCCAGAGAGCCCTGAAAACCTCTCACAAAAGGTCCATCGCATCCTGGACCTGGAGCCGAGCCCAGCCCTGCCTTGGCCTCGTGGCACGGAGAGGAGCTGATCCAATCGGGCTTCAGGGACAGAATCTCCAGCAGCTGCTCAGGTCCCTCCACCCATGGGCCCCAAAGGTTGGTGAGAGGGTCTTCTCGGGTTGCCGAGAGAGGAGTGGGGTGCCTCCATAACTCAGGCCCCCTCGGGAGGCAGCAGTGGGGGCTGCAGCAGACAGGGGCTCCCCAAGCAAGCAGGAGCCAGGATCCATTGTTGAAGGTCTCTGCATAAACCCCCTGAGGGAACTGAGCCCCGTGTGGCAGCCCTGCCCCCACCTGAGCACCTGAACTTAATCTCACACTGAATAGCAGCCCTGCCCCCGCCCAAAGCACTGAGGCTAGGAAGCAGCACTTGATTCTCAGACCCCAAGCGTGGGCTGGGAGGATCCGGAGGCGAGGTGGGTGTGAAGAGAATATTCAGAAGTCAAATCACTGGCTGGGAAAATGCCCAGAAAAGGGAAAAAAAATAAGACTATAGAAGGTTACTTTCTTGGTGAACAGGTATCTCCTCCCATCCTTTCTGATGAGGAAAAACAATGCTTACCATCAGGAAAAGACACAGAAGTCAAGGTTTCTGTATCCCAGCCCACCCAATGGGCTCAGGCCATGGAAGAACTCAAAAAGGATTTTGAAAATCAAGTTAGAGAGGTGGAGGAAAAACTGGGAAGAGAAATGAGAGACATGCAAGTAAAGCATGGAAAGCAGGTCAACACCCTGCTAAAGGAGACCCAAAAAAATGCTGAAGAAAATAACACCCTGAAAAATAGGCTAATTCAACTGGCAAAAGAGGTTCAAAAAGCCAATAAGGAGAAGAATGCTTTCAAAAGCAGAATGAGCCAAATGGAAAAGGAGGTTCAAAAGCTCACTGAAGACAATAGTTCTTTCAAAATTAGAATGGAACAGATGGAGGGTAATGACTTTATGAGAAACCAAGAAATCACAAAACAAAACCAAAAGAATGAAAAAATGGAAGAGAATGTGAAATATCTCATTGGAAAAACAACTGACCTGGAAAATAGATCCAGGAGAAACAATTTAAAAATTATGGGCCTCCCTGAAAGCCATGATCAAAAAAAAAGAGCTTAGACATCATCTTTCATGAAATTATCAAGGAAAACTGCCCTGAGATTTTAGAACCAGAGGGCAAAATAAGTATTCAAGGAATCCACAGATCACTGCCTGAAAGAGATCCAAAAAGAGAAACTCCTAGGAACACTGTGGCCAAATTCCAGAGTTCCCAGGTGAAAATATTTCAAGCAGCTAGAAAGAAACAGTTCAAGTATTGTGGAAACACAATCAGGATAACACAAGATCTAGCAGCTTCTACATTAAGGGATTGAAGGGCGTGGAATGGGATATTGCAGAAGTCAAAGGAACTAGGACTAAAACCAAGAATCACGTACCCAGCAAAACTGAGTATAATACTTCAGGGGAAAAAATGGTCTTTCAATGAAATAGAGGACTTTCAAGCATTCTTGATGAAAAGACCAGAGCTGAAAAGAAAATTTGACTTTCAAACACAAGAATGAATAGAAGCATGAAAAGGTAAACAGCAAAGAGAAGTCATAAGGGACTTACTAAAGTTGAAATGTTTACATTCCTACATGGAAAGACAATATCTGTAACTCTTGAAACTATTCAGTATCTGGGTACTGGGTGGGATTACACACACACACACACACACACACACACACACACACACATAGAGACAGAGTGCACAGAGTGAATTGAAGAGGATGGGATCATATATTAAAAAAATGAAATCAAGCAGTGAGAGAGAAATATATTGGGAGGAGAAAGGGAGAAATGGAATGGGGCAAATTATCTCTCATAAAAGAGGCAAGCAAAAGACTTATTAGTGGAGGGAAAAAGAAGGGAGGTGAGAGAAAAACATGAAGTTTACTCTCATCACATTCCACTAAAGGAAGAAATAAAATGCACACTCATTTTGGTATGAAAACCTATCTTACAATACAGGAAAGTGGGGGATAAGGGGATAAGCAGTGTAGGGGGGATGATGGAAGGGAGGGCATGGGGAGGAGGGAGCAATTTGAGGTCAACACTCATGGTGAGGGACAGGATCAAAAGAGAGAATAGAAGTAATGGGGGACGGGATAGGATGGAGGGAAATATAGTTAGTCTTATACAACACGACTATTATGGAAGTCATTTGCAAAGCTACACAGATATGGCCTATATTGAATTGCTTGCCTTCCAAAGGGAAGGGGTGGGGAGGGAGGGAGGAAGAGAAGTTGGAACTCAAAGTGTTAGGAACAACTGTCGAGTACTGTTCTTGCTACTAGGAAACAAGAAACACAGATAAAGGGGTATAGAAAGTTATTTGGCCCTACAGGACAAAAGAGAAGATGGAGACAAGAGCAGAGAGGGATGATAGAAGAGGGGGCAGACTGGTGATAGGGGCAATTAGAATGCTCGCTGTTTTGGGGTGGGGGGTGGGGACAAAAGGGGAGAAAATTTGGAACCCAAAATTTTGTGATAATGAATGTTATAAGTTAAATAATAAATAAATAAATAAAATCAACACATTAAAAAAAAGATAATAATCAAAATAGAAGAAGTGCATTGTTGACTGCTTTCTCTGTTATTTTATTAATTTTTCAATCTCATCCACCAACTATGCAAAGGTTTTGTGCTGCAATTCAGCTAGGGAAGTTCCATCTTTCCTGATGTCAATCACTTGTTTGTGCAAAATAATTGGAAGTTTGCATTTTTTCATATTATAAGAAATGGGTTCAGCATTCACTGATACTTTTCAGCAGGTTAGAAAATTACGTTTACAAGGATGAGAAAGGTTTTATAGGTCACACATGTGCAACACCTTAAACAACTAGTGTCCAGGAGAGGAGAAGCAAGGTCCATGTGAGATCATTTGGGAATGAATTGTGCCTACTCAGCTGCTTTGAGTGCCCAGATTGGGGTTACGTGGTTATAACTGTCCCTCACAACAGTCAAAGGAAGCCAATAGTTGGATGGTGTTTACAGCAAGCTGGGGCAGATTAAACTACCATGGGTGTAGAGGGTGGTGTAATTGTGTTGGGGAAAAACCCAAGACTGGCTGTCATGAAATGCAACCCGTCTTCCCACTTTCTGAATGAGTTGTCACAAACCTGTTGGAATTGTACTCCAACCTCTTGGGGGTCATGTTATGGCCTCCAAAAAGCTGTAGCCCCACATTAGACACCACTGAGTTGAATATATTGATTGTAATATCTCCCTTTAAGGACACTCTGAGAACCCTGGTAGACTCCCCTTCTTCCAAGAGCATCTGCAAAGTTCCCTCCTTCCTCCTGTGAATACCTAAGGAATTCTCTTGCTATGTTGAGAAGACCAAGAGGTTAATTGGGACGAGATGAACAACTTGGCTACCTTTCCTATTGTGCTAAAGAAATAAAGGGGGCGGAAAGGGACCTGATCCACAGACTTCAGGTTAGGAAAAGGGTTTTTTGGGTGTTATGAGAATGTTTGCTGTTTATATTACTTTCTTTATTATTAATCATAAAGAGTTAAAATTATTTTTGCACAAATTATCTTTTTCCCCCCTTTCTCTTTAGCCATTCTACCTTGCTGTGTGCATTTGGACTCTAGGAAAGTGGAAATTCATGAGTAGTAAAATTAGGAACCTATGTTTAACAATCATAATTGTGGTGATGATGAGAATTCTCATTTGTGAAATGTTTTAAGATACACTATACATTTTCTTCACAATAGCTCTATTAAGGAAGTTATCTAATAGAGTGTGTTGCGATGAGGAAGATGGGAGCCAAGCTTCCATTAATTTCACTCACTGACTGTTGACTACAGTCATGACCACTGCTAGTTGGTAGGGGCCACATAGGATGGGGAAAGGGATGCAATGTAGTAGAAATCATAGCTCCCTCCCCTCTCTTAAGGAATTTATAATCTAATTTGGAGCAGGGAGATGACAACTATACTATAGAGAAAGATGTGATTAGCATCACACAAATGATATAAATTACTTTCCAAGAGCTTGTATTATTGGTACCATTTATAAATAGGTTAAGTGACATGTCCCAGAGAGAAAGAGGTGATACGCAGTGAAACCACAAATATCCAGACACAGAATCTGATGCTCTTTCTACTAAACCTTTGGGTTTTCATCTGAATCATAACCATATAATGAAGCAGTCACACCTACATCTATTGGGTCCTCATAATTACAACTGTATCATATACCTATGAAACATGAAAATTAATTGGCCTGTGAAAACATTTTTGATCAAGTTTTATTCACTAATTTAACATTCACATAATTAAAAACTGTAAGAAAGCTCTCTTCTTGGATCACTTTTTGGAAATCTGGATTTATGATTTCATCAATATGGAGAACTCTTGGTGTGAAAACTCTCTCAGTTGAAGCAGATAGTTAACTCCTGCATTTCTTGTTGTCCTATTGAGTTACCTGGAGGTATTGATTGATAGCTTAGGTGATCATACAGACAACCAGCATGTAGACAGTAGGTAGCACAGTACTGTGAGGAGAGCACTAGAGTCAGAGGATCTGGGTTCATTTTCACCCTAATTTTGCCTTTGGTCAAATCACTTACCCTTCTTGTATCTATGATCTTATATACTTTATGCTATGTGATTGCTTCAGATCAAATCCTCTCTACTCCATGTAAGAGTAAGGTGGGAAAAGCAGGAAGATGTGACCTCACTAGCAACCAAATGTGACTGATAAATTCATATGGTGAAACTATTTGGTACCAAAGATAGGGTTTTAGAAAGAAGGGCTTCAGTAATCGTGAGGATCAGTAAAGTATTCATGGAGAAAGTGATGGCTAGAACATCTTAAAGAAAGCTATATGAACTATGGATAAGGAAGGAGAAAGTGTATCCTTGGGATAAGCTAAGACAGATGATGGAGTCTCATGTGTATATTCACATATGTACCTGTGTCCACCTGAGTTGGGTTTTAAGATCTGAACTATTAAGGCTTAAAATTGCACTAAGACTCTTGGAACATTTGTTTATTGGATAGATTCTACAAATGGACAAATGAGCTGGGATCAGAATTAAGTAACAAGAGGAAATCAGGCTGCATCACATCTGAGAAACTGCATACTTTCAATTTCTCAAACTACTGCTGCTGCTAAAGTTGATCGCTTTTATATTATTTAATAATTTTAATGTGTTTTTATTTCATGTTTAATATTCCATTTGTTTTATGTCACCTTATATTTTAGAAGAAAAAAGAAACTTCTCTCAATCCCAGATTGTCCTCTCTTTTGTGATTAAAAAAAATAGATTAGACTTTTGATATAGTGACCACATCTGACAACACATACAATATTTTCCCATTGTTGTCCCCCTCTTTTCTGCTAAAAGTAGGGCTATACATTTCTTCATCTAGTACCTTTATTAGTTTTTTAAATTAAACAGTTCACCATTCTTTTAGTGCTCTTTATTTATATTGTCACAGTCATTGTGTGCATTGTTAGTTCATCTCTTTACCACTAGTAGTCAGTCAATGACTGTGAAATATAAAATATTGGGAATATTTTGGAAATAACATAGCTATGAGTAACTCAAATATCAATCCATATCAATTGAACACACGTTTATTTACTAAGCGCCTACTATTTTCAAGGCATTGGGGCTACGAAGGTAAAGTACTTGGCCCTAGGGATCATTAGCAACTGGATAAATTGGGGAAAGCTTCATTGAAGAGGTAGTAGCCTGAACTGAGTCTTGAAGGAACATGAGAGCTCTGACAGGTGGAGCTGAGGAAAGCAGGCATTCATTCTAAGCAGGCTGATAGATTGTATGAACACAAAGATGCAGGAGAGAGAAAATGTAGAGTTTAGGGACTAGCTGGTAGGCCAGTTTGTCTGGAATGTAGAGAGAATATGATGGAGGGGGGGAGTAATATGAAATAAGGCTGGAAAGGTTGATTGAAGCCATATAGAGAGCCTTTAATGTCAAGCTAAAGAACTTATATTTCTCATGCCTCCTTAGTGGACCTTTCTCTAACCACTGATAATGTCTGGAATTGCTCCTCAGTGTGTAGCATGTTTCAAACTCTTTTCCCTCCCAGTGACTCTGAACATCTAGATGACAATGTATGTAACCTGTCCTCCATCTCCAACTGCCTGCCCCCTTATTCCCTTCCACATCAACTGTCCCTTCCTTTGAAATATCTCACTCCTGATCTGCTGGCCTCTTGCCACTGTATTTTTTACCATCCATATCCTTTGCTTCTATTCACATGCTATTGAGCAGAGGTAGGGAAAAAATCAGGAGACTACATGGACTAGGTCTACTACAAATTTGTGTTGTCTAACCTCAACTGGGCACTCACTGCAATATGGTAAGCTTTCTATTCCTCCTTAAAAGATTCACTTTCCCATTCAGTCAATAAATATTTATTAAGCATCTACTATGTGCCTGGTACTCTGCTAAATGCTGGGGATGCAAAAAAAAAAAAAAAAAAAAGAGACAAAAATAGTCCCTACTCTCAAGGGGCTCTCAGTCCAATGGGAAGAAAACATGTGAACAGCAATGGACAGATTATTTGTAAACAGAGATAATTGCACTATCTGGAAAGCCTGCTCCAAAATTGAAAAACTTCATTTCATCTTGAACCAATTTGCTTCTCACTCGTTTCTTCTTCTGGTACTAAGACTCAGCTCCCTCCTGATGACCCTGCTTCCCTTTCTGGCATGGGATACACTTTTTCTTATACCTCTTGACTCTGGTTACAGTGGAGGAGTCAGAATGCTCCTTGGTCACTATTACCACTTCCAGATTTTTCCTCTACTCCCAGTACTCAGCAACCCCATCTCCTTTGAGGTTTAGGCTATCTAAATTTCCTTCCTACTACAGATCCTGGTGGCCATTATCTCTTGACCCAAAAGATATTCTTCAATAAATACCCTAATTTGCCAGGCACCCAATATCATCAATCCCCAATACCATAGAATGATTCCACTCCACCTCAGCTACACACAGAGATGGTCATATTCTTGAACTTATTATCACCCTCTAGTTTTCCACTTCCATTTTAACTAACTTCAAAATAACTTTATCTGATCACATTTTTTATCATCCCAACTTTCCTTATACATTATGACTCCAAACCCTATTTATCTCTAATTTCTCTTTTTCACCTCTTTGCTATGCTATTCCTTTTGCAAGGCTGTATTTGACTTCCTTCCCTTTCTCAGCCCTTTAGCAAAACAATTTAACTCTACATTGTCCTCTACTTTTGAGCCCCTTGTTCCCTTTTGCTATAATCATGCCTAGCCAAAATTCAACCTTGGATTCTTTTTACCATCCATATCCTTTGCTCCTATTCACATGGTACTGAGCAGAGCTGGGGAAAAAATGGACTAGGTCTGCTACAAATTTATGTTGTCTTACCCCAACTGGATACTCACTGCAATATGGTAAGCTTTCTATTCCTCCTTAAAAGATTCACTATCCCATTCTCCTCAGTGACTATTTCACACTTTCTCATCTCTCTTCAAGTCTTTCATTGTACTCTCTACCCCACCCTTTTAGCTGTGGTAGTCTCAGTCATTCTACACAGAAAAAAATGGAAGTCATTTACTGATCACTTTTCCATCTTACCTCATTCTCATTCTGCATCCCTCTAATATCATTTCCCACTAACACCTCTTTCATGATGATATCAGAAAAAGAGGTGAGCTTTCTCCTTGCCAAATATAGACCTTCTAGATGTATACTTAATCCCATTTCCTCAAGACTTTTGCAATAGATTGCCCATACTATTATCCCTACTTTCTCATCTTCTGTTACTATCTTCTGAATCCTTCCTTGATGCTTCCAAACATGCTCATGTCTTCCTTTTTCTTTAAAACAAACCCAAACTTTACTTGATCCTGTTATCTGTAATTTCCTGTCCTTTCCTTCTTGACTAAACTCCTTGAAAATGCTATGTGTTCTCCATATCTCCATTTCTTCTCCTCATTCTCTTTTGAACTCTCCATACTCTGGCTTCTGCCCTCATCATTTAGCTGAAGCTGCTTTCTCCAAAATTCTGAGTTATATCTTAGTTGCTAAATCTAATATTTTTTCAAGCTTTATACTTCTTGACCTCTCTGTAGTATTTGACACTACTTTTCTGGATACTCTCTTCCTAGATACTTTCTCCTCTCTGGATTTTCAAGACATTGCTCTCTTCTGGTCCTACTACCTCATTATTTTTTCTCTTTTGCTGCATCTTTGTCCATGTCATGCCTGCTAAACATTGTTCCCATTGGTTGTTCCCTCTGGCTCTATACTGAGCCCACTTCTTTTATTTTTTACTCAATATTACCTCACTTGGGGATCTCCTTAGGTTCTGTGGGTTCATTTATCATCTCTCTATCTCAAGATCTATTTTATATATCTATCCCTAGTTTCTCTTCTGAGCTACATGCAGTCTTGTATTACTAACTGGTTTTTGGATATCTCCACATCCTGTGGGCATCTCAGAGTTAACATTCCTCTAAAAATAATTCATTATCTTTTCCTCAAACTCTCATTCATGATGAAATTTCTTGTTATTGTGGATACTCCCATCCTCTAAGTCTTCTTGGCTTCTAAATCAATGTCACTCTAAACTTTTCATGTTTATTCATTCCCTATATCTAATTAGTTACCAAATCTGGTCATTTCTACCTTCATTTCTACCTACATTCCTCATTGTGAGGAAGAAGTAGAACTGATGGGACTCAAACAAATTATATATGGGAAATGAGGGAGAATAAAGAGTCAAGGATGAATCTGAGATTATGAACCCAAGTGACTAGGAGTTTCCTAATCTGTTTCAGATCCTTGGTTTTAGATGATGTTTCTGTTTTGTTTATACTCTGAAGATATAGGGCTGTTACCTGACCCAGACTTTGACTTATATATACTCATGTGGATCCTGATTCAGACCTTGCTGCTTCTTTTCTAGACTGACTAAACCATCTTCTTGCCATCATCATCTCTAGTCACAATGAGTCCTCTAATCAACCACACTGTTGCTGTTGCAGGTGATATTGCAAGACAGAAGTAGACTGAGATTTTACCAATGATGATTTCCATGTGCAAAGTGATATACCAACCACAATGAGGACATCAATGACAAGAAAAAAAGGTTGATTGGTTACCGAATAAGAAAAAAAATGTAGCTATTGAATTATTTTATGAGACCTTGATAGATCATAGGTGGCCAATGCATGCTACACAGGTACTTGAGATAATCAAGTAACCCAGAGGAAGGCCTCCAGTACACTGAATGGCTCCACTATAGAGAAGGCAGGAACAAGAATCACCCAGGAAGAGAAGAAATAGAGAGTGTTCTGAGCTGCCCTGGGGGATGGGGCCTTCACAACTGTGAAATCACAGATGTGTCACATTATCAAAGTACTTTCCTCAGTGTCTAGTATATGATTTATCATATATATGGTATAGATGCTGCAAAATTGGATGCTTCTCATAGTATGGGGCTTAATAAGTGCTTTTAAGGTGAATTAATGAAAGAATTAATTGATTATAAGCATAGAGAGTTTGTTTTGAAATGATCAGGGTGGAAGGAAGGTCATGGTTGCCTAACAGCTTGAAGTTGGGTTTAAACTGGGATTGTGTTTTAGATCTCAGGGAGAGTAGGAGCAACATGTGCTTTGGACTTGAGTGAACTTTATCGAAAATTGTGAAATCTGTCTTCTTCCCTCTCCTGTCACAATTGCTCATGCAGGAACACTTCAGGATGCTTATGGCTGCTGTACAGTGCTGCAAATGGCTCCTTAGAGTTGGGCTGAGCATATCTTTGTCAAAGAGACCTGGGTGTTGACATTCAGACAGCTGAGCCAAGTTTAGAGACTGGGATAGGGTACAGACAGAGCTGGAAGCCAAGACTCTTCATTGGAGCAGGCAAACAGCTGGTATCCTTCTGTAGAGGCTTAGTTATATTGGCAGAGACTAAATGCTGCCTTTTAACTGTTGCCTCTAGGGAGTCTGTCCTAGGGAAGGCTGGTCTGGTCTGGAATAGCCTGAAAGGGACCCAGCCACCTCAAGGTCATTGCTCTACAGTGGCCAGAGCCAAATTTTAGTCACGATCCCACCTTTGGCAAGGTGCTATTGAATTCCCTCCTGGGCCTGAGCACTGAAGCCAAGTGGCCAATAAGTAGCAATTGTCTTGTGCACTAGCTTTTAGCATTGTATCAGAGAAGCACTCAACACCTTGCCTAAGGTTCTTAGTGTAATTGAGGTTGGCTGGAGATGGGGGTTGGTGCCAGTGGGTATATGGAAGTGATATCTGCAGATGGACCACAATGTATTGTTGTAGCACAGCTGATTGTATGTGTGTAGAGAGTAGGATGTGTGTGTGGGTGGTAGAGTCAGTATTACCTGTAGATACTTAGGAATTTTAAGGGCTAAGGAAAGGCTATTACTGCAGCTGGAAGATTTCAGCAGGTTGGACTGTTCTGAAGTTTTTACATGGTCTAGATTGTTCACATTTTGAGAGTCAGAACTGTGAAGGGTGTGGTTACATTGTTTTCTTTTCTGAGGGAAAATTTCTTTATAGTGTCTACATCTCTGCACATCTTTTCTAGCATCCTGGAAGCTTCTTAGGGAGACTGTATTTTTTCCAGGTATCTGACATCTTATCACATTACTTGTTACTGCCCTCTCATAGAAAGATATTAACATTCTAATGAGTTTAGCCTGGATGTCTATGCAGAGCAAATGGATTCATCCATATCTGTTGCTTGTTCTGAGTCTCCACCTCTTTACCTCAAAGGTACATTTGAGAGTAAAGACACAGCAGGTCTATTAGCATTCTATGGAAATTACCCATCATTCCCCTGATACTCTAGAGCAGGGGTTCTTAATCCAGGATCCACAAACTTGTTAAAAAAATAATTGGAGAACAATATTTCTACATAATTGGTTTCCTTTGTAATCTTATGTTTTTACTTTATGCATTTAAAACCATTATTCTGATAAGGGTTCCATAGGTTTCATCAGATTGGCAAAGAGGTCCATGACACACAGAAAGCTCAAGAATCCTTGCTTCTGGAGGCAGAGAGAGTTCACAGGCAGAGCTCCTGGGGGTGGGAGGGAGGGGGGAGCCTTGCACCAAGACCTAGGTCCTGCCTCAGCACTCGAAGCAAAACAGGAAGATACTAGAGCAGTCTGGGATCACCAATCACTGAATTTGCCTCTGCTCTAGCTCAGCTGAGGGGATATCCTGTGACCAGACCACCCTTCCCCCACACTTAACCAGCTAGCTCCAAGGCTAATCCAGGGAAACATGAACAGAGTTCACCTTTGCTTTCTCACACCAGCCAGCTCAGCACCAGTTTCTTTAGCTTCTAGCTGAAAGAACCAGAGGCTAAAACACACAAAGCCTCACCATCATGACTAAGAAGCAAAGGAGGAAGGAAAATATCATGGAATCTTTCTATGGGGACAAGGACCAAAACACAAAAGCCAAAGAGGTCAGTATTGAGGCTATACTCCCATCTAAAACTTCAGAAGGAATGACAAACTGGTCACATGCACAAACTGGTCGCATGCACAAAGTGTACTCTTGGAAGAGATGAAGAAAGAAATAGAAGAAAAACTGGCCAATGATTTTAAAAGTATGAAAAAATAATTCACTGAAGAGAACTGCTCTTTTTAAAAAGGAAAATTGAACAAATGGTAAGGGAAGCACAAAACCTAACTGGGAAAATTGGATAAATGGGAAAGGAAGTACAAAAACTAACTGGAGAAAATTCCTTAAAAGGAATAATTGGACAGATGGAAAAGGAGATGCAAAAGTTAACTGAAGAAAACAATTTGATAAAAATTAAAATTGGGCAAGTAGAACCTAATGACTCTGTGAGATAGTCAAACAAAATCTAAAGAATGAAAAAATAGAAGAAAATGTAAACTATCTAACTGGAAAAACAAGTGACCTCAAAAATAGATCCAGGAGAGAAAATTTAAGAATTATTGGCCTACCAGAAAACCATGATGAAAAAAAGAGCCTGGACAATATCTTCCAAGAAATCTTCAAGGAAAACTGCTCAGAAGTGCTAGATCCAGAAGGCAAAATCATCATCAAAAGAATCCACCATTCACCTCCTGAAAGGGAACCCAAACTAAAAACACCAAGAAATATTGTTGCTAAATTCCATAACTATCAAATGAAGAAGAAAATACTACAAGCAGCCAGAAAGAAATCATTCAAATATTGAGGAGCTACAGTCAGGATCACATAGGACCTTGCAGATTTTATATTAAAAGACTGAAGGACTTGGAAAATGATATATTCTATAAGGCAAAGGAGCTGGCACTACAACCAAGGATAAATTACCCAGCAAAGTTCAGCATAACATTTCAGGCAAGGAGATGGACATTCAGTGAAATAAGGGATTGCCAGACCTTCCTGATAAAAAAAGGCCAGAACTCAATAGAAAATTTGATCTTCAAATTCAGGCCTCAAGAGAAGCATAAAAAAAATAAACAGAGGAAAAGAAAAACTTGTTACTCAATTTAGGCAAACTGTTTACCTCCCTATAAGGGAAGATGATACTTGTTAATCTTGAGAATTGTATATCTATTATGAAATATAAAAGGGATATACATGGGGGAGCAGGTAGGTATAAAGTAAATGATGTGATGATAAAAATGTGATTTAAGCATTTGAAGGGATTGTATCAGGAGATGTGAAAAGAAGGAAGCAGAAAATGGTAAATTACACCACAGGAAGAAGTATAAAATTATATTACAGGTGAAGGAAAGAGGGGAGGGAGATGAGTATTGTTTGAGAGAGGTACTCTTATCTGATTTAGTTCAAGGAGGGAACAATAAACTTAAGTATACAAATCTAACTAGCTCTATAGGCAGTAGGAGGGAAAGGGGGAAGAAAGGGGAGGGGAGGCTTAAAAGGGAGGGGAGAAATATTAAGGGTAAAGAGGAGTAAAAGGGAGAGGGGCTGAAAGAAGGAAGGGAAGGCTACAGGAGGTGGTGGTCAAAAATTAAAACTCTATTGTGGAAGGGAAGGGAGAACTAAAAGCACAAATGGTGTGAAAGAGGATGGAGGAAAAGACATAGATAGTAATCATAGCTGTGAATGTGAATGGGATGAGCTCACCCATAAAACAGAGATGGATAGCAGAATGGATTGAAGTCATAATTCAACAATATGCTGTTTATAAGAAACACATTTGAAACGGGGGAATACACACAGAGTAAATGTAAAAGGTTGGAGCAGAATATGTTGTGCTTCAGCTGATGTAAGAAAGGCAGGGGTAGCAATCCTAATTTCACACAAAGCAAAAGTTGAAATAGATCTAATCAAAAGAGATAAGAAAGGAAACTATATATCCTTCTAAAAGGCACCATAGAGGAGAAGTTAAGGGAGTTACAGGAAGAAATAGACAGCAAAACTATGCTAGTGGGGGACCTCCGTCTCCCCTTGTCTGAACTTGATAAATCTAACATTAAAGTAAACAAGAAAGAAGTTAAGGAGGTGAATAAACTCTGGATAACATAGATATGATAGATCTCTGGAGAAAATTGAATGGGGATAGAAAAGAATATACCTTTTTCTCAGTGGTACATGGCATGTATACAAAAATTAACCATGTACTAGGGCATAAAAACTTCACAATCCAATGCAGAAAGTCAGAGATAGCCAATGCATACTTTTCAGATCATAATGCAATAAAAATTATATGTAATAAAAGGCCATGGAAAGATAGACCAAAAATTAATTGGAAACTAAATAATCTAATCCTAAAGAAGGAATAGGTTAAACAACAAATCATAGAAACAATCAACAACTTCATCCAAGAAAATGACAATAATGAGACAACCTACCAAATCTTATGGGACACTGCAAAAGCAGTTCTTAGGGGAAGCTTTATACCTTTGAATGCCTATGTGAAGAAAATAGAGAAAGAGGAGATTCAGTAAGTTTGGCATGCAGCTGAAAAAGCACAAATTGAAAATCCCCAAGCAAATAACAAATTAGAAATACTAAAAACCAAAGGAGAGATTAATAGAATTGAAATTAAGAAAACTATTGAACTAATAAATAAAACTAAGAGTTGGTTTTATGAAAAAACAATAAAATTGATAAACCTTTGGTCAATTTGATTAAAAAAAATAAAGAAGAAAACCAAATTCCAAAATCCAAAATGAGAGGGGTGAACTCACCTCCAATGAGGAGGAAATTAAACCAATAATTAAAAATTCCTTTGCCCAACTTTATGCCTATAAATTCAACAATCTAAATGAGATGAATGATTATTTTAAAAAATATATAAATTGTCCAGATTAACAGAAGAGGAAATTGAATACTTAAATAACTCCATCTCATAAAAAGAAATTGAACAAGCCATCAATGACCTCCCTAGGAAAAAAATCTCCAGGACCAAATGGATTTACAACTAAATTCTATCAAACATTTAAAGAACAGTTAATTCTAATACTATAGAGATTATTTGGGAAAATTGGGGAAGAACAAGTTCCTCCCACATACTTTTTATGATACAAATATGGTTCTGATACCTAAACCAAAGAAAGCCAAAACAGAGAAAGAGAATTATAGACCAATTTCTCTAATAAATATAGATGCAAAAATTTTAAATAAGATTTTAGCAAAAAGAATACAACAGCTTATCACAAGAATGATACACAATGATCAGGTAGATTCATACCAGGAATGCAGGGGCTTGTTCAATATTAGGAAAACTATTAGCATTATTGATCATAGCAACAACAAACCTAACAGAAAACTACTTGATTATCTCAATAGATGCAGGAAAAGCTTTTGACAAAATACAACACCCATTCTTATTAAAAACACTGGAGAATATAGGAATAAAGGGAACTTTCTATAAAATAATGAGTATCTACCTAAAACCTTCAGCAAGCATTATATGCAACGGAGATAAGCTAGATGCATTTCCAGTAAGAATCAGGAGTGAAACAAAAATGTCCATTATCCACCACTATTATTCAATATGGTACTAGAAATGTTAATTGTAGTAATAAGAGAAGAAAAAGAAATTGAAGGAATTAGAATAGGCAAGGAAGAAACTAAGTTACCACTCTTTGCAGATGATATGATGATCTACTTAGAGAATCCCAGAGATTCAAGTAAAAAATTACTTGAAATAATAAACAACTTGGGCAAAGTTGCAGGTTACAAAATAAACTCACACAAATCTTCTGCATTTCTATAGTAACAAAGTCCAACAGCAAGAGATAGAAAGAGAAATCTCATTTAAAGCTAGAGTAGACCTTATAAAATATTTGGGAGTCTACTGCCAAAATAAATCTAGGGACTACTATATGAACACAATTACAAGATATTTTTCGCACAAATAAAGTCATATCTAAGTAAGTGGAAAAATATCAGTTGGTTGTGAGTAGGCCAAGCCAATATAATAAAAATTACAATTCTACCTAAATTAATTTACTTATTTAGTGTCATAGCAATCAAGCTATCAGATAATTATTTTCTAGAGCTGGAAAAAAGTAATATCAAAATTCATCTGGAAGAACAAAAGTTCCAGAATATCAAGGGAACTAATGAAATGAAATGCTAGGGAAGGTGGCCTGACTCTACCAGATCTCAAATTATATTATAAAGCAGCAATTATCAAAACCACTTGGTACTGGCTAAAAAACAGAAGGGTAGACCACTGGCATATGCTAGGTGCTCAAGACACAGTAGTCAATGAATATAACAATCTACTGTTTGATAAACCCAGGGACCCCAGCTTCTGGAATAAGAACTCACTGTTTGACAAAAATTGCTGGGAAAACTGGATAACAGTGTGGTGGAAACTAGACATAGATCAATGCCTGACACTATGCATAAGAATAAAGTCCAAATGGGGACACAATCTAGGTATAAAGATTGATACTATAAACAAATTCATGGAGCAAGAAATAGTATATTTATCAGATTTATGGAGAAGGGAAGAATTTTTGACTAAACAAGAGACAGAAAGCATTATGAAGTATAAAATGGACAATTTTGATTACATGAAACTGAAAAGTTTTTGCAAAACCCAAACTCAATGCAACCAAGATTAGGAGGGGAGTAGGAAACTGGGAAAGAATTTTTGCAACTAGTGTCTGTGATAAAGGCCTCATTTCTAAAATATATAGAAAACTGAGTCAAATGTACAAGAATACAAGTCATTTCCTAACTGATAAATGGCCAAAAGATATGAACAGACAGTTTTCAGAGGAAGAAATTAAAGCTATCTATAGACATATGGAAAAATGCTCTACATCACTATTGATTAGAGAGATGCAAATCAAAATAACTCTGAGATACCACATCACACCTATCAGACTGGCCAACATGACAAAACAGGAAGATGATAAATGTTGGAGAAGAAGTGGGAGAGTTGGAACGCTAATTTATTGTTGGTGGAGCTGTGAGTTGATCCAACTATTCTGGAGAGCAATTTGGAAATATACCCAAAAGGCCACAAAAATGTGCATACTCTTTCACCCAGCAATACAGCTTCTAGGAATGTATCCCCAAGAGATCTTAAAAATGGGAAAGGGTTACACATGTATAAAAATATTTATAGCCGCATTCTTTGTGGTGGCTAAAAACTGGAAATCAAGAGGATGCCCCTCAATTGGGGAATGGCTAATAAATTATGGTATATGAATGTAATGGAATTACTATTGTGTTATAAGAAATGATGAACATGAAGACTTCAGAGAGGCCTGAAAAGACTTATGATCTGATGCTGAGGGAAAGGAGCAGAACCAGGAGAACTTTGTACACAGCAACAACCACGGTGTGTGAAGAATTTTTCTGGTAAACTTAAAACTTCATTGTAATGCAAGGACTTAAAAAATTCCCAATGGTCTTTTAAGGCAAAATGCCTTCCACAATCAGAGAAAGAACTATGGAATTCAATTGCAGAATGTAGCAGAACTTCTTTAGTATAACATTTTGGTTTACTATATGATTTCTCCCATTCATTTTAATTCTTCTACACAACATGACCATGGTTAAAATGTATTTAATAGGAATGTATGTGTAGAACCTATGTAACATTGTATACTGTCTTGAGGAGCGAGGGAAAAAAACCTAAGTTATATGGTAGCGATTGTAGAATACTGAAAATAAATTTAAAAAATAATAAAAAAAGAAAAAATAATAAATTAAAAAAATACATTCTATGCTATTTTTCTTTCCTTTGATTATCCCACCCTTTGAGGAAACTTGCAAATTAGTTTCTAAGTGCTTTTAAAAATTGTCATCTTCAAAATGGATTCTTTCAGTATTTATTTTGTTGGGTCTAGCTGCATTTCCTAACTTTATTTTGAGTTCAATTTCCATTTCCTCATATGGAATAACAGGACCTGAAGTACAATACTAGAGCACCAATTAGGTAGTACCACTGTTGTTTGTGAAAATAGATTATTTTAGAAATACCAATAATTGTTTTATATCTACTTGTTCTTCCAGTTCCATCTATACTCTAGGGGTTGATCTGGGTTTGTTTTGGTCTCATGCTAAGGTTTCTTCAGATGCATTTTTCTCTCTCTTCTTTTTTTCCCTGATTAGTAAGAAAATACTCTTGGTGATTTTGATAGTCTTCCCCAATGCTTGCTAATAAACATACTCTAACTTGATGTAATTTATTGTTACTTGCCATATCTCTTTACTAAACAAGGAGATCAAGTGCTTGCTGTCTTCCTGCAGTGATTATTGGTTAAATATTGGTTAAACATCTCTGAAAGTGATAATATTCAGAATCTATGTATTTACTTTAATCTATGTCCCATTGTTTAGAATCAACATCTTGTTTATATTAATTGAATTGAAACTGTTATAATTTCTTACAGCGACTGCTTTTCAGCTGTATCCTTTTTTAGTTTAATGTTAATATTAATTTTTACTCTAACCAATAGATGATATGCCTACACAGAGAGTAGATTTTAAAATTACTCCTACTTTTATCATTAATAATTTACTATCTATTAAGATGTAAGCAATTTCAATGTGGGAGGTAATTTTGTTCATTATTAACCATGTTCAATGCTTTGCAATGTATTTTTTTTGAAGAAAATATGCACAATATTGGCATGTCTTCTGAATAATCAACAAGCCTTTGACCTTTTTCATTCCTTAATCATAAGTCATATTTTCCAACTTTTTTTTTAACCATCATTCCCTGTACCCAGTTTCACATGAGTGAAATCACTGAGTATCAATGTATATTTGATTCATTTTGAAGAATATTGTTGAGGTCTTCATAGAATTTCTCTTCTTATTTCTCTTCAACCAATATGAATAAATTACAACTGTTCTCATGGTGTTCAAAATGCTGAAATGTTCATCATGAGCACTGTAACATTGATGAACAAGTTGCTCGTGCAATGCTCTGTCTTGTTTCTCTAAGCCACCGCTTCACCATCTCCTTGATTTTCCCCTCTGAGAGAGACATGAATCTACCTTCCTTTTGTTTTCAGATTCTCTGTCTTCTATTTCCATTAACACAAAAATCTCAGTATGAATGAAATTTGCTCATCTATTACTCTCATCCACTTGCTGTCCATGGTACAAAGATTACATATTTAGAATAAGATAAAGGTTTCTAGAGGGTTCTAAAATTGTATAACTCAAAGAAAACTCTGCCTCCTTTCCAAAACTCTACTCCAGTCACCATGGAAGTAGAATGAAGCTGCACAAGACTAAGAGTTAAGGTATAATTTTATCCATTTCATGGGTTATCATGGCCAATGAATACATCCTCTAGTAACCAGACTGTTGATGTTGAGCTCTTCATACTTAGCAAGGTTAATCCTATGAAAACAGATGCAGTCTTTTATCAGAACCATGCTCAAAAAGTCTTTTCAACCTGGAAGAGCTTGTATTTCACTGGCAAAAATCTTGCTGAGCCAGAAGTCACTTACATAATACAAAAGACTGTGGACTAAAATTGGCAAAATCCACATTGACATGATAATCAAAACTGCTCATATTTATAAAACCTTTTTTGAGGTTTGAAAATCACTTTACATGTATTATCTCATTTTACCCAAACACCATTGTGCAGTAAATACCATGACTGTAATCACTGCCATTTTGTAGATGAGGTTCCAAAAATCAATATGATTTGCTCATGGCTACATAGCTAGTTAAGTGTTGGAAGCAAGATTCAGATCCAAGTCTCTTTGACTTCACATTCAGCATGTGTTCTACTGCTGCAAAATGATCTGCCAAAGCATCCAAAGTTTTTTCCTTACCCTGTGAATCAGGTAAAATATATTTTATTATTTTAATTTGCAGATGAGAAAACTGAATTTCAGAGATATTAAATGACTTGCCCATGATCACAAAGCCAATAGATGTCAGAGATGGGATTTGTGTTGTATTAGCATCAGATCCAGCACTCTTTTAACTAGAAATCAGGTAAGTGGAGAGGTCAGAATATTAGACTTAGGGTCAGGAAGATCTGAGTTCAGATTCTGACTCAGACACCTATTAGCTGAGTGATATTGAGCTAATCACTTAAACTCTCTCAGCACTAGTTTCCTCTTTTGTAAATGGGGATAATATCATCTACTTCACAAGGTGCTTATAAGAATCAAGTGAAATTAAATAACATACGTAAAATGCTTTATCAACCTTAAAGTACTATACAATAATTACTACTACACCTTTTCCTCCTCTCTCAATGCTACTATATCTGCTACCACTACACTTAGCACTAATACCACTACTACTGTCATCATTATTATTTATTACCTCTTAAGGGAAATGGGCCTTATCTTCTCTGTTCCTGGTAGAGCAAAAGAACATGGTTGAGGTTTTTTTAGACCAAAGATTCTAAAGAGTGTGTGTGTGTGTGTGTGTGTGTGTGTGTGTGTGTGTGCGTGTGCACGCTTGATGGACTTCTTTGAAAGTCCAGTAAAACCTATGGAACCCTTGCTCAGAATAATATTTTAAAATACTCACAATACAAAACCTAGGATTCCACAGGAAACCATTTATACTGAAATATAGTTTCAAAATGCAAAAAACAACAAATACAACACATAGATCACAGGTTAAGAACCCCTGCTCTAGAGTGCATTTCCTTTTTCCTGATAGGAGCTAATTGAGGAGCTGTTCTGAGATGGCCAAATGCTAGGAAGTGGCTCAAGATAAGGAATATTGATAGCAGATTAGTAAGTCTTGACTTCTTTCCATGAGTGTGATTACAGCACACTTATTTTTAAAAATAAGTGAAAGCAACCAGAAAGAAGGCATTGCTCTTATTGAAACCCTAGTTTTAACAATAATTTTGGGTGAAGGGGATCATGAAACTTTCCCTAAGTTTTCTAAAAACAAATGACATTTACTTTGCCTAGAGAAAAAGGAAATATATGCCACCAGCCAATCTTAAGAACGGGGACTTAAGGGGGCATAATTAAATCAAATAAATAGAGTTAGTTTTCACCATTCCAAGGAGGCTGATGACTACTGCTCTCTACACCCTCCTGGGTTTTGGTTGACCTTGAGCCCCTGGTGTATAACAGGAGGCACAAATCAACCAGCCATATGACATCATCCAAAAAAGAGCACAGTTGAAAGGTCGCATTGACAGATGTTCTACATTATGAGTAGAGTTGGATGAACTCATTATGCCTAATGGGAATGAATTTATGACATTATTGACATAATTGTACCAATAAAAATAGATTTAAACCATAGAATGATCCCATTGCACAAAGTTCTGGAATCTCTTAACATAATTCCAAGAAAATTACTTTTGGATAATTGGCACCTTCTGTCATTCTGGTGACATTTGTATTGTTGTGTTGCTGTTGAATAATAATCAATTCTTGATTATATGCTTCATTGTGGAAGATCAATGGTGTAGGTAATCCAAAACAATGAATAGTGCTCAAAATCACATATGTTTGACTTTGGAATAAATGTATTCATTGTATCAGAATTTTTTAAGTACATGATACTGTTTGGCACCATGAGGGATGCAATAGAAAGAGAGGACAGAAAGATCTTTTCCAGAATCTTCAACCAAACTGCAAAATGTATTTGGGGAACCAAGATGAGCATTCATGATAAAAACTAGATCTAAATATTCTATGGCAACATATGTGAAAACAAGAGCAATTACACAATGGACATTATAGAAAATAACTGGGAGTCAAGATCCTAATATTTGAGAGTTAAAAAGTACTTTTGAGATCAGGTAATCTACCCTTTGCATTTTGTAAATGAGGAAATGGGGTCCCAGAGATTAAAACTGACTTGTGCGGAGGTGAGAGGATTTATTTGAATTCTACGATTGACTTAGTTTGTAACACTGGTAAGTTGTTTCAATTCAAATCAACGAGGGATTTACCTCATATACACAAGAGGAATAATTACCATGCTTCTCCCCTGCTGGGAACCTTCTAAAGATGAATGAGATGGAATCTGGAAATTCCTCTAGTTTGTAGGAAAAGAAGAAATGGGGGGAAAATAGGAGAAGAAATACTATTAACTAGCCAATCCTTAGTTGACCATCACACAACTAGTGTGTGATGTTTCATATTTTCAGTAGTTTTACTTGTTTTCCAATGGACTTATAATCTTTGCCCACTTATAATAAAAAGGGCATCTTTAAATGAAATTTTTGACGGCGCTTAAATTTCCTACCTCCCCACATATTCCTTTCACTCCCCCATGTACATAACAAATACCTCACTAAGCTCCTCTGTCTAACAGGAAAAATGGAAGCCTAAAATGTAAGAATGCATCTAAGCCCTTGTACTTGACACGGGCTTAGGCTGTGATCTCTCCTATGACAAAAACTGATGATTTACAGTCAAAGGAAAGCCTGTGCTAAATGTATGACATTCCTTCCATCTTAATAAAGACTTGAAGGATTTGAATGAGAATATTTTGGGATATCACTTTGTATTTTTGAATTAACCATTAAAGTAGCAAATCAAATATCAACCAGAAAATTCAGAAAAAAACATTTGGTTATTTCAAATAGAGTGAACCCCAAACCGGATGTCAAGAGAGTTGGATTCTAGTTGGTGTCACCAGTTGTTATCTGTGTGACTTTGGACAAGTCACTTAGCCTTCTAAATCTCAGATTATTTATCTATAATATGTACATGTTATTTGCATTACTTACATAAGATGATTGTTCATATAATAACAAGAGTTAATATGTATGTAGAATCTACCTTGCGCTAGGCATTATGCTAAGCACTTGACAAATATTACCTCATTCATTTCTAAAAACATCCCTTGGAAAGAGATGATGCTACTATTTCAGTTTTACAGATGAAGTAATTCAGGTAAACAGAAGTTAAATGACTTGTCCAAGGTCATATGAATAGTAAATGTCAAATTTGAGGCCAAATTTGAACTCGGTTCTTCCCAACTTCAGTCCTAATGCTTTATCCACTTCCATCTAGCTTCTTGAGTTTAAATAAGACAATGTATATATCAACTGTTATGATATATTTTTAATATAGTACAATGAATGATGTTTTTAATAAAAAAGAACCATCATCGTTATAATCATTTTCATAGTATGGGTGTGCATTTGTCACTTTAAAGCTTGTAAAGCCTTTTACAATAACTCATTCTATCCTCACAACATCCCTGGGAGGTACTAGCCTTATCCCCATTTTACAGATCAGAAAATTGAAGCTGAGAAGCTTTAAGTAACTTGACCATAGTCACATAGCTTTAAGTTTCTAAGGTTGAAATCAAACTCAGGATTTCCTAAATTCAGGATCAGTGTTCTATGCACTGTGCTACCTAAGTTCTAACTTGAAGAGAAAAAGTAGATTTTTCCTGATACCAGGTAAAGAAAGGGAACAGATTTGGATCAAAGAATCCACCAATTTTGAGCTGGAAAGGACCCAAGAAACCATCTAGTTTGGAAACTGAGACCCAATGAGACTAAATAAATTGCTCACATTCGTACAGGCAGTAGGTCTCAGAGGTGATATTTAAAGCCAGATCCTCTGACTCCAGAATCTCCACACGTAAAAAAAATATTCTACACATATTATAGAAACCATTTTCTTTCCAGCATTTAATGCTAAGGGTGGCTTCTCCCACTTAGAGAGTAGGTACACAGCCTTCTCAAGACATGTGTTTGAGTCTATGGGGGCCCTTTTTTTCTTTCCATCTTGAACTTTGTGAGCCATGTTTGATTATATTTCAGATTCTATATATTACAGCATGTGAACAAATAGGAGCTAGCCCTGTTGAAATGGCTGCAAAGGGTGACCTTTTGGTTTCCATTCTGTAAACATTTCAAGCATCAGATAGATGGAGAGATTCAGTTCAAGATGAGACTAAAAATATAGAATGGTGTCAGATTGTGGAGGGCCTCAAATGATATTTAATGGAGTTGGACCTTTACTTACTAGAAAATAGGGAACCATTAAACTGCTTTGAGCTGAGGAGTGATAAAACCAGACCTATACACAAAGAAGATAAGCCATGGTAAAACGTGAGCTGTCTTTAGTCTTTCGCTGAAGAATTCTTCTTCTGGTGGTGGTTCTTTTTCTGATAAGAGGCATGGTTTTATGGAGATCGCTTCCCTCTGGACATTCAGAACTTGATTCCAAAACACTTGAACTCTCAACCTATGAGATTTCTGCCAAGCCTGGAAGAGTATATTTCTCAGGAGAGCTGGTTTCCAAATAATGATAATAAGAAATGGATTTTGTCCTAATTGAATTATGATCATTTTGAAGCTAGAGATGCTGCACTGTTCTTCTATATTCCTCAGTGCAAGAACTGGGTTGGCATGGAATTCACCAACAGAGTATGCTAGAAAGAGAACTGGACTTATCAGAAAACCTGGTGTGAATCTTGGTTCTTCACTGATTTCATGTGACTTTGGGCAAGTCTCTTTACCTCTTTGAGTCTCTCAGTTTACTTACTTGTAAAATGAAAGAGTTGGATGAGACCAATGCTTTTTAACTTGGGATCTATGAATTACGTTTTTAAAAAAAATGATAGCTACATTTCAGCGTAATTGGTTTCTTTTGTAATGCCATGGTTTTTTTTTTTCTTTTATGGATTTAAAAACATTATTCTGAGAAGAGGTCTGCAGGCCTTACTAGACTGCCCAAGGGGTCTATAACATGCAAAAAAGGTTTAAGAATCTCTGGATGAGATGATCTTTATAGATCCTTTCCCACTCTCAGATTTTATAATTCTCTAAATGCTTGTGATTGACTGATACTTAAGTAGGAATAAAATAACAGCTTAGGTCACCTAATCCTATTCTTTGCATACTTCCCGATTACTTTCTTCCTTATCCTTCCTACCATCGCATCTAATTTCTCCTTGATTACCGGCAGTGAAGTTGCCTCAATCACATCCCTGGGGAGTCTATTTCATTTCCTAATTACTTTCTCTGCTTAGAACATTCCCATCATACTATATCTAACCCAAATTTTCCCTCTGTAGCTTCAGGCCATTGCTCCTTAGCCTAACATCTTCTAAAACTATGAATAATTCCCTTGATTAATTTATATTGTTACCTCAGAGCTGTTTATACATTAAAATTACATCCCCTGAGTCTTATTTTTGCTACACTATATAAAAGTTTGACTCTCTCCATCTTTTCTCTCATATCTCATCTTTTAGTCCTTATATCTCTGTGACCTTTTTCAGGGTAACTTCTCTGATCTTTTTTCTTAGCTGAAGTATGGAAATTGGATATTTTAGCCTTAATATATTCACATAAAGGAACTCTAATAGACACTACTATGTCTTTTTTTTCTATAAAAAAACCCCCAGGAAGCTATGCACTTTAGAGGGGAGCATCTTTTCTAGTGTTTGGGCTACCATGTATAACCCATATTTATGTTTTTACAGGGCTCTGTGGGTTACAATGTACTTTTAAATTCATTATCTTGTAACATTTTGGACTTTCAATTCTTCAGCTGCTCATCTCCTTTAAACTCTTTCTATTCCAGCATGGCTATCCCTTACACAAATAATGCATTGAACTCAGTAATTCCACCGTCTATCCCCATACCCCACTCTCTCCCTTCTAAACTGAACCTATGATCTATAGACCCTTTCCTTATACTGACTTTGCTTACCTTGCTATCCTTTCTTGGAAGCCTGTTCAAAAATTTCATTAATCTCTCAGCCATGCCTCATAACTCCTCATTCCCTTCATTTTCTACAGTTTCTACCATGATCATCCTCAGTCCTGGATAATCTCCACCATCAAATTTCTTCACTGTAAGGCTGTGGCATAATGAAATTGTAAAATCAGTTTCATCCATTATAAATTTACATTGCATAATTTCATCTGGGACCCAAATGTTCTTTAGTAATCTTTAGTTCAAGTCTTATTGATTGAACGCAGAATAACCAAATCTTTTAACTAGAAGAGATGTTAGAGATTATCTAGTCTAATCTCTTCATAGATAAGGAAACACAGGGTCAGAGATATTAGATGATAAAGACCACATTGCACAGCCAGACTCTCTATTCCATTCCCCATAGCAACTTCCATATTTTTTTCCCTCTTTCTTTCATCCCTGTTAAGGGAGGATTTGTTCTGTGAAGTCTAGATTCCCTGTGCTCCACTTCACTTTCTTAATTTAAGAGCAGATGATCTTTTAACATAAATTTTTGGGAAGATTAAGGCTAGTTGACACAACCTCCTCAAATCTTCTCTACACTTTGATTTTTGTTTGTTTTATCCATCTTTTTTCTTCTCAAATCTCTTCTCCATTTCTGTCATCCTGCCATCTATCTTCTCAGCATCTTTTCTTGAGTGCTGAATACTGGAGGGAGAAGTTACAAAACCAAGTCATATGGGTCCACTAAGAATTCATCTTATCTGATCTCAAATCAGTCCTTTATGTTTTGAAATAATCCTCCAACTCTTCCTTGATCCATGCTATCACGTATTTCATATTGCAAATTTTCTCTTTCCTCCCCCACTTGCCGCCTAGTCACACCCACCTCAGGAGACAAACCTGGCTTCTCTTTGAGTGAGCAAATCAACTTCATTCAACATGAGCTCCTTTTCCCTTATTCTACACTGAAAAACTTTTCTTTATCATTACCCATCCTCTCTTTCTTTGCTTGAGTCTTTGAAGAAGATGCCACCCTTCTCCTTCACAAAACTAACCCCTCTGTTTTTGACTTCAGTCTCATTCCTTACTATCTTCTATATCCTTTAGTTTTTTCTCTAATGGCTCCTTTCAAACTCCCTTCAGATTGCTTAGGGTTTCCTCATCTTAAGACAAAAAAAAACTTCAAACCCTTTCCTTGACATCATTATTGCCTTCAGATGTCATTTTATATCTATCTTCTATTTCACTGCCAAACTCTTAAGAAGACACATCTTCAATGATTGCATAAACTTCCAGGCCACAAAATCATCTGTCAACCCCCAGCAATTTGGTTTCTGAACCTACCTTCCACTGAAATTGATACTCAAAAGTTATTTTTTTCTTAACTACTAAATATTTTTGTGATCCTCACCCTCTTTGATCACTAACACTGTTGATCTCTCTCTTTCTTCCCCCCCCCTTCTCCTTTAGCCCCACGTCATTGCTCTTTCCATATTGTCTTTCTACTTGCCTGATCAATGCTTCTCACATTCTTCCTGGAACATCATTTATCTCCCTTCTTCTAATCATAGGTTTTCCCCAAGGCTCTATCTTTGACCTTCTCTAATTTCTCTATCTTCTGTCCCTTTGCTCCACTAGATTAAGTGATCATTTTAATACAGATGATCACCTAATGCAAGGGTGGGGAATCTGTAGCTTCAGGGCCACACGTGGCTCTCTAGGTCTCAAGTGGGGGTCTGTGACTGAATCCAGACTTCACAGAACAAATCCTCTTAATAAAAGTATTTGTTCTGTAAAACTTGGACTCAGTCAAAAGGCTGTACCCAAGGACTTATAAGGCTATATGAGGGGATTCCCTACCCCTGAAAAGCAAGAAATTTAGCCCTAATATTGCTCCAAAACTCCAGTCTTGTCTTGGTACCTGCCCCTGGACATCTACACTTTGATTATTAGCATTTCAAACACAATATGTCAAAAAGAAATTCATATTCTCCATCAATATAGCCCTTTTCAAGATTTCCCTATTCTTTTTAAGAGGAATACTGTCCTTCTTCAACTAGAAATCATCCTTACCTCTTCTCATGCTTTTGGCCTCCTAGTCCCAATATACAATCATTTTCTAGTTCTCCCTCTGTAATATTTCCTGTACCTGTCCCTTTTTTCTCCACTCAGACACTGACCTAATATGAACCCTTCGCTCAGACTACAATAGCCTCATACTTGTCCTCCTTGTGTCTTGTCTTCTCACCCAGAATCCATCTTCTATGTAGCTGACAAAATACTCTCCCTAATGAATAAGTATGAAAAAAATCACACTTTTAGTGGGATAAAAATCCAGTATTTCCCTATGGTGCACTTCTTCTATCTCCCAGGGTTCCATCCCAGATGATCTCTCTATCATCCATCTTCCCCTTATGTTGCTTGTCCCTAATGAAAATATTGTTTGCAAGAGTTCCAAGACTTAGTCATCTTACTTTCTCTACTAATGCAGAGCATCCTGCATATGAGCAGGTACTTAATAAATGGTTATTTGTTGAGTGATCTAATTGGATTTTTACGGTAACTCTATAAGGGAAGGAGTACAGCTAACCTTATTTTAAAGATGAGAAATCTGAGGCTTATAGAGATTAAGGACTTGACCTTCAGACACACAGTAGAATTGGAACTCAAAACCAGTTCTTAAATTTTAAGCCCAGTGGTTTTTCTACTAGATCAAATTGCCTAGTTATAATTTTACTGTTAGTTGTAATTCAACTCACAAGAACCTAGTAAGAAGACTCAGAACTGGTAAAGAAAGTGATATATTAGTCAGTGCGGAAAGCAGATATACATTTGTTGATGTTCTACACTATTTTCCTCACTGTAGAAATATGTACATTTCCTAAAATGGAAGAAGGGGATGGCAGAGGATGAGATGGATTGATAGTGCCATGGAAGCAATGAACATGAACCTTGGGTAGACTTCAGGAGATAGTGGATAGAGGGACCTGGTGTGCTGTGTTCCATGGACTCATGAACAACATTTCCTACTGAGTATGAAAAAATCATTTACCTCTTCCTTATTCCTAAGAGGAAAATTGTACCTATCTGATAGCGTCCCAAAAGAGTCACTAGCATGTCCAGCTGTAAGAGATAAGCCTAGATCTCCCAGTGATGGGTGGCATGCCCCCACAAAAAATAACCTTAAATACCAACAGTACTCTTTTGTTGGGCCTCTCATGCTCTTATGATATTCTGGTTTATATTATAGTCATATGCTTTTGTCTTACTTCCCCCATTAAAGTTTAAGCTTCTCGAAGTCAGGGAAAATATGTTATCAGAGCCCATAGCTGGAGTGGGGTGAGAGAACTGGAGGAACCAATCACTTTGGAAATCCAGAGCACTCCAACAGCAAATTCTTAGAGACTCTTTCTTCCATCATTAACTCCTCATAGGCTTGTTGTCAGAATCCAGGTAGACAATCCAATAAACACTTATTTAGCACCTGCTATTTAAAGAGCGGTGTGACAGGTGCTTTTGTCCATATCCTTCCACAAATCCTTCACAGGGAAGATCTGATTAAGGCTTTCCTGACATTTCATGGATGCCAATGAAGCTCACAGGCTATCTATAGCTCATGCTTCACTTCCAATATATCAGTCCATTCAGTTTTGACTACAACTCTGACTGATGGCTTCCTTTACCACTTCTTTTGTTTAGTTTTGGTTTGCAGTCTACTCATGCTCACAATATACTTTTGTATTGCCTTTTGGGGAACCTCAACTTGAATTAGTATCCTATGACTTATAGCCAGATGGCATTACTGAAAGAAAATTGTTTCTAAAAAAAGTGGACTTTTATTTCCTGGAGAAACTTGGGTCAATTTCCCCCAAATAGTCCAATCCTCTTTCCTCCTGTCTAGTTCAGGGCAAACTCGTTGTCCATGGTGAATGTCTTTCCAAGATATGTGAAACTGCATTGAAATTACTTGCTTAAGGTCATTTGGCAACAATAGTGACAACTTAGAGCAGTAAGAGCCAGACTTGGGATTTGAGTCCAGGTTCTTTGACTCTAAATCATTATGCCATTCTGTTATCTAGAAGAACAAGACTAGATTAGAATTTTCTCCTTATTCTGCAAAAATAATCAATTTACAGTTATTTGGATTATGTCCATTGATACAAGAAGTAACATTTAGAAGGGAAAAAACTCTCATCCAGGGATGGTAGGCTGTTTATTTTTTTTTTTAATGCTAGGGGAAAAATATTTTAATTTCCCTCAATCTATGTAATTAATTTGTCCATATTAGAAATCAGTTATCTTTGATAATTATCATTGGTGATATGGCTCATAAACTGAACACCAGCCTTGCTAATGAACTGAATGAAACGTAATTTCTTGTTGTTCAAAGAGACGATCGACTCTAATCAGCAGTAAATTCAATCAAAACTTACTGACATCAATTGAAATCATATTAGAGTTTGTAAAAATAGAATAATTATACTCATCTAGTAAGTTACAGGTATTGTAACAACATGAAGACACTGGCATACTTAATAAATGCTAGAATCTGCCATCGCCATGTAAGCAGATGCAAAAACATATAATCTGCATAAATAAATTAGTGAGCAAGATGTATGTTTTCCACACAGCACTTGAGTTTTGTGGAATTCAATTAATTCCTTTCTTTTAATTGAAGCACTTTTAATGGCAGGTTGAAAAGATGGTCTATGCTGAGTCCTAGAAGCTAGCTAACCAGCACCTTTAGGTCGATCAGAGGTCCCCCACACTTGTTTATTTCCCCTTCTTTTATAGATTGACAATACAAAATAAATCATAATTCTTTGCACCTGCATAGTGGGTTAAATTTTATATAATTCTTACATTTTTAATTACCATGGTAACTCTGTGCTGGTATTGCTCTCTCCATTTTGGCAGATGAAAAGAATGGAAGCTTTGAGAAGAGGAATGATTTGTCCCAGATCACATAGCTAGTGTAAGAACTGTCATTAGACTCCAGTTTTCTTGGGTCCTAGGTTCATCTCTCTTTTTTTTTTCCTTTTGATGAGGCAGTCAGGGTTAGGTGACTTTGCCAGGGTCACATAGCTTGTAAGTGTCAAGTATCTGAGGTCAAATTTGAACTAGGATCCTTCTGACTGTAGGGCTGGTGCTTTATCCATTGCACCACCTAGCTGCCCCTATATAGATCTCAACATGTTGCTTCCTACTTTGAAATTGTATGTGTGTGTAAGTAAACACAAGTTAAGGGATAACTTAGCAGTTTTAAGCTTTAATAGTGAAATAGCTTTGGTGAAATAGTTTTAAGCTTTAATAGTTTAAACCCACACTAAGACTTTTGAAACACTGTATATTATAGTTCTTTAAGGTTTCCAAATTACTTTCCTCTTGACAACCCTATGAGGTAGGTAGCGTAAAGCTTGCATAAAGTTGTAAACTTCAGGCGTATTAGCTATTGTCAGAGCACAGTCTCCTTGAATCCAGTACTCTGTCCATTATAGCAACATACCACTTCTGAATGATGAAACAAGGCTATTAAGGAGATGTGTCCAAAGTGACTACAGTTGACTTCTTTCTTCCTGTCATACCACCATCTTGGTGACTTCACTGATCCCTAAGAAGAGAGCTTCATCTTATCATAGATGATGACTTTTTTCTTTCTCAACCACCCTCCCTTTCCCCAACCCCATGGTGCATGGTGGTCTCCTTTATGGATCTCTTGTAATCTGTGCAACAAATGGCATTATAGCTCCTACCTCAGTGCCTTTTGCATTGGCTGACCTCAGTGCTTGAAGCACTTTCCCTCCTCACTTCTATCTCTGAAAGTCTGGGCTTCCCTCACTACTTTGCTCAAGCTCTATATTCACTCCAAGCCAGGAGGGTCCAAAAACAGCCATTGAGTGGAACTTGAGCAGGAACCCATTGTTGTTCAATCTATGAGCTTCAAAGTGCACTGGATCTCAGGCTTTAGGGAAAATGAGAAGAAAGGAAGGAAAGGAAGGAAAGAAAGAAAAAGGAAAGAGAGAAAGAAAGAAATCTAGCCAGTAAACCCCAAGTTAACTGAGCAGCTTCTGGCCATCAACATTTACCTTCTTTTGCAGAGGAGAAGGAAGAGAAGAGGGAGAGGTTGAGAGAGAGAGGATGAGCTGAGTTACTCAACTAACTGGCCCCCATTCAGGCAGCTTGGTCTACTCACAGGTTGTGTTCATCCTTTGTTTTTGAAGAGGACCATGACATCAGAGAAATGATGACATGACTTGCACTTGACTTTGTTTTGAGTGAGGGAGGGCTGTGCAAGCCTCACTTTCTCCTCCTGAGCCATCTCATGTGTAAACTGTTTCTGGTCAAAACAACAACCCTAAGGCTCTTGCCCCTCTCAGCCTCATTTATTTATTTATTTATTTTCTGTTTAAAGGGGCCATCCCCTGACTACTTTTTAAGGAGGTCTATTCACTGAATGGGCATTACCTCACTTTAAGTGAGTACCTGAAAAGGCCTTAGCCTAAAAGGCTAAGGTCTCCCATATCATCGTGGGCCATCTCCAGCCATTCTGATGAATATCTGGTCACTGGACCCAGATGGCTCAGAAGGAAGAAAGTGAGGCTGCTGACCTTGCCCAGCCCTTCCTCACTCAAAACAAAGTCAAATACAAGTTATGTCATCATTTCTCTGATGTGATAATCCTCTTCAAAATCGTAGCATGAACATTACAAGCTCTATAACCTACAGGAAGACTTTCTCACTTCCCCAGGCTGCTCTTAGTACCTTCCACAATTTAGTTACCTTGTATCTTGGTTGTATCTGTTTTCTAATAAATCTATATAAATGAAGATTTTTCTTGTCCATTGGAATGTAAGGGCAGGGGATTTTTTTCTTTTGTCTCTATATTCCCAGTGCCTAGTTCAGTATCTGACACAAAATAGGTTCTTAATAATGCTTGTTGATTTTTGGATATCTTTGAACTTTCTTCTATCATCTAAACTTCTTTTACAGGTTACAATTTTCTGTGTCATTTTCAAATTTTCCCTCCTTTTGAATTGTCCCTCTTAACTTGGAAAGTGCAGAGATTTCTTGCTCCCTTTTATCTTTTCCTCTGGAAGTGAGACCAGTCTACACTTTGTGCATATATAAGCAGCTATTTGGGGCAAGGATGCAAACAATATAGATTCCACACTGACATCTCCCTCTTTCTTTTCTCTCCCTCTACCTTTTCTTTCTTTTAAGGAGAGGGGAGGCCTGAGAATTTTTAAAGGCTAAGGGGAGGGAGACACTCATGAGGGGACATTGAGGATTAATGAGAGGGAGAGAGTAATCGATTGGATGTGCTTTTGAAAAAGGTTAAAGGAGCTGAGATCAAGGACATGAGTGAAAGGATGTGCTAAAGCAGGATAAGAAGAACTACATGATCCCATGAGACCAGAGCAAAAAGAGAAAAGGCTAAATTAAGACCTAGAGAAATTTTGAGGTATGGAAGGTGGGAAACAGGAGTATACATGGTAGATGTCCTCAGGTTAGATACACTCACCAGGGAGAGTATAAATGAAACAATTATCAGTTTTGGACGGGGAAGGGTGTGCTTCTTCATATTTAGCAATCAAATGGGATAATGTGTAGATGTTTTGTAATCCTTAAACTGCTATATGTCTATTGTTTTACTACCTTCTCTTTCTCCTCATAATGTTATATGAAAGAGTACAGTAAGAGCCCATATTCTCAAAGCTTTGGGGAAAGAATGGTGCCAGCCAGTAAATAATAAATTAACAGCCAATAGAGGAAATGACAAGCTCATGTAGGATTTGGGATTTGGACCTAAGCCACATACTGTCCAGAGTTGGTTTCTATTTCCTCTGTGGGGTGCCAAAAATCAATCCATTGCTTTAATAGTCTGAACTCTCTTGCTCTTTCATTGTGTTCTCCTTTTGGTAAGAAACTTTGATAAAAGATATAGCACTGTTATAAATTAGTAAGGGAAATCAATAGCTTTTAATTTATTTATTTGATTTTTTCTTTAAAAATAATTTCAATTCTTTTTTAAGTAGACTATAGCTAGCAAACCATTGAATATTGCTCTTCAGCTCTCAGTTAGTCATATAAATCTTCCTACAAGTCCATCTATCATGTCTCATTCTAGGAATTATTCAGTGTCTTTTAGGAGCTGGTATTAAAAAAGTCTTTTCCAATATTTTTTCTCCCATCTTTCAGATATATTAACTCCTGGGTGCCCAAAGCATATGGTGTGCATTTAGCCCCATCCTCGTCATGGAAAATGTATTTTGATCTTTATAGATTTGTTGGTATCTAATACAGTCATATAAATTTCAAGCTCTTCCAGCTTTGCTCTAGTGATCTGGGGTGCCACCAGAAGCTTCTTGATAAAATAGTGCCTTCTATTGAGCAGTTGTGTATGGTTTATTTTCTGAATAACTCATATGAAATTTAATAGGAGGTTTTAAAGCCACATCTGATTTAAGTCTTATAAATTCTAGCTTTCTAGAAAGTCACTCTTGCCATATCAACCTTAGGGGGTTTCTAAGCCATGGGAGAGAAAATGTGTGTTTGCTCATGTTTATTAGCCTTTTTATTCTAACAAAACCCATTAATAGTCTCTTAATAAAAGCAGTGATACATACTTAAAACACCCCTCCCTCTCTCTCCCTTTTCCCTCCATTCCTCCCTCTCCCTTTCTCCCTCTCTTTTTCCTTTCCTCCCTCCCTCTCTCCCTTGTTAAAATTCAGTTCAATTAAACAAACATTTATTCCATATCTGTGTACAAAGCCAGGGAATCCCTCTTACTCTCTTCCCTCCATCTCAAAGCCCCTTGACATCATCCCTTATTCTCTTGTTACTCAAGTCTCTGAAGACATGGTTTTTCACAATAAGGTCAACATCTCTTGATCCCATCCATTTCCATCATCTTCAGTAGATTCTCATTTCTATTTAAATTATCATCTCTTCTCTACCTGAATATTAATCACTCCCTATGTATTTATTACTTTCTTGCTACTTACAAACACACCTACATATTCCTCATACTAACTAAACAAAACCAAACCACTTGACTCTTCTATAGTATAGTCTACTATACTGTATTATATTATATTATAGTATGTTGGACTATACTTGAAATTATGGTTTTAGACCTCTCCTCCCTTCCACAGCCAGATTCCTTAGAAGAAAGCTTTTTACTCTTGCTTCACCCAATTCCTTGCCTCTTACTCAGTTCTTATCCATTAACTGAAACTACCCTTTTTAAGGCTAACAATGATCTAGTTGCCAAATCTGATGGTTTTTTTCTTAATCCTCATCCTTCTGCTGTGTTTGACACTATTGAGTACTCTTCCCCCCTCCCATTTTGACCCCTACTCTGAAAATACTTTCCACTCTGGGTTTTCCTGACACTGACCTCTTGGTTCTCCTCCTAACCTGTATGGGTACTCACTCCTTAGTCTCCTCTAGAATGAAATGCAGACTCCTCTGCTTAGCAATTAAAGTCCCTCACAACCTGGCTCAATCTACTTTTCCAGCCTCATTGTATACTACTTTCCTTTACACTCTCCAGTTCAGCAAAACCGGCTTTCTTGCAGTATCTTATACATAACACCCCATCTCCCAACTCTGTTTTCCCTTCGGCCATCTTCTGTGACTGAAATGCAATTCCCTGGCACCTCAAATTCCCTGTTTCCCTCAAAGCTCACCTTGAGTGCTACCTTTTGCCTAATACCTTTTCTGATTTCCTCTAATACTAGTGTACCTTGCCCCTAATAAATTATTGTATACATATGCATTGTATATGTATATACAGATATTACATATGCATCTATGAGTATGTGTGTGCATGCACATGTGCACATAGGCCCTGATGGTACATAGCTCCTTGAGTGCAAGGACAATTTTTTTGTCATTCTTTGTATCTAAAGAACCTGGTAATATTACATGTTTAACGAATGTCTTTTTATTGGAATCAATAGGGATATGAAGATTAAAAAATAAGAAAAGGGCTTACATTTTACTGAGGAGAAGAAAAATCCACAAAATGGCAGTTTAATGAAAGGATTGTTGTTAAGCAACTAATAGTTTACAATGGATTAAAAGTTGGTCAGAACTGGAAGGGAACTTAGAGATAATCTAGGCCAGCCTTTTAATTTTACAGAAGAAGAAACTGAGGCCCAGAGATTAGAAGTGATTTGCCCAGAAAATACAAATTGACACAATGGAAAAAATGTTATATTTGGAGTAAATGACCTGGGTTTGAATTCCAATCTTGCTACTTACATTATTAGCTGTGAGCTGATGGACAAGTCACCTAACTTTCTGAGCCTCAGTGTTCTCATCTATAAACTGGAGAATAGTAATACTTGTGCTATATACTTCCCAAGTTCTTATGAAAAAAATTATAAATAAAACTTTATGTGATTATGGGTAGAATTTATACTTGAACCAAGGTATCCTTTTTTACTTAGTATGTTAGCCCTCAATAATTCCTTAATATGTGATCTGAGGGTTTGTCCTTGTCTCTATTGGTAATTCCAGTACATACTTTGTTTCATGTGCTAGGCTACTTTATGTCCATTAGGGGAGAGGGTCCATAGAGTCATAGATTTAGAGCTATAGGAGATCACAAGTCATCTAGTCCAAACCCTTCATTTTACAGATGTGGAAACTGAGGTCAGAGTGAAACATTTGCCTAAGGTCATGTAGATAATAAGTGGTGGAACCAGATCATGAACATAAGTCCTCTGACTCCAAACCAAGCGTTGTTTTGCATTAGGAGTATGAAGTCAGGCCAAATGTTGGTGGCCTCCATTAACCAGGAAGATCATGTGTCATCATGCTCCTCCTATCAACTACTGCTTGGAAGTCCATTATAGAGTAGAGCCCATCTACTTAAGAGCATGCAGCTTGTCACTACACACTGAGCAAAGAAACAGCCTAATAGCAATTGCAAGCTTCACTGCTCCCTCATTTCATGTATCCATTCATATGCCAAATCCTGCTGTTTCTAACTCCACATTTCTTGCATCTGCCTCTTCACACAACTCACCCAGCTTCTGCCTTAGTATAGGTCCTTGTTACCTGTTTTTTGTGCCATTACAATAGCATTATAATTGATCTCCCTGGCTCAAGTCTCTCTTCAGTTCATCCTATGCATAGCCACTAAAGTGGATTTCCTTAAATGTAGGTCTGATCACCTATGCTCAACAAATTCCAGTGTATCTCTATTGATTCTAGGATAAAATATAAACTCTCCTATTTGTCTTTTAAAGTCTTTCTCAACCTGGCCTTTAGTTTTTTTGAAAGCTTCATTATATACGACTGTCTTTTCCAGACCCTATAGCCAAGTCAAAGTGTCCTTGCAGTTCCTCATACATAATATTCCATTGCCCATGCCTGTGCCTTTTCACTGGGCACTCCCATTCCTCTAACATCCTTCCTCCTTACTTGCACCTTGTAGAATATACTACTTCCCTCCGTACCCTTAGACTATCATAGCCCTTTGCATTCTTGACTGTGTGTATTCTCTCTGTTCTTCATCCTTTTATTTAAGTCTGCTGGCTCCATCTAATACCTCCATCTAAGTGCACACATACTTCTAAAAAGGACTTGTTGCAGTCATTCATCACTGATCAGTGCTTGTTCAACCTCAGTCTTAACAGATTGTCCCTATTGCTCAAGTCTACTTGACTGAACAAAATCTTGTTTCTAGCCACAGATGATTTGAAGACAGCTTCTTGATTGCCACCTGAATTCTCCCCTCTCCTTCCTTTTGTCTTCACTTAGTTCTTCCTCTGTGGCTTCTTTCCCTTACAAAAATGGAGAAGAAATATTCCCTTCCCAGATCTGACTTATTTTAAAACAAGATAAAAGAAATTATTTTCTCTGGATTTCCTCTGATCATATTTTTCTCTGCCTTATTTTAATCTCAAATAACTAGGGTTGACATTTAGGTAACTCTCTAAGGCATATAAAGCACTTATATATAAACTTATTGGAGCCTCAGAACAGCCCTGTGAGGTAGGTAGGTGCTAGCTCTATCCTTTAACATGTGAAGGAAACAGTTCTACAACAGTTAGGTGACTTGTCCACATTCACAAAGTTGGTAAATATAAAAAGTACAATTTGAAACCAGTTGTCTACTGACACCAAGTCCTATATTTTTTATTTTGTTCCCTCCAAGATACTTTTTTTTTTTTGAGGCAATGGGGCTAAGTGACTTGCCCAGGGTCACATAGCATATGAGGTCACATTTGAATTCAGAGCCTCCTGACTCCAGGGCCAGTGCTCTATCCATTGCACCACCTAGCTGCCACTCTAAGACACTTTTCTAACTCTGTAATATGAGGATTTCTTCTAGCTTTCTTCCAATGAAGAAGAATAAATTCTTCATTCTGGGCTCTTTCTTCCTGCTCCTTTGATGGTGCAAAATTACCTGAAGTTGGCAATTCAGCTATTTCTGATAGATAAAATCAAAACAACCTTCCCCTTCATGTCTATTCTTCTCTTCCCTGTCAGAACTCCTCCCACACCTTCATCTACTCCCAGTCCAACTCCTGTTGTTTTATTTTTTCACCTATGTTCCCTAACGTTAGCATGGGGTAGCAGAAAGTAGGCTCTGCCTAGCATTAAGGGACCTGAGTTCAAGCTCCCACTCTGATAGTTACCATCTCTATGACTCTGAGTAAGTCATGCTAAACCCAGGGGGTTTTTTGCTTTTGGTTTTTTAACCTTTAATTTATTGAGGGTTGTATTAGATTGTATCTAAGGTCTCTTCCAGCTCCAAATGCTAGTATACTTATTCTACTTGCCCCATAGGGTTATTGTGAAACAGTGCTTTGTAATCTTAAGAGGACGTACAAAGGAAGGTGGAAGGAGACCTCCTCTTGTGCAGAAGTAGAGATCTCTGTAGGTAGAACGCTACATTTTTTGTCAGATTTTTTGCATATGTTGATTATTTTTGTTGTTTCTTTCTCTATCAAAATTCATTATTTATTGTAAGAGATAGTTTGTGGGGAGGGGATAGGTTATTGTTGGAAATGTAGAGGACATAAGAATATAAACTCTATTTACATTTCTTTAAAAGTCCATACACATATGAGTTGTTAAAATTATTATATACTCTTTAAAGACTGCTTCCTAAACAACACAGCCAAAATGAACCTGAATGCTGTCATCAAAACATGCCAGCCTTGGTCCTGAAGAAGAGGTGAAAAATTTGCTTTCCTTTCTTCTTTGCAGAAATGGAATGGTATGGGTATGAAGTTTCTCCTAGGTTCTTCAGGGTCAAGCACGGTATATTTTGAAATTCTTTCCTTTTTGTCTTTCTTTCATTTTGGAAATACTTCATTACAAAGGATGGTTTACCTATTGGTAGAGAAATATAACCAGAAAATAAGGTAATGTAAGATAAAAGATATCAATAACTAAAACAAAATTCATAATTTGTGTGCCTAGATGAGGTGCAGTTAGCACAGAGGGGGAAATCAATGTAATTTTTTGCCCCATAGAGAACTTTAGTGTGAAGAAAAACCCTCTGAAAAAAATCATTTTGCAACTCACTGACTTAGCCCTGATTTAAAAAGCAAACTTCATATATGTATTATAGGTTTACAGATAGAAAGAACCTTGGAGATCAGATTTTAGACTAACCCCTCATCATTTTGCAAAAGGACAATGAAGCCAAAGCGTTTAAATGATTTGCCCTGGGTCATATGGTAAGTGCCTGAGATGAGGCTTGAATTGAGTTCCCTTAACTCCAAGGTGAGGGGGGAAATTCAGTGCTCATTTCACTGTGCCACATACATGAAATCACTATTAAATGAAC
This sequence comes from Notamacropus eugenii, assembly GCF_028372415.1. Taxonomy (NCBI): domain Eukaryota; kingdom Metazoa; phylum Chordata; class Mammalia; order Diprotodontia; family Macropodidae; genus Notamacropus; species Notamacropus eugenii. The sequence continues at coordinate 69,052,060 of NC_092877.1, forward strand.
AAACATTTCAGATGTATTATCCTAAGGGATTGCAAGGCTAAAAATAGAAATGGGCTTGAAAGAAGGGTTTCGGTTTTTCATAAATGATATCCCCGGTGCAACGGAGAGCTCTGGTCACTGGGACAATAACCCTTTGTCTACTAGCCTGGTCCTGGTGGAAGCTATCCTATAAAGAACAATGGATGTGGAGACAGAGGACTTGGATTTATTAGATTTTCAAAATTGTTTATTATTATTTTGAACATAAGAAATACCGAATAGAATAGGTATTTGCCTGTATGTAGTAGAATAAGAAGAGAGGACTGTATATGAAACTTCAGGTCTATATAATGAAATAAGCTTGTAGCTTTCAAAGTTGTCCTTGCCTTCCTTCTGTTCCTTTCTCTCCGTTAAGAAAAAAAATGTTTCAGTGATTCTTTTTCTTCTCTCCTTTCCTCATTGTAAAAAATAAAATGAAATAAAAGCAAAGCCCTTGTAACACATATAGGTAAGCAACAACAAATCCCCAGTTAGCTATAACTGAAAATATACATCTCATTTTTCATCTTGAGTCCATAACATCTCCTTCTCTCTCAAAAGGTGGGCAAGAAATCTCATCATCAACATTCAGAAGTCATGACTGGTCATCGCATGCATCAGAATTCTCAAATCATTAAAAGCTTTTTTTTTCTCCTTTATTATATTATTTTTATATATTGTTCCCCTGGTTCTGCTCACTTCACTATGAATCAATGCATGCAAGTGTCAAAGGCTGCAAACAGCTCAAGGAGAATGAGATTGAGAAAAGCCATTGGATTTGGCAACTAACATTATTTGTAACTTTATAGAGAGCAGTTTTGGTTGAATGATGAAGTCTGAAGCTGGGTTAAGAAAAGAACAAGAGGAGAGAAAATGGAAGCACCTATTGTAGATGGCCTTTTCAAGTTTAGTCACAAGAGGTAGAAGAGATATAGGATGATAATGGAGATGGAAGGATCAAATGAAAGTTCCTCCCCACCCCAGGATGGAAGAGACATTGGCATGTTTCTAGGCAATAGAGAATGAGCCAGTAGAGAGGGAGAGAATTAAAATAAATAATGATGTGAGCATGACACAATAGGCAATCTACTGGAGGAGATAGAAAGGAATGGGATTGCTCAAACAGGTTAGAGGGGTAAGGCATAAGGCCACCTCATTATGTGAGACAGGAGTATGAACGAGGAGATAGTAGCAGAAACTGTATGAGAGATTTGAGAAGAGGGAGCTCATGGCTAATGGTCTGATTTGTTTTTTCCCTGTAAAATATGAGGTGAGGTTTTCAGATGAAAGGGTGGAGGAGAGGGAGAGCCATGGGAGGTTTGAGGAGGGACAAAAAGTTTTGGAAGAACTGTTGTGGAGAGCAGGATAATGAATTGATAAAGTAAGTATTGCCGAGCAGCAATGAGAGTCCATTTGATGTTGCCTAACATAAATTTGTAGTAGATTTATGTGGAATAGCTGCATGATTTTTTCCACCTTCATTCCAAGTCAAGTGTGTAGGGGTCAAAGACAATAAATGGTGAGAGTAAGCTTGGGAGTGAAATGATAAAGAAGCTAGATACTCAAGAGAAGAAGACAGTGTAAAGTTGAATTAATTCTCCAAGGGGTCAAGATAAAAGAGGAGAGAATAACTAATGCAGAGGAGATCCTCTGGGAGAGAAATGAGGGGTCAAGGGATCAGAGGTCACTGTGCAGAGTGAGTTGAAGAGTTGAGCTTTTTAAAGAAAAATGAAATGCCAATAGATTATAGTCAGATAATAAGGGGATTTCAGAATTCTTGTTTATGAAGGTAGTATATTTGTGGGTGATTGCAAGATCAGGGATATGAACATAATTGTGTGTGACTCAGTTGAGACGGAGGAGTAAGTAATGATTCACTATTTCTGTTTCACTATTTCTCTTCACTCTGGAGGATGAATTTAGATAGGAAAGGGAGTAGCAGTAGATGTAAGTTGAATCTTCATAGCCAGAGAAAGAAGTCATCCTCTTTCTTTAAGAACAAGTGCAGCAGGAGTTGGAAGACTTGAGGTCTGAGAAAAGATTGCTCCTCTTTTCACTGGAGGTTCTCCATGTCCAGATTGGGAGATTACACATAGGCAGCAGGAGGTGGAAGTTGCCTTATATATCCTTCTATTCTTCAATAAGATGATTGTCTTGAATTTTGACCCTCTTTCCTTTGTCAATCAACTTGCTTTTGCTGATATGGAAGAGCTCGAGGATATTAAGTTTCAGCTGAATTTGGATCTCTGAGTAGCCAATCACCCACCTGTCTTCATGGTTGATATCCTGGTCTATTAAGTTGTGTAGTGATCCACATCAAACATTGAGACTAGTGAAATGAGTACATAATCTATGTCATAGTGTTCATTTTGCATGTGTGAATGTGGTTTGAATCTTACAGCCTTGAGGATGAGGTGGCTGACTTACCTTTAGAGGTTGGTCAACTATCACTCTTTTATGTCCAACAGCAATATGCACAATCTTTAGTGTGATGGAAACTCATCACTGGTGCTTGAATTGCATTGGGGAAACCCAGAGGTCACCTCTTCTTAGCAGTCAGTTTTCAACCAATTTTTTCTGCATTCCCCCCTGCCACTGTGCAAAGCAATGGGAGAAACAGGAGATCTGCATTATCTGCATGATGTAGTGGGAAAGAGTGCTGGGTTAGGGGTCAGAAGACCTGGGCTTCAAGACTCAGTTCTGAAACTTAATGAACTGGGTAATTAAAAAAACTCACTGAACCTCTTTAAGTCCCTTTTCCCTGCATTGTGAAATACTCAAATGGTTCTATGATCTCATAAATTTGGATGTCCTCCCACCCCGCGAACCTTGATGATGCAAATAGAAACCCTTCCTTTCCTATGCATTCTAAACAAAATAGTGTCCATGTCATGGCATAATTGTCTCAGTCTCCTTTACTTTCTCCTTACTCTGTGAGAATACAAGTAGAATACCTTGACTTTTCACTTAGCATCTCTCATTTTTGCCACATAACTAGCCCATCTTCTCTTCCTATTACAATTCCTTGATGGTGTCTTTTATATCTACTTATCTTTGGAGTTGCTCATTGTTTATATGTTCACCCATGATGTACCTTATCTCCCCTTTACACTCTGTGTGATGCTATTTCGTAGCTTTTTGAAGGATGTCTATGGACTACTGTCCATGTTTTGCTGCCACAATGTAAAACTGGTAGAATGTTAGAATTGAAAAATTGGGGCTCTGCTTTCTTTGCAAAGCTTTTCAGTTTCCAAAAGGGGATATAACTCACTCTTTTCTTCTTGTTCAGATCTGGGCCCAACTCTTTGTCTCACTGCTCACTGCACTGAGTTTGTCCTTCATTCTCCAAGAGAACCACGACATCAGGAGGGTGATGCCATGACTTGTAGGTGATTTGGATTTAAGTGGGGGTGGGGTGTGTGTCCAAAGTCATGAGCCTCACTTTCTCCTTCAGACCTTCTGGGTCCAGTGGGAAGATCTATATCAGGACAACTGGAGATAGCCCTAGATGCAGTGGGAGACCAAGGCCTTTTTAAGCTAAGGTCTTTCCCAGATCTCAGTTTGATTGTGGCAATGCCCATTAAATAATAAGGCTAGGTAAGAAATTATGCAAAAAAAATGGCCTTTTCTATCTAGTCCAAAAAAAAAATTCAATCTTGGAGGGGAAGACCCTTAGGGTTTCTGGCTGGAACAGTTGCTATTTACATTAGTCATGGTCCAAACAATGACCCTGTAGGCTTGGGGTGGGACCTATTGTTGGCCAATCAATGATTATTAGAGTGATTTGGGTTTAAGGAATGGTCCTAGAGAAAGAAATGTAGTCCACAAACCCCTAGATGTCTTACAAGGTTTCAGTGATCCAAATTTACATTCCTTTGGTCAGAGCAAAGGGTATGATACCATATGTGGACAGAGGGAGAGGAAGAAGGAAAGAAAATGCAAGGTAAGGAAGGTAGAGGGAGCTGCATTGTCCAACTAGGACTGGCTAGTTGGGTCTCCAGTGTGGCAACTTGGGCTACTCATAGGTTGTTGTTTGTCTTGAGTTTTTGAAGAAGACCATGAATATATAAGCACATAGTATAGCTATATACATACAGTACTTGGTCTTTCCTGTGTAGATAGGCAAACCAAACTCCTTTGAGTGAGTCTTTGCAATGTTCTCCGTTTTCATGCAATTGGCACACCGCCATCCACAAGAAGATGCATCTAGAAATCTTCATAGAAATTTCTCTTCAAGTTAGATTCTTTCCTGGATATCATCCATTATAGTGGCAAGTATCTTTGTCAAAGATACATCTCCTGGTGTTATACTTCACCTAATGTTTATAATCAGAAGGTTACTAAACAGTCATTTTTTTTGCATTTTCCAAGGATTCTTGAATGATTTTGACATTTGATAGAAGACACCTTATTGTAAAAAATCAAATGCTTTTTTATAATCCACCAACAATAAACACAGTAGGATTTTTTATATTCTCTATAACTTCATGTTCATTCCGAAATGGTAAAGACATGGCCCATCATTGAATTTCACTTGTGAAAGGCTGTTTGTTTCTTTCTAATAGCCTTACTTAGAATGCCTTGATTAGTCTTTAAATGATTCTCATAAAAATATTGCATAGATGAGAAAGTAGATATGTAGTTAATGATGCTCTTTTAGTTGCTCTTTTTTTTGAAATTAACGAATTCTGAGCTTTCTCCCCCTGCCCCTTCTCCTACCTTTGGTGTCCTATCTTCCTTCTGATACTTTTTTTTTTTTACAATCATGTATTTCTGATACTTTTTAAATCAGTTTCCTCTACACTCTCACAATTGTATCAACTCCAGCATGGATCTCTTCTATATCTTGTTTCAGTCTGCCGGCTCTTCCCTTCCTTGTTCTCTTTACAGTTTCTATTTCCTCTCTAAGCAATTCTGGTACTGACATTAGGGTTGAAATGTACTAGTTCTGCTGTCTTTGGTGAAGAAAAGTTATAATGATTTTTGGTAAACTTTTTCCATTTTTCTTCTGTTTTCAGTCCCTCTTTTATTTTCAGCCTTAATTGCCTTTGGTATGACTTTCCTTAGTTGGATCTCTTGCCAAGATTTCTTTAAACTTTTTTAAAACTACTCACTGCTTCTTTATGCTTTATGAGATGGCACTCTTCATAATCATTCATCATCTTCTTCATAAAACTTTACAAATGAGTTTATATTCTAACCTGGTGTTGCTTTTGGCTGTAGTTTCTCTCCATTTGGCAAGTAATTCATCTGTTTGCTGACTAAGGTACTTTCTAGACTCTTTTTGGTCTCTTTGTTGTGGCAATTCATTTACATTAGTCAAACTACTGGATTAAATGATCATAGCCAATGTGGATGCCATTTTTGTTGTATATTTTTCGCTATTATTTTCAACAACTTATTTAAATGATTTAGGTAAGTTAACTTGATTCCATTGTATGCCAACTCAGGAAACAAAGTCTGTGAAATGAAGATAACAATTGTTTTGTATAAGACTCTTGTGAGGAAATCACTTTGTAAACATAAAATCCTATGTAAGTAAGTGTGGGCAGCTGTTGATCTTAAAGATTTAGAGAATATAAGACCTGGGAGAGATGTGTGGGGTCCTGTTCTCTAAACCAATCATTCTACAGATGACAAAATTGATATTCATGAACTGTCTGCTAAGTTGCATCTACACAGTTCTTTAGTAACAGAGCTGGGACTAGCACCCAAGCTTTCTCACTCAGTATGGTACTTTTCTGCTATTTCACTGGAAATAGGGAAGATGATGCTTAGTTTCATGCCTAGATAACTGGGGCTGGGGGGGGGGGAGGGAAGGGATGTGACAAAATCTAGGGAACTTTGTGTTTGGGTAAATGGATATTATTCCCCATTCCCACCTGTCTTTTCTTACCTGTCTGCACCATTTGTGGTTTTCTAATGTTATTTCGTGCTAGAGAAATATAATACCAAAGAGATGTCCCGTACTTATTAAGAACAGAAAATTGTTTTAACATGACTTATTTCAAGCAACAATGCTAAAATATGATGCATAATGTTCTGCACAGAGTAATTTATAAACATTTGTTGAATTACACTAGTCACTGTTCTTTTGCTACTCTCAGAAGAGCTGAATCCTCTTGAATTGGGTCCAATAACTTCAACAAAAAAGAAAAATGACTGTTCACCCCTCACATATATAGGCTCATCGAATCAAAGATTTAGATTTGGAAGACACCTTAAAGAGCAGTTAGTCAGTTCCCTCCTTTTATACATAAGGAAATCAGAAACTTAGTTCTAAACTTAAGTGTGAACTCCCATTCAAAAGGGGTGGTGATGGTGGAGAGAGTTCGTTAGGAAACTTCCATTTAAATGTTCAGAGTCTGCATGATGACCCTGAACTGTAAACTCAAGGTCAAGCACCATGCGACAGTGCCTGGCACATAGCAGGCGCTATGATGATGATGCAATATTGATTCTGTGCAATGCTGAGTGCATGGTGGGTACTCAATCATTCATTCATTTATCAGTCACTCACTTAGTGTTTATTAAGTGCTTATTGGGTTCCTGACACTGTGCTAATTACTAAAGAAACAAATAAAGGCAAAAACACAGCCATTGTTTGTGAGTACATTTCCTACGTTCATATTCTAATAATTGAGACAACATGCAAATAATGAGACAAATACAATGTAGATAGATGACAATGCAAAAGTTCATAACCTGGGATTTCTGAACCTGTTTTTAATCACCATATTTCAATGTATTTGATTTCCTTTGTAATTATAGGTAGGGAGAGGGTTGGGGTGGTAGTGATGATGGTGATGAGCCATTATAATCTGTCCTGGTCAGGCCCCCACTGATGTACCTATTTCTGGGTGTACCATATTTTAGTTAAACATTAATAGGCTGAAGAGCATCCAGAGGCAGGTGACCAGGATGGTGTAGAGCCTTAAGATCATGTTATGTGAAGCCTGGTCCAAAGAACTGGTGGTTTTAGGATGGAGAAGAGAAGATTTGAGTGGAGAAGTGAACATGAAAACTGCATTCAAGTATTTGAAGGATGGTCTTGTAGAAGATGGATTAGACTTGTTCTACTTGTTCCCTAATGATACAGGATGGAATTGGCAAAGAAGCAGCTTTGTAGTGCAATGTAAATAAAGCCTTCTAACACTAAGAGATGTCTGAAAACTAGAGGAAAAAAACTCACCCCACCAACCACAAATATTTATTCTGCCAGACCCCAACTGGGTTTCAGGTGCCAGTTTAGAAGTGTCTATTTAAAGCTTTGGAAGACAATGGGAGCTGGTCTTAAAAGGCTTCATAGGATCTAGGTCTAGAAGAAAGCTTGACCATTATTTAATCCAACCTCTATTATTTTACAGATGAGGAGACCAAGGATGTGGCAGTAACCTGTCCAAGATTATGCACAGCCAGGAGTGGCAGAGTCAAGACTAACTTTCACCTTCTTCCTACAAATCCCATAGTGTTTACACCACCATAAACTCCCCCAAATGCAGAGCTCATATAGTCCTAGATGTGCCTCTTTGCCCTCTGGAATATCTATTGTATTTTTGTTTTGTTTTGCTTTTTGTGATTCAGAACCCCTGTCTACATCTCAGCACTTCCTCTCTTGTATTTTTCTGGTCTTTTCCTACACCTGAGCCTTACCACTTACTGTCCTCATTGTCCTGACCTTTGGACTCTTTCTCTATCTCTCCCTCTGTGTCTGTCTCTGACTCTCTCTGTCCATCTCTATCTCTGTCTCCCTCCCTCCCTGTCTTCCCTCTCCCCATTTCCTTCTGCTCTTCTTTTCTTCCCTCTTCCCCCCTCGCCCCCCCCATCCCCCCCTTTTCCTTTTTCTCCCTCCTGCTCCTCCCAAGTCACATCTCAACTGACCATTTCCTGGACAGCTATTTCAACTGAACAGACCTCAGGATAAACCCTCTAACGCCCTCTGCTGTTTCTGTAGAAGTCTGCAGACTCTAGGCCTTTCTACCCACAGTCACAGATTCCATTTCATCCCATTCCAGTCAAAACAAACCAAGCCCTTATGTTTGAGACTTTCTTGTGAGATTCACTTTGGAGAGTTTCTTATCTCTCTATTTCGTTATACATTACCCAGAAAATCTGGAAAGATTACTATGTAACACCGACTAAGTTGCTGACCACAAGTCCCCTTGCAAGCACACAAAGGGCAGAATTAGAAGCAGTGGTGGGGTAGAGGTGGGGTGGGGGTAGAGAAGGAGTCATAGGGAGGCAGATTTAAACTTACTGTAAGAGAAAACTTCCTAACAACTAGTAGTATCCTCAAATAAAATGGACTGCCTCTGGAGGCAGTATTTTTCCCTCTGCAAATCATTCAGCAAACATTTATTAAGCATCTACTATGTGTCAGGCACTAGAATTGCATAGATGTAGCACTGGATAGGCTACTGAGCCTGGAGTCAGGAAGACTCATCTTCCTGAGTTCAAAACCGTCCTCAGACACTTACAGGATGTGTAACCCTGGGTGAGTCACTTAATTCTGTTTGCCTCAGTTTCCTCATCTGTAAAATAGCCAGAGAAGAAAATGGCAAACCACTCCAGTATCTTTGCCAAGAAAACCCCAAATGGGGTCACGAAGAATCAGATATGGCTGAAAACAACTGAACAACAACATATTATGGATACAAATGATCAACAGCATAGCTCCAAGGACAGATGACTTAGGACATTTCCTTCCAGGCTCATATGGGATATTGAACCATTAATGACTCCTGTTAGATCTGGTTATTTAACAGTTCAGAGTACATTTAATGATACCATCTTCTATCCCATGTATCTCCATCACTTCCACAGGAAGATAATAGCAAGTATCTTATCAAACATGTCACTAAAGCTTAGGTAAACAATATGTGCTATAGTTCCCTGACCTACAAGTTTAGCGGTTCTGTCAAGAAGGGAATTAAAATCTGTCTGTAGGCTATAGTAGGAAATCTATATTTTGATAGAGAAAAAGGGAGAACCTAGGTGATTATTTCAAATTCTGAAATCATCCCAATTAACAAAGCAACTTTTTACAATTAACTGTGGTAGAAAAGACCTGAATTTGAGTGCAAGGCTACCTGGGTTCAAATTCTAGCTGTCCCCATGGGCCTCAGCTTTTTCATTAGTAAAATGTGAGTGTTAGATTAGATGCTCACTGAGGTCCCTATCCATCCTAACGCTATTGATGGAACCCTGCTCTTCTAGTAGGGTAGGTTCCTCAGATACATGACTTGACATCTTCCTGACCTTTCCTATGTAGATACGGTCAGTCAAAGACTGAAAAGGGCTTCTAGGTACACATTTACAAAAACAAAATTATGTCTAGCATATCCTTGGGTTTATACTACTGGGCCAAAGATCTGAGAAAGGAATGATGGCATGGTGTAGCAGAAAGAAGACTGGACTAAGAGTAAGTAGATGAAGGTTTGCATACCACCCATGATACTTAATTCATCAATTAACAATTACTCAAGCTTAATCGATAAGCATTTATAGAGCAGCTATAAGCTAGATACTGTGATAGGAAATAAAGATTAGAAAGACAAAAGTCAAACAATTTCTTCTCTCAAGATAAGTCCCTTAACTTCTCCTCGGCCCAGTTTCCTCATCTGTAAAATGGGGATAATAACATGAGAACTAGCTACTTCATGGGAATATTGTTAGGAAAGTAATTGGTAAACCCTAAAACACTAAATCAATGTGAGTTATTATTATCATTAAGTCACACAAGCAATTAAAATAAACCATTTCTCACATGTACTTTGAACACAAATGAGGCAAGCTTTCCCCAATGCTCAGCAACAAAACTTCTATACTCATTAGTCTCGCACAAACTGCTCAGAGTTTTCCCTCAGGTGCTAGTCAGATTGCTCAAACACTCTGGAAAATTTATCTGACATTCCCTGAAAGGGAATGTGGAGATGCGGTTGAAAACGCATGAAAGGGTCCAGAGTCGATTTCGAAATTTAACAAATATTGCTGCATTTTCAAGGACGTACTGCTGGCGTTTTTCTGTGTAACATCCTTTTCCTGACATTAAAAGAAATGGTATAAGCTTAAATTCGGGGTTCTGTAGCCGAATTTTAGCAAGACCCTCCTTAATACTAGAAGGACTAGAATTAAAGAACCTCAAAAGACCAGGATGTGTTACTTGACACAATGATTATTCTTTTTATTCTTATGGAAAAGAAAATAGAGATCAGATGAAATTGTTTATTTCAAAGTAAAATTAAAATAAAGTATTTGTGTCAATGCATGTGACTGGTCCTTCTTAAAGACATCCTGACTTGGAGCCAAGAAACCTTGGTTCTTATTCCAATTTTGCCAGCAAGTAGACCATATATTGACTTGAACAAATCACTTTAACTCCTCAGTTTCTTCTTTTGCAAAACGAGGGAGTGGGACCAAATTGTCTCTTAAGTCTCCTCCAATTCGGTCTAATTATATGATCTCTTATTATATAAAAGCAATGAAGTTCTTGACTCTGTGTGTGCATGCGTGCGTGCGTGTGTGTGTGTGAGTGTGTGTGAATGAGTGATAGACCCCTTTGGTAATTCAGTGAAAGCTAGAATAAGGTTTTCAAATGAATAAACATCAGATTACAAAGGAAAACATTATATTGAAATACTTACGGTAGTATTTCAATATAATGTAGTAGAATATACAGTAGTAGAAATACAAAATAGTATGTAAGAAAAGAACAACAAAACAGGGAGACAGACCCCAGGTTAAGAATTCCTGAGTTATTCCCAATTACACCTAGAAAAGCATTACCTTGAAAGTGGACCTGAAACAGGTCATCTAGGTTTTGCTTGAAGAAATTCTTGGATAGAGAAATTTCTGAAATGACCCATTTCAATATTGGATAATTTTAATGATTAATTAAGTAGTTTCCCCTAAAAACAACTCTGAATTTGACTGTAAATTTTTATACGTTCCTCCTGGTTCTTCTCTCTTGGAATAGAGCAAAAGTAATTTAATCCCTCATATACATGAGTTATTGAATTACCTGAAGATGTCCTACAATGCTGGGATTACCAGGCAGCCTTTCAGTGTTTGATTATAGGACATTTGTAGCAAATATTGCTTTTATATCCTCCCTCTACCCAAGTGACACTCACATTCATGAATCAGATCCCCAAGTAAGGGGATCTCCAATCATCTCTGGGTCTCTAAGGATATTCCTGAGGGTCTGAGAGTATTTTTTTTTCCCTAATGCTATTGCAAATTCCTTGAGGGCAGGGATTGTCCTTTGCCTTTTTTAAAATTTTTATCCCAAGCACTTAGCTCAGCGCCTGGCACTTAATAATATTAACTGCTTGTGATTAGTGCCTCAGTTTCATTTAAAGAGTTAGCATCCATTAACTTTAACAAAGAGATACTTACCCTTAAGCTGTAACATGAACAGAAATTTCAAAGCATTTCCCCCTCATCACTTCCCTTAGGTCTTGGGGAAGGTGGGCTCAGACTTAAATCAGTTTCTACATAGAATTCATCCCACCAAGTTCACCTCCATCCATATTTGTCATAGCCAGTAGATGAATCACTACAGTTCTCTCTTGTCCCTCTTTCATCTATGTTGGTTAAATGGATCAAGACTTTTTGTCTATCTGCAATTCCTGGTATGGATTCTAGCTTTCAGACTTCTGGAGTTGATAATATGACATTCTGCAGCTCTCTAGGTTGTAACTATCTCCAATTATCCTTCCCCTAAAGCAAGAAAGAACATATACTGAGGCAAAGAGCAGAGACCTGCATCCATAGTCCACAGACTGGCCTCAGGTGGGAAAGGCCCAAGAGCCCATTCCCTTTCAGAGGTTTATGGCATGTCTGACTCTCTCTTGCCTCTCTCCTCCCACCCCCTAATCCAGCCTACTGGGAAAGAAGAAGAGTAAGAAACTGTCTTTGCTCCATTAGTGATTTTTTAATGCACCCCAGTTCTGTCTCAGTAGCCCATCAAAAGTCCACTTCTTTATACAATGGGTAGCAGACCATTTCCCAAGTACCTGCACATAGAGTCAAAGAGCAGGGATTTTCCTTTTCATATCACGCTTTCCCAGAAGCAGCCTCCCTAGCCTCTTCTGTGTAGGCTGGTAGCAGGCAGAGAATATTGGGCATGTTCAGAAGATATAACTGCACTGACCAGGGCCTTTGTAACATGTATATATGTACATGTATACTAGTTTACGTGTATAAGTGTACTCTACCTGAGTATGAAACGAAATGGGGCCACTCCTTGGAGTAAGAGAAGATACTTTCTGTCTGGTTCCAGTCTTCCATGTGGAAACTAGGTATAGGGATGTGTGGGGGGGAAGCTTACTTCTGCCATAGGTGACTGAGGGGCTTGTGCAACATAATAATGAAGTTTTTTTAATTGGTTACCCATTCAGAAGAGGTGATAACTCATAAATTTCCAATGGAAGATGAAAAAGAGTTCCCTAGTTGACTGCTGATGGATTTCTGTGGCTATACTATATATACAGCTTACTCCTCTGCCATAATTCTTCCTTCCTGGCCACAAGTGAGGCAGCACTAGTTACTGATGCCTTCCCAGAGCTAGGTTAGGATGGTCCACTCATGCTACACTGCACCAGGACTCTTATCCAAAATATCTTTTGCAACTCTTTCTTACTACCTGAAATTTCTTAAAAAGGTGGTAAAGTCTTTATTCCTCAATTGGGTAAAAGGTAAATATTCTGGGAACAGACAATCAAATCATGTTATTTTTGTGAAGAACTAAGAAAAGATTCTTTACTGAGATCAGTCAGTAAGATTTATTAAGCACCTAGAATATGCCATGTAGCTTGGTGGTGCAGTAGATAAAGTGCCAGACCTGGGGTAGGAAGACCTGTGTTCAAATATGATTTTAAATCACTTACTAGTTATGTGACCCTGGCCAAGTCATTTAACCTTGTTTGCCTCAGCTTCCTCATCTCTAAAATGAGCTGGAGAAGGAAATGGCAAACCACTCTAGAATTTTTGCCAAGAAAACCCCAAATGGAGTCAAGGAGTATCGGACGCCACTGAATGATCACAGTAATATTCCAGACACCGGGGATGCAGGGACAAAGTGTTAAATGATCCCTATTCACAACAAGTTTACATTCTAATGGGGAAGACAAATATGTATAAAATACATGCAGCATAAATAATAAAGGAAGTATATACATATAATTAATGATACTATGAGAGAGAAGGCGCCATCAATTGGGGGAGGGGATGAGGAAAAACTTCATGCAAAAGAGATAGTAACTGAGCTGTATCCTAAAGGAAGGGAGAGACTATGAACTGGAGGTAAAGGGGAAGTATTTACTAGGAATGTGGGTCTTCAAAGACAAAGGCAGAGAGATATAAGAGAATCGTGAATGCAGAAAATAAGAGGCCAGTTTGGCTGAATTGCAGAGTGTAAGTGGGGAAGTCATGTCCAATGACCCTAAAAACAGATTGAGACCAGGTTGATTAGGGCTTTAAAGGCAATTATTCTGAAGGCAATAGGAAGCCATTGGAGTTAGTTGAGTAGGGGAGTCACATGATCAGATTTGGTTTTAAGAAAAACTTCCTTTGGTAGCAGTATGTAAAATGGACTAGATTGAAGCAGGGAGCCCAATTAGGAGACTGTTGAAATAATCTAGGAGAGAAGTGATGAGGGCCTGAATTAAGTTGGTTAGCTGTGTAAGTGGAGAGAGAGTCGAATGTAAGAAATATTGTGAAGGTAGAAATGGTAAGATTTATCAACTGACCAAACATATGTAGTATGAGACAAGAGTGAGGAATTGAAGGATAATGCTGAGGTTAACAACTTGACAATAAAAAGATGGTGATGCCTTTGATAGACATTGGGAAGTTTGGAATGGGGAGATTTAGATATGTTGAATTTAAGATGGCTCTGTGATATCCAATAAGCAATTAATGATATAGGGATGGAGTTCATGGGAGAAACTGGGGTTGGATATATAGTTCTGAGAGTCATCTGAATTGAGATGGGGGCTGATGAGGTGGGGGGGGGCTAGGGAGAGGAGCAGAGAGAGAGATTTACTTCTGATTTGTATTAGTTCACCAAATTTTTTTGTTTTGCTTTAGCTTTCTCCACTCCCCTGCCCCCAAAGCTTTCATTCTTATTTTAAAAAGCCATATTGAGTTTCATTTTGTTTGGGGTTCAAAAAACTAGTGCCTGTTCCCTCCAATTTTTGGTTTGTACAAGTCCCATTTAAAAATTCCTCAGCACATACATGTTCAAGTCTCTATAGTGGAAAGCAGATATTTCTGTAACAACAAAAGAAGCTATTACCATTTTCACCCAAATAATACTGAACCACAAATGAAACATTTTAAAAATCACAATTGAAAGAGAATTTCTTATCCACCCCTATTAAAACAACAGGAATGTTCATAATGCTTTTCATTCTTCTGGCTTGGGGAAAACCCATGTTCATGAAAACAAACAAATAAAACATCCCCAAGGAATGATTGTGGTGAAAAAAAAAAAAGAACCTTGGATTGGACAGCATAGCAACTCCAAGGATACGTTAGCTTTTCTCAACTATATTGAAGGTTTTACAACTGATTTTCCATATTGCCTTTTTATATTTTCTAATTACTTCTGTGAAGATCTTATTATTTATTTTTAGAATTAAAAATTTTTTGAAAGAATAATTTGCCCCTACTCTCTCACCTGCCCTCTCTCTCACTGAGAAAGCAAGAAAAATAAAGGGCTTGTTATCGTACATAGTCAAGCAAAACAAATTTCTACATTGGAACAAACAAAAAACATCTATCTTAATCCTCACTTTGAATCCATTACCTCTTTATTAGGAGAAAGGTAGCAAGTTTTATCATGAGGTTTCTAGAATCAGAATTAGTTATTATATTGTTCAGAGTTCTAATACTTTCAATATTGTTTTTTATCATATTATCATCTTTGTATAAATTATTCCCCTGGTTCTGTTCACTTCACTTTGTATTAGTTCATAAAAGTCTTCCCAGGTTTCTCTGCAGCCATATCCTTCATCAGTTCTCACAGCAGAAGAATATTCCATCACATTCTTATAGCATAATTTGTTTAGCTACTTCCCAATGAATAGGCATGAAAGAATTTTCAATTCTTGGAAATCACAAAAAGCTGTTATGAATATTTTGAACATATGCATCCTTTTCTTCTTCCATTAATCTTTTCAGGATATAGACCTAGTGGGGATGTTACTTGGTTATAACTGTGCATTCCTGCACAATTTACTAGTTTTGGAGGCATATCTCCAAATTGCTTTCCAGAATGGCTGGGCAAGTACACAGCAACAACAACAGCACATTAACATACCAGTTTCCCATACCCTCTATAACATTGATCATTCTCTTTTTTTGTCAGCTTTGCCAACTTTTTCAATTGATGGGTATGGATTAGATATGGAGCATTTTTTTTAATATGACTGTTGATAGCTTGGGTTTCTTCTTCTAACAACTGCTTATTCACATCCTTTGAAAATTTATCAATTGGGGAATCATTCTTTAATAAATTTGAATCAGTACCCCCCCACACACACCATGTCATATAAAAGAGAACTTTATCAGAAAAACTTGCTCTAAACCCCATCCACCCCCCATTACCTGTTTATCTTCCTATTTTAGCTGCATTGATTTTATCTTTTGGGTTTTTTGGGGGGGTGCGGGAAAGCAAAACCAAATAACTTTTTAAATTTTATGCAATCAGAATTGTCCATTTTGTTTCCTGTGATCAGTTAAGTCATTCAGTCAACTAAAATTCACTAAGTACCTATTATGTACTAGGCACTGGTCTGTACCTCTTATTTAGTCAGAAACTCTTTCTCTCTTCATCGATCTGGAGGTAATTTTTTTCTAACTTCTCTAATTTGTGTATATCAAATTTTTACATCTAAGTCATGCATCCATCTGGAACTTTTCTTGCTATATGGTATGAAATGTTAACCTCTATCTCGTTTTTGCCAGGTTGCTTTTCCAATTTTCTTAACAGTTTTTATTAAATAATGAGTTCTTGCCCCATTAGGTAGAATCTTTGACTTTATTGAACACTGGACTACTGTGTTTATTTGCTTCTATGTGTTATGGAACAAATCTATTCTAGTTATCAGCTTCCTTAACCAGTAAAAAATGATTTTGATGATTAGTACTTTGTAGTATAGTTTGAAATCTGGTACTGCTAGGCCCCCTTCCCCTTCCCAGTTTTCCCCATCATTTTCCTTGAAATTCTTGATCTTTTCTTCCTACCGATGAATTCTGTTATTTTTTCTACATCTGCTAAGTAACATTTTGACAGATTGTTATAGAACTGAATCTGTAAATTAATTTAGATAGTTTTGAAATTTTTATTATATGAGCTTAACTTACCCATGGACAAATAATATTTCTCCAGTTATTTAGATCTGTATTTATGTAAGGCAAATTTTGTAGTTGTGTTCGTATAGTTCCTAGTAGGTGGATTCCCACATAGTTCATACTTTTTGTAGTTATTTTGAACTGAATTTCTTTTTATATCGCTTCCTACTGGATTTTGTTGGAAATGTATAGAAAGGCTAATGATTTATGTGAATTTATTTTATATTCTGAAACTTTGCTGAAGTTGTCAGTTGTTTCAATAAGTGTTTTATTCGACTCTTTAAGGTTCTCTAAGTAAATTGTGGTACTATTTACAAAAAGTGATAATTTTGTTTTCTCTATGCCTATGTATATCCCTTCAATTTCTATTTCATGATAGAGTCCACTGCCTTCCCAAAGTAGAAAACCTCCCACAGTATTCCATAAAATCCCATAGCCTTCCTGAAAATAGCCATTCAAACACTGCTTAACAATTTCTATAGTGATAAAGAACTCATCATCTCAAAAGAAAGATTCTTCTAGAATTGTTACTCTGTATATTGAGGCAAAAAAAAAATCTTCCTGTCTGTATCTTCTATTTATGTTCTCTTTTCCATTCTTTGGAATGACACAGTATACATCTGATCCCTTTTCCACTTGAGAATCCTTTGGATTTTTGAAAACACTGATCATATTTCTTAGTCCAGGCTGAAAAGACTGTTAACTTCAACCAATTCCCATATGACATGATGTTGGCTCATCAATTTATTTACCCTCTCTTGAATATGATATGACTGGCTTACTAATATTCTTAAAATGTATTGCTCTGATTGAAAATAGTAGTTCAGGTGTAGTTTTGCCAACTTGATCCTTTTATCTCAGATACGACAATTGTCTTGATGGATTCTCCAAATCACTACATTTGTTCAGATACTCCTGTGTGAAGCATTGTATTAATTGCTCTGAGGGATACAAAGAAGTACAAGATAGAGTTGCCAACTTAAAAAAAAAAACTCATGATATAGTTGAGTAAAAACAAAATGGGACCTCCACTTGTCTGAGCTCAACAAACACCATTGAAGAACCATTAAAATAAAGTTAGAAGCACAAGTGACAAAGCAGATAAGGAAAAACATAGGCTGATCTAGTGAGCCAGGGTCTTTGTCAGGAAATTTTCATGGTACTCACCAAGACTTAAGCAAGCTTATGGAAAAGGGGAATAAAATGGTTTGGCCAAGAAAGTGGGCAGCTCCAGGCATTCTTGATAGAGAGAACATTCCAGGCAAGGGTGGGGAGGAAAGGAAAGAATGAGTAAGACTTAGAAACTAGGACCAACCCTTTTATCAAACTGAGAAGTTTTGACAGTCTCTTAAGATTTGAGAATATGTTTGAGAACTTGAGAGTAGAATGGAACATGAGTTTGTATGTATCTGAGAGTGGATGTGAGAGCTTATGATAATATAATAGGTGACTCCTGTTTATGAACCATATTATGTGTTGTTTGAGCCATAAAACTAAGATCTGAGTCATTCTTGTTTTCCACGATTCTTTGTAAAAACAATCAAAGAATAATGAACAATGCCTGGGGTGCATCCAATCCAAATAAATAATTAAAGGGGGTGCTTCCAAGCATTACCTTATACTTATAGTTAAAACAGATCTCACACGTTCAGGAAAAAAATTAAGTTTATATTTTGTTTTTCCCCTTTTAGAACCTAACCCTCTCTTTCCCCCTTGAATGCAAAATGTTCACTCAGCTGAAACACTCATTCACACTTTATAAAAATATTTACTTGAGTTCTGAATGACTCACTCCTCCCTTGTGGGCTAAGGTCTCCTAGGCTCTTGATGCGGGACAAGCTTGTTTTCTTCTGAATCAGAGATATCCTTGTAGAGTCTATGATATCAGGTACAGGGGGTGAAGGGCTAGAAGGAGGAGGGTATATATGAAGGGAGAGGAAAGTTGGAGGAGGAAAAAGCTTTTGTTCCAAATCAGAAAAAAACAACAACCTGGATTTCTAAAAATTCTATATTGGGATAAGGCGGGGGGTGGGGGTGGGGGGGGAGAAGAGACATCCTTTAAACCTTTTTTCCTTAAATACAACATTTTGATTCCAAAAGCGCTAGCTCCCTTATTGTTGGCCCTGGATAATTAAGGTCTCTCATTAGATATAGAGAAGGAAAAACTTGGTACCTTGCCCAGAAATAAGATTTTCTATCTTAGAGAAAAGATTTAGGAAGGACCTCCTTCAAGAAGTTAGTGATCAGTTAAATATGTATTTGCTCATAACATATTTTTGCAGCTGAGCCCAAATTCCTAAATTCTGAAGTCTAAACCTTTCTGGCTCATACACTTAGCTTTTGGGATAGGGTGGGAAGATTTTTCTTCTTTATTCTTACGATTCTCAATTAAATTAATAATGATTGTGCTTTTCATTGGGATAGAACCTTCCTATAAAGCATATAAAATGGCTATTTTAATAATTTCACAGTGGGAAAAGATTGGACCTGGGATTTCAGTGGCATAGGGAATTTCCTAATGAGGAAATTCTCTCTAGTAATGAAGGTCTCAGTCAGTGCCTTCTCTATCACTTACTTATTGTCTTAAAAAGTTGCCTAAAACACTACAAGTATCTTGTCTAGAATCACATATCCAATATGTTAGATTCAGGACTCGAACTCAGGTTTTCCTGGTTTGAAGTTTGGCTGTCTCATCACCATACCACACTAGCTCTTGTGGGCATGAGGTCCCACCATTTAGGGATTCTTATTAATCAACAAATATTTTTTTTTGAAGATCTACTTTTGAAGAACCTTATGCTAGATGCTAGGAGAGGTACACAGTTTATGTTCCATTAGGAGAAGGAAGACACAAACACACATAAATATAGTATGGAATGTTATATCATAAGTTAATGAGAAATGTGTAAAAACAAAGCATACTTCCATTCTAAAAAGAGATTTAATATTATCTGGGAAGCTGGGGGTTGATTAGAAGCTCAAGTCTTAGTAAGAAAGGTCCAAGGGGATAATCTAAGTTCATGTTCATTATTTGCAAGTCACTTTCCTAAGTCCAAAATGTCCACTTGTCATGCCAAGAATTCTCAGGGTATACTCATTCTCATTTTAGTTATATTTTCTTTTTAAATATATTTTTATTTCATTAAATATTTCTCAATTATATGTAAACATTTTTAGAATTCATTTTTTTTTTAAATTGAGTTTCAATTTTTTTCTTCCTTCCTGGACCAAATGCAATTGACTATACATATGAAGGTCATACCAAACATTTTCATATTAACCATGTTGCAAAAGAAAACAAAGAAAAAAAAACTTAAGAAAAATAAAAGGAAGTAAAAAAGTATGCTTCAGTCTGCATTCAGAGTTCATCAACTTTCTCACTGGAGGTCAATAGCATTTTTCACCATAGATTCTTTGGAGTTATCTTCATCAGAGTAGCTAGGTCTTTCCTAGTTGATCATCCTTATAATATTGATGTTATTTTGTGCAATGTTCTCCTGGATCTGCTCACGTCATTTGGCATGACTTCATACAAGTCTTCCCAATTTTTTGTGAAACCATCCTGCTCATCATTATAGTATAATAGTATTCCATCACAGTCAAATTCCAAAACTTGTTCAGCCATTCCCCAATTGATGGGCATCCCCTTGATTTCCAATTCTTTGTTACAACACAAAGAGCTGCTACAAATAGTTTCGTACAAATAGGTTCTTTTAGTTTTCTTTGGTAATCTTTGGAATACAGACCTTGTAGTGGTATAGTTGGATCAAAATATATGCACAGCTTTATACTCCTTTGAGCAGTTCCAAATTGTTCTCCAGAATGGTTGGACTAGCTTATAACTTCACCAACAATAAATTAATGTCCTAATTTTCCCATACCCCATTGAGCACTTGTAATTTTTTTCTGTCATTTTAGCCAATTTGATAGGTGACAGATGGTATCTCAGAATTGTTTTAATTTGTATTTCTTTCATCCATAGTGATTTAGAGTATTTAGAGTATTTCATGTGGCTATTGATAGCTTTGATTTCTTCTGAAAACTGCCTGTTCGTATCCTTTGACCAGTTATCAACTGGGGAATAGCTCTTATTTTTATAAATGTGGTTCAGTTTGCTATGAATTTGAGAAATGAGGTCTTTATTAGAGAAACTATAAATGCTGAACTTCCCCCACCTCATTTCCTGCTTCCTTCCTAATTTTGGCTGCATTAATTTGTTGGTATAAAATCTTATTAATTTCATGTAATCAAAATTATCCGTTTTACTTCCTGTAGTGTTGTGTATCTCTTGTTTGGTCACAAGCTCTTGCCTTATCCATAGATCTGACAGGTACATTTTTTTGTGTTCCCCTAATTTACTTATGGTATACTCCTTTGATATACAGCATGCTGGTCTATGCTTAGTTTGTGTCAAACTGCTTTCCAGTTTTCCCAGAAATTTTTGGTCAGATGTTGACCTCTTACCCTCCAAAGCTTGGATCTTTACGTATCAAATGCTAGATCACTATGGTCATTTACTACTGTGTATTGTACACATAATCTGTTCCACTGATCTACCACTCTATTTCTTAGTCAGTATAAGATTGTTTTGATGATTACCACTTAGTAATATAGTTTGAAATCTGGTACTGCTATGCTACCGTTATTGTTTTCCATTGATTCATATGATTTTTGTTCATTTTGTTATTAACATGGTTAATTATGCTGACAGTTTTCCAAATATTGAACTAGCCTTGCATATTTGGAATAAATTACACCTAATCATAGTATATAATCTTTGTGATGTATCACTACAATTTCCTTGCTAGTATTTTATTTAAAAAAATTTTTCATCACATCCATTAAGGAAATTGGTCTATAATTTTCTTTTTCTGTTTTTGCTCTCACTGGTTTAGATATTAAAGTCATATTTATGTTAGAAAAGGAATTTGATAGGACTCCTTCTTTACTTATTTTTCAACTAGTTTTATGTAATATTAGAATTAATTGTTCCCTAAATGTTTGGTAAAATTCATGTTAAATCCATCTGGTCTTGGGGATTTTGTCTTAAGGAGCTCATTGATGGCTTGTTCACATCTTTTTCATAAAATAGGGTTATTTGACTTTTTAATTTCCTCTTCTGTTAATCTGGGAAGTTTATATTTTTATAAATATTCATCTATTTCACTTAGGTTACCAGTTTTATTGACGTATAATTGGACAAAATTGCCCCTAATAATTGCTTTAATTTCTTCTTCATTTGTGATCCATTTATCCCTTTCATTTTGATACTAGTAATTTGGTTTTCTTCCCTTAAAAATCAAATATAATCCTATAAAACTAACTCCTACTTTTATTTATTAGTTCGATGTTTGTTTTCTTTTTTACTTTCAATTTTATTAATTTCTCCTTTGATTTTTCAGGATTTCCATTTTTGGTGTTGAATTGGGGATTTTTAATTTGTTCTTTCTAGTTTTATTTTATTTTTTTTAGCTACATACCTAATTCATTTATTAGTTCTTTCTCTCTTTTACTGATATATGCATTTAAAGGTATACAACCAAGTACTTCTTTGATTGTGGGATGTTATTTCACTCTTGTCATTCTCTTTAAAGAAATTATTGATTCTCTCTTTGACTTATTCTTTAACCTGCTCATTCTTTATTTTTTATTTATTTTTTTTAAGATTTAAAAAATTTTTTTTTAAATTTTTTTCTTTTTTTCTTTTTCTCTCTTTTTCAAATTTATTTATTTAACTTTTAACATTCATTTTCACAAAATTTTGGGTTCCAAATTTTCTCCCCATTTGTCCCCTCCCCCCACCCAAGCATTCTAATTGCCCCTATCACCAATCTGCCCTCTCTTCTATCATCCCTCCCTTCCCTTGTCCCCAACTTCTCTTTTGTCCTGTAGGGCCAGATAACTTTCTATACCCCATTGCCCGTATTTCTTATTTCCTAGTAGCAAGAACAGTACTCGACAGTTGTTCCTAAAACTTTGAGTTCCAACTTATCTTCATCCCTCCCTCCCCACCCATTTCCTTTGGAAGGCAAACAATTCAATATAGGCCATGTCTGTGTAGTTTTGCAAATGACTTCCATAATAGTTGTGTTGTATAAGACTAACTAT
The DNA here is from genome assembly GCF_028372415.1 of Notamacropus eugenii. Taxonomy (NCBI): domain Eukaryota; kingdom Metazoa; phylum Chordata; class Mammalia; order Diprotodontia; family Macropodidae; genus Notamacropus; species Notamacropus eugenii. The sequence goes on from NC_092877.1 coordinate 69,074,545, forward strand.
ATTTCCCTCCATCCTATAATGTCCCCCATTACTTCTATTCTCTTTTGATCCTGTCCCTCACCATGAGTGTCAACCTCAAATTGCTCCCTCCTCCCCATGCCCTCCCTTCCATCATCCCCCCCACCCTGCTTATCCCCTTATCCCCCACTTTCCTGTACTGTAAGATAGGTTTTCATACCAAAATGAGTGTGCATTTTATTCCTTCCTTTAGTGGAATGTGATGAGAGTAAACTTCATGTTTTTCTCTCACCTCCCTTCTTTTTCCCTCCATTAAAAAGTCTTTTGCTTGCCTCTTTTATGAGAGATAATTTGCCCTGTTCCATTTCTCCCTTTCTCCTCCCAATATATTTATCTCTCACCCCTTAATTTCATTTTTTTAAAGATATGATCCCATCCTATTCAATTCACTCTGTGCTCTCTGTCTCTATGTGTGTGTGTGCGTGTGTGTGTGTGTGTGTGTGTGTGTGTGTGTGTGTGTGTGTGTGTGTAATCCCACCCAGTACCCAGATACTGAAAAGTTTCAAGAGTTACAAATATTGTCTTTCCATGTAGGAATGTAAACAGTTCAACTTTAGTAAGTCCCTTATGACTTCTCTTTGCTCTTTGCTGTTTACCTTTCCATGCTTCTCTTCATTCTTGTGTTTGAAAGTCAAATTTTCTTTTCAGCTCTGGTCTTTTCATCAAGAATGCTTGAAAGTCCTCTATTTCATTGAAAGACCATTTTTTCCCCTGAAGTATTATACTCAGTTTTGCTGGGTAGGTGATTCTTGGTTTTAGTCCTAGTTCCTTTGACTTCTGGAATATCCTATTCCATGCCCTTCGATCCCTTAATGTAGAAGCTGCTAGATCTTGTGTTATCCTGATTGTATTTCCACAATACTTGAATTGTTTCTTTCTAGCTGCTTGCAATATTTTCTCCTTGACCTGGGAACTCTGGAATTTGGCCACAATGTTCCTAGGAGTTTCTCTTCTTGGATCTCTTTCAGGCAATGATCGATGGATTCCTTGAATACTTATTTTTCCCTCTGGTTCTAGAATCTCAGGGCAGTTTTCCTTGATAATTTCATGAAAGATGATGTCTAGGCTCTTTTTTTGATTATGGCTTTCAGGCAGTCCTATAATTTTTAAGTTGTCTCTCCTGGATCCATTTTCCAGGTCAGTTGTTTTTCCAATGAGATATTTCACATTCTCTTCCATTTTTTCATTCTTTTGGTTTTGTTTTGTGATTTCTTGGTTTCTCATAAAATCATTGCCTCCATGTGTTCCATTCTAATTTTGAAAAAATTATTTTCTTCAGTGAGCTTTTGAACCTCCCTTTCCATTTGGCTAATTCTGCTTTTGAAAGGATTCTTCTCCTCACTGGCTTTTTGAACCTCTTTTGCCAATTGAGTTAGCCTATTCTTCAAGGTGTTATTTTCTTCAGCATTTTTTTGGGTCTCCTTTAGCAAGGTGTTGACCTGCTTTTCATGCTTTTCTTGCATCTCTCTCATTTCTCTTCCCAGTTTTTCCTCCATCTCTCTAACTTGATTTTCAAAATCCTTTTTGAGCTCTTCCATGGCCTGAGCCCATTGGATGGGCTGGGATACAGAAGCCTTGATTTCTGTCTTTCCCTGATGGAAGCATTGTTCTTCCTCATCAGAAAGGAAGGGAGGAAGTATCTGTTCACCAAGAAAGTAGCCTTCTGTGGTCTTATTTTTTTTCCCTTTTCTGGGCATTTTCCCAGCCAGTGACTTGACTTCTGAGTGTCCTCTCCACACCCACTTCGCCTCCAGATCCGCCCAGCCAGTGCTTGGAGTCTGAGATTCAAATGCTGCTTCCCAGCCTCAGGACTTTTGGTGGGGGCGGGGCTGCTATTCAGTGTGAGATTAAGTTTAGCTGCTAGAGTGGGGGCAGGGCCGCCTCATGGGGACTCAGTTTCCTCAGGGAGTTTATGCAGAGACCTTCAATAATGGATCTGAGCTCCTGCCTACTTTGGGAGCCCTTGTCTGCTGCTGCCTCCACTGCTGCCTTCCACGGGGGCCTGAGTTATGGGGGCACCCCACTCCCTTCTCTGCAAACTGAAAAGACCCTCTCACTGACCTTTGCTGTCTGTGGGTGGAGGGACTTGAGAGGCTGCTGGAGATTCTGTCCCTGAAGCCTGCTCGAATCCACTCCTCTCAGTGCCATGTGGCCAAGGCAGGGCTGGGCTCTGCTCTGGGTCCATGCGTGAGGGACCTTTTGGTAACCTGCTTATTCTTTAGGATTAAATTAGTTTTCAATTAATTTTTGATCTATGTTTCCATGATCCTTTATTGAATGGATTTTTTATTACATTATGATCTGAATAAGGTGCATTAAGTATTTCTGATAGGTATTTATGCTCTAATACATGGTCAGTTTTTGGGAAAGTGCCATGTACAACTGAGAAAAGGTATATACTCCTTTCTATTTCCATTCAGTTTTCTCCAGAGGTTTATCATATCAAACTTTTCCAATATTCTAGTCATCTCCTTAACTTCTTTCTTATTTATTTTATGGTTAGATTTATCTACCTTTGAGGGTGGAAAATGGAAGTCCCCCACTAGTATATTTTTTGCTATTACCTTCTGTAATTAATTTAACTTTTTATTTTAAGAATTTAGATCCTATCCAATTTGGTACATATGTGTTTAATATTGATATTATTTAACTCTCTATTGTGTCTTTTAATAAGATGTAGTTTCCTTGATTTTCCCTTTTAATTAGGCATATTTTTGGTTTTGCTTTGTCTGAGATCTTGATTGATATTCTTGCCCTTTTTTTCAATAGCAGAAACATAATAGATTATGCTCCTGCCCCTTATTTTAGCTCTCTCTGTTTCAAGTGTCTTTCTTGTAGATAATGTATCATTGGATTCTGGTTTTTAATCTATTCCTCTATCTATTTGTTTTATCAGTGAGTACATCCCATTCACATTCACAGTTATCATTGATAACTATCCATTTTCTTCCATCCCATTTTCTTTTATTTATCCTTCCCTCTCTCTTCCAGTCATCCTCTAAAGTCTGTTTTGCTTCTGACCATTGTCTTTTTTTATCTGCTCTATCATCTCTTTTATCAACTCCTTTATCACCTTCCCCTCCTACTTTCCTACTTGATAAGATAGATTTCCATTACCAATTGAGTATATATATATATGTGCATACAAATGCATATATTTTCACTCTTTGAACCAATTTAGATGTGAGTGAGCTTCAAGTATTGCCAACATTTTCCCCTCCACTGCAAAACTTCTTCCTTATATGACTCTTTTAAGTGAAATAATTTTCCCCATTCTTTTTCTGACTTTCCCTTTCTCCCAGGGCATCTCTCTTTCTCTTTTATCCAGTTTTTGATGTCATCCTAATTGAGTCACTTTTATCCCCTTTCTATGATAGTTCTTAGAAGTTACATATATCATCTTCCCATGTAAAAAGATAAACAATTTAACCTTACTGAGTCTCTATTTCTCTTTTTTATATACCTCTTATATTTCTCTTGAGTCTTTTCATCAAAAATGCTTGAAAGTCCCTTATGTCCTTAAATATACATTTTTTCCTCTTGAAGGATTTTGCTTCACTTTGCTGCATAGGTTATTTTTGGTTATAATCCCAGCTCTTTTGTCTACTGGAATTATTATATTCTAAGTCCTGCACTCTTTTAACATGGTAGCCACTTAATTTTGTGTAATCCTGACTATGGCTCCATGGTATACTAATGGTTCCTTTCTGCCTGCTTTAAGTATTTTTTTCTTGATCTGGGAGCTCTGGAATTTAGTTATAATATTCATGGAAGTTTTCATTTTTGGATGTCTTTCAACTAGTAATTAGTAGATATTTTCAATTTCTATTTTACTCCCTTGTTCTAGGATATTGGGGCAGTTTCTTTTGATAATTTCTTGAAAAATAATGTCTAAGTGCTTTCTTTGATCATGGGTTTTGGTAGTCCAATAATTTTTAAATTATCCCCCTCAATCCATTTTCCAGGTCAGTTGTTTTTACTGATGAGTTATTTCACATTTTCTTGGGTTTTGTTTTCATTTTTTAACTTTGTTGTTTATTGATGTCTCATGGAGTCCTTAGCTTCCACTTGCCATGTTTTAATTTTTAAGAATTCTTTTCAGTGAGCTTTTGTATCTCTGGTCCATTTGGCCAATTCTATTTTTTAAAGGTATTGTTTTCTTTTTGTTGTTGCTTATTTTTTTGCCTATGAGGAAGTTAACTGTCTTTCCATAATTTTCTTCCTTTGATCTCATTTCTTTATCTAATTTTCCCTCTATACCACTCTTACTTGATTTTGAAACAAAAAAATTGAAAGCTGTTCCAAGAATTCTTGTTGGGCTTTTCTCCAATTCACACTTTTCCTTGAGGCTTTTTTGTAGGTGTTTTGACTTCATTGTCTTCTTCTGAGTTTGTGTTTTGATTTTCATAGTCATCATAGTAGATTTTCTTGATTTGGCACTTTAAGCTAAAGTTGGACTCCATTCCCAGCATCAGGGAGAGGAGGAACAATATTTCAAGATTCAGATTTTTTCATATTGTTGTTTTCAGAGTCAGTTGTATGGGTGTGAAATTTTTCTCCTTTCAAGGTTGGGTAATCTGGAAAGAGGTGTAGTCACTGCTTTCCTGGTCTGCATTAGCTTTTTCCTAACTAAAAGTGCTGAATCTGTGCTTAAACAATGACCCAGAAATGGGTGTAGGTAATGGACTTACCATACAACATCTGGTCTTTTGTCCAGTGATAACCTCGGAATCCTCTGTGGTCTTTCTGACTAGTTGACAGATCCCTTTACCATTTTTGGTACTTGCCAGAGCAATACAGATATCAGTTCTTAAAAGTTTTCCCAAGTATGAAATCCTCACCTAAGGATTTCAGGCTCTCTGAATGGGTGGAAAGAGTGCTCTGCTGTGCTTTGGGGAATCTTCAGTCTCCCATACTCTGCCCTGGGGAAATGGTCCTATATACTGTATTCCTGCTTTCAGATGGTACCTTCTAGTTTGGATCCTGCTGGAATCCTGAATTGATTCTTTAGTAATAATCTCTGGTTGCCAGATTTTCTCCCCCTATCTGTGACTAACATTGAATCCCTAAAGTTGCTGAAGCTTCTTTCATCATGACTTTGTCCCATCACTAGTGTTTTCTCCTTATGGGATGCAGGCCAGCCTCCAACACCTTGTCCCAGATGTCTCTGACATCTTAAGCTGTCTTGGGCTTGAAGAATGTTTCACTTTCATACTTTGTTGACTCTGGCACTCCAGATTTGATTTGAGGCATTATTTTAAAGTTGTTTAGAGGGGAATGTTGGGAAAGCTTGGGCTGAGTTCTTTCTCTACTCCATTATCCTGTCTCTGCTCTTAGAAGTATCTCAGCTAAGTAAGCAAACTTCACCCACCACACTACAAACCCTTTGGTTTCTGCCCATTAGTTTATGTTCATGGAAATAGGCCAGGACCAAGTAGCAGCTTGCCTTGGGCTGGTACCCTAGTGTTGACTTGCTCTTGCTGGTGTGTTTTTATCTATCGGACCATCAATCTTCTGCCACTGGAAATAAGACAAGATTTTAACACAGTATTGTGGAAGGTGGTTAGTCTTGTGTTTGAATTTATTTTAAGAGCCTATGCTTTTCATGAGCATATGAAACTGTGTTTTTCTCAATCAGTCTAAGAAAACATGGATGGGGAAAAATGAAGACTTTCCCAAATTCAACCTTAGAAATAATCAAAAGTTTTTTCCAGAGCATCTTCAACAGAGGGCACTATGTATTCTATCTTTTATCATCTACCTAGAATGAGTGCAAGCAACAGAATATAACCATGTAATATGGATTGAGGGCTATATTTGAAGTCAGAAATTCTGAATTAAAATCCTTGTTCTGCATCTTCTATCAGTGTGATCTTGCACAAGTCATAATAAAATCACAGATGTTTTGAGGTATGGCATGTTTATTAAACAAAATGGTATGAGAAATGAGGAGGAAATAGACACAAAGCAGGCCGAAAAATGGTTACAGAAGAGCAAAAAGATACTCTGGGGAATGAAATAAGAAGACTAAAAAAAACTATCAGGAGAAAGAAGAAAGAGAAACCATTTCATCCTCAGTATGTTCTCCTGATTTAGAAAGAATGGCAAAGGATAGTTTATAGATTAGTAGGTACAGAAGAAAACCTTAGCAGGTTATTTAGTTCAATGTATACCATTGCCTAACTTTAAAATGTCATACTTGCATATGCTTTTCCAACTTACAATACTTTAAAAATCATTATTAAAAGGCAATGCTTAGAAGTGCTTAGACGGTTGACTCAGAAGCCAGGAAGTCATGGATTCAAGTTCTGCTTTTGAAACAAACTGTTTCTATGACCCTGGGCAAGTCACAGTCTCTCAGTGCTTAGGCTAGTCTTCATAAGTTACAGAGCAGGCACTGATCTGCATTATTAAGGGGATTTCCTCACCCAGGAATTGCAGTACCAATGAAATCTTAGGTCCAATAACTATCTCCATCATGCTCAACAAAGCTGTGAGCTGGATCAGGAAGTTATTATCAATCTCATTTTACAGATGTGGCAAATGAAGCTTTAAAAGGTTAGTTGACTTGTCAATATCATCTAGCTATTAACCAGGGTCAAAATTCAAATCCAAGTCTTCTGGGTTTATTCCAATTCGATTTTTCACTATACCTTGCTGTTACATGTAATGCCCAAAATCCATTGGAACAGTTGGCTACGTTGTTCAATGTATAACAAAGGAACCAGTCAAAAAAAAAAATAACCAAATGCCCAGCAGAATAGCCAGTATATCTTGTTTGCAATCTTATCTTTATTTGTTTAATTTTATATATACATATTTCGCAAATAGAAGTAGAGGTGATGAAGAATTATTTTACCTTTTTGATGTTGAATATTATCCATCTGCTCATATTAATGTACATTAAATGATTAATTTTACTCATCAGTGGGTTAAACATTATCTGTAATAAATATATACACATTGAATTCTTCCTTCTCTTTCCTTCATGATTACCATCATCAAAATTTGCACATAAAAATTGCCAAAGAAAAGTATACAGACCTTATGAAATGACCTATAAAAGATGATTTTAGCTAATATTTATAAAATGATTTGAGGTTTTCAATGTGCTTTATGTACAATTTTTTTCACTTGACAGCTTCTTCAAATGTACAAGTATTCTTCTTTTTCATAAGTGTACCTAAATCTGTATAAATGATTTTAACTCCAGCCCAATATTTTAAATGATTTCCTTAATCTCTCCCCAAAACTTGGCTAACACGTGGGAGACTGTAATTCATTCTCACACCCCTTGCTTACCTTGTCCTTCCACTATTCCTCAACGTGGTTTATCCCACCACCTTCTTTCCTGCTCCTACTCTAGGGTTGCTGAATGATAGAAGAGAAAGTAACAAAGCTGACCAGCTCCAGATCCACTAAAATTCTTACCTAACCTCCGATGGGGCCTTTCTGCTTCTTGGTAACCACTGGGTTTTCTTTGTCTCTATCACATGTCTCATAGCTCCTGTTACGAACCTGCTTGTTCAAGTTTATCAATACCAGCTCCACCAGCTTTTCTCTTAGTAAGCATGTGGCGTCCACTTTCTCAGAGGTCTCTTTAAGATTCTCTACTGCAGTCCTCAAATCTTCTTTGCTTCAGCCTTTGAGGAAGATGCTGGTCTCCTATCTTCTTGTCAAGAGTAAATCTCTTTTCTTGTACTCTTGATCCTATCAAGAGATTCCTTTTCAGGAATTTGTTCCATCAATTATTTCCTCTAACTATCTTCAATCACTTCTTGTTTGATGATGCCTTCACAGCAATCTGCCATCATGTACAGGTATCCATTAGCCTTCCAAAACAAAACAAAACAAGTCTGACCTCCTTTTGAACTATTAATCCTGTTTCTCTCTCTCTCTCTCTCTCTCTCTCTCTCTCTCTCTCTCTCTCTCTCTCTCTCTCTCTCTCTCTCTCTCTCTCTCCCTCCCTCCCTCCCTCCCTCCCTCCCTCCCTCCCCTTTTTTGGGTAAACTCTTAGAGTAGTCAAGAGTTCTTTCCCTCTTCTTTCTTCTCTCCCATTTCCTTCTCAACCCTTGTCATTTGACTTTTACTCTGCCACTCTGAAATTGTGGGATCAAAGGTTACCAGTGATTTTTGAACTGCTGAGTCCAATGTCCTTTTCTCAGTCACCCTCCTCCTTTGACCTTTCTGCAGCTTTCAGCACTCTTAACTATCCCCCCACCTCCTGTACTCTCTTCTCTTGGCTTCTGTGATACTGAAATCCTCAGATCCACCTCCCATTTGTATGACTTCTCCTCCCCTGTCTCCTTTGCTGGATCACCTGCTTTCATCACTTTGTTCAGTCATTCTGACAACCTAAACAAATGAGCCAAATTCAGTTGAAAGTTATCTTTATTTTTTTAACAGAGGCTTTTTAAATTCTTTTTTGTCAGTTCCCAATTCTCTCCCCTCTCCCACCAAACAAAAAGGCAAAAATTAGATTTATTTTCAACAAATGCTTTATATACAGAGATGCAGAGACTGGAATGGTGATGTAATTGCGTTTTTTCTCTTTTTTTCTTTTTCACATCCCTCCATTCTCCTGCTCTTTTCCACCTTGGAGAACTATTAGCAAAATCTACCCCATCTTTCCCCTTCATGTTGTTAGTGGTAAGAGTCACATTTCTGCAGGGGTTTATGCTCGCCTCCCAGTAATGGGCCTCCTGCTGAGGAAGGCTCATCAAACCTCTGGGGGTGATGAATTGTGTCACTCTGGGAAACAATGACTTCGTTATTCACATTGTGTCACGGGCCTGACATAATTCACTAACAAACTGAGACGTGAGGTGTCACCAAGAGATGCTTCAATTGACAGTCGCTGCTGTCCCCTTCAGTAAACAGAGTAAGTGGTGCATCGAGGAAGCTGGGAGTTTACAAACCTCCGGAGAAGTTCTGAGGCCTCTATCCAGCCCCTTTCCCCAGGCTGTCTGGGCCCTGTTGTTTGCTACCTGGATTGTGGGTTCCAATTAGCAGGTTTGCAACAGTCAAGTCAAATTGACATATATATGAACTGGTGATTACTTTGGTAATTATTAGAATAATATGGAAAAGCCTTCTAGGTTTCTTAATAGTGAACGTCATTTAGATGTTGGCAATCAGAAATTCTTTGCTAGTGGGATTATTATTATTTTTTAAAATTATGATTCAAGTTGTGTGAGCCTGCAGGTTTGGGAGGGCCTGTCTGCCTGCTGGGAGTAGTTTCTCTTTGATCTTGGGACTGAATGACTCTCTTTGATCACACAGACAATAGTTCAGACAAGAACAGAGCCTTAGCAAGTCTCTTCCTAAACTTGCAGGTAAATAAAGGGAGAGTTTCAATTGATTCTAGAAGGAACAATTCCAATAGGAAACTGTAGCTCCTTTGAAGTGGATTTAGGGCCCTCTTGATTAGCAGGGCAAAGATGGACTTGGGAATTACTAAAAGGTGGCTAAGAGGGGGGCATATTTAGCCTAAAGGGTTGGTTTATTGGTGAAGGTTTCCTTGGTTTGTGGATCTCTGGCTGAGAATATAGGCAAGGTTATTCCTGGGAAGGGCCTCGGATAAGGGTTATTCCAACCGAAATCAGGTCACAATAAAGAAGAATAGCAGTTTTGAAGGGAAAAAGGATGTCTTCAAAAATATTGCATGTTCTCAATCAACACGAATTGATGAAACACTTTTTATGTGTTAGGTACTCTGCTAAGAATGACATATAGTTTGAAATATATGAAAACAGTTAGATGGTCCAATGGGTAGGGCAATGGACCTGGAGGCAGGAAGGAGAAGTTCAGATCCTTACATGCTTTCTAGCTGTGTGACCCTGGGCAAGTCACCTAATGTCTGTGTCTCAGTTTCCTCAATTATCCAGTGAGGATAATAATAGCACCTTTCTCACAGGGTTATCATCAGGATAAAATCTAATTTCTGTTATGTGCTTTGCAAATCTTAAAATGCTATGTAAATGCTAGTCAGCCAGGAAAAAGTGACCATGATACTGTAAATGAACAATCCTGTAAATGAAAAAGCAATATTAAAAGACACCAACATTTAGATCAAATGCACTAACCACTTTTGGTTCGAGAAGACCAGTAATGAAACAATGAGACACCCTTCTCTTCTGTTGGTAGAGAGTTAAGAGGTTTAGAGCTGAAAGGGTCCTCAGAGGTCATCTATGCCAACCTCTTTAAAAATAAAAACAATGGAAATGATGTACATCAGAGAGGTGTAGCCATTTGTATGAGAGCACACAAGTAATGAATGGAAGAGGTGGGTTTCAAGAAGTCCCCTTACTACAAATCTAGTTAGTTTTTCACTTTGTTAATTGTGTGTCCACTTGGAACTCCTGTCAAGAATAGTGCCTATGCTGGATAAGTTGTGGTATAATTGTGATGAAATACTATCTTGCTATAAGAAAGGATGAGCAAGATATTTTCAGAAAAATCTGGGAAAGCTTGGATGAACTGATGCAAAGTGAAATGAGCAGAGCCAGGAAAACATTGTATACACCAACAGTAACATTGCATAAAGATCAGCTGTGAATAACTTACCTATTCTCAGCAATGCAATGACCCAGCTGGGATTTTTTGGTTTTTGTTTTGTTTTTGTTTTATTTTTGGTTTGCATTTTTTCTTTTTTGCATTTTTTTGCAACATGGCTAATATGGAAATGTTTTGCATGACTGCACATATGCAACATATATCAAATTGCTTGCCTTCTCAAGGAGGGGCAGAGAATGGAGAGAGAGACAGAATCTGGAACTCAAAATTTAGAAAAATGTTAAACATTTTTGCGTGTGATTAAGACTTTTTTTGTAAAGAATGGTGCCTACATTTTCAGATGCTCTCACTGCTACATTAGATTTCTTGCTTAATTGTTTGTCTTTCTAACGTGAAAAGGTTCTATTCACAATTTCTTCTTCTTCTTCCTTCTTCTTCTTCTCCTCCTCCTCCTCCTGCTTTTCCTCTTCTTCCCCAGCTCATTGCCCACTTGAAATGGCTCTTGGTGGAGAGTTGGGGAAAGATGTTAGATTATTATTTGTGTCTCTGTCTTTCCATCTTCCCAACTGGGTATGTGATTTATTTTTGTATTTCCCCAGTTTCCTTTATAGTAGGATTTTTTAAAAAAAAAGTGCATTACCCAATATGTAAGGAGTGAGGGGAAGGGCAGAAATCAGGAACTTTGGGGAATTAATATATACTTGGGATCATAGGATTATGAATTTAGAGCTAGAAAGGATTTTAGAGATAATCTTGTCCAACTCACTTATTTCACAGATAGGGAAAATGAAGTTCAGAGGGATGTAGTGACTTGCCCAAGGTCATACAGATTGTGACAGAAACAGAATTCAAACCCAGGTCCTCTGATTCCAAACCCAGTATTCCTTCCATTATGTACCATTTACCTTTGAATATGCTGCATGACAGTGATTGAGAAATCTAAGCTGGATTGAGAAGGAAGGGAAAAGAAAAGACATTATTTGTGGCAGTGTGTAAGAGAAGGCTGCTCCATCTAGCTCCTTCGGCTTTTGCTAAATGAGGTGACAGAGTGGGAGAGTGTTGCTGTGGGGCTGGGCCAATTTATTTTATTTTTTTGAATTCATGCCCAGAGGCTGTTTGCAGAGAGAATATTTTTAGAAATGTGAAAATAAATACAATTAAATTAGAGAGATGCATGGAAAACATTTTTCTCTTACTAAAAGTTTGTCCTTTTGACCATTAAAACTTATGTAATGGCATCTTCTCCTTCTTCTTGACTGATGATGTGTGTTTGCCACATTCTTTAATTAAATAATTGGCTCCCTCTAATAATGATGATCGCCAGGAAAATTAACTATGGGTCAAGGGCCTGTGACTAAAAAGAAATCAGGATGGGAACAAAGAGAAATTGCAATGAAAAAGGAGAATGTTTCCCTCAGCTCCAATTTTATACTTATTTAAGCTCTCAATTCTTCCTGACCTGGGTTTGCTATGTCACAAGGTCCCTGAGAAATATGAGGACAAATGAAAAGCTTGTGGGAGCCATAAGAAAAAAAGGAGGGGCACCAGGGCACAAACTGAAGGCATTTCTTTGGTTCATGAGCTGGGGGAGGAGGGTATTCTTTACAAAGTTTGGCTAAAAAAATCAGTTTCAATTTCTTCTCTCTCTCCCTTTCTCTTTCAGTCTTTCTTTTTCTTGCTTCCTTCTTTTTCTTTCCCCTTTGCTCTTTCTCTTTTCTTTTGTTCTGTCTCTCTTTTTCTGCATGTGTGTATATACTTACTATATGGAAGCATGTGCATGTATGTAGGTTGGGAGAGGGGACATAGAAGGAAAGGGGAAGATTCCAATAATCGTATTTGTACTCAGTTTTAGTCTCTATTTCCATGATTGGTTGTGGATTTGGGGATGGGAGATCAGACTTAGAACTAGCATATTAAATTATTTCAGGTCCCTTTCCACCACTTGTTCTCTTTGTGACCACTTGTTCTTTTTGTGACCACTTCCCCCCTTTGATCTCAGTTTCCCACTATGTAAAATGAGGGAACTGCTAGAGTACATGATCTCTCAGTCCCTTATGCTTGCATTCTATGATTCTCAGGGAGCTTAGAACTGAGGAGGATGATTTAATTACTATGATGTACAGTTTTTAGCAGAGGGCAGCAGTGTCTAGCTGGGCAGGCAAAGCTAGTCTGCAGTTGTTGGTATCATGGCACTTAGCTGAAAGGATGGATAATCTGTGAGACTGAGTGGGGCCGGAGGGAAAGAGGCAGAATTTGAGACGAAGGTAGAAATGCTGGTTGGCCCAGTCTAGCTTATTAAAGAAAAGACAAAACTGAACAAAGTAAAACAAGATCAGTTTTAAAGTTGCAGTAGGAGTCTGAGCCAGAAAACCAAGAGGAAGTAAGGTAATCCGGGTGGTCAATATTGCTATGCTGAATGATTTATTGATATAATTCTGTGTGGTATCAGTATGTCATGTGAAGAATACTAGAATTTTTAGGTAAATCTTAGTTTTGCCATTTTACTGTCATATTACCTTAGGTCACTTGTTATGGAGCTACCTGCTTTATGTCAGGGCTAAACTATATAATTTCTCAAAAATCTTCACCTTCTGAGAGCCTATGATAGTCTTCATTTGTGAAACTTAATGCATATACTACATTGCAGAGCTATTTTGAGGCCCAAAGAATTTAAAACTCTACAGAGAAAATGAGCCCAAGAGGGGTGGAAAACTACCAAGAATTAAATTTTGAAGACATGTCAACATAATTTTAATTAGAAAGAAAAGGAGTTGTTTGAAGAGACAAATGTGGATGCACAAGGTACTCATTTTATTTATCAACTTACATTAAAAAATATAAAGAAAGAAGCAAAGTCAGGTAACAGTAAGCTAATTTTTAAAAATGGTGGCAGAATTTTGCAAGCATGACAGCAAGAGTGCTGAGATTCAGAATGACTGAAAGCTGGCAAAAAGCAATATGGATAGTGAAGATAATTTTAAAAATTTTACAGGGAAAAAGAGAAGGATCAAAGACAAGATAAGGCTGTTGCCCAAGATGGATGGGGTGATAACAGACAAAAGGAGGAAGGCAGAACTGCTCAGGGCTTATTTTGCTCTGTCCAGGACAAAGGTGATAATGCTGGAAAGGATAAGAGAGCTGTTAACTATATTTCATGAATTCAAGTTACCAGTCCTAGATGAGATGCACTCAATGACAATAAAAGCACTGGTATAAATGTGTTTGCTAAACCATTGTCATTAATCATTGAAAGCAGAGGGATATCATAAGGTTGGGTAAGACCATGTATTGACCTGATTTTCAATAAAGGGAGTGGAGTTGAGCCTATAAATTATTGGCCAGTAAGCTTGATTTCAATTTCTGGCAAAATTGTAGAACAAACAATGGGATAGCTATAGGACATCTAGAATGGCAAAGCTGTGATCATACAGAGTTAGTTTAGCTTCTTCAAGAACTAACTTTATTTCCATTTGTAGGCCTTAGTTACTCTATCTGTATAAAATGGAGGTTTAGAGAATGTGTAGATCACATCATCTTGCTAAGATAATGTCTTCATGTGGAGCAAAATAGGGGACTTCTTCTGGGAGAATTGTGATGATGACATATAGGAGAAGTGCCCTGGAGAGACTGGAGCACATGTGGACTAACCATATAGTTGATTATGGATGGCCTACAACTATGGATGGTTGGGAGTATTTACCCATTTGTTACATAGCGAAGATAGTTAACATCTTCTAAAGGACCTTAGCTCTGCCCTCCTCATTTTTTTTTTTGATCATTTCTTATTTTCTTGTCTTCAACTGCAGTCTGGTTGGTATGATGGTGTCTGGTAAGAGATCACAATTTAAGGGGAAGAACCATGGGACTTTTTCCTCTAGATTATATAGCACCAAGAAACATGGCTTCCTTGACCTTTTCATCTGCTCTTTTCCATTCTACTTGCAGAGAATTAAATTTCCACCTTTGAGAGATCAAAGGTAGGAGAGCAAACCATGAATCCAGGAATATGAATCCAGGCTGAGTTTAAGAACCAGTGGATAATTGATGACTTTGAAACTCCAGGCCAGTGGAAAGAATCATCTGATATTAATGGTACCTTTGGACAGTAACTTGGTGGAAACAAAGCAATGTAACAACTTAGTTAAGTTATGGACCTAATCTCCACCCCAACCTTTTTTGCTTCCTATCTCCCTAACAGAGACCAGCTAAAGAAGGGAGATTATTCCATGAAATTGTTAGGGGGAATATTTGCATGTTTGTCCTTTCTCTTTCTAGGAAATAAATGTTCCTTTGTAAAAGTTGCCTGGTGTTAATTAAGGAAACTATGGTGCTAGTCAGTGCCCCACCCCTTACCTGGAAGGAGCATGAGACATGAGCCAAGGGCAGAGATAAGAGACACTTAAAAACCTGTCAAGATGTTCTGGAATCCTGAGATGAGACATAACAAGTTTGGTCTTGAGAGAGTAGGGTCAAAATATGGTTGTTAAATCAAAAATGAGGTTACAATATCCATGACTTTACAGGTTCTCTCCAGGTCACAATCTATGATCCATTTAAATGGGATTCCATCTTCCAAAATTCAATATATAGAATTTGGAAATCATCTTGTTGGCAAAGTGAAGTTCACCTTTCATTTTTCGTTGCTGATAGGATCATGGACTATTAGAATTAGTGAGGACTTAGGAGGTGATCTAGTCTAACACCATTTTTACAGAAGAGGAAACCAAAGAATGAAATCTATATAAGTGTAAGACTTTACCTTTATCAAATAGTCAGATGGTAGTATAACAGGAACAAGAACCGCCATATGCTGAAATGCTACTTTGGAGATGATTTTAGGTGATATTTTATGCATATTTGACCTCCCAACTAGATGGTAAACAGAGAGAGGGAGTCAGGTTTCCAATTTCTTTTATACTCTTAACATCTCTAGAACTTTTGCACACAGTAGTTGCTAAATACTCAGCTCTCTCAAAATCAACCCCTGTTAACTCAGTATTTTGCATTATATGAATGAACCAGAGGTAGGATGATGTGGTGGAAAGATAACTGCGAGGGAGTTAGATTTGGCTTTGGGTTTTCTCCCTGACACTAACATGCCAAATCAATTTGAGCATATTACTTTACCTGTTGGACCTCAGTTTCCCAGATCTCAGCACTTAATATCCCATTCATTAATACAACCTGTCTCTTCCCATGCCTGATATGTACTTCTTCTCCCTCTGCACCTTCTAACATCCTTCACTTTCTTAAAGGCTGAGTTCAGATGACACCTCCTATCTGGAACCTTCCTTGATCTAGTCATCAGAGCTCTTAGTGTTTCTGCTAATGTTTCCAATACTTAGCATAGGCTTGTTGGCATGGTAAGTACTTAAGAAATTTTTGTTGCCTTTATAAAATAAGGATATTTGATTAGATCAAGGGTTGTTAACCTTGAGTCCCCAAATTTGGCTTTTGTTAATATTTTGATACCTGTATTTCAATATAATTTGCAATCCTATGCATTTTGTTTTAGAGGTTAGGATTTATATAGGGTTTTGAGGTATGCAGAGTGCTTGACATGTTAGTTTATTTCATCCTCACAACAACCCTGTGAGGCAGGTGCTATCATTTTACAGATGAGGAAACAGATAATTAGAAAATTTAAGTGAATTACCTAGCTTTTAAATGTTTGAGGTAGGATTCAAGCTTAGGTTTTCCTAACTCCAAGTCCCATGGTTTATTGACTGTCCTACTTAGCTGCCCAATGTTTTATATATTTGCATGGGGTGTTCAAGGAAGACCAGCACTTCTTACTGAGCCCTCTTCATGGCTGATCATCCACCTTTGGTGTCCACCTGGCACTCACACTCAACTCTCACCTGTGGCTCCAAGAAGCTGTGGTATGAGCAGCCCACCCAGGTAAAACCAATGTGGCAGATGGGCTAAACTGGATGAGGGTAATGGATGGCCCTCAGATCTGTTGGGTAATTGGGGGGAATGTCTACCCCAAGCACGTAAAGACTTCCCCCAGTGGAATAGGCAAATGAGAAGAATGTGTTCCAACAGCCAAAAAGGTGGTTGAAGCAGGCACTGTGGAGTGCTTAGAGCTTGGTAAGATTTCAAAGATGCCAAGGTCATCCATTGCAACCCAGACATTGCCACTCATCCTAACTTTTGCATTGCCATTGGAATTCAGTGACTGATATAGTGAGACCGACGACTGTACAACCTCTGCCTCGCTTAAATCCAATTCACATATGAGTCAAGACATCATCCATGAAGTCATCGGTCCTCTTTGAAAACAAAAGACAATCCACAACATTTACACATGTTATTCTTGGGCTTCCTTAGACTGCTAAAGGGGGTCCTTGGCATATAAAAGTGGTTTAAATCCCCTGGATTTGCTGTTCTCCAAGCTCCTCTCTATCTCTCAGCATTTAGCATTCTAGAATTCCATATTTAATCCCTAAAATGTTGCTTTAATTGTTTAAAAGTCTGAAAATTTCCACAAAGGACTCTAAAATTGGACTTTGTGGAAATAGATGAAAAATGCATTTTTGCTCTATATCAGAAGCTGAAAAACAAAATATATGACCTATGTGGGAAGGAACAATAGAGCAACTCTAGTCACATTTTATAAATGAGGAAACTGAGAGAAAAAGGAATTGTTCAAGGTCACACAAGTAGTCAGTAGCAAAGCCAGGGTTTAAAGGCAGGTTAACTGATCCCATCATACAGCAAAAAGGAAGTGGAGAGTCTTATTCTGTTCCCCAAGCACAAACCCTGGAAGGTGACTTTAGACTTTCAATGGGAAATTCTTTGAGGAATTGAATTGATTTTCAACTTTTCATAAATTCATGAACAATTAAAATTAGCAGGGACCTTGATGATCATTTTGTTCAGCTGCTTCTTTTTACATGCAAGGAAAGTGAGGGCCAGGGAAGCTCAGTAAATTGCCCTGCATTGAATTAGTAGTACTGCTGGACTAAGGCCCAGGTCTCTTCTTTCTGCTTTCCGTGATATTGCACAATATTCTCCCAGGAGAATGTCAGGGAGGGCAGGGTGAATTTGGGTCATTTGCTGCAGCAATGTGAATGAGGGCCGTGTGTATGAGTTCTAGAAGTTTTAAATGAGAAGAAGATTTGGTCATTTCAATGCCTACATTTGGTGGCAAAGACCTCTCCAAGTGCGCCATTGGATAGTGAATTACCTTCCCCTCCAGGGAGGAAAAAACGGAGAAAAAAATCCCACGCAAGACTTAGTTATCCAAGTAAAATTTATTAGATATTCTGTAGGTGATTATGGCCTTAAGAGCGTTAAAGGTGGGAGGGATACTGTGATTCACCAAGTCTGCTTAGATATTGGGGTGATAGTGTTGTAGCTTCTAATATGGTTTCCCAACTTTTTCCTTTTGTCCAGGAAAAGTTCTCCCTCTGACATGTATTAGGGATACTCCCTCACTTTTCAGGAGTTTCAGGGCGGTGATTGGTAAGGAAGCAAAGTTTTATCTGTTACCTATGCTTACAGACTTACTTTGGGAATTTTTGAGCATTATAATTGGTGGAGGTGGTAAGGGAAGGGGAAAGTGAGGAGAAAATCTGACTCACCTCATAGCTGTTTTGGGGCCTGATCTCATAACTACAGGTGGTTCTGAACTCAGACAAAGGTACCAAAACTTGTTCCTGAAAAATTTCTTCCAGAAAGAGAATTCCTCACTGCACCCATCAAACCCCGTCCCCTTCCCATTTTGCGAGGGAAAACGTTTCAATTTTTGCTCTTCCTGTATCTTGGAAGTAAATATCCTTTCACAAAAGCAATCTGGGGTTAAATGGTTAAACAGATCTGGGGTTTTAGTTTACATGTGCCCTTCTCCCCCAATAGAAGAACATTCTCTTTGGGGGTTTAAGCCAATGGCAAAGTAAAGAGACACCTGTAAATCTTTCAAAGTGTTCTGGAGTCCTGAAAGGAGATTTTACAAGCCAGGTCCTGAGAGAGTGGAACCCCTTCTGAATTTCTATTTTAATTCAACTCTTCTATGCTTGTCTCCAGCCTCTAAACCATGTTGTAGGCATAGAGACCAGGTTAACACTCATTCACTCAACAGGCATTGTGCTAAGTGTTGGAGATAGTAAGAGAAAGCAAATTCTTTCAAGGAGCTTAAGTTCTAATGTCCAAGACTGCAAGTGTACATAATAAGGCTTCCATCCTACCATGGGGCATTCTCTCAGACAATCTAGTTAACCTTCTTCCTCAAATACTTTAGCCACTTACAGAGCAGATGGCACACAGCCTTAGAGGCGAAGGCACTAAAAGCTGGGGGTCAGGATTGGGGGTTTGGAAGACCTACTAAAGAAGGTGGTGTTTCAGGTGAATCTTGAAGGAAGGAGAGAATTCGACTAGAGGGAGAAGGAGTAACATTCTAATCCTTTTCTTAAATATTTCAAGTATTGGAGTTTTTTTACTTTTGCAAGACAGGGTAGCAGGTCATTGCCTAGGGCTAGAAAAGATCCTAATATGCAGGCATTGTGTTTTTTCTCTTTGTGTCCATAAAACTCGGTACAGGGTCTGGGACATAGTAGGTGCTTAACGAATACTTGCTGATTAATTTGATACAATATGGTGCTCCTTTACTCCTGCAGAGTGTACAAAAATAAAGAGGTCATTCGGTCCTTCAAACAGTACCTGGCATATGTACACAAACTCAAAAAAATCCACTCAAGACTTTCCCTAAATAGGGAGACAAAAATCATAGGTTGGGATTAGAGCATGTGTCAATACATATGTGTGTGTGTATGTCTGTATAGAATGAGTCACAAAGGACTACATATATGTAGTGAGTATATGTATGTAGTGAATACATATGTATATGTATTTATGTATACACATAATATATGTGTGTGTATATATATATATGGAGAGAGAGAGAGAGAGACAGAGGCAGAGAGAGAGAGACAGAGAGAGAGAGAGACAGAGAGACAGAGACAGAGACAGAGACAGAGACAGAGAGTGTATGTGAGGGTGCATATGTGTGTTTTCTCTCTCTCTCTTAAAATAGTGTGCTTCACTCGAGAAAGGCTGATTCGATTCCTAAGAGCCTTTCCTCAGGTTGACTGACTTACATTGGGGAGAGATTTACACTGATCCATCTTCATATACAGAGGAGTTTGATTTTTGAGTGCCTCTGGGAATCCCTCAGAAATATATCTCATACTTGAAATTTGGAAAACTCAGCACTTCAAAAGAGGATTTCCACTCTTGTGAAGTTATCTCCCATCTGCAGGCCTTGGACACTATACTGGTGTCTATAGGAATCACAGCAGAATGGGATATGACTAAAAACTTAAGTCTTTCTTATTCATTTCCTCTCTTCCCCACTCCACTTCAATCCTCCTCATGTGCTTTGTAGACCCTCTAAGTGGGCATGAGAGTTCTCTAAGAGCTTATTGCAGAAACACTAAAGTTGTGTCTAGAAACATAATGGGTTGATCGAATCTGATTTCTCCCCAAAGTTGAATTCAGTAAAATGATTGGGGATATCTGTTGGGTCACTGGGGTGTTATTGACTTGAGGTGTAGCAGAAACAACACTTGATTTAGATTCAAATGGCCTGGGTTTAATACAAGTTCCACAATGGGACTTGGAATCAAGAAGACCTAAGTTCAAATCCTGTCTCGGATATTTGCTAGCTATATGACCCTGGGAAAGGCACCAATTTCTATGCGCCTCAGTTTCCTGATCTGTTTTATGGAGTTAATCATAGCGTTGCATTGCTGTAAGGATCAAACGAATTGACATATGCAAAGCTCTTTCCAAAATTTAAGGGACTGTATAAATATTGGTGTTCTTATTATGTGAACTTGGGCAAATGTCTTCTCCTCTAAGGCTCTCAGTTTCTATAAAATGTGTGTAATGGTAGAAGGCTGAATAAGATAATTTCTAAGGGCTTTGATTCTTATGGACTTGTAGAATTAAACTTTTTTTTCCCACTGAGTCTTTTTGTTGGGACACACAGTATCATAAAGAAAGTTGATGGATTCACAAGGACAAGAGCAGGACTTGTCTAAAAGAAAGGAGAAATTCCTCCAACTCACAACTGTATTCTCTAAATATCTTCCACTTATATAGCACTGAATGTGGTGGGAAGAACCCCCAGAACTAGGAGGTAGGAGGTTTGAGTTCTAGTCTTGGCTTGATCATTTATGAGTTTCTGACCTTAGCAAGTTACTTTCCTTTTCTGTGCCTCAGTTCTCCCAACTATACAATGCAAGGGTTGAACTGAATAATCTTTGGCATACCCCAGAGATATAAGGTTTTTACAATTCCACATTTTTCAAAATCCTTTCACTTTGATCATTCCATTTTATTCTCACAGCAACTATCAGGGAGATGGCATCTGTGTTATTCCTTTGCAACAGAAGAGGAAGCTGCCACATGGAGAATGAAGTGACCTGCTCAGGGTTTGATTAGGAACAGAGGGAGGAGTAGAATATGGGACTTCTTACCAATAAAGTATGAATTCTTGCCACTACATCCTGTTTGATAGGTTCCTGGGAAAATAGTACTAATAAACTAGAAATGCTGAATATTTGACCCCTTGTAATTCAAAGGACTGTACTGCTGTAATGTTGCTAAGTCTCAAAGAAGCTAGAAGGGACAGTGCAGATGGTCCAATCCAACTTGCTCATTTGATAGTGGGAGAAATTGAGGCAGAGTCAAAGTCATAAATGCTAAGCACCATTGTGCCAAAGTTGAGGCCTCTGACTTTCATACTGAGGAACACAGATTGTGATACTTTATTTTTAGTGAACTACAAAAAATTACAAAAATAATTAGAGGAACCACCAGCAGATTAAAAATCTTTATAAGGAAACTGATCATTTCACATTTTGTATTTATATGAATATATGGATCCCGGTAAAAGCAAAAAAGTATAGCAGTGGTACTTACACTAAATCAAGCCTTATAACTATAGAAATATAGGATTTTTTTAACCCTGTAGAACTTGGGATGGAGATAAGAAAACTAATGTACTAATACTATAATAATTTAAATGATTTAAGAAGTGTGCATATTTCCTCCAACCATACAAATGACCATCAGAGAACATTTCTTGCTCAGGGAGACTTGTAAGAACTGATATATAGAGAACTGAGGAGAACTAGAATAACAGTTTACACCCTGACCACTGTAATAGACAGAAAAACAGAAATGAAGCACACCTAAACTCTGATTAATGTGCTGCCCAGCTGTGACTCCAGAGGACTAATAGTGAAGGCTGTCTACACAAAGAGATAGCAGACTAGAGGTACAGAATAAGGCATATGGTGCCAGGCAGGTCCAATGTGTTTATTTGCTTTGCTTAATTCTGCTTCTTTGTTACAAGGGAGGGTTCTATTTTAGTGAGTGAGGGGGGAGAAGCATTAGGAATTTACAGTTTTGTTTAAAAAAACCATTAATTTCATTTTTGTTTTTTTTTGAGACTGGGTCTTCTTATCTTACCTAGACTAGAAGTGCTATTCCCACAGGTTCAGTCTTATTGCTAACTGCCCAGAAGCTCTGACCTGCTCCATTCCCAACCTAAATCAGTTCACTCCTTAGTCAGATGGTGCTCGAGACTCCTGGAGACTCACCATATTGGTGCTGAATTTAATACAGATGGCTAGTTGACTTTAGCCCTACCACAGATCAGAACTCTCAAGCGAAAGCAATCCACTAACCTCAGTTCTCCACAACAGCAGAGCATTACGGATTACCACACCTGGGTAAGAACTAATTTAAGAGAGGGGGGAGATGAAGGGAGAGAGAGTTTGATGAGTTGCATAGCTAAAAGAATTTATCTATTGGTGGTCACTGATCTTTTGATAGTGGGTCTTTCAGAACTTAGCTAAGCTGTTCCTTTCATGACAGATGCACAAGACGTAGTATATAACTGACATGCACAAAAGAGCCTTTCCAGTTTGTTAGGACATGCAAGAACTTTTGCCTCACTGACATGACTTTCAAAAAATCCAAAGTCACAGTCATGTATATCTATATGTATATGTGTGTATGTATGTATATAATGAATATGCATATACCTTAATAAATGTTTGAAAGTTTTCCTCACTTCTTAGATTTTCCTAGGACACCTTGCCTGCATCTCTCCCTTACTCCTTTACACTCTGCTTTGTATGTTTGTGTATATGTGTATATATGCAAATATTATACATACATGTGTATAATACATGCTGGCTCATGACACATATTATATACATGCATACATTAGTGTAGGGTCCTGAATGCAAAAATGAGTCCTTTGTTTGTAGCCTAAACCATCAGACCTGCTTCCAGCCCCTGTAATCATCCTTGAGAGAAGAGATCACTGTGGAGAGAGGGTCCATCTTCCTCATCACTAAAAGTAACAAAAGCTAGTCAAGTTTGACCATCAGATATCATGAATGAATTTGTGCTAGTAGGTATTTGTTGATTTGAATTCAATATCGGGCAGAGGAAGGGGAAAGAAAAGACCTCTGGCAACAAGAGAAGATCATGCTGAAACATCAACTCAGGATTCCAGCAGCATCCAAATTGGAAGGTAGCACCTGAAAGCAGGAAGACAATACGTAGGTCGAGGTCCTCAGGGCAGAGTAGGGGAGACTGAAGATTCCCCAAAGCAGAATTTCAGTTCCAAAGCAGAGTACACTTTTCCACCTCTCCAGAGAGCCTTAGGTGAGGATTTCATACTTGGGAGAACTTTTAAGAACTAATACGGACCAAGTAAGCAGAGACAGAAGAATAGAGCTTCCCTCTCTTGGAAATGAGGGGAGGTCAGGAATCCAAGTGAATTGTGGAAATCTGCAGTTACAGACTATTACATGGAGGAATAAGTCATACACAAATGTTTCCTTCACAAACATTAAAGAACATGGATGTAGTAGGATGAGAAGAGACATGGAGTCAGAGTCCTGGGTTTGAGTACTGACTCCAGTACTTAGTATTTGTATGATCCCAGGTATAACCATCCTCAATTTTAAGCCTCAAGTTCTCCATCTGTAAACTGGTCAAAAAAAGACTTTCATGGCTTGCCTTGTAGGATTCCTTTAAAACAAAGGACTGTGTCATTCACAATGTTCCTTAAACGGTATGCAAATAAGAGCCGTTATTATTACTCAGAACTTGTGTCCTCTGACCTTCTGACCCGCCCCTCCCCCCCCCCCCCAATCCTTTGTATAGAGATAGCCTACATCAGCTCAGGGAGGCCAGGGTGAAGGTCAGAAACCAGCCTAGGCTGGGGTGGGGGAGCTCTCGTGTCTCATTTCAGCAAAATGCCAATGATGCTTTTCTGCTCATCCCAGTGGGCGAGCAGGTTGGCAGCTCTGAAACCTGGCATCTCCTGTAACTGGAGCACAACACACACACATACACACACACAGAGCTAGCTGTCTGGCAGCATATTGTTGTTCAGGGTCCTGCAAAAACACAGAGTGCCCTCTGTATCTTATTTCATCTGCTCGTAAAGCAGCAGGGTCGCAGATAAACCCACATGAAACCCTGGGTAAATTATTAAATCTGAATGTTGGCCCTGGGATCCAGAGCCCAGTGGTGGAGATTAAACATCAGATTTAGGGCTACATCTAGACCCAAAGAAAAGACTTCTAATTGTGCAGATAATTCTTCATTGTTCATGGCCGACAGCATCCCATGGATAAATGGGATTTACAAATTATCCCCAAAGCTGCTTTGAAACTGTAACTTCTATCTTCTCCATGACAAAGCTAACCAACCCCAATTTTTCAGAGTGGCTAAGCAGGAACAAAACTGACAGGTATAGGAGGTGTAATCTTTTTTCTTTTCCTTGGGAAAGACCGTTAGGAGGTAGGAAGCAGTTTAGAGATCATTGGGTACAACCTCTTTATTTTACATAGAAATAAAGCTGAGGTCCAGACAGGATTTTTATCAGTCATTTGGTGAGTTGTTAGTGGACCTAGGGCCAGAGCTATAATTAGGACAGGGCAACTGGGGCTTTATTGTAGGATTCTGAATTGAGAGGCTACAGAGATCATTTTAAGTTCTTCAACAGAATGGAAACAATAGATCTTAATTCCTCCTCTAGGTAGTTACCAGACGGCAGTTTCTTACCGTTACTGGCTACACTGTTGGCCAGATTCTCCCCAGTCTGGCCTTACTGGTCCCCACTTTCATGTCTCACTCTTCAGCATCCTCCTGAGAAGCAAGCCCATGGAATCACAGCTTAAAAAGTTTATCTGAGAGCACATATCATTCCACTTGCTCTGCCTGCTGCTCCAGGCACAAAACTGGACGGTTTCTATATTGCTTTGCCTAGAGCTGGAACTCACATCTCTCGACACCTAGTTCAGTAATCTTTCTTCTATAGAATGTTATATTCTTTTCCATGCTTATCCTACTATGGCCCTGTATTGTTCTTCTAGAATCCAGAAGGGTAAATTATTGCTACGGGAAGGTCATCTTCAGATTAATTAAACTAGGGAGACCTTTGGATGAGGTTTATTCTCTTAAACTGACCTAGACACAGTTTCAGCTCATGTTGTCAGGCAGAGCAGCTGGTCTTTGGGAAAAGGAAGCCACCAGCTGCTGCCAATGGTCCCTCTGAGAGTACCAGCCTCTCTTTCCTTTTTTGACACTGCCTTGTATACACCTTCTAAAACTAGAAAGACCTTAAGCTTCCAAGTTAGTGTTAGACAAGGCATTCTATCAGTGTCGTGGAACTGTCTTGTGAAAACAGAGGGTCAGCAAATAAGATGCAGGCTTTTCTTTTGTTATCTGTGTTTGTTACCTTATGCTATGTGGTTCCTGGGGAAAATCTTAATCTTTGGGTTATACTATGTAAGTTGCTTGAGGTCATAGACACAGCTTACATCTAAGGGTTGGGCAGTAACGTAACCGTTACATAAATTCAAATCAACAAACATTTTTTCAGACGTACTGTGGGAAAAACACTTGTAGTAGTAGACATAAAGACAAAAAAGAATCTCTTCCAGCCCTCAAAAGGTTTATATTTTGCTATCGCAGTGTCAGTGATAGAGTCATACTTGAAAATACCTTTGAAGTTCTTCCACATTCTTGGATAGACCTATGCCAAGGGAATTAGGAGGCTTATAGTCAGAAATCATCGGACTTTACAAGTGACGTCATAACATGTGAACTGTACCTCTCCCTACACTTTCTTGGGTCCCTCTATGGTCCTAGAGAGACCAAAGTAGGTCATATAGAAGCAGAGTAAATAGCTCAGAGAATCAGAGTTGGATAGAATGTTGGACCTAGAGTCAGGAAAACACAGAGTTCAAATCTAATCTCAGACACTCACTTAAACTGTGTAATCCCAGAAAAGTCACAAACTGTGCCTCAGTTTCCCTAGCTGTAAAATATGAATAATAATAGCACCTACTTTCCAGGGTTGTTGTGAGGGGCAAATGAAATAATCATTGTGAAGCACTTAGTACAGTGACTGGAACATAGTAAATGCTACATAAACGTTAGCTATTATTGTTACTACTACTACTACTACTACTACTACTACTACTACTACTACTACAGGATGTGGTATTCAATTGCTTGAATGAATGAAGGATCTGTGGTCTATAAGCAAGACTTCGCAGGTAGTGCAATGGATGGAGAGCAAGGACTGGAGTCAGGAAGATCTGAGTTCAAATCTAGCCTCAGATACTTAGTAGTTATGTGTTCCTCATCAAGTCATTTAACCTCTGTGCCTCAGTTTCCTAATCTGCAAAATGAGGGTAATAATAGCACTTAGCCTCCAGAGTTGTGGTGAGGATCAAATGAGATAATTATATAGCATTTAGCAGAGTGCCTGGAACATGGTAGGTGCTATATAAATGTTAGCTATCCTATAAGAATTTGATGGTGCACTTTTGACCCCAAGTTTTTAACCCTTTCAATAATACCATTTTGCTCCCCTTCCCCCTTCATTAATTTGTGGATAAAAGTTATCATGAATAAGAAAATAATGCTCCAGGCCATTTAGCATGTTTTTATCTTGTGGGTTTCTGTCTGTAGGACTGGTCCACTGACAAAAATTGTGAAGACAGAAAAGTTTGCTCTGGCTCCTTGAAAATCTGTTGTCAATCTTCTTCTGTCTCATTTTCAGGGCTATGTCACCCATTGCTCAAGCTCTTTCGGTGTCTACTAAGGTGTTAACAGTTGATGCTCAAACATCTTTGAAGACTCTTTGCTGTTGTGAAATCAAATTAAAATTGTTTGGTTTGGTATTCAAGGTCCTCAATTTTACTCTGATTGAACAATGAATTCAGTTTAACAGATATTTGTAATTCATTCCTTTTTTGTAGAGCCTATGCTGGGCATTATCAGAGATACACAATTTAGATCCTTGTCTGGAAAATGAAGGAGGTTGGACTAGAATATCTCTAAGCTCTAAATCCTGTGAGTTTATTGTGGCAATGCTTTTTGCTAGACTAATGAGCCAGGCAGACAGATCTTTTACTTCTCTCTTTGTGGAACCATTACTTCCTTGAGGAATTAATGAAGGTGGGAAAGGGAGCAAAATGAAAGGGTTAAAAAGTTGATAAGACAAATAATATGAATACATGTGAAGTCATGCAAAACATTTTATCCCTGCTGTGATATCCCTTTGAAGGGAACAAGCTGGGTTTTGAAGAAATATTCTGGAGTAGAGCACATTTCTAAGATCTCAGAATTAATAATGGGCACCGAGAATAAAAGATCCCACTACGCAGTAGAACAAAATGCTACCTTGAAGGTTCTCTTCCAGCAAGGTCTCTCCAAAGTATATGTCAAAATCACACAAGGCTTCCTGAGCATTATAAGAACTATGATAACTTTGTAATTCTATAACAGAGATAGTTTTGTTCAATGAACTTTTTCTTTTTTATATCAAGGCATAATAAAGGTGTTCATTCATAGTACTTACAAATATGTAGCTACTACATTTGAATCATCATGATGAACTGTGCTGTCACTGTCATGGAGAGTATCACTAAATTAATCATTTAACAATTATTTATTAAGTGTCTATTTTTGCCAAGAATTGAGATAAACATTAAGAAGAAAAATGCAAAGAATAAAACAATCCCTACTTTCAAGGAAGTTACATTCCAAAGGAGAATGAAATAAGTAATATATAATCCTCACTAGAATAAATGTAAAGAGAACAAATACAAGAAAATACAAATTCATTAAAAATGAGGTTTTTATGGAGAGAGTATCTTAGCAGCTGGGCAACTGGGTGGTGCAGTGGATAGAGGGATAGACTCATCTTGAGTTCAAGTCTGACCTCAGAAACTTCTTAGCTGTGTGACCCTGGCAAGTCACTTAATCCTATTTGCCTCAGTTTCTTCATCTGTAAAATAAACTTGGAGAGAAGGAAATGGCAAACTACTCCAGCATCTTTGCCAAGTAACGGAGCTGAACACAACTGAACAACAACAACTTTGCAATGAATGCCTACCACATGAGTTCATAACTCCACTGGGAGATTGGTGTAATAATACTTCATAGGATTGTGGTGATTAGCCAAAGAAATCATGTAAACAAAGGTTTTTGAAGTTCTAATGTGCTATTATACACATATGGGTTGTTATTTTAAGAAGCAAAAATGAACAAAAGGCCATAAATAACCACAATAGTTTCTTGGGACTTCATTATCACCATGGGCTGAGCGTTCCATTGTCGGGCAAAACATGTCTGAACAGCAAATCATCTTGTTCCTTTCCAAAAGAAATATGGAGTTAACTCTCTTGAAAGATGTTGAACAATGAGTTAAAGGGAAAAAAAAGGAACATACCACTTGGCTTATTTTAAGAGAAATATTTCAAGAGAGGCTGGTAGAGCTACCAAGCGTAATTTTTTAAAAAAAGCTTTTCCTATACTTCAACCCCCAAGAGATCACTCAAGGAGAAGGATGAAACTTTGTGATGGAATGAGGGCTGGAGTTGAATATGGTAAGAAGCTTTATTTCTAACAGCTCCTTTAAAATGTGTTAAATGGCTCCTTAAAACGTAGTGTTTGTTGAATATCTCCTAAATACATGAACTAAGGAGACAGCAGGACCCTCCCTGCCTCCGCCACTGTCCAGAAAAGCAGTCTGTGGATTCTGTTGGATGACTTCAAAGTGTGTGAAGAAGAGGTATTAATTAAAGCAGAGCAATTTGAAACTTGCCAGTCTCCCAGGAGAAAATAGAGACTCTGTTTTGGTGAGCCAGGGAAGCCTAAAAGGAATGCTGTCCTGGAAAGACACTGTTTGCTGGCTTACACTAACCTTTTCTTCTATTTGTATCTTCAGGGCTTAGTAGAGTCCTTTGTGTATTTTAAGTGCTTAATAAATGCTTTTTCCTTCTTTCACTCATTCATTTACATAGCTTGCAAAACATATCATAAAGGAACAAACTAAGAAAAAGAAAAGTGGTCCATTCACTTGCAAAAGTGGACCTTCCAAATGTAGATCTAAGAATGGCAAGCTTATACTTAAATTGGTAGGAATCTCAGAGGAACTGTTCCTAAGTCAGACCATTTCAAGTGGAATCAGTGCTGTTGATTGGCCGAGATCAAGGTTCTAGCCCCAACTCTATCACCAAGTAGCCATGTGACCTTTGACAAGTCATTTAACTTTTCTTGGCCTCAGTTTCCTTAATGGTCAGGTGGGGATAATAGTCTTTGCATTACCTATCTTACTGGGTTGTCGTGAAGATGCAATAGGATGACATACACACGTGTCTATATCTATGTAGATATAGATATATGCTCCATCCATCCACACACATATCCATCCACACACATATATATCCATACATATACCCATACATATACACCCACCCACATATATATCCATATCTATCAATCCACCTATGTGCACACACATATATCCATACACACAAGCCTTTACATCTAGATATCCATCTGTACACATATATCTCCATTCATACACACATATATAGATATTGACACATACATATATATCACACATACATATGTCTATCCATATATACATATCTATCCATCCATACACACATATCCATCTATATATCTCCATACATATACATACATATATACATCCATACAAATGCACACATATACATGTATACATACATATATATCCATATATCTTCTTACACATATATCTATCCATATCTATCTATCCCTATTCACTCATTCATCTATCAATATATCCATTCATATATATACCACTTAGCCTCACTTTGTCATTGTTTGAGTTTGGATGGCCCAGAATGAGTGTCAATAGCAATTGTGTCTGTTTTGGCTAGAAATTGTGAGGGACTCTCCCCTCTCAGAGTGATTTTTTTTTAACTAGGTAAAAGAGGCCATTTATCTTTGACACATTTCTTACCTAACCTAAATCACTAAATGGGTGTTGCTTCAGACAACCTGAGACCTGAAAAAGGCCTTAGTTTAAAACGGCCAAGGTCTCCCTGCATCTCCTGGGGCCATCTCCAGTCATCCTGATCTGCATCTTGCCACTGGACCCAGATGGTCTGGAGGAGAGAATAAAGGTGGTGACTTTGCACACTATGGCCTCACTTAAATCCAATTCACTTGCAAGTCAAGATATCACCTTTCTAATGTTATGGTCTTCTTCAAGAACAAAGGGGGACAAACAACAATACTATATATAAATATATGTCCATCTAGCCATCCGTGCAAATTATATATATATATGAAATATGTAAAATATTTATCTAAACACATATATCCATTCATCCCTACACACACACACACACACACACACACACACACACACACACACACATATATCCATCCATCCACATATACATCCATATCCATTCATACATATATTCACCCATACACACACACACACACACACACACACACCCTTACACACATGGATATTTACATCTATATCAATATATCACTATAACCATAAGTTGCTAGAGAAATATCTGCTACAATTGCACTAAACCCAAGTTTACCCAGACAAACGGAAAGAGAAAACAGAGCTGAGGAATCCAGTGAAAAGGGTCAATTGGAGACTTCCCAGAACCTCTGATTGAGAAGAGTCCTCAGAAGCCATCTTATCCGTACTTGACCAAGTAGCTTGTTGTCGTCACCTCTCTGCTTAAAGACATCCAGTGAGGGCAAGCCTACTCTCTCCATCTATTCCCTCTTCTCCATTTAAGGACAGATCTAATCACTGGGGACTTTTTCCTTTTCATTAGGCCTAGCTATGTATGCTTGTCTACAATTTCTCCCAATTTTTCCTTGTTTTTTTTCTCAGGGACCAAGCTCAACCAGTCAAATCCCTTTTGCATGACAGTCCTTCCAATACATGAATACGAGACCCTCCCAAATCTTTATTTTTTTTCTCCACTATATTCCCAATATATCTGATCATAAGTTTCAGAGCTGAAAGATATCTTACAGTATATTGAGTTGAGAAATTCTTATTCTAGGATCTAGGAATTTGTTTTTAAAAAAAATTGATCACTATAGTTCAATAGAATTGATTTCCATTGTAATTCTATGTATTTTATTTTATGCCTTTAAAAACATGATTTTGAGAAGGGGTCTATGGGCTTCACTAGCCTGTCAAAGGAGTCCAGGACACCAAAGATGGTTAAGAATCCCTAATCCACTCCCTGATTTTACAGATAAGGAAACAGGCCCAAAGAGACAAAGTGACATATAGGTATAAGTAGCAGAGCAAGAATTTGAATTTAACTCCTCTGATTCTAAAGCAGGGTTCTTCCTTACAGCATGGTGGAAGCAAAACAACGTGTGTATGTAAAACCTATAGGTGTCAAAGGTAAAAGAATCCAGAATAATGTGGAAGAGGCCAAAGACAACTTCAAAACATCTCCTGGTTTAGTCTTCCAGTTTGTCAATGTTTTCATATATGATGGTGGCTAGGATAATCCACAAGGTAGGGCAACTAGGTGGCTCAGTGGATAGAACAGGTTTAGAGTCAGGAAAACCTGAGTTCAAATCTGGCCTCAGACACTTACTAGTTATATGACCCTAAGGAAGTCACTTAATCATGTTTGCCTCAGTTTTCTCATATGTAAAATGGCAGGAGAAGGAAATGACAAATCACTCTAGTATCTTTACCAAGAAAACTCCAAATGAGGCCATGAGGGGTTGGGCATGACTGAAAAATGACTCAAAGACAATCACCTCTTTTGTTGCTTTCTAGTTGCTATTTAAAAAGGAAACACTCCAAACCCCAAAGGACCCACTTTGAATGTTCAGGGTCAGCATGTTCATTTCTCTGCTCTGATTGGGAACTGTTAAAAAACACACAGAGAACCAACCAGGGGTGTGAATTTTCCAGAATGACTGAAAACATGTTGGAGTTGTCAGCTTCTTATGGAATGTGCTTTTTCTGGAGAGAGTAGGTTTCCCCTCACTGGACGTCTTTAAACAGAGAGAGGATGAAGGACTACTTGGCAGCAAGCTACAGGGAGATTCTTGGCCAAGTAAGGATAAAAGATGGCTTCTGAGGATCCCTCCCAATCAAAGATTCTGGGAAATCTCCCAATGGCCATTTTCACTGGATGTTTTCAGCTCTGCTTTCTCTTTCCTTTTGTCTGTGTAAACTTGGGTTTGGTGTAATTGTATTAGATAATTCTATAGCAGTTTATAGATATCGTGCATATATATATATAGATAGATAGATAGATAGATAGATAGATAGATAGATAGATAGATATAGATTATGTATGGACATACATGTATATAGAGGTATATGTGTGTATATATGGATGTCTATGGATGTGGATATGGCCATGAAGAGTCAGATGTAATTGAACAGTAACGATAAAAACAGGACAGAACCATAGACTTGGAGCTGGAAAGGACTTTAAAGGTCATCAGATACAACCTGTTCTTCATGGACCCATTTGGGGTTTTTTTTTTTTGGCAAAGCTATTGGAATTGTTTGTCATTTTCTTCTCCAGCTCATTTTACAGATGAAGAAACAGGGTTAAGTGACTTACCCAGAGTCACACAGCTAGTGTCTTCCTGACTCCAGGCTCAGTTCTCTATCTTCTGAGCCAACTAACTACTTTCAGATCAGTGATACCAAACTCAGATATAAATGGGGGCCGCTAAATCATATATAGAGATTCCTGGGGGCTGCATATTGACTTAGCAAACCAAAGATTAACATTATCTATGTTTTATTGTATTTTATTTATTCTGTTAAATATTTCCCAATTATTTTTTAATCTGGTTCTGCCATACTGAGAATTGCCCCTTCAAGATATCACCCAGCAATGGCATTCTTGATGTTAGGTATCACACCCATGAATGGGCATCAGAATTTTCATTTAAATTCTGTCTTCCCAGGATCCCACTGCATTTCTGATCTGGTGTGATATAGGTGGGCCTATGCTAATGACCAAAGCTGCCATGAGTGTAAAGGGCATAGTGGCAGTAATGGTACTTATGGCAATAATGAGTTAATTGTTGTAAAGGAGATTGAGCTTTTCAAAGAAAGGTCCAAGATATTATTTGTCCAGCTGATGAGGGATTTTGGTCATTTCTGTGGAGCAGGGCAGGTGATTCATTTGGATACTAGAGAATTCTCTGCATAACAAAATCAGTGGTTTGTGAAGAAAAACCTTGGGTAAACCCGTCATCAACTCTGAATACCTCGAATCCGATCATCTTCCTGAGGAAAGGTATTTTGTTCTGGGCCAACCTTGTTTAATTGCTTTTTGAAGAAGGTTTTGGCAGGAGAATATTTTACATTTTGGATTGGCTTGAACATCATTTGATGAGGTCAGCCCTGCTCCAGGCAGCCTGAATCTCTAGGCAGCAGCAGATGGGAGCAGGCCTCCTTCACCTTGGCTACAATAAAGGGTTTATATTTCCAATATGACAGTCTCATTTCAGTCCCTATTACCCACACTTGGATATGGAATGAATTTTATATGAAATTATCCAGCACTTTCCTTTTCTCTTTCTGCTTTCTCTCAGTGAACCAAAGTCCAAACCATGGATATTGCTAGTCAAAGGTCTCAGAAATATTATGGGGAGGTGTGCACCCTCCTCTACTTTCTCCTTTATCCCACAATATACAGGGGTATATAAGAAGGCAGGCTGGACAGAAGAATAAAGTCACAGAACCAACACTGAGCAGAAGCGGGAACAGGAGAAGTGGGTTTTCAGGCGTCCCTCTGTCCTTCTTTCAATGGTCAGCTCGAATGGCAGTCTAGGTGGTGAAGTGGCTAGAGCTCTCCACCTGGAATCTTGAAAATTTGAGTTCAAATCAGGCCTCAGACACTTACCAACTGTGTGACCCTGGTCAAGCCCTTTAACCTCTGCCTGCCTCGGTTTCCTGTAAAATGGGGATAATAGTGCCGACCTCCTGGGGCTGTTGGAGGATATAATGAGATAATTGGCAAGAACATGGCACACGGTGGACAATTAATGAATATCCTTCCCTTTATTCCTGCCACCACCTACATAAGGTCTTTGCCGAATCCCCTGGCTGCTGGTACCCCACCCTTTCCCTTTACTTTATCTTTGTTTCTATACTCATGAATGCGTGTAGTCATCTGACAGCATGGAAGTTCCTTGAGGGCAAGGACTGTTTCCTTTTTGTCTTTGTATTCCCAGTGTTTCAGGCTTAATCAGTGCTTTCTGATTGATTTATTGATCCTTCGCTTCAGTTCCTAACCCTGCTGTGGCTAAATGCTGACACCTCCCTGCCAAGGTTCCCTGCTTCGGCATTCTGTCTGAGACAGTTTGGCTTAGCCCCACAGGCTGGACCTTTCCTTCTCTCTTTGCCCTTGTCAGGACATACCTATTGTTGCTGAGTCATCTTTCAATCATGTCTGATTTTTCATGACCCCATCTGGGATTTTCTTGGCAAGGATACTGGAATGGTTTGCCATTTCTTTCTCCAACTCATTTTACAGATAAGGAAACTGAGGCAAACAGGATTAAGTGACTTGCCCAGGGTC
Organism: Notamacropus eugenii; assembly: GCF_028372415.1. Classification (NCBI taxonomy): domain Eukaryota; kingdom Metazoa; phylum Chordata; class Mammalia; order Diprotodontia; family Macropodidae; genus Notamacropus; species Notamacropus eugenii. Next base: position 69,109,017 of record NC_092877.1, read on the forward strand.
ATATAGCTAGCAAATGTATGAGGCTAGATTTAAACTCATGAAAAGGAGTCTTCCTGACTCAAGGCGCCCAGCACTTATCAGGACTAGATCCTCCACACTTTCCTTAGGGACTAAAAAGGATGAAGCTTAAAGAGCCTTGAACTGAAAAACTAAGTAACAGTATTTTAACATTAGAACTGAGTAGGACCTTAGAGAAAGTTTAACAGATGAGAGAACCCAGATGTAGACACAACTCAGGACTCAGAGCCAAAGAGCCATGGAAATAGCAGTGTCCCAGCAGAATTCCATCCTGGTCCCTGTAGCCATCACTGAGGGGAGTAATCCCTGTCCACCTTCCTCACCACCAACATCAACTGCCACTCACCAAAATGTAAGCCCCAAAGCCTGAGCAGTGGTCAAATTGCCCTGTCTGCCCCCTGCAGCCTTCATTCCTGGAAGTGACATCTTTTAACTGCGTTCTAGCAGCTATTTCTATGGATACTGAAGCCACAACTACTGAAAACCCAGTGGAAAAAAAATAGTTCTCACCCCAAAGTTCTCTGCATGTCAAGTGTCTCAACAGCAGAAACCAATAGAATTTATCCATAGAGATGGCATGAAGAAGATGCACCCTGAACACCTTGGGAATTTCTATCTAACTTGTGGAAAAGCTGTAAATGTGCTGTCTCCTCCTTTGGAATGTGAGCTCCTGGAAATCCAGTTCTGTCTTACTTTTCTGCCTGTATCTCTAGCTATATTAGCACAGTTTTTAATTAGTCTATGGAAAGCTCTTAATACATGCTTTTTCATTCATTCATTCTGAAGCTCCAGAATACTCTGTTTATTTTATAGCATATTCCTCCCTTAATTAGAATTATTTTCACAGATCTCTTACCTTCCCAATTAAATCTTATAGTGCTTGAGGGCTCTGGGTAGTGAGATGCCAGCACTAGCCATATGATTTTGGGCAAGTCTCGCTGACCTCCATTTTTTTCATCTATAAAATGGAATTATGTTTGCAGTATGTCCTTTTTTTTTATAGGGTCATAATTTAGAACTGAAAGTGAACTTAGAGGGCATCTAAACCAACCCTTGTACTTTACAGAGCAACACACCAAAGGTCAGAGGTAAGCGATTTGTCCAAGGTCATTCACAAGGTTGCTTTGAGGAAAGATCTCTATCAACCATGAGATTAATAAAAAAAATAATATAAATATAATATAAATTTGAGTGGTTGTTTGGTACCTTGCACGTAGGTACTTAATAATTAATAATAAATATTTTAAAGGCACCTAGTGGTGCAGTTGATCAGAGCTCTGGGCTTAGAATCCAGATGTAAGTTCAAATCCCACCTCAGATACTTATTAGCTGTATGACTCTGGGCAAGTCACTTAACATCTTTCTGCCTCAATTTCGTCATCTGTAAAATGGGGGTAATAATAGCATCTATCTCCTAGGTTGTGGTGAGGATCCAATGAGATGATGTTTCTGAAGTGCTTAGTGCAATGCCTGGTACTTAGTAGGCATTGTATAAATACTCACTGCTGCCGTTACTATTATTTGTACTCACAGAACTGAATATAATTTGTCAGTCAAATTGGCATCTTCTTCATGCCATCTCTATGGATAAATTCTATTGGTTTCTGCTGTTGAGACACTTGACATGCAGAGAACTTTGGGGTGAGAACTATTTTTTTTCCACTGGGTTTTCAGTAGTTGTGGCTTCAGTATCCATAGAAATAGCTGCTAGAACGCAGTTAAAAGATGTCACTTCCAGGAATGAAGGCTGCAGGGGGCAGACAGGGCAATTTGACCACTGCTCAGGCTTTGGGGCTTACATTTTGGTGAGTGGCAGTTGATGTTGGTGGTGAGGAAGGTGGACAGGGATTACTCCCCTCAGTGATGGCTACAGGGACCAGGATGGAATTCTGCTGGGACACTGCTATTTCCATGGCTCTTTGGCTCTGAGTCCTGAGTTGTGTCTACATCTGGGTTCTCTCATCTGTTAATTTGGAACAGGCTCCAAAGCATGAAGAGTGAGTACTTAGACTTACAAAGATTATCAAATGAGATGACATGTGTAAAGTGTTTCAGAAACCTTAAAGCATTCTAAAAGTGCTAGTTGTTTTTTAAAATTATCATTAGTGTCATTCAGTTAAATAAGCATTTGTTGAGTATCATCTCATGCACAGACCCTCCTGTGGTTAAGAGCCATGTGGGGAGGAGACTGATACAAAGAAGCAAGAGACACAGTCAAGGTCTTTGGGTCTAGTTGGGAAAACAAAACATATCTTGAATAAGTGAGGGAGCTCAAGAAGGCAACATGTAATCAAGAACTTAATTATAGTTGGGCATTTAAATGTTAGTGGTTCAGAAAGTGAGAGGTCCTGGTAGGAGAGGCGTCAGCGTAGAGGAAAGACAGGTAAACTCAGTTTGAAGAAAGAGGCTCATATCTCAGCTCAGATACTTACTTACTTACTAGCTGTGTGATACTGCTTCTTCCTCTGCTAAACTGAAATTATATATGTGTAAATATATGACTATGTTATGTATGCGTATGTTTTATTTTGCAATATACCTAAGGGGGAAATATTTATTTTATATGACCTCACGTATATAATCAAAATCATATTCCTTGCATTCTCAAAGGATGAGAGGGAGTGAATTTGGAATTCAAAATTAAAAAAAAAATGAATGTTGAACCTTGTATTACATGTAATTGGGAAATATTTAATAAAATAAATAAAAACTTTCACAAATGGAAATAATCTTTAAACAGCCCACCTCTCAAAGTGGTTCTGAATAAAGTGCTTTGTAAAACTTAAAAACACTCAATAAACTTGAGATGTAATTAGAACTCTTGACTGGGTCAACTTGGGAAGACTTAGGAAGAGGAGATTGGTGCTGGGCCTAGAGTCCGACTAGAGGTGGGGAACCTAAAAGTCACCCTCTAAGTCCTCAAGGGTGGCCTTTTGATTGAGTCTTAAGTTTTGTTCTCAATCAGAAGACCGTATTTGAGAACCTAGAGCACCACATGTGGCCTCGGGGTCACAAGTTCCCTACCCCTGGAAGTCTAGAGATGTCCTAGATCATTGTCTTCCAAACAGGACTTGATATTAATTCTTGTTAAAGGTCAGCTCCCCATCATTGTGTAGTACCTGGCACTGTCCAAAGAGCAGTATCCTCAGACGCAAATCTGAGGAACCCTTTCTGCGGCTTTCCCTCTAGCAGCATGACATATTCACAGATAATAAGATAAGCTCATACTTAGGGACACAAACAAGGAGACCCATCGATAGTCTGCCCTGGGATGCCCCAGAGTAAAGTCATTTGGGGCTCAGGAAGGGATTTGAGAGAGGCTTTAAGACTGCTCGGGAAACAATAGTTTTTTGTTTTTTGTTCATATCAAAAGGGATGAATCGCAAAAGCTAAGAGTGTTCCCATTTTCAAATGTTCTGTGTTTATTTACTGATAAGGGAGAAATAATATCATGTAATAAATCTTTCAGAAATTAAAATGCTAATGCCAATCTTAAAAGTTTAATAAGGAAGACCCTTTAAGTGTGTTTATGGAAATCTAATAGAAAATGATTAGCATTTTAAAACACTGAAAATTACAGTGTGGATTGTAAAGTTGCCCAGGTCTAGCCATCCTGGGTGCCAGCATTACTCTAATGGAAGACAATGTGTGTTCAATTATTTACGTGGACACGTTTCTGCTGATAGATTCATTGATTGGTCCACCTGCTGGTTCCAGCTTCCCAAGTGCTAAGATGGAGCCGATCCACTGCTGAGGTTACAGTTTGTTCAGCCCCTTTCCATTATAGGATGCAGCTCCAAATCTAAGGAATATGCCTTACCTCCTGAGCTGTTTGCAGACTTTGCCAAATAGCAGTTACAGTTCACCACTGCAAAATTGCCTTAATGTCAATCCTCTGTTTACCTTGGCTCTTGTTGGGTATTTGTTCTTCTTCAAGGTCAAAGGCTAGAGTCATTTCAGGGGCTGGTATTTTCCCCTGAGGAAAACTCTGACCTGGGGTGTCCCATCCTATTACTGTTTTTTTAGGGGGGAGAATTTGAATTTCTTATAGGAGAGGCCAACTGGACAATGGTGTCAAGAACAAGAGTTTTTAACTGAACACATTTTAAAGCTCACTAGGTAAGGCGTACTTTCTGCCTTGCCACATCTAGGGAGGGAAGAAGATAGAGTGATAGATCTATCCAGATCATATTAACTAAAGGGATAAAAATAGAAAAATGTAATCTTTGGAGGGGAAAAGACATATCATTGACTCAGCCAGAAAAGGGGGCATCAAACCTCTGGTGAGAAGACTTTCAGGTCCCCGTAGGAAGAGGGAGAGGGCCTCTCATGACACCATGTCTAACATATTCTAGGTTGCAGATCAGTATTGCATCTGGATCTCCTCACAAAACGGGGCAGTTCCATGATTCACAGCAGGGCTAGATGTTTATTAGGGAAGGGGTTAGGTCTTTGTCAAGTGTATCTGTTTAGTTTCCTGCCATTGATGATATAACTACAGGAATCTGCCAGGAATGGACTAGGAAGATAGACATTTCTATCACAAAAACTTGTGGATGTGGAGGGTTTTAGAGAACGAATAAATTGCTCAGTTAAGTAATGAAAAAAGCATTTATTAAGCTTTTCTTGTCAATCCGTCAATAAGCATTTTTAAAGCACTTACTATGTGTCAGGCACTGTGCTAAGTGCTGAGGATACAAAGAAAACAACAGTTTTTACTCTTGAGGAGTTCATAGTCTAAAGTGGGAGACAACTTGCAAACAACTATGCACAAATAATATATGTAAAGGATAAATTAGAGATAGTCAGCAGAGGAAAGGCACTAGCCAGATGGGGGTTTGGGAAAACCTTCTTAAAGAAAGTAAGATTTGGGCTGAAAACTGAAGGAAACCAGGGTAGCTGAACATTTCAGGAGTGAGGGATAGAGAGAAAAAAATGCATAGTTAGGAGATGGAGAGTCTTACAACAACAAAGACAATGGCACTGGATTATAGAGGATGTGGAAGGGGAGTGTAAGATGACTGAAAAGGCAGGAAGAGGCCAGGTTGTGAAGGGCTTTACAGGCCAAACAGAGGATTTCTTTTTATGCTGTTATATCATATCATGCTTAATCTTAACTGCCTGTTTATTTTTTTAAAACGTGATTGTCATTTAAGCATCTCCTTCCCTCACCAGTTTTACTTGTGCAGTTGATATATGTACGTGTTTTATTTTTAATATTACTATGTTTTTGTTACATGTGCAATTATGTAAAACATTTCTATATCAGTCCTTTAGTACAAGAAGGCTCACTAAGAAAGAAAGTGACAAAAATCATGCTTCAGTCTGTAGTCCTACGTTAAGGGTCCATCTCCAGTCGTCCTAATGTATATCTGGTTACTGGGTCCAGATGGCTCTGGAGGAGAAAGTGAGGCTGGTGACTTTGCACAGCCCACCCTCACTTAAATCAAATTCACTTGCATGTCATGGCATCACCTCTCTGATGTCACAGTCCTCTTCTAGACCAAGGTCAAGTAACAATTCAAACAATGTCAGCTCCTTCTCTGGTGGCAGATAGTATGCTCCATCATTGGTCTTTTGGGACTGTCTTAGTTCGTTGTACTGCTGAAAATAGCTAAATCATTCATGGTTTTTCATCAAATGATATTGCTGTTACTGTGTGCCACATTCTCCAGGTTCTGTTCACTTTGCTGTGCATCAGTTTGTGGAAGTCTTTCCAGGTTTTTCTGAAATCATTCTGTTTGTCATTTCTTATAGCACAATAATATTCCATTACAAGCATATACCACTTGTTCAGATATTCCCCAAATGATGAGCATCCCTTTGATTTCAAATTCTTAGCCACCATAAAAAGAGATGCTATAAATATTTTTGTACAAATAGGTGCTTATCCCTTTATTTGGATGTCTTTTTGGATATGGGCAGTATTGCTGGATCAAAGAGCATGCACAGTTTTGGGGGGCAAAATTTCAAAACTGTTCTCCAGAATGGTTGGATCAGTTCACATGTATGGATGATTTCTTGAACATGTGCCTGGCTTTGCATTTATTCCACCTAAATGTCACCTTACTAAAATTCCTTATTCTAGTCTAGTCTAGATAGTTCTGATCCTGTCATCTAAAGTGTTAGCTAAGTTCTGGTTTTGTGTTATGTACAAAAGTCATCAATGCATTGATGCTAGCTATTCACAAAGATGTTGAATGGAATAGGGCTAGATGAGAGAGATGTTGTGGGCATGGGACTGACATGACGGGCAATAGATTGGACATGTGGAGTTGAAGGAGAGGAAAGAGTTGACAATGATTCTGTGCTTGTGAACCTGGGGGCAGTTGTGAGGCATGACTGGAAACAGGGCAGAGTCCTCAAAAGAATAAAGAATGTGAGAAGATGGGAAGGTTTTGTTACTGTTCTTTTATTTTAGTTAGGGACTACAAAAATCAATGCTATTTTGGACATGTTGAGTTTGAGATGCTTACAGGGTATCTGGTTGAAAATGTCCAATAAGCAACTGATGTAGGGCTGATGCTCAGGAGAGACCTGGCTGGACCTTCAGTTCTGGAATTTTTCTTTGCAAAGATGATAGCTGAACACATAGAGGCTAATGGAATTACAGACAGGGAGAGCAAGAGAGTGGTGCAAGTCACAAATCATACATAATGGGCAGGGCATAAATGATGATCTTTAGAAAAGAAAAGGAAACTTAGAAAGATTGATGATTCAGGATAAGGGCCAGATGCAAGTACTATCACAAAAATACAGGCAGGAGACTCAAGTATCCAGGAGGAAGAGTCAGTTATTAGTGTCCAGTGTTGCAGATAAGTCAAAAAGTAGGAGATCTGGCAAGTAGGAGATCATTGATAACCTTGGATAAAGTATTTTCACTTGAGTGATGAGTCTGGAGGCCAGAATGCAAGGGTTTGAGGAATGTGTGACTGATGAGAAAATGAAGGTAACAAGTACGGATAGATTTTTTTTTTTAGGAGTTTGACTGTGAAAGGGAGGAAAGACACTAGATAATATATTTTGAGAGAATGGCCTGGGCAAATGATTTTTTTTCTCATAAAGAAAGGGAAATGGTCATGTTTATAAGTAGCAGGGAAGAATTTGATAGCTTTAAATATGGACATACTTTGTCCTGGGTTTTCTTCTTCTTTCTATACTTTCTCACGTGGTGATTCATCAGCTACAATCATCATCTCTATGCAAATGATTTCAATATCTACAATATCTAGCTCTAAAATCTTTTCTGAATGCCATCACCAACTGCAACTGGCCATTTCAATTAGGTATAAACAATATTGAAAAACTCATGGTAAATGGGAGAAATATCACAAAACTAGAGAAGGGAAAATGTGTCATTTTTTTTAAAAGAAAAGATAATAGAATCTGCAAACTATAGGCTAGTAAATTATTGGAAAAAATTTTTGCAACAGATCATTGAAGAGATAATTGGTGAACAATTAGAGAGTATTGATTACAAAGAGCTAACAGTTTCTTCAAGAACAAGTCATTTTCTTGTTTGAAAGGATTATTGAGTAAGCAGATGAAGGGAATGCTGTGGACATAATTTACCTAGATATTAAGAAAGATTTTCATACGTTATGTCCTACTATGTTTGTGGAGAAGATAGAAAATAATGCATCAATCAATAATATGGATTCAGAACTGGCCAGTTAAGATAGTTCAATGATAGGATGGCAGAAAGTCTTCCAGTGGAATGCCTCAAACATCTGTGCTCTTTAACAATGTTATCAATGGCTTGAATTTGATGAAATGTTTGCAGATGACACAAGGTTGGAGTGGTTACAAATACAGTGCATGATAGAGTCAGAATTTAAAAGGATTTCACTAGGCTAGCAGGGGTGGGGAACCTGTGGCCTGGAGGCCACATGTAGCCTTCTAGATTCTTGGGTGCAGTCCTTTGACTAAATCCAAACTTCACCGAACAAATCCCCTTAATAAAAGTATCTGTTCTGTAAAATTGGATTCAATCAAAAGGCTAGAGCCCTGGGCTGCCTCTAAGAAGACGAAACAATGGAAATGTAAAGTTTTGTACTTGGGCACAAAAAGAAAATCAATCTCACAAGTATTAAATGATGGCGGTGCCAATAGAAATGTTCTTCATAAAAAAATAATATGAACGAACAGTATGATATGGCAGTCAAAAAAGCTAAAATTACCTTAGTGGAGGATAGCTTTCAAGAATATGGAGTCCAATATACTCTGTCCTACCGAAACCTCATCTAGAGAACTGTGTTCAGCTTTTGGAGCCGAGATTTATGAAGGACATTAAGCTGGTAAGTGTCCAGTGAATGGGTAACCAGGAGAATGAGGGGCTCTAAGTTGATATTATATGAGGATTAGTTGAAGGAACTAGTAATGGTTAGCCTGAGGAAGAGAAGACTTAGGAAGACATGGTAAGTACATGTAAGAATCTAATGGGCTATAATATGGATGAGGGACTAGACCTATTCCATTTGGCCTGAGAGAGCAAAAGAGGAGAAATGGGTATAGGTTTCAAAAAAACCAATTTAGGCTCAATGCAAGAGAAAAGCTTTCTACCAGTTAGAGGCATTCAACAGTGGAAGAGGTTCCCCTTCCTTGAAAATCATCAAGATCAGATGACTTCTTGCCAGATACATATGGGTTGGAATAGATAACTACTAAGGTTCTTTCCCACTTTCAAATTTTCTAATTCTGTGGATATTCTATTGACATCTTAAACTTTATCTTTTCTCCAAAACTCATTCTTCTTCAGAAGTACTCTATTTATGTCATGGCTACCATCATCCTTAATCTTAAATCTTACTTCAACTCCTACATCCAATAAGTATGCCAAATCATTCTGTTTCTACTTGGACAACATTGCTTGTCTGTGTTCTCTCATTCTCTACACTTACCATAGTCACTCATCATTTCTTTCCTGATCTGTTTCAATGGCCTCTTAATTGTTTTGTACATTTAGTCATTAATACCATAGTATGAATGAGGTCAGTCAGTCATTTTCCTATTGAATCTGTGTCCATTTCAGAGCACTAAACCTACTGATGGGGTTGCAAGAATAGGAAATAGGTGCTGAATGGGGGCCAAAGGGAATGAAAAGAGGAAGATTGGGCACTGACAGCACCCTTAAGCAACTTTACAATTTTACCTAGGAGAGATTATATCTTTCAGGAAAATGAAATAGGAGGTATGAGGATAGAGAATGAGAGAAAAATATTGCACCATGTATTTTATGTCAATGATTAACAAAGGACTGTGGTCTAAATGAAGGGCTTTTAGTTTTTTATTACACAAATAAAGGGAATCAGGTGTCTTTGACTGGCTGATTGGATCTCTTTGTGAGGATCCATTTATCCTGCATTGTACAGCCCCTACTACAATTGGGGCAAAATAGTAAGAGTTGGCTTCTCTACTTACTGTAGAACTTATGGCAAAAACAATAGAGTGGCCAATGAACCCTCTTCACTTTGAAGTCTGGTGACATAACCTCCTTCTAAAACTCACAATCTGTTCTGGTAGCCCAAGTGCTACTGGAAAGCAAGCTTTCTACTGACTACTGGGAGGTTGAGTCTCCATTATGGACTGGGGTAAGATAGTGTCTTTCTTGAAGTTGGTAAGAGAGGTTGGTCATTAATCCAAATGGATACCTCCAGTCAGTTGGGTCAGGTATATTACCTATATTATATTGGAATATTTAGTGAAAACATCACTGGACCTTGAATTAAACAACATGTATTCTGGTCTCAATGCTGACACACTTGTGTGACCTCAGGCAATTCAGTTAATTTTTCTGGGTCTTAGTTTCCACATCTATAAAATAATGATATAAATATTTTTTTTTAAACTACCAGGTTAGTGGGAAGAATGTGCTAAATAAACTGAAAAAATGTCATAGAAATGGGAGCAGTATCTTTGCTATCAGTTCTGTGCCCTTGGATAATTTGAGAAACAACATAGTAGATGTGAAAGAACTCTAGACTAGGGCTTGGGAGACTTGACAGTGCCCCAGTTCTGCCATTTACTAGCTGTGCCATGCTGGAAAAACCAGATCACTATCAGAACAAACTTTCTGATACATGGAGCTTGTCGCACCATTCCTCTCCTCAAAAATCTTTAAAGGCTCCTTAATTCCTACCAAGTAAAATTCAGGTTTTCCTTACATCCATCTGATACATCTTGACTTTCTAATCTTATGAAATAATGTTCCCCTTCGTATATTGCCTGCTCCTGCCAGGGGTATACTGGTAAATTTTTAACAACTTGCTCTCCAAAAAACAGGACATAATTTAAAGTTTCATTTGCATTATTAATCATTTCTCCATGATTTTCTTAATTTTAGACAATCAATAAAATGATAAATCAAGGTCTGATTTGTAGCTTGTCATTTACCAAGTGTAAATACTCTGAAAAATTTTAATTGGCTTCATACAAGCTGGCTCCATGATAAGTAGAGAGTGTTAAATACCTGGTCTTCTCCTCCTTAGAATGTACTGCATTCTCCCTCCTTGGTGTTTTTGCTCCAAGTGATCTGCCAATAGTTTGAGATTCACATACAAATGTAGCAGACACACAAATGTGGGTCCATTTACCAACAGCTCCCCTTCTTTAGCATGACCTTTCCCTCTCTTCATTGAAATAACTATGATGTTACTGAAGTTCAAACCTGCCAACTATTCTGAGTCAAGGCTTGCTTAGAATGTTCTGATGATTCAGGATCAGGCATGGAATGCAAGGAAACATTTATGGACCATAAAAAAATTTAAATTGTTTATAATAGCATTAAAAACACTAAAAATAAATAACTAAAAATGGATTAATAATAGATACATTCTCCATTGCCTCACGCTGCTATCTCACTGAACAGTGGGAACTCTACCACACTTCTGGAACAATAATCCTCCATGGACTGGGCTTTTCTTATCCCCTCATCCTCTGGAACAACCCAATCTCGAGATATCCCTAGAGATATCCTCTTTTTGCAGCTTTAAAGGGACATCCTTTATCTATCATCTATCATAAGATTTTTTTAATGCAGTCATATAAAGCTATCTATAGAGTTAGCTATAAGGTACTATCTCGCCACTATAGCTACATTTTAAATACATGTGTCAGTGTCTTACTTCCTATTTCCTCCTCCACAGTACTTTCAGGTTTGTAAGGGCTGGTTATGACATATCTAAAACTTCTCTTAACATCTAACACAGGGTTCTACATAGAATAGGTACTTACTAAATCAATAACTAGTAACCTTCTAAAGATTCAGATTTTTTCTTTCTTTTTTTTTCTGTAAGAGGAGGAGATTTGATTAATGGTTTCTAAGTTTCTTTTTAGCTCCAACGTTCTATGAATTTCATGCTCAGGATCAAATAATGAGCCGAACCTACATTTGTATATGGCTTTATATACCTCTTTCTGGTTTTATTTTCAAAATAATCCTGTGACATGTATAGCCCAAGTATCCCTCTAATTTTTACAGCTGAGGAAACTGAGAATCACAAGGGTCAGACTCCTTACCTGGGGTTATATAGCTAGTCAGTGGGGGAGAGCTCAGCATTCTTCTTCCACTGAAGCATCCTACTTTTTAATCCTATGCTGTTTTTGTGCCACAGGAAAGTCATTTTACTTCTCTCATCCTCAATTTTCTCATCTGTAAAATGGGGGCATTGGGCTAGACACTCTCCAAGAACATGCCTAGCACTAACATTTTGAGATTTTATAATTTCCTTCCCCTTTTCTGAGAGGCTGTTTTTAATGTGTTTCAATTGTTCTGCCTATTACACTATGGAAGAGGCAATCTTAGAAAGGAGTTACTACAGAAACTAAGTCCACCTGGGTTCTGAGTGACTCACTTCTTTTTATAAGTGGATATTTTATTTTACAGGGATCAAAATGCATTTTTTTTTCAGTGAATGTAAATCTCTATTTTTTTATTCCTATTCTCATTATGTTGATCTGATTTGCAGATATGAAATGAGACCATCATTGTTTCATGGTTGTCATGATCTGGACTTTGAATTAAATAGGAAAAAGTGAGCAGGCTAAATTACTTTTAAGAAAATGCACAGTGCTTTTAATAGTCCCAAGCTTTTCCCTGAAATAAAGGCTGATTTTTTTTAAACAGCAATAATTTTTAAGTGATAGTCTGTGGCTGCAAGCTATGGAATACCATGGTCACTGAACAGTTCAAGTTAGAAGTTACCTAGAAGGTAAATGAGATATGAGCAGCATGCAACATAACACGCAACAAAGAATAATGCTAGGGAAAAGGAGCAAAGGATGTTATCGGAGATGCATGACTAAAAAAGGTCAGTCAATCGTACTCTCTATTATATACAATATGATAATTATATTCTTATTAGTAAAATGTTTACATATCATATATTACATAAAAAGAAGTCCTGCAATCCCATGGTGAAGGTAAGGGATACTAAACAATATCAGGAAATCTAGAAGAAGCTCCTTACTATGTTGAATGGACTCCTTGTAGGATATACAGAAGTACATAGACTAGAGTCTTCAAGAATGAAATGGAATGCATGGATAGGTTTCAATCTGCATTATTAGAGAGTATATTTACATTGATGAGATTATGGATTCATCAGAATTTCAGAGTGGTGTGATCATTAATCTTCAAGGGTGTGAGCTATTCCTAATAAGTTAAGCACTTTCACTTGAAGCAGATTTAAACCTTGTTACTACTAGGCACTAAATCGAGTCCTTATGACCTGAAAAAGTTTAGGCAACTCCCAAAATATCTCTTCCCCATGAAAAGCTGGATATATCAGCTCAGGGTAGACAATCTTACCTAGATCTCAGACTAAGAGTCAGAGAAAGATTGCTTCATGGATCCATCTGAAATGGGAGAAAATCATCAAAATTATGTTTTATGGTTCAAACATAATGTTTGTAGATTAAATCATTGTCTCAGGTGGGGACGAACAACCCTTCTCTATACTAAAGAAACAAAGGCATGGCAAGATCAACTGCAAGATCAATACTTTTTGAAAGGAATGTATTGAATAAATCTAATAATGATATATACATGTGAACAACTTTTTTTTTCACATTTTCATATCTCCCCCAATCTGTTCCTACTCCTGTCAGTGTAGCTACTGAATCTCCCCCCAACATATCTTGTTCATTCCTGTCTCTGAACTTTTGTTCACAACATCTTCCCTAACTGGATTTGCCTCCTTACTTTTCTCTACTTATTTAAGTCTTACCCTTTCTTCAAAACCTAGATCAAGTATCATTTCCATGAAGTCTCTTCCAGTCATTTTAGCCACTGGGGAACATTGCTTTCTCTAGAATGCTGAAGTACTTAGTAACTTCTCCATAAGGATTTGCCCTTGGTTTCTTGCCTGTGTGAAAAAATAATAAACATAAATATATATATATATGTAAATATATATGTATATATATATATATACCAATTATATACAATAAATATAAAAATGTAATAAATTAGATCCATTTTTGAAACTTTGAGAATGTGAACTTTAAGAATTGGATAGAATACAGGAATCCCTTCTACAATATCCAAATGGTCACCCAACCTGTAATTACATACTTCCAATGACAGAGAGCTCAATACTTCATGATAATAATAGTGAGCACTTCCATTATGCTTTTAAGGCTGGCAGATTACTTTACATGTTACTACATTTGATCATCACAATAACCTGGCTGCTGTTATCACCATTTAACAGATGAGGAAGGTGAGATTCATTGACTTGTCCAGTGTCACATAGCTTGTAAGTGTCTTGGACAGTATTTGAATTCAGTTTTTCTAGGTCTCACACTTCATCATACTAGGGTTGCCTATTTCAGTCAATCAATCAACATTTATTAAGTACCTACTATGTGTCAGGCATTGTAGTAAGTGAAAGGGATAAAAATAGAGGCAAAAAAAACCCCTAGCACCTTCCCTCAAGGAACTTACAAGTTAATGGAGGAGACAACATACAAACATATAAATACCGAGCAAGGTATATACAGGATAAATAGGAAATAATCAATGAGGGGAAGGCACTGCAATTAAGACATCTTGAACTTAAAGATCCTGAAGCCAGGAAGGTCAATAAGCAGAGTGGAGTGCGAAGAGCCTTCCAGGCATGGGGAAAAATCAGAGAAAATTCCTGGAGTTGAGAAATGTGTGTCTTCATGGAACAGCCAGGAATCCATTGTCATGGAATTGGTGCATACATTTTGGGGAGTAAGACATTAAAACTATTGGAAAGGTAGGAGAGAGCTAGGTTATGAAGGGCTTTGAATGCCAACTAGCACATTTTATATTTGCTCCTAGAAGCAATAGGAAGCCATTGGAACTTATTGAATAGAGGTGTAACATGATCAGATGTACACTTTTAGAAAGTGACTTTAGTGACTGAATGGTGGATGAATTGGAGTGAAAAGAAACTTGAGGCAAACAGACCCATCAATAGGCTATTACAATAGTCAAGGCATGAAGTGATGACAACCTACACTAGAGTGATGGCAGTGTCAGAGGAGAAAAGGGAATGTATATACAAGAAATGTTGTAGAGGTGAAATTGACAGGCCTTGGCAACAGATTGAAAATGGCAGGGGTTTGGGGGAAGGGTGTGGGAAATGGTGAGGAATATAGGATTATGAGTCTAATGGACTGGGAGGATGGTATTGCCCTCTATAATAATAGGGAAGGTAGGAGTGTGGCAAGGTTTAGGATAATGAGTTCAAAACTGAGTTTAAGATGTCTATTATGTATCCATTATTTCATAAAACAACTTATTTCATTGTTGTAAAACTCAATTTGTTAGGAAGCTCTTTCTTCTACTGATCAGATACCTGCCTCCTTTTAGTTTGACATTGGTCTTTAGTTGTTCTATCTGGAGGTGCACAAAATTAATCCAATCCCTTTTTCACTTTATGGTACACAAGATATTTGAAGACAGTTAGGTCCTCTTAATCTTTCCTCCACCAGGCTAACCATCCCTAGTTGTTTAATTGTTTCTTATATGACATGGTTTCCAGACTGTACTATTCATGCTCTTCACAGTCTCCTGAATGCACTCCCATTTGTGAATATCCCTCTTAAAATGTGACCTTCAGAATTTAACACATCATTCTCAACGTGGTCTGCTCAGGGCAGAGTGCAGAAATACTACTATTGTTACCTTCTGGAGACAAACTTCTAGCACTTTGGGCATTCAGATTATAATTATGACTCATTAAGTTTGCAATCAACTAAAACCTTTGTCTTTCAAAGTCTTTTGATCTTTAAGCCTTTATCTCTACTCTTACACTTTGATATTTTTCTGACATAAATATGGGACTTTCCATTTATTTTTGTAAAATCTATTTTCCTTGTATTAGCCTATAATTCCAACCCGTTAGAATTTTTGAGTCTTGGTTCATTCATTCAGTGAACTAGCTGTCTAGATTTATGCCTACTGTGGATGTCTTTGATGTTACTATAGGATTTAAAGCAAGAAGGAGCTTTAAAAATAATTTGGTCATCGATAAAATAAAAGTTGAATAAAACAGGACAAAGGACAAAACCTTGTGGGATTTAGAGATCTCTAGTCTGCAACATTCTAGTCAACATTCATTGGATATGTTTATTCAGCTAGTTATAAATCCAGTTCACATTTTTTTCATCTTATTATTAAGAATATAATGAGGGAGCTTGGTCAAGTGCCTTGCTAAAATCTATATGTAATAAGTCAATTGTATTTGTTTAATCTGAATATCCTGTAGGCAATGCAGAGTAAATATGCCTAACAATAGAACTTGTTGCCTTTCTCCCCAAGTTCTCCTTTATTTTGAGCTTCCTTATTGATATGAAGGCACCCCCATTTTCTCAGTCTTCCATATTTGCAACCTTGGGATCATTCTTCCTTAAGCTACATATCTAATCAATTGTCAGATCTTCTAATCTCTAACTTCTTAAAATTTCTCTCATCTCTCCCCTCTGTCCAGTCACCCAACCACCATCCTGGTTCAAACCTGAATCACTTCTGGACTAGGGTATTGGCTTCCTAATCAGTCTCCCTACCTCAAATCTTTCTCTTCTCCAATCTATCCTCCACACAGCTGCCAGAGCGATCATCCTGTGTTTTAAGTCTGACCATGTCATTTTCCCTACTTAATGAACTCAAATGACTCTCTATTACTTCTAGGATCAAACATAAATTGCTTTGTTTGCTATAAAGATCTCCATAACTTTATCCCTTTCTACCTCCTTAGCCTACTTACATGTGCATACTCTGTGGTCCAAATATACTGGCCAATTTCCTATTCTTCACACATGATGCTCCATCTCCCATTTTTATGCCTTTTCAATAGTTCCTCCCCAAATGTGAAATTTTATTCTTCTCTTGACATCTTGGAATCCCTGGGTGTCTTTAAGAATCAGCCAAAGCATCACCTTCAGCTGGAGTCCTAACATAGAAACCTCAGTTCTAATGCCTTGATCCCCAATGTTACCTCATGTCTACTTTGTATGACTCTCAGATATATGCATATTTGTATAGACTATTTTACCTGTTAGAATGTAAATTCCTTGAGGCAGAGAGGAGCATTACACACACACATACACATACACACACACAGTCTGTAAGCAGATTATAAATTTTCCTTCAGAATGGAAATTAGAAATTAGTAGAAACCACCATGATTTCAGAAAGAAAAAGTCTTACCAGACTAATCCAATCCTCCATTTAATTTTGACAAGATTATTGGACTGATAGCTCTCTCTCTCTCTCTCTTTCTTTTCTCCCCCTCTCCCTCCCCCTTCCCCTGTCCCCCTCTCTCTCCCTCCCTCTCTCTCCCTCTCTCTCTCTCACACACACACACACACATACTCTGTCATAAAATTTGTTAGAGACTGGTGCCAAGTTTATATAAGTAGGTAGAAATCAACCTTTCCCTGCTTTTTAAAATTTAGAGAGTTTGAATATTTCTAGTTCCTTCATGATTCAGACTATCAAAAGTAGATATAAAATCACATGTGCTGTAGGGCCAGATGACTTTCTATACCCTATTACCTGTATTTCTTATTTCCTAGTAGCAAGAACAGTACTCAACAGTTGTTCCTAATACTTTGAGTTACAACTTCTCCCCATCCCTCCCTCCCCACCCATTCCCTTTGAGAAGGCAAGCAATTCAATATAGGCCATATCTGTTATGGGGGCATTTGTCCCCTCCCCCCACCCCAAAACACCGAGCATTCTGATTGCCTCTATCACCAATCTGCCCTCTCTTCTATCGGTGTTTTGGGGTGGAGGAAGGGGACAAAAGGGGAGAAACTTTGGAACCCAAAATTTTGTGAAAATGATTGTCAAAAGTTAAATAAATAAATTAAATATTGAAAAAAAATCACATGTGCGTAAATTTCAGAACTCTGGCACGTAATTCATCTGTAGCTATAGATGTGTGTGTGTGTGTGTGTGTGTGTGTGTGTGTGTGTGTATTAAAGTAACTGTTTTCCTATCATCTCACCACAGATGTGGGGTTTCACTTCCCTTTTAACCATGCTGGCTTAGCCTTAGCCTTACAACTGGCAGTTCCACCTACTCACTGAAGCCTTGCTTGCTCTCCTCCTTCTCAGGTTCCCTTTATATTTTGTCTTCTCCTATGAGAACGTAAGATCATTGAAAGGAAAGCCCATGTTGGGTTTTTTTTTTATTTGTATCCTCATTACTTAGCATAGTGCCTAATACATAGTAAACATTTAAAAGGAGTTGAGTACTCCTATATATTTATTGTCTATTGATCTTTTGACATTTGCCATCTCTAAACAAGTCTTTCTTGCAAGAAATTCCTGAACTATTCTTAATGATCTTTAACCCAGTGATCCCTCTATTAGGCATATATCACAAGAAGGTTAAGGGTAGAAAGGCCCAACACATATAAAAATATTCATAGCAACACTTTTTGTGTTGGCAAAAATAACCAAACAAACCTAGAAACAAAGTGAGTATACTTTGATGGAGGAATGGCTAAAAAAAACAAACTGTGATATACGAATGTAATGGAATATTACTGCATAATTCTCTGAGGAATTCAGAGAAATACAGGAAGACTTATCAACTGATACTGAGTAAAGAAAGTGAACCTAGGGGACACTATATCCAATGAATGTGATACAATAATGTAAAACAAAACAATGCTAAAAAGACATCTGAATTCTGAATGAAATGCAATGACCAATATCTGTTACAGAGGACAGGTGATGAAATATACCTCTTTGCTCTTAGGGGTAGAGGGATAGATGAAATCATTTTATTCCTTTTTGTTCCTCTTAATCTGCATATATTTTTTAGAAGTCTTTTTATTGTTTTTGTTTTCACAAGCTTTAACCCATTCTGAAGTTCAACCTTTCTGACACTCTTTTTTTATAGGGCAATGCTCTGTAATGGACCATTTAGATCTAAGGAAGAGAGACACAGTTTTTACTTGTAAGGAACTTACCTAGATAAAATGTATTGATCTCAGTAAATAAAAGGATGTTTGAGTAAAACCAAAGCATGAAGTGAGCTCGTGGGATGGCCTATGAGAGCATACTAGAGACTGGGCCAGCAACTAGTCAGCTCAGCCAAAACTACAGAATGACCGGAGAGGGATTCTGGAGTATTGGAGCTGATTCTGTTTACTCTGTAGAACACAAAGAGATCTTGTGTTCTTTATAAATACACCAGTTGTGGGTCAACCCATCCTTGGCACCTTTTAATTTACCCAGCATGAGTAAACTATCCAATTATACACACATAGGGTTTCACAAAATCCCTTGGGTGCTCCATGTTTGCACTTACAAACTCAGTTATTCTGACTGTGTCTCCCCTCATCCTTTCTGGGGACCATATTGCTTCACCTTCAAACTCTAGTAGAATTCAATGCACCTGGCATTTTTAAAGTGCTTGCTGTATGCAAAACTAACTCCACATGCTAGTAGGCCTCCATGAGGCTGCAGATTTTTATCAGTGTTGGTTCAATGTCTCACTCTGCGTTTGGAAACAATCTTCAGAGCCCCATGATGACAGTCAGTTCCATCCCTGTAGCAAAAAACATTCATACCTCATTCTCATCCAACTAGGTTAATTAATCAGTCACCCAACTTATTTGGCTCCTGCTTCGTGCCAGGGATTGGGGGTGCAAAGACAACTCTTCACACATCAGAAATCTTGCTCTTGAGCAGGTTACTTTCTCAAGAAGCATTTGCCCCTTTTTGCGTCTTTAACGCTTAGCGCAGTGCCTAGAACATACTGGGAGTTAATAAATGTTGATTGATTGATTATATATTGAATATATTATATTATATGGGGTGGATGACATAGGTATAGACATGTAGGTTGTGTTTGTCCTTCATTTTCAAAGTGGACCATGACATCAGAGAAATGATGACATGACTTGCACTTGACTTTGTTTTGAGTGAGGGAGGGCTACACAAGGTCACTAGCCTCACTTTCTCCTCCTGAGCCATCTGGATCCAGTGACCAGATATTCATCAGGGATGACTAGAGATGGCCCAGGATGCAATGGGAGACCTTGGCCTTTTTAGGCTGGCCTTTTCAGGTACTCACTTAGATATGTAGATATACACACATTATATGTCTATATATTTAAATAATTAATAAATATATATATTTATTATACATTATATTATATTTAATATATAATTTATATTTATAAATCATATAAATTTATATTTATAAAATTTTATTTATTACATTTATATAAAAATTTATATTTAAATATAATTAACAAATATATTTAAATATATATTTAAAATAATTGATAACTAGGTAATTTTGAGGGAGAGAACAGCTGCAGTTGGCTGTAGTTCAGGTTGGAAAAAAATGGTTTGGTCACTGTTCCCATTCTCTAAACGTGACTGAGAAGGACTTTTGGCTATTATCCCAAACCAATGCAACTTCAAAGGATTTAGACAACTACAAAAGGCAGAAGACTGATCCTGAAGTCTTTCTCCTATGCTTCATTGCGTTGGTGAACCCTTGGTTACTCTAGATTCCAGAAGGTTATGCTAACTGACCCTACCAAAGGAAAGACCACTACAGGCTCCACAGTGGATTGTACTCTTGTCTAAGGAAAAGCCCAGATAAATATAGGGAGACATCACCTGACTGGATACTGGGAAGAACTTTTTCCGTCACTGAAAGTAGATTCTCAGAGCCAGTTTTAGAAAAAGCAGAGGAGTTTCAACCTGCAATTAAGAGAAGAAGGCTCACATGAATGAGACCACAGATTCATTAAGAATTGAAGTTAGAGGACACAAGAATGTGCTCTCATCTCTGGAGGCAATTCCAAAGTGGAGGGAGGGCAGTAGTTTCAAAATGTTTTGAGGAAAGCAAGGGACCACATAAGGGAGATATGTAAAGTAGTTCCTTTGAAGGGGAAATTGTCATTAGGTGATTTAGATTCTAGTCTGTTAACGTTGTGTTCGTCCTTCATTGCCAAAGATCATGCCGTCAGAGAAATGTGTCTAAAACCATGCTCATTCGCTTCCATTAAATTAGTCCTTTCTTAATTTACCAATTCTGTCCCTGGCATCAGGTCACAAGACTTTTGGTTGTTGTTGCTCAAAACAAAGTCAAGTGCAAGTCATGTCATCATTTCTCTGATGGCATGGTCTTCTTTGGCAACGAAGGGTAAACACAATCCTGTGAGTAGATGCAGCTGGCTGAATGGGGACCCAGCTAACTGGGTAACTCACCTCCTCCTCTCCTGTCTGCCTCCCCCTCCCCCTCCCCTTCCTTCTCTCCAAAGGAAGGTAAATTTGGATGGCCAAAAGATGTCCAGTTGACTTCATATTCTGAATGTAACACTGGTGTGTGTGTATGTGTGTGTGTGTGTATGTTAGTGTCACTTTAAATCTACATCTATGTATATTTCACATATATATCTATAGATGTAATCTATATAGATATTTCATATCCATATTTGTATACAATAGTCTACATATATTGATTTTCCCCAATTATATGTTAAAACAATTTTTAAACATTTTTAAAAAAGATTTGAGTTTCGAATTCTATCCCTCCCTTCCCTCCTCCCTGAGATGGTAAGTAATCCAATATAGGTTATACATGTGCAATCATGTAAAACATATACTATTCTATATAGATTTAGCCTGACACGAATTCTGCAGGTGTGTGTAGAGATGAAAGCAGAGACCGTGATCATCAAGGGCAGGGACTGTTGTTGGTTATTTTGCTTTGCTGTATTTTATTTTTTGGTATCTTCAGCACTTGGCCTAGCTCCCAGCAGAGAGTAGGTACTTAACAAATGCTTATTGATTTGGTTTGATGACTTTATAGCTAGATGAGAACTTAGAGGTCATATAATCCCATCACCCTCACCCCATGTTATTGTATAGATGAAGAAATAGAAGCAGAGAGGAAAATGATCTGGCCAAGGTTACAGATATAAGCCAAGCTAGGATTTATACTCATGTCTTCTGATTCCAAATACAGTGTGTTTCTACCACAACATGAGTGAATATATCAGCAACTACGTGGCCATGAGAAGTGCAATCAGGGAAATGAGAGGAAGCTGGGGAATATGATACATGGATTCTTGTAGCGGTACCCTGGAAGCACTACATGGGGGAACTTCTAATGGAGGCCAAAGTCTTGGTGGAATGGAGTGGGAGCTGAATACTTTCTTTAGTCTTCCATAATTAAAGGTGTAGTGCTTAAGTGACTTTCCTGAAAGATTCCTGTGCCACATTATATAAGATGAAGATGATAAAACTAATGGGGCTGTAAGCTCTGGAGTATAAGAGCATGCCCTTGGTCCTTATTGGGGATGTATATTCAGCGAGGAAAGTTTGGGATAAAAAGAAGGACTATAGAAATAATTGTCTCACTCGAGTCCCAGACACTTGAATTCCGGATTAGGGGAAGCTTTTGGGATATTTTTGAGGGAAATAGCCAGTCAACTAACTTCAATAAACAAATCCATCTCAATAAACATTTATTAGTACCTGTCCTGTGCAAGGTCCTATTTTAGCCAATGCCTACCCTCCAAAAGCTTATGTTCTACTAAAGGGAATATATACAGAGAAAAATGTAATATAACACAGGTGATAATGGGAGTGGGATACAGAGGAGAGATCCAAAAAAAAAGAAAACCTGGAGAACATTTTCACCAGGAAGCTTGGTGGTTATGAAAGTTTCGTAGAAAAGGTGATACCTGAGTTGGGCTTTGAAGGATGAAAACAGATTCTGAAAGAAGAAAACTGAAGAGAAAAACTTCTGACATGGAGACAGTCTACACTAATGCACAGAAGTGCAAGTTGGCAGGGAAAGGTTGGGGAAGCACCTAGACAGCTGGAATGTAGAGCTGATGAAAGGGCATGATAATAAGGTCAGATAGAGTAGTCCATATCAGATCATGGTGGGTTTAGATGCCAATCTGAGGAGTTAGTGCTTAATTCCTTTGGCCATAAGGGGTCTGAGAGTTTTGAGGAGAGTTTTGGAGTGCCAACAATTTACAAATGCTTTGTTTTTTCAAAGTTTTCACACTTGCTTACAAATTGCAAAATCTATGACTTGATTTTCCTTGAAAGAAATGTATGACTTATGTCATGTCATGTTAAAACTAGGAGAGGAAGTGTGATATAGACTAGGGGGAATAGCCCAGCTGGAGTGGACCTTGGGAGACGTACCATGCAGTCAGAGCTTCCTCACTGCCCTCTCCCAGCTCCACTTTCCTCACTTGCAAAAACAATGAAGTTGGACCAGATGACTGTTAAGCTCAGATATTATATAATCCTTTTATGCAGAAATGCTCAATGTAACTCTACTGCTCTCCTTCATAACAGAAACCAAACTTTATTTGTAAAACTATTTTAAAGAAATTTTGCTCAGGAAAGCATTAGATTTCAGAATATCAATGCCTGGCTGGATTATATTGGTAATGGAAGCAATTTGCTTCTTTTAAAAATTATCCTTCTTTTCCCTTCTATTTTAAAAAATTAAGTGCAGACCTTATAGCACCTCATTATTCCAGTTCCATAAGGAGGTACAGGAACAAAATTTGGGCAAAGGGAGGGAGGAGAAGGACCACTATTTTTATTAGAAATATATTGCACTCCTCACTTTTTCAATCCTACTTAGCCCATCTGCGATTGACTTAGGCCATTCAGCCCAGGATAACATTTGCAAATGTTTCTCTTCAATTATTTGTAGAGAATCTCGTAAGGTGCACTTTGTCAAACCACAAACTCCAAAAAGAAAAAAAAAAAGAAAAGCTCTGTTGAAAAGGTAATTTAAACATAGTGCAAAGTAGCCACAGATGTTTCCAATTGCTCTCTCTGACTATCAGTGAACCACAGGGAAGTCATTATGATGATGTGAGATTAGCTTCCATTACACACTAGCAGGGAGCTTTCATTGGACCAAACTGATCATTTGTTTGAGGTCACACAGCCTGCATTTTTTTTTTTTTTGATGCTATCTGTCTGAATTCTCTGAATTTGGTGAAATTCAGAAATTTGCAGTGAGTCTTCCAGTCATTAGCATGAATTAGACAGGTTCTTCTGTAATTGAAGAATGATTTAGTGAGAGGAGGTATAGAATATCTGTTGAGGATTCTAATATATCAGAACCATGTAAATTGTTCTTCAGTTTTTTCAAATCTATATGTATATGTATGTATATATGTGGGTATTTATATCATTCATCCATCTATCTGTCTATCCAATTATGATTAAACTTTTGTATCCAAACTTCATGATAACACTGAGCAATAGATCATAGTAGGGTCTTGGCACAGAGAAAGTCTCTAACAGTATGGGGGATTTTAGGAATTCTGAGAATTTATAGAGAAACCCACTAGGGAAGGGATTCAAGAAGGGATTCTTAATGCTCTTTGGCATTCTGATGAATTCTATGGACCACTTCTCAGTAAGGTTTTTTAAAAATAATTGAAGGAAATGTTAAATTTCAGTTAGAGTTCAGTGAGAACAAATATTACATATACATATACATATATATATTTATATATATATATTCCCCCATCAATATTCATGCTCTCCCTGAAATCAATGAACTCCTTTGGGATCCACAGACCTAGGTTAAGACCCCTCTGCATTAAGACCTCCTTAAAGGAATGTCTTATCTGGAGGATGGTAAGGTCCAAGGAAATGAAGTAAGTTGTGCAAGGTCATATGAAAAGGTTGATTTAGATGAGTCCCCTTCTCTTCCTCCCCCACCCCATCATTGTTTAAGAGAACTATTCAGGGAAAAACTAGCTTCTGAACAAGTAGGGAGTATTCACTGAAGTGCAAAACATCTCTTCCATCCAGATTTGTATTATAAAACTGTAAGACCAATGACCCTTTCCTTTGAAACAGTGAATATATCTGAAGCAAATGAGAAACATGATGAGAAAAAAAAAGTTCCATGCACAAATTCTGTTTCCTTTCGAATCTCACAGAACAAGAATATGTGAATTCCTTATAGTAGAAGTGAAGTTTGGCAAAAAGACTCAAATGTGTGCTGTTATTTGGGTTCTGTGATTAACGTAAGCTCAGATTGGTATAAAGGAAAGGGCACTGGATGGTAGTCATGAGGCCCTCATTCCAGTCCTGATTCTAACTTGTCTGTCATGCAATTTTGGGCAGTCCACTTCAGCTGCCTAGGCCTTGGTTTCCTCATCTCTTAAATGAAGGGATTGACATAGGGGAGGCTGCATGGTCAAATGGAAAGAACATTGGATTTGGAGTTAGAAGACCTCACTCTGCTTCTCACTACCTGTGATCTTCAGCAGTCATTTCATCCTCATGGGCTTATTTTCCTTAACCGCAAAATGAAAGTGCTGAACTAGAGGGTTTGAAGGTTCTTTTCAGGCCTAAATCTACAATAATCCTATGGATAATAAATCCCATAGGTCACTTCCACTTTAACATTTTAGAATTTTGCTCTGATCCTAACTTGTTTTATTGCAGACATTACAAAAGGTCAAAGCACGTTGATTTTTGTTGTTAACACAGTTTATTATTGGCACACTTATTGGCAAAGCATACATAAAATACCATTGTATTATAACACACTGAATCACTGTGTCTTTACATGTGTAGCTGAACATATTAATATGTAAATGAAAAAATTAGTTCTCTTATAAAGTTTCACATAAATACACTAGAATCCAAAAAAGAAAAAGATCAACCCCGCCCCCCCCAAAAAAACCAAAAACATTTGAGGGCTTTACAAAAATATTGTACAAGAAATATACTATGAAAGGAAATAAAGCCAACTCAGATACAATAAAAACACAAAAGTTTTCCATTTTATTAAATGGTCCACAAAAATCAATGGATTACATGGCTTGAAAATATTTGGATCAACAGCAATTTTACAAAGCATAAACTCTCATAGGACTGGGTGTCTTTCCCCACGTAAAAATATTTCTCATGTCTTTGATGAAAAGAAAAAGACATTTCTTGTTTCAGTACTTGTATAAATGACTGAAGGGCTAATGATTGGCATGAGTGATGATAGGAATTAAAACTGCTGGATCCTTTTAAGGGTTAACCAATGAACAAAGACCTAACAAAAGAACAAAAGTTACATTTCAATTACTTCCCAAAAGCTGATTTTTTTTCCCTTTCTTTCTGAAACAAGAAACTTTCAGGTGCAAGTTGAAAAGCAGAAAATATTTTACAATATTAAAAAGTCATCCATCATTAAATTGAGCATGATTAATGAGATCCTGAGCACTGAGGACTTCTTAACAATATGGCCTTCATCTGATATGAGAAAAAGAAATTCAACAAAAAACACATTGTTGAAAATTTCCATGAGGTGCTAGATCACTTTCAATTATTTGAATTGAGGTCAGTGCCAGTATCCGTGTCATGTGTGAAGGCCTCCAAGAAATGTACGATGGAAGCATATTCAGAATCAATCCTCTCAATTTAAAAAAAGCAGAGAGCTTCAGTTTAGAAATAGATATCTGTGTGGAAAGTTTTCCCACCCCATCCCACCCCGGTCTCCTAAGCAAATGCTCTGAAGGAGTAATTACAAGCCACCAGCACACTAACAGTGGATGAGTAGCAGGTTGGCTTATTGAGAAGCCTGTGGTGTAGGGTTTTCAGATTTGGTTTCTTGGTTTGCAGGTGGTTTGCCACTCCATGGGCTGTTGTTCCCCAAGGCTGGTGAGTTACTGAAGTCTTCTTCATCATCCATGCCATTTGCTGCATCATACTGTGTGTTTTCTAATCTGGTGATAAGCCTTTCATCTTCATCCCCAAATTCTCCTCCCATCAGAGTTGGCTCTCCTACCACCATCACATCCTGTGAACAGCATCCAGCATTATTACAGGGGGACCTTGAGAGAGGGAGATAGCTTAAAACAAGCATGGGGGGTGGTGGAGAATTGAGTCTAACAACACACCTAGTGAAATGTGCAACAGGGGCAGATATGCCTTGTGGGCCCATAATACAACACTAGATTTCTGTGTGAAATAAACACTGTCTCCCATTATCAAGCATCCACAACTGCTTGTATCTTCATCAGAATTTGACACTCAACAACAGGCACTGAGAGTAGTCTGTTAAACTTTTTTAAAAAAAGGATTTTTCAACCAAACAATAAAAAAAAAAATATATCTTTTAAAACTTGCTCTCCTTGGAGAATTTTCCAAACCCTATTTAATCCTCTGGTGGGTATTTTAAATATCTATAACATCCGATACTTTTATTTGGGAGCTGAGGAATGCTTTGTAAACTAATAGCATATGAAGACATACATAAGTTGCAAATCTATAATATTCATGAGACTTGTATGGAACAGCTCTTCCTCTATTCCAGGGATGCCACACATTTTTATTGAAGACAGCCTCTCTTCTCCCTAGCCATCCAGGCCCTTTGATGCAACCAATATACTTGACATTCTGCTACTTAATTATGGTAATTAATTTAGGTAAAGTTTTCGATAAAAACAATGTTCACACTGATTTGACAATTTGCATAGCTAATTAAGTCATTAGCAAAAACCTGCTGATTGCCAACAAGCCCTGAATTTACCATCTGTTATTTCATGAAGCCTGTCACCTATCCCCACATAGGCAACCCTGCCACCAATCTGTGCAGTAAGAGGACCAATCTGTCCAGCTGGTACCATAAAAGGAAGATGAAGAGTGCTAATTATAATTACATTGATGAAGCTAGTAGTCATCAAAAACTGGAGCATGCAAGAGGGAAAGAATCCATCTAATCACTCCTTAAGTACAAATTGTCCTTCCATGCAAATAAGAGAACCACCTCCTGTACAGTACATCTTGGCACTACTGCAGAAGATATACCAAGAAGAGTGAGAACCTAGCTAGACCAAAGCTCCCCCCCACCTTTCTCAAGAGGAAATATGTTGGGTGACTGTGCATCTATATGCATGAGAAAGGGCACGTGGGACATCTGTATCTTTTCTTGCAGTCTGTTAGGAGACAAGGTTTGGGCACCAGAACCCTTGAAAGTGGAATGACTCCAGTCATCCAGGCTACTGATGATGACGACCAGTTATTCTCTATCTCCACCAAGTTCAGGTCAAGAGGAACTTGCCTGTAAGCCATAGCCGTAAGAATTCTCTAATATTAAGTATTATGAAATATTTGATCTAGACGTCTGACTGAGGAAAATGACTCTCCTCCCTAAGAGATTCTTAAAAGAAAAAATTCTCTTCTTTCTGTGATACTTTAAATGGAATTCTGCTTACAGCAGGGAGATGAACTAGATGACCTGTTGGAATCCTTATCTCTCCTCTGATTCCATGATGGAATATGTTCTTTGAAATAGCACTAAATAGTCATTTTTAAAGCTTCTCTCTTTTAGCCATGAACTAGAACACATCTGATTAATATCTTAGTTTTTTTTAAAGAAAATTCAAATCTTGCAATAGATGTTTTCCCCATTTTCATAATGAGATTTTTTTTTTACTGAATTCTGTAAGCAACTCCACGAGTTTCCATATTGTTAAAAAAAAAAACAAAACCAAACAATTCCTTATGCATTTTGACTTTCCTTCACTATACTGCTTAGCAAAAGCTGATAGGTAGGAATCGATGTAATACTTCAACTTGGAATATTTGGGGAATTGGGGGAAATATGAATGGATTTTGAAAATGTGCTCCCTAACTGGATGCAGTTCTTGGAAACTGATTAAAAACATACCAAAAACAACAAAAAAAAACTACCTTCCACAGGGCCCCTACTAAACACAGAGAGTGTATGTTTGGTAAGCATGGTCATGTCATGAATAGCTCAGAATTTGATCTAATGTCGACAAATGTACTTCAAAGTAAATATTTATTTTGCAAATATGAGCCAGAACTGAGACAGCTTTGACAGAGACCCTTGGGGGTTGGTTGGGCAGCAAATTAGACAAGAGTCTGCCCAGCCTAAGGCAGCACCAGGAAAAAAAAACCAAACCCAACCATAAACCAATGCAATTTCAGACTGCATTTGGCCACATCAGGCCACTGATGTGAGAGATGAAAGTTCTTCATTTAGTTCGGGTGCTGCTGTATGATGCCATGTTTGGTCATGGGTGTTTAGTATGGAAAACAGTCAACAAAATGTAGGAAATTCAGAGAAAGACATTATGACTAGGAACAAAGATAAGTATACAAAATATGGATGGTTTGGCCAGAGGATGATGATCGACAACTTTTGTCTTGTAACATACTCAGATTCCTTTGAAGCTCTTATATGTATAAGGTTTGAATGTGAACATTAAGTTACTACATACATTCTTGCTATTATTATTGTTTTATGACTTCTACTATTGCTATAATATTATTGTTGATTGCATTCTAAATAGATTTTGTAATCATCCACCATTGTACCTTAATTAATAAGTTGAAAGGAGAGATCCTGAAGGGTTGGGGGCTGAAGAGGTAAGGATGATCAGGAAATCAGGGATGAAATTAGGAAAAAGCAGCCAAATTAAGGGGAGGGAGGAAATTCTCAAACATAAAATATTCTATTCCAAAGCAATGGTTATTCAAGAAAGGTGATACAGAGATGTTTGAATCACTTCAAACTGGGAAAGCTTGCTAAGAGAATACTCATCCGGCTTTGGTGGCTAGTAGGTAAGATGCCCCTATACGAAAACTTAATGAATTCTGTGAAAGTGTTAATAGCTCTAAAATGCACAAAGACACCAACTTTGTTTTACTTCTTATATAAAATTCCATCCTGTATATAATTGCGTATTCATGTGTGTTTATATATCATATGAGCAATCTGTAGAAGATATCTGTAAGATACATATATGATGCATGTTTCTCATAGGCAGATCTACAAAAACATCTGTAGCTATCTACATATACATAAATATCTAATCTATCTCTATCATCTGTATCTAAACCTGCATCATCTTTATCTATATACATACCTATATCTAATCTACTTCTATTTCCATCTCCATTCTCTATTTACTGCTGTTAAATTTTAGGCACATATACCACTAAATTCTGATGCCTTTTCTCTTTCTGTCATAAAGATTACTCTGAGCTTCCAGTGACTATACTGGTAAAACACAAACGCAGGCAGATCTTATGGAACTAGAGGAGCCTCAGGCCATTGCAGTTTTCTGTGCTCTAAGAACCACTAGCCAAGCTTGAAGAAGCTCATCCCCAGAAGTTTGGTTACTAGCCACATCAAGTCACAAAGACTATTTTGCTAAAGTGTAGAGATATTACACTCTGCATTCCTGAAATCATGGATCCTTGAAACGTTGAAAAGATTTTATGTACACATATAAACTTAATTCATTTTGGCTTCTATGTATCTTCTCTTTCCCCCCCCCCCCAAAAGAAAACAGACCCATGATGTCATTGGTAAAGAGAACTTCCAATGAAAACCTCCCCATACCGATGTAATTTAGCAGTTTTCCTGTAACTTAGTATTAACTCAGTGCCTGGGATTCTGAGAGTTTAAGTGACTTGCCCAGGATCACACAACCAGGATGGGTCAGAGGCAGAATATAAACTCAGGTCTTCGTGGCTTTGAAACCAGCTCGTCATCTACTGCCCTACACTGCTCTACATGTATCCTTATATACTCTACATATGTATCGGTGTGTAAAGAATAAACCCTAGGATTAATATTGTTACTTATCAGTCTTTACAATGTAAGTTTGAATGCATTGTGGGTGTGTATCACCTTAACACTGTTGCTGTGTTCTTTAAAAATCACATTATTACCAATAGGGTATAGGCTTGACATTTCAACTTTCTTCCATATAGTGTAAAAGGCAGTAATAATCCCTCTGGGTAGAAACACATACCCCCTCACGTCCCCAAAGTGTGGCCCTCTGCTCCTCCGCTGGAGTCCTGAAGGTACCACCAAATTAATTCCCATTTAATCGCTTCTCACTAATCCCCGAGCAATGGCCACCAACCTCTGAGGAGGACTGGAAGTGACTCCTCTAAGAGCCCCTCAATGCTTCTCCTTAAATTGGACAGAAGGGGTCACTGCGGTTGAATGACACAGGGCTCCATCCCTCCCAGGGTTGAGGCTGCAGCTCTGGAGTGCTCCTAGCTCCTGCTCATGGAGTGAGAAGCAGAATCCAAGTATTAAACCCTAGTCTTTCATTAGGGAGCACACATTGCTACTGTGAGACCACTGGTCTGTTCTGAGTAGCACATTCTCGAGTATTTTTTTCTCTCTATCTTGAAAAAACAAGTATGGTCATTATTTTGTGGTCAAAGAAAAAAAAAACATTGTAAGGGAGTGGCTGGTGATGGCCCTTTTTATAATTGTCATGTTTGATGGTGAAGCATTGTCCATACAGTGATAGGTTCAGTCATAAGATATAGTTGACATTAACTGTCCAAATTGTGTGGTCCAAAAGCTTGATTGGCTGAAATCAGCAGTGAAATCTCCACAGAAAGACTGTGCTTCACAGACTTCTGTGGCCATCTGAAGTTTCTGCTCATCTACAATTTATCCACATTTTCTGGGCTTGGGGGTTTGTGCTCTGGTCCAAATGATGCCTTGTACTAAGCTAACTTGAAAATCAGTAAATGCACTTTAACACCTAGCACTGCAAGAAAACAGTTGGTAGAGTGGGAAGAGCACTGGCCTGAGAAGAGACCTGGAGGTCTAGGCCTGGCTCTGCTCCTTACTAGCTCTGTGACCTTGGTTAAGTCTTTTCTCTTCCATGCGTCACCATGTTGTCACCTGTCCAATGGGGAAGGGGGATAAAAATAATTCTAGAGCTTCACTTTAAAATTCTGGGATTACATGAACAGGCTTATTTTATTTCAACTTACAAATATTTTGGGACTCATTAATTTGGGGTCATGTCCAAAACTGAGGTTTTTTGTACATTTTAGACACACATTTTTCTGGTCAAATAAAGAGCCCACCTCTCTGGCATTAGAAAGGCAAATCTGCAGGTGTATTTTGGTCTAGTGAAAGTGCTTTGTCATCCCTTTTAGATTCTTAAGGGCTCATGGGTATGGAGACTGCTCCAATGTAAGGACACTAAGACATTGCTTGGGAATCATAATTTTTAGAAATCTTTGCCCTGGAATAGTCAAGAAAAGCAAAATAGCACTTTCTTCACTTGTCAGGCCATTCACTCCATGGCCAACGTCTATTGGGTGGCTTGGAGTACAAGTAGCATCTTTCCCCTGCAGAACAGGGCAAGAAGCCCAAAGGGACAGTAGGAGCTTCCCATCTGAATACAGAGAAAGCTAAAGAGTGAGAGGGTCAGAAGTAGCAAAAGGGGAAGGAAGCTGAGATGAAGGAAAGGCAGAACTAGAAGAGAAAATTTGGGAGGAAGTAGATTTTTAAAAAAAATTTCTGTACTGGTCAGTCCATCACTAATTAGGAGGGAGATGGAAAAGGATCAGGACACCAATGGAGAAGGTAACACACACAAGAGAAAATAACTGAAATCCAAGGAAGGGAGCAAGTCAGAGCTTAATCACAGAGAAGGACAAGATCAGAAGACTCGATGGATAGAGAATATCCACCAGGCACCAAGAGAGACCCTAGGTGACAGAGTAAAACATTTGGTAAAAGGGAAGATGTAAAAACAGAAGGAAAGAGATGAAGGCCATAAAGAGCAAGGGAAAAGAGGAACATAATAAGGGGGCAGAAGAGAATATCAGGTTTGGGAAGGAATAAATGTTCAAAACAGGGAAAGAAACTAGTCAGGATATATGAGGAGTATACAACAAAGGGCAGAGTTTTGGAAGAAACAGCAAGAAATATGAAGAAGAATGAAGCTGTTCCAGACCACATAACGCCACTTCTAGCTAACCTAGTTCTTTGGTGTAAGAAGTCATTGACATTCACGAAGCCCCTTTCCAAACTGATGGCTTTTTTCTTTGCCAGGTCCCAGAAAGGAAACAGAAGGCCAAGACAATTGAATGGTTGTGACCACATTCTCCTCCCTGGGTCTGAAAATTTACCCTTAAAAAGTGGGGAAGAGGGAGGTCAAAAACATACATGCCATTCCCAAACATATATATTACCTTTTTTCGTTCCTTTCCAATTTTACCATATTATCTTTTTCTTTCAAGTTTATGACCTGAATCTTTAAAAAAAAAGAGAGCTCCCCTTCCCCTCCCTTTTCACGCATGAGCTCAGCTACAAGATGGCAGAAGACAACTGAAAGTCAGTGGCTCCTCTGGCTCAGGGCCCTCTTCCTTTTGTGGTCAAAGGTCTGTAAACCTCCATCAGTATGCTGCCATTGGTAAATGATATCCTATTTAAACTCTAAATGAAAGCTCACCTGCTTTTGAGTCAGACAGTTCCTTAATTCAAATCTTCTTGCCACTCAGATTTGTAATATTCATGCCTCATTTCTAGTTTACCAGAAAGAACATCCAAAGATTTCCCCTCAACAGGACCCTCCCCAACCCTCCTCCCTCTCCCAATTTATTTGCTTCTAAAATGGGTTTTATCTTTCATTTTCTATAAGAAGGCAGGACAGACAGAGACTTCAGGCCTAAAAGGAAGGTGAGACTTACAGGTACCTGACTTGACAAGCTCAGGTTTGCAGCAGGTGTTTTTTTTTTGCTGCTGGTGCTGTTGGCATTGTTTCCAGCGCTGCTGTTGGAAGTGCTACTCGTGGAGTTTTTCCTTTTTCTCCTTTTGGTGGTTGGCTGCCTTGTGGGTTCTGCTACAATATGGGACAGGGGAAAAGAATCAGTTCTGAACAGAAAGCATCACAACTTCAATGGGAAGTACTCCAAGTCAACCCCTGCTAAGATAACTTTGTCATATAATCAACAGCTGGCATCCCATATATCAGGGAGAAACATCTTATGAAATTTCAAAGTTAGAGGACTGAAGAATAGGTTTTCACGTTCATCTTCAGAAGATCTGATACCCTGAACTTAAGAAGCTTTAGATTTGGAATGCATATACCATTATGTCCTACAGTGTTAGAAATGTATGACATTGTGGCTCAATTCTGTTACTTCTCTTGAATACTTAAACCAAAGATTCTTAATGTGTGCAGTCTTGGTATAGAGTTCAGAAGGTCTGTGAAATTCAATGGAAAAACAAACAAATTTTAAAAACCCTTTATATCTCTATTTTCACTAACCTTTTGCTAAAATTGAGCATTTCTTTCAATTGTGATTTTAAAAATTATTCTTAAAATCCATAGCCTATACTGTATACCAAAAAGGGTGTGTACACACACACACACACACACACACATGCACACACACATACACACAAAAGAAGTGGAGGAGAGATCTAGTTCTGGCAGCTCTGAAGGCAAAATCCAGAGGTCACCAAGCATGAGATAAATTTATAAGTGTGGGGATCAATGAGTTGATTCTGGAGTCATGACAACCCTACAGATTTCTGAAGATTCTATTCAAGGAGCTCTATTGCTGTATTATCCAACAAAATAAAAGCTTAATGGTGCTTATTATCAGTTATTAGTTGTATAATCATAAGCAAGTCTTCTAATCTCTGTGAACCTCAGTTTCTCTTTCTGAGATTGGGATTTACTTCACAGGATTGTTGTGAAATTCGAATGAAATCATGTACGTAAAGCCCTATGAGAATTCTAAAAGCTACACAAATGCCAGTTATTATCATATGATCATCATTATCATCATCCCTTTTCTGAAGGTTTCAACTTAGTTTATGGAAGGATTATTTATTTATTTAATTTTGGGTGGGAACGTAGTTGATTTGATAGTGAAAGTCATTGGGGTAATGGGATTTTCTACACAGAAATAAACCTTAATACTTGATAGAACATTATCTATTTTTTATAGGAAAGGGTCTTGTTTATTTTCTAATTCCATTGTGTCATTTAGAATGAATTTGCAATTCTGAACAGGTTAAGTCCTAGTTTTGGAAGTATGGGTCAGACTCAATGACTGTGCTACTAGGGCAATGATGCTTTATAAAGAAGCACCCCATTATGTTATCTTTCTTTGTGCCTCCTGAAAAGTGTCTAGCACAATACTTTATTTGGAGTAGATACTGAACAAATATAGGTTGAATTAATGAAGGTATATTAAGGAATAAGAACAACTCTATCTCCAAACAGGGGACCCAAAGAATACCTGGCTAGGTATTCTAGGTAGAATACAGTCTAGGTGACCTGGAATACCAGATGCAACACAGAAGAATATGAGATCAGATAGTAATATTTGTGCCAATAAGAAGCCATCTGTCTAGATGGCCAGACTTTGGCTATTAAATGCTATCTCCAAAGGGATAGGTTCCCTTTTTAGGATCAGTGAGCTAGACAGAGGGGATCTCAGAGGCCATCTAGTCAAACCATCTCATATTTTATAGATGAGAAACTCAAAAAATGTTCATTGGATTTGAATTTGTGATTCCAGATCAGAGGTGGGGAACCTGTGGCCTTGAGATCACATGTGGCCCTAATATGGCCTTTTGACTGAATCCAAACTTTACAGAACAAATCCCCTGTTTGCAGCAAAGGGCATCATGGTGTAGTGTAGAGGAACTATATCTGGAGCCAGAGCACCTGGCTAGGTTGCAGAGTATCTATGTGATCTCAGTCAAATCACTTTATCCCTTTGGGCCTTAATTCTGATGGGGATTAGAGGAGATGATCTCTAAGGTTATTTCTTGTGGCAGCTAGGTGATGCTATGGATAGAGTGCCAGGCCAGGAGCCAGGAAGACCTAGATTCAAATCTAGCCTCCAACACTTACTAGCTGTGTGACTCTGAAAAAATCTCTTAACTCTGCCTCAATTTCCTAACCTGTAAAATGAGCTGGAGAAAGAAATGGCAAACCACTTCAGTATTTTAGCAAAGAAAACCCCAAAAGGGGGCATGAAGAGTAGACACAACTGAAAAATGACTAAACTGACAAATAACAGAAAGATTCTTTCCAGCTCTATCCTTTGATAGAACTATGGAAAAGGTCTTTGAAAATTCTCCTAAGATCTCAGCCCTAATTCTGTTGGGTAAATGGAGGAGCATTATTTACTAGGATCTGGTTAAAATTTATTTGACCCATGATGATTCTTAGGATTGAGGATAATTAATAGCTATACATTCTTTCCCCAAAGTATTCAAAGACATTTAAAAATTCCACTGTAATTTAATTTAAAACTTTTGTTTAAGGGTTATCATTTCCCAAGGAAAGATAGGTACAGTTATTATTCCTTCCAGATTTCAGATAGGAGGAAATGAGGCAAGTGAGTTGAAAAACTTACTCTTGATCCTGGAGGCAAGACTGCCGGGGGAAGACTACAGCTCATTTCCTGTTTCTCAGAATTGGACATTTGTTATATTTCTGTACCCATAACTACAGGTATCTATAGGTGTGCTATTTGACTAAATATGCATCTTATCTCCCATTTAAATTGCACACTTCTTGAATTCTTGCAGCATATCTTCTCTATGGTCTGTTAAGTCTCCATTACTTCCTAAAACAATGTGGTTTTTGTTTTTTGTTTTTTGTTTTGTTTATTCAGCATGTTGTGATTGAGAGGCAGTCTAGTATTGAGGAAAGAACCCTGGATTAGGAATTAGGAATCTTAGATCATGGATCTGGCTCAGTTATTAATTACCTTACATAAATCATTTTAATGTCTGTGCGCCTCAGTTTCCTTATCTGCAAAACAGAACTATTAGTCTCTGCCCTGCCTATTTTGTAAGATTTTTGTGAGGCTCAAACAAGGTGGATTTCTGTGAAAGTGATTTGAGAATTGTAAGATCCAATGAATACATAAAATGCTATTAATGACAATGAAAATAAAGTACATCCAAATGCATTTAATGACATTGAAAAGTATTTCTAAAAATCCAAGATTCCTCTAAGATAAGCACTACAGGCTTACCTGAGACTTTGTTAACGTCTGTTAATTTTTCCTATTTCGTAAATATGTACTTGGTTAAGCCACCTATGTTAATCTTACTTAAGACCCTATGCCTTCCTTCAGACTTTAGACCATCATATTTCATGAATCAGAAAGCAGCATGCCTCACGTTAATAATTACTTTTTACAAAAATAATTTTTTGATGAATGGATGTGTTTTGCTTTTGTGATCAATGAGGCTCAACACATACCTGGAAGTAAAAATGCATGAGATAGGAAGACAATTAATGGTGACGTGAAACTGTAATTTCGAACCCCCAGCAGGAGATTCTACCATCTATCCTGCATCCAAGAGAAAGCTGAAAAAGAATGCATTTTACATTCTCTTCATGATTAAGCTGCCTTTTGCTACATATATCTTACCAAATAGGATAAATATAACTTACTTTAAATCCATCAGTTCTCTCTTCTAACTATTAAAGTACACTAGAAAGACTAGCTCGGGAGATCTAGTCTCCTAAATGGGTGACTTTTAGGGAAATCACTTAAGTCGTCTGAACCTCAATTTCCTCATTTTTTCTCTTTTATTAAAAGAAAGGGTTGGATTTTTTATAATTCTCTAAGGTATTGTCTAGAGGCAGCTAGATGGGTCAGTGGTTAGAGTGCTGGTCCTGAAGTCAGGAAGACTCATCTTCATGAGTTCAAATGTGGCCTCAGACACTTACTAGCTGAATGACTTTGGGCAAATCACTTAACCCTGTTTGCCTCATTTTCCTCATCTGTAAAATGAGCTAGAGAAGGCAGTGGCCAAGAGACTGCAGTATCAAAGATACTGCAATAGTTTGCCAAGAAAACCCCAAATGGGGTCACAAAGAGTTGGACATTACTGTAACAACTGAACGGTAAACAAAAACTACTAAGATTTTGTCCAACTCTAAAATTTTATTATTCAAAGTTCTTCAAGAAAGCATGGGCATATTACTTTTGTAAATGGTGTTAAGTTACTCCCCATGTTTTTCCCATCAGTTCATCCAAAATTGAAACATGTGCAAATGTAAGCAGGAGGAAGAAAAAAAAAAGTTACCTGGAGGTGCCACCATGCGCTGCCATTTCTGAAACAAGCACGTCTTCAGGCAGTCTCGGGGACTGAGATTGTAAGTTTTATGTCTTGACATCAGTTCTTGCATTGGTTCCAGTATTACACACAACTGCAATGAATAGAAGAAACATATTTGCATTTGGCCATATTGATTGTAACAATAATGATGAAGGCAGCTATGCTAGTGTGGCACTTTGCATATATTATCTTCATACCATCTTTTTAAGGTAGTTAATGAAAATATTATCCCCATTTCACAGATAATGAAATAGAAGCTCAGAAAACTGCTTAAGGTCACAGGTAGCAAGGAGCGGAGCTGAAACTCAAATTCAGGTCTTCTGGTTCTAAGTTTGGTGCTCTGAACTGCACCATGCTATCTTGATAATTAAAACCACTGGGAGCAATCTGAGAGCTTATTGAAGCTTTAATGTTTCTTGGCTTTGTTTTTCTAATATATCCGTTAGAGAAAAAATCTTATTAACAATTTATGGCACCTTAAATTATCATTTATTTTTTGGCACCACAGCACAGTAGTAAAATAATAACTCACATTCATATAGCATTTCAAGGTTTACAAAGCACTTTTCAATGATATATAACGAATATACTGCATGTATCCACGTTTTGCTCATAGTTAGGTGCTATCTCTATATATTTGGTCTCTTTATTTGTGAAAAATAATTTTAATGTTTTAATTGATATATTTCATTTTTTTCCATCACCACCATTTCCCCCTCCTCTGTTTTTCCCCTTCCCCTGCCCACAGAGCTATTCCATATAATACCTAGTATTTTTTTTAAAGGAAAAAAATCAGCATAACCAATTAATACATAGAAAAAGTCTGGAAATATGTGCAATGTAAGACATTTGTGGACCTTCCACTTCAGCAGATGGATGGGATGGGGGGGGTGTCCTCTCAGTTCTCTTCCTTTAAACTTTGCTCGTTTTGTGTTTTGTTTTTCTTTTTTTTGTAATTTTAAACACTGACTTTTGATTTTTTTTTCACGGTTGTTCTTTCCATTGTGGTAGTTGTTGGGTATATTGTTTTCTTGGCTCTGTTTACTTCATTCTGCATCAGTTCATATAGTTCTTGCCATGTTGCTCTGTATTCAGCACACAAATAATTTCTTATAGCACAGTAATATTCATTTGTATTCATGCACCACAGTTTGTTTAGTCATTCTCCAGCTGGTGGGCATCTACTATATTTCCAATTCTTTGCTATTACAAACATTGCTACTATAAATATGGGGACTTCCTTCTTCTCAGTAACCTCCTTGGGATATAAGCCTAACAGAGCAATCTCTGGGTTAAAAGATAGGGACATTTTGGTTAGTTTATTTACACAATTCCAAATTATTTTCCAAAACGATTGTAATGATCCAGTCCCCTTTCCCGTTACTGCTCAACTGTTAGAAAGACTAGATTACTCTTTCACCACCTCAATACCACCCACCTCCACCAATGACAAAGTTCTGAAGATCTCTCCTGCTGAAAGAATGGAAAGCAGGAAGGAGTTTACAATGACTTGCCATAGCCAAGTATCATTATCCATTCTCAAAGTGCAGGCTGGTTTGCCTCCTGGAAGAGAAGGTAAGGGCTCTTGAAAAAGTTATGTCCTCTCTCCAGATTATTACACAGACAGAAGTTTCTTTTTTAAAAAGCAGAAGGATTTCAAAAACAAAGAAAAAGTTGAGAAGCGGCAAAGGACCCATGTTAGGTGCTTAGACAGTGGAAAAAGTGTCGTAAGGAAGGGTGACTGACCACCAGGAGTTCAGGAATGGATATGTGCTTATTCTTCAATACATTATTATATGACCAGTTATGATGATCTGTGACCAGTGATCTTTGATGTTACTATTGTAAATGTTTTGGGATGCCACAAACTGAATCCATAAAACATGATTAACTTAATAAATGCTGTGTCTGTTCTGACTGCTCCATTCCCCATCTCTCTCCATCTCCTCAGGCCTCCCTATTCCCAGAGACACAACAATATTGAAATCAGGCCAATTAATAAGAGAAAGAGAAGAGAAAGGAAGAGTCAATGGATGAAGCAAACTTCATTCTTGTCTTATTTTAAGAAATTGCTACGGCCACCCCAGCAAAGAGGTTACAATTCTCTGAAGACTCAGATGATGGTTACCATTTCAAGAAAATAAAATATTTTTAAATTAAGGTATATACTTTTTAAAGACATAAATTATTACATAGTAGGCTATAGTATAGTGTAAATACAACTTTTATATACACTGGAAAATAAAAAAAAATCATGTGACTTGCTTTATTGTGATGTGTTTTATTGTGGTGGTCTGGAACCAAACCTACATTTTCAGGGTATGTCTATAGCTATTCATCTTTTGTTTTCAGAGTACCAATGGCATCATGGGGTGATGTCTTGACTTGCATGTGAATTGGATTTAAGTGATTTGAACTGTAGTAGGCCTATACTCATTCATACAAAGAGCTTCTTCATTTCCTCAACTTCTGATGATCCTTTGACACAGCCACCCATTTGTATTCTGCAATGCTACTACTAATCACTAATTAATCTTTGTGTGTCTGGGACAGGGCTGCAGACGGGGTTAGAAAAGTCCATAGACTGATCATCTCTTCTTTGCTGAGTTCTACTAGTCTCTGTATTTAAGGTCTGAGCCTGTGAGTTACAACAGAGTCCTAGGTGGGTGGATCTTGAGCTGGAAAGAGAGTTACAGAGACCACCTAGTACAACTCTGTCTTGTCTAAGGTCATCCAGATAATCATCAGAGGGAGGATTTGAATCCGGGTTCTCTGACTCTAGAGACAGGGCCCTTTAGACCGTACCATGGCCAAAGTTAAATAAGATGTCTTTTGGACTTGGGAGAAGCAAAATGATGAATGTGACAGACCTAGTAAGTCAAGTTTTTCCAAGAAGAAAGTTTCCTTCTGTTCCCCTCAGAGTTTTCCCATGACCATTCTGTTTTATTCTCATTCCTGTCTTCCTTCATAGCCCAGGGTCTCCCTGCTTCAGTCTTGCTATGTCCAAAAGCCAGAGGAAGCTTTCCAGTGCACGGCCCTGCTCATATCACTCTGCTGCTCAGAACCCTCAGACCCTTCACTGCCCACTGATTGGAGAAGGGAAGGGTCGCAGGGAGAAAGGGAGAAGCATTTATGAATTACCCCTTATGTGCCAAGCACTGTGCTAAGTGGGAAGTAGATGTGATTATTATCTCCATTTTACAGTTGAAGAAACAGAGGCAAATCAAGGTTAAATGACTTGCCCAGGGCCACATAGCTAGTATGTATCTGAGGCCAGATGTGAACACAGGCCTTCCTAATTCTAGGTCTAGGGCTCTATCCACTGTTCCACTAGCTGCCTTACAAACTCCTTAGCCATTGAGAAGATGTCCTGTGTCAGTCTTCATCATGTCTCACCTAGCATATTGCCCTGTACATAGTAGGCAATGAATAAATGTTTGTTGAAATGAATTCATTGGCACCATAACATTCTCCCTGGATGATTATTTGCTTTTACTCTGGTCAAGAAGATGACACAGACCATCAGACTGTGATCTCTACGAGGACAGTACGAGATAACTTATCCCCAACTCCCAAAGTAACGCTTTGCCACCTGTAGCAGCCAATACATATGCTTGTTGAATTTAACTCAATCATAGTTTTGGAAAATGGAAGAACAAAACGATTGAAACAAAACTATCTTCCAGCAGTGAGAGGAATATTGTGGGTAGATCCAGTGAGTAGATATGGATATTGGACCAGCTGAGAGTTCTGATGGATTAATTATCTATATGTCTCTATCAGTCTACTAATCCTGACTGCAAGAAACATATTCATAAAGGAGATTTCAAGTAAAGATAAGAGATACTTGAATTACATAGCATATATTCATATATTCAATTACCCTTTAGCCTCCTGGTTTGCTTGACAAATGTGTTTTTTTCATGACTAACACCCTTGAACTTCGTGAAAAGCCTCCTTGTTCTGGCCTGCCACCCAAAGGTTCTCTGTAGTGGTAACTGAATGATGAACTTTCAGATCTAGCAAAATATTTAGTTATTGAAACAAATAATTTGTAAATAAATAATTTATAAACTTATAAAATAAATAATTTTGTTTGAAACAGAAGAGGTTAAAGGATACCTAAACAATTCATTTACTCAAACTCTCATTTTCTTGTCATAATTCATATTTTATGATGGCACACAGAATGTTAGAACTGGAAAGACTCTGAGAAATCTAGCCCAAGTCCCACTTTTATGGATGAAGTTAAGTCCTAGGAAGGAGAAATGACTATCTATATGTCATCTCTGAGCTTTGTCACATTCCTGAGACCTAGATCCTTGACAGTTGCTCCCAATCTCTGATCTCATTTCAGCAGGCTTACTAAT
Source organism: Notamacropus eugenii (assembly GCF_028372415.1). Classification (NCBI taxonomy): domain Eukaryota; kingdom Metazoa; phylum Chordata; class Mammalia; order Diprotodontia; family Macropodidae; genus Notamacropus; species Notamacropus eugenii. The sequence goes on from NC_092877.1 coordinate 69,150,810, forward strand.
TATTAAGAATTTTGCTTTTGTTTTATTTGGAAAAACCTTTGGCATTGTTTGCTTTTGGAAAAAAAGAATGCCCTTTGTATTTATATTGGTTCATATTTCAGCAAATGAATATGGTTTCTTCCAGGTTTCATGGTTGCGATGTCTTTAATATGTCTTTAAGAACAATCAGTTCAAAATGAGGCCTACACAGTGTTCTTTAGTGGATTTTTCAGAGGCTGCTTCTTTTGGAACTGGTAGGGAAAGGGATGACAGAGTGTGGTGGAAAGGATAGAAAACAAGTAGGGGCTAATGGACTGGAGTAGATTTTCACTGAGACTCTTCTCAACTCTGTCTGAAAATAATGGTCCTTGACAAGGTTGTGTATGGGGCTGCTGGGAGAAGCCTTATTGTGCGTGCTACTCCTGAGAGACCTTCTACCCACAGTGCACTGGGGGTCAGAGTTGTTGCATGGGATAGAGATCCAGAAAGACCAGCCATAAGCTTGGCCATCTGTTTCTTGGCCAATCATCTCATCTCCAAATCTCTGAGGTATAGGTTGTCAAGAGAGGGGTGCAGATATCAGAAATGAGGGGTTTTACTCTACAAAAGGAGAGGAAGTAAGTCACAAAATACATTGTTATATTGCCCCACAAACTTCACATGGTCATTGGTGATAACATCAATGAGCTGAGCACTGACTTTACAAACTTGATGAGACATAGTCCATAGTATGGAAGGAAGGGCCCTTTAGTTTCTGTATTCCAACCTGTACTTGTAGTCTGTCTGAAATCATCTTGGCTATACTATATCCTTGAAAAAAAAACTCTTCAGGATATGATAATTTTGTGGGCTATCATGCTCATTCTTTCTTCATATGGCTGCAGGTTTACCACATAGTAATCCATACAATGGGTAATTGGGGATAAGAGAGTTTCCAGGTGACTAGTCTCCACCCTTCTACAAATATACCAAGGATCTAATAACCCCCACTGGAATGTAACAGTGAGACAACTTGCTAATTGCTATTATACATTATTGTGCAACAAAGAGTGTCTATATATTGCCTAGGAAAAGAATTTGAACCTGAAGGATCAACTTTCCGAGGGGAAAAAAAGATAATGAGTAATTAAAGAATGAATCTTAGAAACAGCTCAAATGATAACTAAATAAGAGGATATCAAAGTATTGTCTTAAAGCATCCTAGATTGAGAATTGGGAGAGTTGGGTTTTAGTCTCAGCTTTCCTACCACTTTTTGGCATTTTGGATCACATTCTCTGGGCCTCAGTTTCCTCATTAGCAAGACAAGAGTTGGATTGTGTTTTGTTTTGGCAACTTTACCTGGGCTGAGCCAAGTGCTCTGAAAATCGTAAATGTGATAAACATTAAATGAGATAGATATGGAAACCATTTCTGGGAGCCACATTTTAGAAGATATTGATGAACTTGAAAGCATTCACAGGAACGTGACAAGTTGGTGGGCAGCCTGGAAACATGCCCAAGGAGTATCATTTTAAGGAATGGGGTCTTTTTAGTTGACAAAGAGAAGATTTGGTGGGGTACACCCTGTAAGTCTTTAGATATTTAAAGGGTGGTCTGTCAAATGGCCCTACAGGGAACAGCTGGGATCACTGGATAAAAGTTACAGAGTTTGAGTTCAACAGGAGGAAAAAGGTCTTAACAATCAAGTTGTTCACAGGTGGAATGGGAAGACTCAAAGAGTTGAGAGTTCCAATTACTGGAAGCAAAGGCTGCATGACCATTTGGTTAGGAATGTTGTGGCTGGGATTCATGTTGAGAGCAAGAGTTGGGCTACATGACCTCTGAGTCATGAGGGTGAACTGAAATTTGGCTCATATCAGCTTTTGAGAGTCAATTATTAAATTTTCAGTATGAGCACTTACATCTTGGAAACTGGCAAATGCTACAAATCAGGCTTGGTTTATTGCTGATTGGGTAGATGAATTTGGAGCTCAAACTTTTAAAAATGTTAAAAATTGTTTTAAAATGTAATGGGGGGAAGTGGTAAGAAAATGTTAAAGCAGATTAAACTTAAAAGCATGTCATGGGCATATATATATGTATATACGTATATATGTACGTACATATGTGTGTATACATATACATACCTACATATATGTGTGTGTGTGTATGTATATGTATATGTATATATATATATATATATATATATATATATAAATTTTTTTTTTTTTTGCAGAGAGCCAGTTGTGAAGCCACTGACCTGCACATCCTTGCCTCTAGGTATTTTCCAACTCTAATTTTATAATTCTGTGCCTACATTAGTTTTAAGTTTCCTTCTAACTCCAAAATCCAGTGATTAGTGAAGATGGCTAGCATAGCAGGAAGATACTGGAATTGTTATCTTTGCTGTTCTGAATAGACTTTCTCAGTTCTTTCAAAACTTACTCAAAGATTTACAGTATCAATTTTCTTGAATTTTCTGAAGGGTTTTTAAGAAATGACTGACAATGCCACAAATTGGCAAATGGAGCAATTTCTCCCTCCCCTTTATTCCCCCCACCCCCTCCAAATAATGTTGGAAAAGTGACATTTCATAGAAATCCATCATCTCTGGGTTGGAAAGGACCTCAGAAGTCATCTAGGCAAACCCATATTTGAATAAGAATTGCATGACATTCTTGACAAATCCTCATCCAGCCTCTGTCTGAAGATGGCCAATGAAGGGAAACCCATTGACTTATGGAGCAGCCTCATTTCAGTTTGGGACAGCTGTACTTATTAGGAAGCTTTTCCTTACATGAAGCTAAAATCTGCCTCATTGAAACCTTGTTGATTGTTCTAGGAGTGCCCTTTGGAACCAAGCAGGACAAATCTAATCTTCTACATGACAGCCCTTCCTTTTACGTAAATGTAGATAGATATATGGGGTGGGGTGGGAGACACTGCCCCTGCTGTATGATTCTCATATATTTCAATTCTTTCCTGCCTAACTTAGGTTGGGCTACATAATTCTTTTTCAGTACCATTTGGAATGAATAGCAATGAAGCCATAGACTCTCAGGTCTGGTTTTCTTTTATTCAGCAAGTGAGTGGTGTGGCAGAAAGCACACCAACTTGACAGTGAGGGGACCTGCAGTCTAATTTCAGTTCTGCCCCTAAGTTACTGTGTGTGTGTTACTGAGTTGCCTTACTTTGGTGGGACTCAGTCTTTGTTTCTTCAACAGCAAAATGAGAAGGTTAGATCAGATAACCTTCTAGTCTTAGAACTCTAGGGTTCAAAGATACATCGTATTTGTATTTAATTTCTCATGTCTCCTGTCACTTTGCTGTTGGCCTTTGATTATAAGTCATGGATTGTGGTGTGTACAAAAATCATACATTTCTATGAGTATAAATGCTCTCTGGATATGAGGTTAGCAATATGTAATGAAAAATTATAAAATATGCACAGTATTAGCTTGAATCTGAGAAGGATTCTCCCTGCCTTCTTTTAACATATTAAATTCTGTGACAAAAATTTCTCAGCTTAAATTTTATTTTTTAACTCCTGGAATATTACACATTGTAGGTTTGGCTTTGCAAGGCAATCCCTTCATAATCTATTTTTCTCCAACTGCGATGCCAGTATTAGCACCTGCACCATGCCCAAAGAGCCAGAATAAGAAGGCATTCAGTGGGAATAGTTAACTCTTTCTCAGATTACAGTCTGAGCTTCCAAACATTTGTGCTTTATCTATAAGAAAAGGGCAGCTAGATGGTGTAGTAGAGATAGTGCTTGGCCTGGAAGCAGGAGGACTTCTGTTCAAATCCAGCTTCAGGCACTTGCCAGTGGTGTGACCCTGGATGAGTCACTTCATGTTTGCCTCAGTTTCCTCATCTCTAAAATAAGCTACAGAAGGAAATAACACACCATCCCAGTATCTTTTCCAAGAAAACCCCAAATGGAATGACAAGAGTTGGACATGACTGAAAAAGACTGAACAGTAAGAATAAACTTGATTTCTTAAATATCTAAAAACAGCAATACTCAGTATTCAAAGGGTGTTTTTACAAGTTTACAAAGTCATTTCTCAACATGGTACATTCTTCAAAAGATCTCTTGCTTCTGACTTTTCCTGTGCATTCACAAGTCATCCTGACTTTTGTCTTGCCACTGGACTCAGAGAGTGAGACTGATGACTGTGTAGCTCTGCCTCACTTAAATCTAATTCCCAGGCAAACAAAGGACTGACAACAATTCTGTGTATTCCTCTACCATGAAATTAGTAGAGGTGCCTACCAACTTGTATTAGGACTGCCGCAACAGCCTTTTACTGTAGTTACCCTATTTCACCATGCAATCATCACACCCTGTTTTTTCTTGTCCAAAAGTTGGTTTATAACCTTTCATTGGGTAATCATCCCATGTTATAATTCTGTTTGTCATGCCACTTCAGAGGGAAATAGAGGAGCAATGTATTTTCACCACTGACCTATGGATACACATTTGTCTCTCACCCATTGTGAGATATGAGCCTAGAATTCTCTTCAGCCTCCAGATCTCTCCCCACTTATCATGTTGCAGCCATGCTCAAAATATTTTAATTCAGGCTTTTTAACCTTGTTTGTTTCATGAACCCCTTTGGGCAACCTGGACCTCTTTTAGAGAAATGTTCTCTTAAAAAAATTCAAAATCAAAACAAATGCTAAGTTTGAGTTAGAGGTTAGTTAAAAACAAAGATGTATTTTCCCCCCATCCAAGTTCCTAGACCCTGCAAATCTATCCATAAATAAGATCCTAGATAAAGAACCCTAGCTCTTACTGCTTCCCACTTTTTATGGGAAAAAGTCTAAACTCTTTAGCCTGGCATTCAAAACCTTCTATAATTTGGCTCTAGTTCCTTACTTACTCACATCTATGGATGCTCCCTCAACTGAAGTGATTTACTCACTATGGAAGCCTAGTGTAGGGGAAAGAATATTGGATGGAGCTTGAATGCTGGCTCCATCATTTAACTCCCTGTGTGATCCTAGGGCAAGTGGCTCTATATTTAGGTCACTATTTCCTTAGCTGCAGAAGTAGGCAAGACAAGAAGGCCTCTAAGGTCCAGTCTAGTGCTAATAAGTGATGAACTTGAACTCACCTTGAGGTTTTCTGCATCAGTTATGTTGTGGGATTCCTTAATTCATTTGTACTTTATGTGTCCCTCACCCTCCTACTCCTCATCCTAGATCAAATCTTACTTTCCCTAAGAAGCTTTTCTTTATTTCCTAGCCTAAAGTGATTACTCCTTCCATAGAAGTCCTAGTCTACTTTCTATTATACAATTTAAAAACAAAACAAATTGGGTAAATATTGTCTTTTATTCTTGCTTTTGCTCTCTCTCAGAAAATCAAGCTGCTGATTACTTCTTAAATAGGGCTGACGGAAATATCAGTCTTCCAAAACATGGAAGAAAGTGGAGGCCTTCTATTGTGGATCTGCTTCTTACTGTTGAAAACTAACTGGCTGCTGAGGGAGAAAAAATGAGAATCTTGGGAGGATGTGACCATGCCATTTTAGAGTTCCTGATAGGTACAGGAAGGGAGATCTGAGCATAGTCTGAAGTGTAGCATGGATTTGGGGAAAGCAGATTTCTCAAGAATGATTTCTTCATGACATGAACACAAACTATCCCAGTGAAGGGCAAGGGGGATTAAGGGAATTTATAGGTACCTGGGGGGAACACATTGGCCAACCCCTTTTTAAGATATGCAGAAAAGAAAAGAACAAGGGCAGGTAGCTGAGGATGAGTACAAAGTTACCATCATACTAAAGTTAAATGCCACGAGACTGCTCAAAGATATATGTCCTGATTTTAGAAGGAAGACAGATTTTTTTTTTAAAGCTACAGGCTGCTAAACTTAACATCAATTCCTGGCAAAATTCTTCAGTACATTATTAAAAGTATGATTTGTGAATGCTTGGAAAGGGATGAGGTGATGAGTATAACCCAGCATGGGTTCATGAAGAGTAAGTTATGCCACGCCAAGTCCATTTCCTCTTTGGCAGATCAGAGCCATGGAATAGCTATATCATTTGACAAAGTACCTCATAATATCCTTGAGGACAAGGTAGAAAGAAGAGGGCTAGATGATGGTCCAATTATATGCACGGTTGAACAATTATATCCAAAAAATGATGATTAATGAATTGAGGCTAACACAGTGGCAAAAAGCGCTTTCCTTGACCCTGCTTCATTTAAAAAGGTGGCCAGTGGATTGAAAAGGAATAGATGGCATGCTTATCAAAGTTACAAATGACCCAAAACTGGGTGTTATGTCTAACACATTTGATAAAAGAATCAGAATACAAAAAAGATCTCAATAGGGGGTCTAATCTAATAAGATGAAATTTAGTAGGCATAAATAGAAAAACTTTAGGTTAAAAAATGAAATGGATTGTATGGCATGGAAGCCAGAAAAGATAATAAAACTTGAACTTCAAGGAAGTGGTCATAGTGAAAGTGATAATTAGCACATGTTTGTTGATTGCCAATTATATGTATAGGGCATGATTTGAACTCAAGTCTTTTTTTACTCCTGGGCCAGCATTCTATCTACTACACCCCTTAGCTAAAGTGTCATGCATGAGAAAAAGAAAGAGGATCAATTTGGCTGGACCATAGAGTGTGGTAAGGGAAATAATGTACACATTTACAAAGGCAGAGTTGGGGTCAGGCTTTAAAGGGTTTTAAAAGTCAAACAGAGGATCCAGTAATTGACCCTAGAAACAATTATTTACGAGCCATTGGGGTTTATTGAGTAGGGAAGTGACATGGTCAGATACACATTTTATAAAAATCACTGTAACAGTTGTATAAAGGATGCACTGAAGAGGGGAGGAAACAGAGGCAAGGAGATCAATTAAGAAGCTATTGAAATAGTCAAGGAGAGAGGTATGGAGCACCTGAACTTCTGAGCTGATAGTGTTCACATGAATAGAAAGAAGGGGATGGATGAAAGTGCTGCCATGGAGGTAGAAAAGACAATACTTAAAAACGGATTAAAAATGTAGGTCAGGAAGAGCAAGGAATCCAGTATGATGCCAAAGTTGTAAACCCAAGAGAATTGTGTAAAGAGGGCTGTATTCTGGGGAAAAGATAATGAATGAGTAAAACTTTATGGAAGGTAAGCTTGACATGTCTATGGGGGCATTCAGTTTAAGATACTGAATAGGATGTTGGTGATGGATGACTGGAGCTCAATAGAAAGACTAGACATTTTAATTGGTTTTTAAATATTGTCATTTCTATCTCCATGGCAGCACTCTCATCCATCTCCTTCTTTCTATTCACAAGACCACCATCAGCTCAGATGTTCAGGAGCTTGCTCTGTACCTCTCTCCTTGACTACTGCAATAGCTTCTTAATTGGTCTTCCTACCTCTCTAGTCTCTTCCCCTCTTCAGTGTATCTCTTTTTAAGTGTTGCTGTTAGACAGGTCTGTGTATAAATACATGGAAGTCATCTATATAGAGATGATAATGAAGCCCATGAAAGCTGATGAAGTTACTGAATGAAAGAATATAAAGAGAAAATATAAGAGGACTCCAGACAGAGACTGGGGGGCAATTACATTCAGGGGCATGATATAGAAGGTTTGCCAGCAAAAGAGGCTGAGAAGTAGTCTCAGACTCTTCTCTCTGATCCATCTGCCCTTCTACTCCTTCATTCCATCCTGATTTTGATGGTCATAAATATGATTACTAGTACATACAGAAAATATCGACTCTACCTCAATGTGGCTTCCTTTCTACTGTGTCTTCAATTTACACTTTAAGACTTTAAGAGACTGGAACATGAGGATGGGGACTGGAAGATGAAATCAAGGGGTAGGAGTGTTTTGAAAGAATTAAAGTGAAAAATATTTGAAAAAGCAAGTTTTAATTACCTCTAGATTTTCTTCTGATTTTTGTTAGTTGAAAGTAACAAATCATGTTATTAGGAATTTGGTAGGCAAATACTACCTCCTTAAAAAAATAAACTTGTAGAGTATATCTTCAAGTAAGGCAAATGAACACTGCTTGAAACATCTGGAGAAATACCAGGAAAAACAGTTTGAGGAACATGGCCATTGAAGGCCTGTTCTGTGGAAGAAAGGTAGATTTATACTACTTATCCATAGAGAGAAGTAACATCAGAAGGTAGAAGTGATAGGGAGACAACTTTATTTTAATATAAGGAAAACTTTTCTAACAATCAGAGCAAGGCATTAGGAAACAAGATAATTCAATTCATAAACTTGTGTTGGACATTTACCAAATTCAAGGAAGGATTCCGGGAGAGCCTAGGTGTTACTTGGCAGAAAAATTGTTTAGTGGATTCTGACGGTGGATGGGAAGTTGAACTAGGTGATCCAAACCTAGCTAAGTGAATCTGTGCAGCATGAAACTTATCCTCAGGCTTGTAGGTTCAAGTCCAATGTTGAGTGGCTTGCCTTGAGAAGCAATATGGGGGTAGTGAATAAAGTATTGAACTTTGTGTCAGGAAGCCACAGTCAGGCTAGGTTTTGAATCCCACCATGCCTGTGTGACTGAGGGAAACCTATTTAACACTGGTCTTACTTTCTTCATCTGTAAAATGAGATCGTTGGTCTCAATGACATCTAAGGTCCTTTCTAGCTCTCAATCTATGCTCCTATGAACCTCTAAAGTGCGTTCCCACTCAGAGTCTATGTTTCAGTCCTGTCTCCTACATCTTCTAGGTTTACAATCCTAAAAAATAATCATTTATGTAATGCAGCATTATTTGGAGGTTCAGCATCATGGCAAAGCAGAAGTTCAACTCTATTTCTTGGCAAATCAGTTCCACAGTAAGTTCAATTGACCAGGAAATTCCATGCCTTGAACATTCTGGTTCATTTAAATTTTATTGCATGTTTCTATGCTAGTCATGGGGTAAAAAAGGCTATTTCCTTGTGCTGAGATGGGACAAAACCAATTTTTGTTGTTATTGTTTTTGTTCGTTTTGGCCTGAACCTGTGCTTTCATGGGTTTGGAAATACCCAGTGAGGAAACACCTTTTACCCTTGTAGATCTGCAAAGGTTTTGCAGTTAAGAGTATTACAGTTACATGGAGCACTTAGGGAAAGTGATTTCCCAGGGTCACACAATCAATACACAACCCCAAGGAAGGGTCAACTCAGGTCTTCCTGACTCAGGCTACCTCCCCAGTATGAAACGTGATCTCTTCCATTTAAAAAAACAAAACAATATCCTGTAAATGTTTTCTTTTCTTTTTGTCTTGTTTTACTGTTGCTTTTATCACATTCATTTCCCAAAGTATCTCTTCTCCTTTCCCTGCCCAATAAAGCTTCCCCTTTACCAAATCTTAAAAGAAGGAACAAAACAGTTCAAGAAAAATAACTGATCCCTCCATGATATTGAACACACATAGTTCTCTACCTCTCTTACAAAAGGAATGAAATGTGCATTTTCTAACTTTTTTTTTCAAGGTCCACCTTATGAAACCAGGTCTACTGAAGGACTAAAAATAAAAATTACCTATAAGGCAGCAGAGAGGCACATGGTGCATGCAAGTAGGCTACAATGCATTGCAAAGAAGAAATTAATGAAGAGAAGTGGAATAAAGGATATATCATCAAAGACATGTATGAACAAAAATATAAGATGGGCTGGTCGTATGGTGAGTGTAGTAATAGCTAAGATTTTTATAGCCCTTTCTATGTGCCAGGCATTGTGCTAAGTACTTTCCAAAAATGATCCTTGGGAGATAGTTCCTATTATTATCCCCATTTTAATAAATAAGGAAATCAAAGTAAACAGAAGTTAAGTAACTTGCCCAGGGTCACATAGCTAGTTAAACGTCTAGAGCCAAATGTGATCTTGGCTCTTCCTGACTCCACACTTAGCACTCTATCCACTGCATCACCTAGCTGCCCCAATCAGATAACCAACGAACGGTCCTCCACTGACATATCTAGAGAAGCCCCCACCAGGTTAGGTGAGCACCCTATGATGAGTTTTGTGGGAGGTCATGGACAAGAATAACATAAGATGGGAGGCCACAGACAGGATGCGACTTAGATCCCTGAAGGGAATACCCACATCCATCCAGCTCACCTCTATCTGATTATTTCAGTATTCCCTTTTCCCTACGAAAAGCTTTTCTTTCTTTCTTCTGAAATTCAAGTATGAATTAGACCATTAAGTATGCCTAGAAAAATTCCTCCATCAGTTTTAATCTATTTGCCCAAACGACTAATCCCTCTTAAGTGTTGCTGTTAATCGTTTCCAATTTGTGTTTTACCTGACCTGGTAAAGTTGAATAGCAAACTCTATCTGGAAAATGCAAAGAGGAAGCCATCTGGCTTTGTATGAACTGGACTTAAAAAGTAAAGCGAACAGGATTAAAAAATGATGGGTTTTAAATCTTACAGTTCATCCTGATGACCTCAGAGAGTCATATGAAATCTAAAATGTCTCCAAGGGGAAATGTGTAAAATATAAACTGAAACTGAACATTTCAGTTTATATCCCACACTGAAATTTTGTGCTCATAGGGGTCCAAAAATACTTATGGGGACATACATACAAAATGTCAAGGGAACATATTACACCCTCATCTTCTATCTACAGTTATCACTGACTAACAATCACATAAAGTTAGTGTTGGAAGAAGCTGTGGAACTTACTTAGTCCAAACTCTATCTGAACAAGATTCATCTCTACCATATCCCCAGTCAGGGATCTTCTGGCCTTAGCCTAAAGACCTCATCATGCCATCAGTCATCCAAGATTTTATAGGCTAGTTAACGGGTCAGCCAGTTAGAGAGAAGTGAATTCAAGAAGAGGGGTAATCTTTTTACTTGGCTTGCTATGTCTCTTAACTTCCTCTTCTCTTTCCTCAGTGAAACAAGAAGGTTCAAGGCAGCAGCGTAAGGATGTAAAGAGGGCATTGTAGCCTGGGAAAAGGTGGTGAAATGGTATATATAACAGAATCTTCAGACCTCCACTTAGTTCCTCTGTCCACACCTGGTCTAGGGGTAGGACAGCGTCTTCACATGTCCTAGTGTATGTTCAGTCCTGGTCTTAAGAATAGCTCTCATCTTTACAGTGCTTTAAAGGTCAGAAATGACCTTCTTTGATTCTCCCAGAAGATAAGTAATTCAAGTATCCTCATCTGACAAACTAAGAAAAATTCAAGATGGGCAGACAATGATACAGCTAGTAAATATCAGAGCTTGAATTCAAACTCACATCTAGCACTCTTGTAGTTGTATTACATACATTGTTTCTCTAATTCTGTAAAGAACCTTTATGCATTCCATGTATCTAAAAGCTGACTGGATAAAAAAATTAAAAGCATGTACAATTATCCCTTCCATATCATGGGTGTTAGGGGCATGGTGCACCCACAATCTAGAAAATCTAAGTAAAATTTTTTGGGTCCTCCCTTCATCCCAGAGAAGTCTGAATTATTATCATAATTTATTATCATAAAAGACAAATTATATCAATATTATACAATACTATGCATATATTTTATGCATTTCTGAACTTTTTTTTTGTCATCTGCTAGCCTTCATGCATATTCTGTAGCTTCTACAAGACTCCGCCCAAATTCCCATTTAATTTCTTATACCAACCCATGATATATTGAAGCCATGATGGGGAGAATGATGATGTGGAAGGGATAATAGTAATCCGGAGACAATATGATTTCTATGTTTAACCACTTATTAGCATTCTGTGAATGCAGGGCCTGGGATGGAAACTGGGTCAATATTTTTGGAGACAATGCAATCCCCAAAGTACTTGAGTTCAAAGTCCTAGGCTGTCTTCCTCAGAGTCCAAGGGGAAGCAAAGTTTTCCTGAAACCTTTCATGAAAGGAGACCAATTCCTAGTGAGTATTCTTCATGGATAATCTGTTTGAGTTAGACTGAATCAGATTATGTTTTGTATGGATTATTACATTAAGAAATTTTGAGTTCTGGGGAAATTGTTTTAAGGGAGATTTGAATATATCACCTAAATATAGTACTCAATGAATAGTAGGAATTCAACTCAACTGTTTCACTGAATCTTCTGGGGAACCTTGTAATTGGATACACATGAAAAATTGCTATATAAAAGAGTAGTTATAAAACAGATCATGTACGATAAGCATAGCCAACATATAAACTATATCACGGTCTTTTATCCCTTCTAAGTAGCACAGTATGTGGCTCATAGTAAAGTTTGCATAAATACTTATTGATTGATTAATAATAATATACCACATATAAATAGCTTTTAAGGTTTACAAAGCACTCTTAAGACACTTGAAAGGTAGTGCAAGGAATATTACACATATAAGACAACTGAACAAACAGCGGCAGAAGCTAGCATTTATAGAAAGCAAAAGCTGATGGGGGCCTTAGTAATCAACTTGTCTAGCTCCCTCATTTTGCCAGTGAGGCAGCCTGGAGTTCAGAAATCTCCCTGCTGAGGGTCACAGGGAGAATGAGTAGCCCACCTGGGGCTAGAACAAGGATGGCAGCCCAATGTTCTTTCCATCACACCTCCCTGCCTCTGATGAAAACTTATTAAGAAACTGCTTTGGACTGTGTTCATTATTGAAGTACCTAAAATAATTACATCTTCTCAATTAAATTTTTCTTAGGCTATGATAAATTACCCACCAAATCACCCAGAATAGTGATACTCCATAGCACTAAACACTCTAATCTCTGGCATTTTCTCCTGTCTCACTTCATGGATAGAGTGCTGAGCCTGAAGTCAGGAATACCTTGAATTCAGACTTGGCCTCAGATACTTAGTAGCTGTGTAAACCTGGACAAGTTGCTTAGCCTCTTTTTGCCTTAGTTTCTTGAACTATAAAATGGGGATAGTAACAGTACCTATCTCACAGAGTTGTTGAAATAATAATGGTGGAGCACTCAGCTTAGTTCCTGGTCCGTAGGAAGAGCGATATAAATACTTATCGAATTTCCTTTCCCTTCCCTTCTCTCTGGGAGAGTTTTCTTCAAGGCTCAGCCCAAGGGCAGCCTTTTCTATGGGGCCTTTCCTGATTCTCCAGGTGTTAGGACACTCCGCCCTCCTTGTTACTTTGTTACATTTTCACTTATTTGTGCATATAATTGCTCCCCTTTTCTCCCAGTAGAATATAAGCTCCCTGAGGGCAAAGACTCCTGCACTGAAGCCTTCGGATTCCCAGAACCTTATTCTTATAGCACGAAGTAAGTGCTAAATAAATACATATTGGATTGAAGTGAATTACAATTCCATGTGCCCAGACTGGAAGAGGAGTCCTTTCCTTCACCTCAGTTTTCCTGTGTTTTGGGGTAAAATTTCTCTTTTATGAATTTAACACAAACACTTGAATGGAAAGTTCCTACCTACAACAGTAACACCCATTTTTAAAGAGCTTCTATCTTCTAATTCTTATCAGAATTATTTTTCTTCTGCCTGAAATAATATGCTCAAAGGGCTTATAATGAAGAGATCATGCTCCCTTTTATTCACATATGCAAATAAGCCTTCCCTTTGATGTGAAGGTCGGTTCCAAGCTGTAGGTGGCAGAACTAACCCAGCTAAGAATCTTCCATCTCTAAGGCCAAGTTCTTCCAAAGCACCAGTCGGGTAGGAAGACAGACCCCTCATGTGCACTGAGTCCATGGCATCTAGAATAGGGGTGGAAACAAGGTGTGGCTATTGGCATGCCAGCCCTGTACTTCATTTGGTATCTTAGCCCCTTTGGCAGTCTAGTGAAGCCTAGTAATGGAGATCCCAGAAGAATGTTTTTAAATGCATAAAATAAAATGCACAGGATTACAAGGGAAATTGACTGTACTGAAATACCATTATGAGTAAATTTAAAAAAAAAGTTCATGGATCCCAGGTTAAAAATACGTATCTTAGATTCAGAAAACCAGTGCTATGCATGAACCAGCTCTGTTTCCCTTGCTACCCCATCAAAAATATGGTATAGAAATTTTCATAGAAAGAGTATAAGGAACATAGGACAATTCAATGTGTCAGAGGGTCCTCTCATTTCCAATTCAATCAAACACAACTCTAATTTCGTCCAATATAACCAGTATTTGTTAAGTGCCTTCTGTGTATACTACCACACTACTTATAGGGGATACACAGACCAAACAAGATAGAGACAGAGAGAAAGCAGGGGTGTATTGACTGACAATAGACAGGGGAATTAGGAAAGGTGGCTCCCAGAAGGTACATAAATATGAGCTGAGGAAGAGGTGGGCAAACCAGTAGGTCTGAACAGCTACAAAGTGCTCTGTGAAAGTCAGCTAACCCAAAATAAAAGCTGCAACATGAATGGTGTAGGGAATTAGATGGTGGTTAGGGAGGTCCTTGAAGCTTTATTGTAATTCAGCTTGATCTCCTCCAACAGAGAACTGATATTAATCACTTGGAACCAGAGAAAATGGTAGAGGGCTGTGAGAGATTTATAGCTTTGCATAAATAAAACAAAAAAAAAAAAATCTTTGAAATTGGAGGAGGGCTGAATACAGAAATTTTGTACTAGTGAGGCCTTAGAAATAGTTATGGGAAGCATAAAAATACAAACAGCTGGAAGGGGGAGGACTTCCAGCTGGGTCCAGGCGTCCCCCAATGGGATACTGCCCCCAAATGCCCTTTTGTGGTTACAGCCCTGAATTGGAGTATTGTTCACTGCCAAATGCCCTGTTAGGCCTCAGCAGTAAACTTATACCTGGCAAATAGCAGTATAAATCTCATAAGGTTCAATGCTTTTTTAGGCTCAGTTATGCTCCACAAAGGTTCTGATTTTGTTTCCTGGCATTGCAGTGTTTATTCCCTAACCCAAACTTTGTAATTTTTATCACAAAATATGATAATGAATAGGAAATGGCTTTTAGACTTAGTTCTCCAACAGCAGAGATTATAGCATGGTCCTGTGTTCAGTGCTCTAGTCTTAGTTCTGTCACTGAAGTGTCTCGGTGACATTGCATAGGAGGCCTTTGATAGGTGGCAAATGTTCAGAGGAAGATCTCTAGGATAATGGAAGGGTCTCAGGATCATGTCAGTCAAGAACTGTTTCAAGGAACAAGGAATGTTTGTTCTGGAGAGGAAAACACTTGATGGTACTAGGAGTAGGAGAGGAGGTAGAACATGATAATGGTCTTCTGGTTTTCTACTATTTGAAGAGCTCTTATGTGGTAAGGGGATTAGATGTTCTACTTGGCCTCAGAAGGTACAACAAGTAGCAATGTATGGAAATTATAGAAGACATTTCCTGACAATGAGAACTTTAAAGAAGTAAAATGGCCTGCCTTGGGAAGTATGTCAGGCTCTTCCTAGCTTGGGATCTTCAGGTGAAGGTCAAATGAACTCTTCTTGGGTACCCTGGAGAGAGGATTCTTAGGCACAGCTTGGACTAGATGGAATTTTAGAGGTTTCTGTGACATGTCATGGTTTTATCCTTTCCTTTCCCTAGACCACAATTTCCTTATTTGTAAAACCAAGGGGTCTGGCTAAATTTAGAACCCTAAGCTACCTTTTACTTCAAATGTCATGATTCTATGCTGCATTGTATTGTGAAGTCAATTTTTAATCTCTGTTAGCAGTAGTCTTTTCTACCTTAATAAAGTAGAAGATCCTTAAGGGTAAGAATCATTTTTGATTTATCTTTGTCTCATCCACAGCTTCCAGCATGGTACTCAGACATAGGAAGTCCTGGAAAGGTCACTGAATGAATGAGACAAAAAATTTTGATAGATTGTCAGGCCCTTGAGGGCAGGAACCAAGCCCCTCATTTCTGTAGCTTCAATAGACCCTGACAGTGTCTGTACATAATTGAGGGAAGTTTGGTGTACTGGAAACAGCATTGATTTTGCAACTGTAGGAGGTGGTTTTGGGTCTTGGCTTTGCTACTTATACACATATGTCCTTGGGAGAGCCACTTAAATAATCTAGGATTCTATTTCTTCATGTATAAAGTGAAAAGATTAGACTGGAACATGCTTTCCAGCTTTAAATTCGATGATTCTATAACCTTAGGTCAATGGTTTTCAATTCTGATTTTTTTTTTTTTTGCTCATAGTACAGTGCTATTCTTTGCACTCTACCCAGAGACACCCGCAGATACACATACAATTACAAGTCCCACATAATTCTTCCTACATTTAGTCAAAAGTCAGGGAATACAAATATGATGCATGCTCCTTAAGAACCACCACTCTTGGTAATTAATGTTGAGACCAAGGATTGTCTTTTTCCTTAGTATAGGCATCCCCAGTACCCATGTTGCTGTTACTGTTTTTTACTTGTTTCAGTTGTATTTGACTTTTTGTGACATTTGGAGTTTTCTTGGCAAAGATACTGGAGTACTTTTCCATTTCCTTCTTCAGCTCATTTTATAGATGGGGAACTGAGTCAAACAGGGGTAGGTGACTTGCCCAGCTAGGACTTGTCTAAGACACTCTATCGACTGTGCCACCTAGCTGCCCCAATAGGTAAATGAATTAATTCCTTGTACCTAGAACTTTGTTAGCCATGAGTTCAGAATCTGGAAACTAACCTGGGATGCCTTGCGTTGGAGCTAGCAATTAAACCATTCTTGAGTTATCTCAAAGTTAAATGCCCCTTGTGGCCTTATATGACTTGATGTATATCTGGGATCTAACCGTGATGCTCACTACCTCAGTTTTTTTTCTTTGTAAAATTAATAGGTTGAACCAGATGACCTCTGCAGGCCATTTTAGCTTTGGAGTTATGAGTCCATAGACCTAAGGTCCTAAATAAAATGTCATACTAATAATATTAATAACATTACCTCTAGAAATCAGAATATGAGTAGGGATAGATTGTGGTTTCATTGCCATCTGAATGAATTGCCTCAACCAATGAAGATCAGTGCCTTCTTTGAAATTTATAATGCAGAGAGTTGTCTAGAACATTGAGAGGTTAAGTGATTTGCCTAGTGTCACACAACCAATAGGTATCAGGGGAGAGACCTGAATACAAGTCTTCCTCGGTGTGCCTTGAGTGATCAGACACCTTTATGGTTTTGACTATTGGAAAATGTGGCTGACTGTGGATAAGAATTGTGACAGGGCATCTGACAAAAGGCAATGTTGTAACAGGGCTTGAAACTAATGATAAATACAGCCTTTATAGAACTTTATTCCATGGACCATACACACCTTTTTGTGACTAGAAATGAATTTGAAAGAAATGGTGAAGTGATAACAAGGAGACTAGTTCATTGTGACTGAAGGAGATGGCACCCCTCTTAATTAAGGGGCATTTATGATGATATTAGATCATTTAAAAATGGAAAAGTTTAAATATGAACTCGTTAAGAAATACTAATTATTACCACACAGCTGGCAAAAATAAGAGATGTGTGCACTCACACATACACACCACATACAGAGGAACTCTTTTTTTTTTTTTTAAAGAGTAGAGAACAAGGAAGAAAAAAGAAATCCTTTCACTTGGATATAAATATCAGATGATTCTTTGGGTTTATTTTCTGATGGGATTATAATTAGATTAGACCTCAAATTCAGAACATCCTATCCTTTTCCCTGAAAATTTAGTCAGGGAAATAGTTTTCCTCTTCTCAGTTGTTTTGTGAACTGATTATATTTGTAGATGAAAACTTGATAATCAAATTCTTCCTCATTATTAAGAGATGACAAAATGAGGGGGAATAAGCACATTCCTAAATAAGTTAGCCTTCTCAGTGTCTGTTAGCATATGTGCTTTGGGAGTGCCATTCAATAAGATCCAATGGAGAACCAACCAGCTTCAGAAGGCTAACATGAGGTCAATATTTTGTAAACCATAAAGCTTATAGAAATGTAAGCCATTGAGTAATAATACTGGATTGGGAGTCAGAAGAGACTTGAGTTCAAAGGAGATTACTGTTATTGCTGTTTTTGCGATAAATAATTAGGGGAAGCCTTAGCGATGTCAGGCTTGAGGCTAATAAGATTACAAGTTATCACAGAATCATAGGGTTGGAAGCACCTCAGCAGACTGAGGAATCTCTTTTTCAATGACTCCTAGAAGGCCACAGGCTGAAAATCTCTAATCACAGGAAATCCATTACCTCCTGAGGTGGGGCCGTTAGACATCTGAATAGCTTTAGTTATTCCCATTTTTCCCCTTCTATTTAGTCAAAATCTTACTCGTGGAAACTTTATTTACTGTTCATAGTGAATGTGGAAAGAGCTGGGGAAAACATTAGGTTGGACAATTCAATTTCTTTTTTTTGGTGAATGGCGATGGGGAAAGGGAAGACATTTTAAGTTACCTGAGGGCAATGCTTGCCCTGAATTATCATAAAAGTTGTTACCACAATGTTAATCTATGACATTGGTTAACTGGGACTTAACACCTTGACAAAGAAGCAAAGTACAACCTGTTTAGCCTTCACTATATCTCAGGGAGCTCTGATCTTCTAAAAATGGAGGCTACTTCAAATGTACATTCTGCCTTTCATATTCTGCTAAGCCTGAGATACCAACTCCGTGGGATTATTAGGGGAAAAAAATATACCTGGAAGGCAAAGGTCAGCAAAAAAGCACCATAATCAAAAGATATTATTTAGTGAACCCATATTATGTACTTAGATTTGTGCAAGGTACAACACAAAGATCTGAATACATCACATAGCATGTAAGTTTTGAATTCTAGTATTGCTGTTTGCTCCCTCTAGGGCCTTGGGAAAGTACCTTCACTTTTCTGAGTTTCAGTTTTTTATTATGTCACATGTGGGAATTAGACCTGATGTGTCCTCTAAATGATCCTCTAGCTCTAAATTCAATAACCTCTGCTTTAAAGGAGCTTATATTCTACTTGGGCAAGTCACTTAACCCCAATTGCCTCATCCTAGGTCATCTCCAGTCATCCTGAGGAATATCTGGTCACTGGATCCAGATGGCTCTGGAGGAGAAGTGAGGCTGGTGACCTGCACAGCCCTCCCTCACTCAAAACAAAGTCAAGTGCAAAGTCATGTCATTATTTCTCAGATGGCATGGTCTTCTTTGGCAACAAAGGACAAACACACATTCTACTTAGGAGAAAACATACAGGAAATGGTCTTATGATAATGCACTACATTCCTTGAAGCACAAAGTACAAGTACTGTCAGAATTTAGGACTGAGAATTATCAGTAAGGGATGAGTATAGTCAGGGAAGGCTCCATGGAGATGGTAGGAACTGAGATGGGTTTTGGGATTAGGATTTAGATTTAGAAATGGATAAGGACCTTTAAGGTCATGCAGGATAGCTCCCCTATTTTTCAGATGAGGAAACTCACCGTCAGTCAAACAAGCATGTGTGGTGCACCCACTATGAGCTGGTCAGTGTGTTAAGCATTGGGGAGACAAAGAAAGGTAAGAATGTCATTCTTGTCCTCAAGGAATTCCATTCTAATGGGACAGACAGCATGCAAAAAAGTTATATGCACAATATATTGTGTGATTGAAGGTAATTTCAGAGGCAAGGAACTAGGAGAATGAGCTAGATGGGGGAAAAAGGGAGATGACCAGTAAAAACCTTCTAAAGAAGGTGGTGTTTGAAATGACTTGCCCAAGGTCAGATACAGGGTAAGTCTTCAGAGCCAGGATTTGGACCCAAGTTCCCTGACTTCAGATCCACCACTTTTACTGAGTCATACAAACTCCTCTCTTTGGCTTTTAAAACCCTTTTACATTTAGCTGCAGCCTACCTTTCCAGGCTTACTATGTATTACTCTTGTTTACTCGTTCTGGCCAATTAACTTACTCTATATGTGATGGGCTCTCTCCCATCTCCAGCTAGCTGGTACAGTGAATAAAGGGGGCAGCTAGGTGGTGCAGTGGGTAGAGCACCAGTGCAGGAGCCAGGAGGACCTGAGTTCAAATCTCACCTCAGACATTTGACACTCACTAGCTGTGTGACCTTGGGCAAGTCACTTAACCTCAATTGCTACATCCTGGGTCATCTTCAGTCATCCTGATGAATATCTGGTCACTGGATTCAGATGGCTCTGGAGGAGAAGTGAGGCTGGTGACCTGCACAGCCCTCACTCACTCAAAACAAAGTCAAGTGCAAGTCATGTAACCTTTTTCTGATGGCATGGTCTTCTTCAGCAACAAAGGATGAACACACACTCCCTACAAAAATGCTTGGTATAGTGGAAAAGCATATAGGATTCAGAGATGAGAGACCTGAATTCAACCCCAGCTCTGCTATGTAACTAGGGGCAAGGTGTTTTACTTCCCTAAGTTTCAGTATTCTTAGCTTAAAAATAGGGATAATAACATTTCTGTAACATACTTGGGTACTGTGAGGAAGGAGCTTTGTAAATCTTCACATTCTATACAGAAGTGGGGTATAATTCTCAGGGTAATCAAGGTATCAGAAAACCCTCCAAAATAGCATCCATTAGGGCAACAACCACAAAGTGGTGTCTTCTCTATGCTTTTTAGGAAAATATCTCAGCCTTGGTGATGAAAACAAAATGTTTGTTGGGTCACAGCTATCTTGACTCATCTTTATATCTGATGTGATCCTCTTTTAATATACATTGTTTTCACTTGAAGGGGTCACTTGAGATGCTTTCTTTTGTATTCCTAGTCCTGACCAAGGTTTATTATCTCATGTCACTAGCATTGATGTCACTTAACAGTTGGCTGTGAGGAAATGCATTCTCTCTTCTAGGTTTGTACACTGCACAGATTTAGGAATTGCTTGGAACACAGCTCAGTTTAACTTATATTCTTCCCCTTGCCCAGCTATCCCCCAATAGTGGGATATGTGGATCCAAGGGTAAGATAGCCTAGTCAACTTTATTGCTTATTTTCAAGTTGATATTCAGAATGATTGGATCAATTCATTACTCCACCAACAGTGCATAGTGTGCTTGGCATCCCACAGCCCCTCCTACATTAACTATTCTCATTTTTTTTTAATCATCTGAAAAAATGAAAGGAGTGGGACTAGATGACCTTTAAAGTCCCTTCCAGTTCTAACATTCTACAGTATTTCAAGATCCCTTTAGTCTGATAAGTGATTATCTATGAAGCACCTCTAAACACTAGTACCTGGCACCTAGTAGGCTCTTGATAAATAATTATTGACTCAAAAAAAAGATTCTGAAGCACTCCTGAAATTACTAGTGTCACACAAGAGAAGACCTCATCCAACAAATAGAGATGAATCTTCTTCCCTGTCTGGTTATGGCTAACTTTTGTAAGAACATTGATTTTTTTCTCCCAATGAACCAACTGTCTGTTTATTTGTGGTGAGGTAAGTTAAACACTAACATTTATAAATGGACCCTTATGCTCTTAATACTACAAGTAAGGGGATTTGGATATGGTCCTTGGGAGTTGCCAGTGGCAGCTTAGTAAGAACATGGCTGTCTTGTTCCTGTAGTTATAATCCCTGCTGAACAGTAAACAAGTTGTTATTCTTTCCTTGTGCAGTGTTTGGCTATTTTTAAGTACCCACTGAGCATTTGAGCACAAAGCGGCTTTTCCCTGGGGCTGCTACTCAGACCAGGTTCGGCTGCATAGACCTTAGAATCTAGAGTCTCTGTCCTGGATTGAATTACCCAGACCCTGGATTTATATACGGAGGTTGTTCTGTGTTATGCGTTTTGTGCCTGTCTGTGATTCTCCAGGTTTTCTGTGACCCAACACACAAGGAGGAGCATTTAGAGGCTCAATTACTCCCAAGCTCCATAGCTCACAATGTTCCCACAAATTCTTCTATCAGCAGCCATTTTGTTTCCTGGCAAGACCTGCTGGAAGAGAAGCTGGGTTCATTTCAATAAGGGCAAAGCTTAAAAAAAATGAAATAAAATAAAAAAGATTTTCTAAAGTAATCGTGGAAGTCTGAGATTCCAGAAATGTAAACACAAAATGCCTGATGGTCTGATCTCACGGTAGGCAGGAGCTCTTACACATCGGACAATCTAGTCTTCCCCTGGGATATGGCCATCAAATCACAAAACAATCCATGATACTCCTGGATTCTGGGAAATGTCAAAACTGCTTCACAGCTGTAAGTAAGTGACCAAAGGTTTTAAATATCCAGAGGAAGCTGCTGCTGAGGTCACATAGCTAGCTTGTAAGAGACCTAGGATTTGAATCTATGCCCCATGATGCTCATTCCCACATTGCCATTTCATTTTGCTTCCTTCTCTGCTCCCAGCTTCCAGTTTTGCTACTGACTACCTGTCTTATAACTCAGCTAATTCACTTCACCTGTCCGGTTCTGAGGGTCCTCGTCCATAAAGCAAAGGGACTGGAGTGTATGATGTCTGAGTTCTCTTCCAACTCCAGACCTATGATCTTTTGCCTCAGCCTACTGGTTTGTTGACAGTGCTTTTGGCACATACAAACCAAGTAGGAGTGTGTGGACGTCTGGATAGGTTTGATGGTTCCGCCAGGCTATCTTTAGCCAGATCATGCTTAACAAACATTCATTGAAACACCAGCCTTCTTTCTCAACTCCGAAGGCTTTGGATAGCTCTGTTCCTCTAAGTTTAAAACACATTTACTGCTATGAAGTGATTTGATATTTCCCTAAACTCAACAGCTTTATTGATTAACTTCAGAGCTAACTGTTCACCTTGTATGTTTCTATATTTTGTGTGTTCAATGTTTTTATACAGTTCTATCTATATCATGGCTGAAGTCTGTTGCTAATTCGGACTATAATTCCCTGAAGAGACTGGACCATGTCCTAGTCTTAGCCCAGCCTAGCTTGGTGCATCGAGCGACATACAATAAATATTATTTGATAGCTAGCGTTTGGCCGTGGGGTTCCTTGGAGTCCTACATTATTCATGCATGGTTCCTCAGAACCAGAAAGAGGTCAGGAGTGGAGGATGAGTGTAGTAGGGTGAGAAACAGGGTCTGGAAGAGATTTGCTTGGGGAGAAATTCAGAGGGTGGGAGATGATTTGCAAAGGTCAAGGGAAAAAGGCAAAAACTCAGAGATACCGCAAGGGAAACAAGTAGCACTGAGTCTAAAGAGAAAGGAAGAAAATATTTTAAAGCAAAACGGGAACCTGGAAATTTACTCAGATACCAGCCAGGGAGCTTTGAAAAAGTAAGTGTGATCACCACAACTACCTTTCCTCTGGTGTTTCAGTCAAACAATTCTTTGCCGTTCCCTGAACTCAGTCTTCCATCTCCTGTCTCCTTGCACACAGAATCCCCCTGACTAGGCAGAGAACACATTCCTCCTTCACCTTGGTTTCTTAAATTCATAGTTGCCTTCAGGTCTCCTCTCCTGTCCCACCTGCACAAAGTCTTTCCTGATTTCCCACTTATTTCACTCTCTCTCCTTCCCCTCTGCCCCCACAACTATGTATTTCTTATTTATACGCTAAAGCCTTTCTCCTTCTCCCAGCATAAAATCCTCGAGGACAGGTAATGTTTTTTGTTTTGTTTGAGGAGGAGTGAATGAGAAAGAAATCTGCAGGAACACCTTGCCACCCCCTATTTCCTAACAGCTTGTTCAGAAATACACAGAGATGTGAATTTGGGGTGTTAAGAATTTGTTGTTGCACCTTTCACATGAGACAACTTGACAACACAAAATAAGCATCTCCTTTAATTTCATGATGCTTAGTTTTTAAAATAGAAAGTATTGTGGGCCCCAGAAGCATTTGACTGCTTGGAATTCTTTATACTTTTCCTTTTCCATCTACAAGTTATGCCAGACACTTTTTCACCTACTGTTCCTTTTTTTCTCAATAAAAAAGAAATCATATTCAGTAAAAGAACACTAATTTTGGAATCAGAAGCACATAGTCTCAATGCCCAGTTTTAACATTTACTAGTTGTATGACCCATGGCAAATTAACCAAACTTTCTGGGTCTTAGTTTTCTTATCCTTAAAATGGGGTGACAATATTCATACCGCCTATCTCAGAGTTGTTGTGGGACAAAGCACTCTGTAAAACACTGAAATCATTATGTAAATGCAAGCTATTATTATCTCTAATACTACTAAATAGAGAGAAAAGGAGGGAGGGAGACAGAAAGAAAAAGACAGGAGAGAGAGAGCTCTTGGAAGAGAAAGGTACTCCAGTGCTCAAGCCATTCCCTCACACATACCTGCTTCATAGAATCCTTAGACATGAACGTTCACAGCTCAGTTCAGGTTCCTTCTTGTATGGAAAGCCTTTCTTGATCCCTCTTTTCCTCTTCCTTTCCTCTCTTTTTCTCTCCCTCCCCCTCCACTCTCCTTTTCGCTCCTTTTCTTTCTACTCACTATAAGCTCCTTGAGGACACTGACTACCTTTCTTTTATAGCTCGTATTCAGAACAATGCCTTGAACATAGGAGAGGCTTAATAAATAACTTTTAAATTGAACTCTATTGAAAAAGAGTCATCTGGTATAATTTCTCATTGAATGGAAGCATTTCCTCCTCTACTGAACAGTGATGAGTTCATCCTCTGCTTGGAAAGAACTTGAACACTTCCTATACCGAATATAGACTAGGGGCTCTTGATTGTGTGTGTGTGTGTGTGTGTGTGTGTGTGTGTACATGTGTGCATGCATGCGCACATGTGCCCCCTTTGCAGTCTAGTGAACCCTTCTTAGAAAAATGTTTTCAAATACATAAAATAAAATGAATAGGGTCACTAAGGAAAGCAACTATGTTGAAATAGTTATCAAACTATTATCAAACAAAAAAATGTTTTTGAAACAAATTCATAGACTCTAGTTTAAGAACCTCTGCTCTAGATTAAAGGGATCTAGACATGATCACTCCATCCCTTTATTGGGCAGCAGGGAAACTTTTGGCTTTTTCAGTTTTAGAAATCTGGTCCAATTGGCAGAGTTAAAACCAGGTGACTTCCAACAGGAAGAACAGGGGAAACATCCTCCCAGGGCCAAAACCTCTCTCAATCCACCAAGTTAGGGCAGATTTCCAACCTACTACAAAGGAAGATGTAGGGATTACAGAATCACACAGTATTAGAACAGAAAAGGGTCACGGAAGAACCCAAAACTGACTTTTACATAGCACTTCAAAGATGATGAGGATTGAACGTATATTTTTCAGTAGATACCAACAACTGTTCTGTAAGGATGGTATCCTCGTGTTTGTTTTAAAAATTAGAAATCCAAGGCTTAGGACATATCCACACAAGGAATAAATACCAGAGACAGAAATGAAACTCGGATCCCTCCTAACTCCAAATTCAGTGGAAGGTCATTTGATTTCCTTCATTTCTTTTTCCTTCCCTCTTTGTCAGTTATAGATATGATGGGATCACAGGTTTCGATTCAGATGGGAACCTAGATGGTTATTGAATCTCACTTTTACTGATGAAATAACTAAGGCTCCAAAAGGGATCTGTCCAAGGCCAGAATTGGAGCATTGGGGTCCCAGTACCCAGTACTGTGACTCCATGTCTAGTACTTTCCATTTTACCTTACTGCTTGACCTCTTGCTTTCCAGGTGATATCAAGATTTCTGCTTATCACAGTTCCATCGCTCTTAGCTAACTCTTTGAAAATCTCTGCAACAAGGCTGGGACCACATGATATTCAGGGCCTGAGATCAGGGACCCTCCTCATTGGTTCTATCAACACCCTCCTTATCAACTGTAACACCACTTCCTAGTCTGTCACCAAAATTCCTACTGATAGGAATGATTTTCATCTTTTTGGTTCCCTGGCTGAGGACCACTGTCCTGGATTGTACACTTTGGCTATCTGTAGCAAGCAGACCTCCTCATCTTCCTATCACACGAGTCAGGTTTGGAAATATTCATTCTTTTGTATCTTAAATTCACTGTTAAAATACTGTGAATCAGCTGAGAAGAAGCTGTTGCCCCAAATACAGAAAGGGAGAGGCTTTACAGGTTTGCCTGACTGCTTTTTGATCTCAAATTCCTTTGATGGCCTCAGAAGTGAAATATGAATCAATAAGTATGGGCTCCGTGCCCCCAAATGCGATTGCTTGCTTCTTTCTGCTTTGTGCCCTGATGGAAAACAGTGGTGGGATTCTCAAAAGCCTTCTAGACCTCCCTTTTCCGTGCTCATCCCCCAAACGCTATCCCATGAGCCCTGGCCTCTTTTCTTTATTTGTCATTACATGATCCAGCACAATTAGGGCCTTTACTTCTTATATAGGGCTTTACAAATCTAAACAACTAAGGGAGAGTTCTCCGGCTGGCCTCATTTCAAAATAAGTTCTCCCTTAATTACCCCCTTTCAAATGCCATACGTGGGAGAGTCACTTTTGTTTAGCTACCTACACTGCAACTCCAGGCCCAACAGTATCTTTCGGAAACAGCCTGGGAAAGGTCGATTTCCCCATCGTCCTCCTAGTCCTCCTCGATCCTGTGTGATGTGCTAGAATGACATTTCCTTCCTCTTCACTTCACCAAAAGGCAAACAGCCCATTACTCAGGAGTCCCAGTCAAATCCTAACACCTGATATGCCTGATATGCAAACTGTGAGCCTTTCCATTTGTGCAACAATGAGACCTTATCAGTTTAGCTGCTTTTCATTTTGATTAGAAAAATGCAGCCACTATCTTTCTTCACCTGTGTCCTTGGCAGTTCCCTCAGGTTCAGATGGATTCTCAAATGTTATTTGCCTTGTTCAAACTACTCTAGATCCAAAACAAATCACGGTGTAAGGTTGAAAAAAAAGCAAAAACCCTGTTTGAACACACACACACACACACACACACACACATATACACTCACTCACTCATACTCACCAGACTAGGTCTGCATGAAGTACGTTTTGGGGCTGACATGCTTCAAGTGTGCTAGCTTATTAAAATCAGGACAAAAGTTGGACTCTTTCCGGCCAGGCTGCTTATGTAAGCCAGCATGCATGTGGCAGTTTGAAAGATACCACCCATAAAGACATGGCAAAAAATAAGGTTTCCTCATTGGGTACCTTTTTGGAGGGGTGGTGTAAAACCTGCTAGATTGGGAGTCAGAGGGCTTGGGTTTTAATCTTGGTTATGGTACTTGATACAGTCTCTTGTCAGGGACTGAGATCTGGGACACTTCTTATGGACTTTGTCAATACCGTCCTTATCATCCACAGCACTCCTTTTCAGACTAACATCAAAGAGGTTTTAGATCTCTGTAGTACATGACTAACAGTCTCTTTTCTGATCCCTATCTCTAGGGTCCTTGTGTGACCACGGGCAAATCACCCAACCTTTACAAATCTCCATTTCCTCATCTGTTAAAATGAGGGAAATGCTGGATTAGCTGACTGCTAAGGTCCCTTTCAGTAGTAAATATATGATTCTGTGATCCAGTCATCTAATAAAATTTGGGTTAAAAAATTATCAAATAGAGTAAAATATAAGGGTGGGTCCTCAGATATTATCCAGTTCAGCTCACCCCCCCCCCCTCCCCAAACACACACACACTTTTTACAAATGAGGAAAATGAAGGACGGAGAGGGAGGGACATAGCCGAAGTCATACCGCTCAGTGGTAGTAGAGGCAGGCAGAGACCCAGATCCAGTGGAAAGTGGAAGAGTGGGTGATTTTGGAGTCAGAACACTTTGCTTTGGAACCAGCCTCTTACTAACTCTTTGGCTTGGTCCAGTCACTTCATTGTTTCAGGGGCCTCAGTTTCCTCATCTGTAGAATGAGGGGTGGTGGTGTATTAGATGACTTCTTGTGATTTCTTCCAGCTCTAAACCTATGTTCTTGTGATCTCCTAATTCCTAGCTTATATTTCCCTCCGCTACATTCTTCTGTCTTCCTACAATAGCAATTTGTAATTCAGGGTATCTGGACAATAATTTTAATTTAGGATTAAAGTATCACCTTCCCTAATAATAAGAATCATGGCTAATTTTAGCATTAAGCAAGTGCAAGCACTTCTCACATCAAGTATGAATGTACAGCTCATATACAGCCTGGCTTTTCCTCAAATGCAGCATTTCTTTCTCTCTGGAGAGTGGCCTGTTCCTGTCAGCTATATTTTAATTATATGTATGACAAAAAATTAAAGGTTTTCAAGGACAGAACAAGTTACAGATTTCTGCCATTGCAAACTTGTCTCTGGGTCCACCCAAAACCCAGTTTTTATACTGCAGCTTGGGCATGAATGCAGTTTTTTTTTTTTGCACAGAACTGCTTCTATTTTTAGACTGAATTGTAGGAAGTCTGCAGCATTAATAAATGGAGGAGAAGTACAGGACTGCACCGCATGGTAATGTGCCAACTCGAAAGCTAGCTTGGCCTTTAGCCAATGAACTGTGGTTAGACGTTAGAGCCACGAAAGTAAAAAACACCACTTACAATGGAATGATTAATAAGCTGACAAAACTTTCATGCATCTATTTCATATTCTTGTGTGCCAGCTATATTAATACTAACATATTTTCAACTTTATTAGTAAAATCTCCCAGCCTGATACTGTTCTACGTGCTCATTGAAGTCCTTTATTTTGACTTTGGTGTTATTTGGTGAGGGTGCAAGGTTAGAAAAATGGTGCTTTTCCCCTTCAGAGTAATTAGTAATAGCCATATTTCTGTGTATTCATATATTTATATGAATATATATTCATGCGTATATGTATATACATATGTATATATTGTATATGTGAATATACACATGTACACCTCCACATATATACATATATTTAAGTACATAGATATGTATACCCACATTATTCATTGTTTATACACATATATAGGACAAGGAGAACTGTGATTCCATTAGAATAGGGAACCCCTGAGTGAGGAAATTCTCTTACCAATGCAGGTTGCCACCATCTTTGTAACTTTATAGTATTAAACTGTTATCTAGAGCACCTAGAGGTTAATGATTTGTCTGTCCTGGGTCATATAGTCAGTATGTGTCAGGGGTCTTCCTAGCTTCCAGGCCAGCTCCCTATGCACTACACTATGATGTCTTTCTTTCTGTCCTTCTTTCTTTCTTTCCTTCTTTCTTTCTGTCCTTCTTTCTTTCTTTCCTTCTTTCTTTCTTTCCTTCTTTCTTTCTTTCTTTCCTTCCTTCCTTCCCTCCGTCCCTCCCTCCCTCCCTCCTTCCTTCCTTCCTTCCTTCCTTCCTTCCTTCCTTCCTTCCTTCCTTCCTTCCTTCCTTCCTTCCTTCCTTTCCTTCCTTCCTTCCTTCCTTCCTTCCTTCCTTCCTTCCTTCCTTCCTTCCTTCCTTCCTTCCTTCCTTCCTTCCTTCCTTCCTTCCTTCCTTCCTTCCTTCCTTCCTTCCTTCCATCTGTCATTCTATTGCCATGGTACCTCATCATTGAGCTATGGACATTCTGTGGACCTTTTTGATGGAGATGAGTTTCTCTTTCTTCTAGCCCCATAATACCAAGTTGGCATTATGGCTGTTATTTGCTATTCTAATATCTGATGGATTCTTGTCTATACAGGTTATTCTTGGGGAAATCGCGAGCGTCTATTGTAAGCAACTCTATCCCAGTGGTTATTTCAGATTTATTAAGTGCCAGCAATGGGCTGGGGAGTGACACATTGCAGATGGAGACCTTGCCCTGCTCAGCTGACATGTGTCAGAGAAGCCAGTAACTTCCTTCAAGTCCCACCTTCTATAGGAAGCCTTTCCCAAACCCTTTTAACTTTAGTGCTTCCATGCTCTTAGGAATTTGCTATTTATCCTGTACAGAGCTTATTTACATATACATGTTTATATGTTGTCTCTCTCATTAGACCTTGAGTTCCTCCAGGACAGGGACTGTCATTTAACTGTCTGTGTATCATATAATGCCTGACACATAGTAAGTGTTTAATAAATGTCTTTTGACTCACTGGCACAAAGGGTCTGGATCTAGAAAAACATGGAAAGACTTGTATGAAATAATGAAGAGTGAAATGAGCAGAACTGAGAGAACATCATACACAGTAACAGCAATATTTTTTTAAGAATGGTTTTGAGTGAATAAGTTCTTTTGTCTCTATTATAAGTATCCTACATTAATGAGAAAGGACATGTGAAGAAAGATGCTAACTGCATCCAGAGAAAGTACTGACAGATATGTAGAATAATTTTACACATATATGTGTATATGTGTTTATACATTACATATATATGTGTATACATGTATATATTTTACATATATACAAATATGTGTGTATATATATACATGCACATGTATATATACATACACTATTTGTGTCTAATGGTAGCTATCTCTAGGGGGGTGCAAAGGGGAAAAGACAAAAAAGAAATTTACATGATAATTTAGTTGTGTATTTGAAAGGAATAATAAGCTGTGCATAGTAGATTTGCAAGTTTCATGTATAATCATCTTTTTTTTTATTGTTCTATGTTATGGGAATGCCTGTTTCATTCCATAAATTAAAAAGGGAAAAAAGAAAAAAATTATAAGCTTTTCACTTCCCTTTGTTCAAGTACTCATCCATAGGATAATCTGTATAATATCTTTCTTTATGTAAGTTTTCCTAGGTATCTTTGAAGGGAAGAGGAAGATCAGAGGTGAAACTGAGCTAGGCTGCTCTTAGAACTCCGAGGAAAAGTAAAGGAAGAATGAAAAAATGGACTTATGAGATGTGGTGATCTCAGACCTCCAGCCACAATGAGGCAGACCTAATTGCCTTTGAGTAAATTGACACTGGCTTCTCAAAGAAGTAAGTTTTGAGGTAGAAGTGTAGTCTTTTAAAATGTAGTCCTTCAATTTCAAACTTTTCTTATGGTATCTCCAAGACATGAAAGTGAATATTCTTCAATGGATTTTCTTGAATGTTCTTTGAAAAAAAAAAAAAGCAATGTGATTGTATAGGGTTTGACTTGTATAGTGCTTGACTGGAGTGGAGACACTTTGTAAATATCTTCAGTATTTACCCTAAGCCCTTGTCCTAGTGACCATCTCCCGGAGAGGCTGCATGGATGTTGACATAAAAAACCTTGTGCTCCAATCAAATTCCATTCAGGGGTTGCATTAAAAAAACAACTATTACTGGAAATTTGAACTTTTTAATTAAATGCATTCAAAGGAAGTACAGATTAATGACTTTAAAGTAAGAGAGCTGTTAATGCTTAGAGACATGGATCATACCCCACAGAAGCTATAATATCATTGCCAGTAACACTTTTAAGTATTGATATTTCCTACACTAATAATACTCTAAACTATATTCATAACAACATAATTAGTAGCACAATTAATATCATACAGCATGCACAGGCTGAATTATTAATTATACGATGATACGCTTAATGTCAAGCAACATGCTCTAATTTTAGGTTTCAAGGTAAAGGATCATAAATTTGGGGAAACTTTCAGAGAATGATACAGTAGGCACAGTTCATTTCTCCTTGGTGATTACAAAATAGCAATGAACTCTGGGTCCACATCTCCTGCAGCGATGACACTGGCTTTAAAGCCAATGGTTGAGTGAATTTGGCTTGTTGCTTCAATTTTGTATATGGCAGAATGTGATTAGTATTTCTAAAATGCTTATCCCTTTTTCATCTTAAAAACCCATGAGTATTTTAAGAAAATTGTAATCTGTACAGTTGCAATTGTACATGCTAAGATGATGCCATTGTACCATAAATAGCATTACAGTTTCTATCATAACAGAGCTGGGTCCATCATCAAGAAGGCATGTATGCAGAATTAAATATGTTTATGTCTCTGTGTGTACACATGTATGTGGGCATATACACATAGGCACATTCTTTTGCTATATGTGTTTAACCTGTTTCTACAGTATCTTGTAATCAGGAGTGTGTTGGCAAATGTTTAATTATTTCCCCCCTTCAAATGCATTTATTACACATTTTTTAAAGTTTAATCTTCATTATTAACATTTTCTCAAGTAGTTTCTTAAGGGTAGACAAACAACACAACAATAGATCAATTCCTGATTTGTACCATTTGTTATGAGGTATAAATGCTCACAATGAAAACTGAACAATCACCTAGGGGGCTGGTTGGAGCTGGCTCCAGCACACCCCTGCATACTGGAGACAGTGCACTGGATCTGGAATCAGAAGATCTGCATAAAATTCCTACACAATGTATATGACCATGGACAAATCACTTTGCCTCTCAGGACTGCAGTCCCTCCTCTAAAAGTGTGGATCTCTTAAAGTGATATCAAACTCCTACGAAAACAAAGGGCACAAAACCATAAATAAATGGCATTATTTATATTATATTGTATTTTATTAATTTTTCCAAATTACGTTTTAATACAATTCAGGTCACAATGGGCACCTCTGCCTTAGATAATTTCTTAACTTCCTTTCATTTTTAATTCCTACGTTTCAATTTGATTTGATAAGCAGGATTCTGCTGAGCTGGGTACTATGATGCTTTACGATAGGGTTTCTTAACCTGGGGAATCTGTGAATTTGTTTTTCAAAAGTTGTGTATGTGTATACACATATACACACAAATTATATGGAAAGGAGCGTAGTGGTCCTCTAGTTCAACTTTGCCCAAACTCACACTTGAAGTGACAGGCCCCTAGTGGATTGTTCAGTTTTCAATGGAGCATTTATACCACATAGCAAATGGTACAAATCAGGGCTTGATCCATTGTTGTGTTGTTTGGCTATACTTAAGAAACTGCTTGAGACAATGTTAATAATGAAGATTAAACTTTTAAAAATGTGTTGCCTATACATTTTTTTGGGGGGGGGGGGAGAAGAGCTGATAATTAAACATCTGCCAACACACTCCTCGTACACAGATTTGAACTCAGGTCCTTTCCTTACTTCATACTTGTTTCCTCCTGCATCAAAACACCTAAACTAAAATAAATTGTATAAATTTGGGGGAAACTACCCCACCCCAACAACAAGTCTTGGTTTGCAATCTGCACTATTATAGAGAGTACCTACTTCTACAATCATGGTTCCTGTGAAGCCCTGAAACGTTCCTCAATAAATAAATGGAGCAATGAAAACAGGAGGCCAATTGAGAGTTAAGCCAGGAACAGGCAGTGTGATGGAGGTAGAACAATGATAACAGCTAATACATTTTAAGGCTTACAAAACTCCTTCCATATAACACCCTTGTGAGTTATGCAATGTAAATGTTAACCCCACTTTAAAAATATAAAAACTAAGTTTCATAGAGATTGTGATTTGCCTGGTATCACATAGCTGATACATAGCTGAACCATGACTTGAACTCAGGTTATCTGACTTCAGATCATAGGCTCATAGTCTTGCTTTACAGGAGGAAGGTTGATCAGTCCTAATGAGGCTGTGTGGAAAGTTCTAACAAGGGATCTCAGTTCTTGCTCTACTACTGACTAGATGTATGACCTTGGGGAAGTCACTTAGCTGGGCCTCAGTCTCCTCACCAACAAAATAAGGAAATTGGGTTAGATAATCTTTGAAGTTGTATATAACTAAAGCATTCTATAGATTTATGAAATACATCCCTGAAAAGTTAGCTACAAGTTAAAATTCTGTGTTTGGAAATCAATTTTTCATTTGACTTTTAGTATAATAAGGAAGATGAGTTACTCCAGAAATAATAAAATAATATTTAATAATTCAGAAAAATAAGATTTAAATAAAAAATGTCATTATAAAATGTCAGTGACCATATTGAAAACAAATCACAAAGTATCTATGCAGAGTGTTTAGGAATCAGATATATTTGGTGTGATGATAATAATAATGACAGTATTTATGGAGCACTCTAAGGTTTCTAAAGCTCTTTATATGTGTAATCCCATTTGATCTTCATGACAACCCTCCCTGGGAGTCATGTGCTATTTTTATCTCCATTTTATACATGAAACTTATGCAAATAGAGTGACTTGCTCAGGGTCACACAGCTAGCAAGTGTCTGAGGCCAAATTTGAACTCACGTCTTCCTGATTCCTGGTCCAGCATTTAAAAAAAAATACCCAGAGAGAAAGGTATAGTAACTAAATTCAATAGAGGGAGAAATCTCCCTAGTTTTGTACTTTGTTTTGTAGTCTGGAAAACATTTTAGTGAGAAAATGAGATAAATTTCATAACAGGGACTGTGTGTGTATATTTAAGGAGTTTAATAAAGCACTTCACTTTACAGCCAGTTTTTTATCAAGGCATCTATTCTATTTATTAAGAGAAAATGATAGCGCACCCAAGCAGTTTGAGAGTTCTTTCTTCTTCCAAAGGTACCTATATTATCATCTGAGCATAACTTAGGCACTGGAAGACTTGAGCTCAAAGTCACTAACTGAGATGCATACATATATACACATATCCAGAAACCTATACCCCCACACCCCCACCTACATATACACAAATGTGGCAGGTAAGTCTTTGTTTCAGAATGTTCCATTTGGATCTCTGAAAGCCATCAAGAAACGTCTGCAAGATTAGGATGCAGAAAAACAAATGTCCTAGCCCTAGAGATGCATTTATGAAGCAATGCCTACAATGTCATCTTAGAGCGCAAAGAAAAATGACTCGGTGCCTGTTATTCCAGCAGTCACACAACCCAGAGATGTGTGCCCCCCTCTTGGCTTTTTTTCAGCACGTTCTGTATGCAGGGAGTGGTGCTGAAGCTGAGGCTTTGGTATGTTAGCTGGTGAGAAATCATGATACCCTCTAAGAGCAGAAATGAGAGGGCCAAAGAGCTTCTGGCCCTTCTTTCCATAAACTTTCAGTTCCACAACAGCCTAAGCATTTGTATTTTCATGGCCTTTGATGGAGCCAATTTCCCTTCTCCAAATGGCATTTCAGCACATGTTCCCAAGTGTCTGCCATCCTTCCATTGCCTGACACTTGTTCAGCAGATGGTGCAAATGGACTGGCACACACAGCGTTTGCTGAAATCGGCGTCAAATATGTAGACTCCCGACTTCTCTGGGGTGTTCCATGGTGGCACTGCCATCTAATTAATGAGTCTGACAATCCTACCAGCAACTGGGATTCACTTGGGCAGATTGGTTTTTGAATGAGAACCACAACTTTCCTCTTGACATTTGCCTCTGTTGTCCTAGTATCTTTTTTCTTTTCCCTTATGTTGCCAATGACATCATTCTCAAATTCTTAAGTTGTTAGAGGCACAGCTCTTAAAACAATTGTATACACTTATGAATATATATGGTTCTTGTACTGCTGTGATATGTGGAACACTGAAATCTCTGAATCACTAAAAATGAGTATTAGAGGGCAAAAGTATATGGTAAGTGTGAGTAGGCAGCAGCATATCGTCCATGTTGAAGAACAGGAATAGATGAGGTCATCAAGAAAATATAAGACAGGAAGAGAAGCTGAACTGCCCACTGCTGGGCACAGAGGATGGGAGGCAGGCAGCCTGACTACGCTTCTGACTTCCTCAGGATGTCAATTGGAGGTGTGTGATATAGTTTTAGGAGTTTACGGTCAAGAATTGAAGAGGATGGATAGACATGGTTGGGCTGTAATCTCCTTGTTGAAGGCAATATCCAAATTGATGAGATCACACATCTGCTGGCATATACACATATATTTTTATATGTGTATTTATGTTTATATAGAGGGAAGAGTCATGGGGTCATAAAAAAGGTTGGAATCAGTTTAAATCTCAGCTCCATCCTTATAAGCAGTACGACCTTTTACAAATCACTTAACCTCTTCATGCTTCAGTTTCCTCACCTGCAAAATGGGTATAGTAACACTTTTACTATATTTCTTATAAAGTTGTTGGAGGAATTGAATGAAATAAAGTATGTAAAACACATGGCAAAATGAAATTTCCAATTAATTCCTATTCAGTTGCCTCCTCATTAAGTAGAAATGAGTTAACAACATTTATGTCTGTAGATTACATGCTCTGGCAGGTACTACACCTATCTCTCTGTCTCTGTCTTTTTTTTCCTCATCTCTGTCTCTCCTCCCTTCCCATCCAGATAAAATCCAGAAAGACTTAGTAACAACAGCTAACATTTATATAGCATTTGCTAAGAGCTTTATAATTATTCTTATAATTATTCGTATCTTAGGATGAATTTGAACTCAAGTCTTCCTGACTTCAGGCTCCACACTCTACCCACCAGGTCACCTAGCTGCCCCAGTGCCAGGTTGGTCACAGTGATAAATTGTCTTTTTTTGGCCATAATCATCAAAGAGTTGCGATCTATATTTGCAGAGGGAGAACAGCACTAATGAAATGACTGAGAGGGGAAGATTATCCGGAAAAGATATTGATCCCTAAATATTATTCTCCACCTTTTTTATTTTCTCAGATGTTAACGTGGGTGAGATGCTATCCCTTTCCTCACTCCCTTCTCCTGAATGAGTACTGCACTGAGACAAAGGTAGGTACAAGTTGGACTAGATGATCTCTGAATTCCATTCCAACTCTCAGATGTTTATGATGCTACAATGAAAAACTATACAAAAGTAGAAGCAGAATGTTATAGAGAGTCAGTTGCCCCATGAGAAAACACCTGGGTTCAAGTCCTGACTCTGATATCATGGCTGTGTGATCTTGAACAAGTCACTTTACCTCAGTGTGTCTCAGAAACCCTTTAAGATCTTAGCCTGGGATGTATGGATAGATTTCAGGGGCTTGATTAAACTTGAATGGGGGAGATACATATGTTTTCTATGTGTATGCCTGTACCTATCCATACGTAGATACATATTTACTTTTCATCAACATCTTAAATTTAAATATTAATTAAATTAATTAATTAATAATTAATTATATTAAATTAATTAATTATTAATTATATTGAATTAATTAAATATAATTATATTGAATATTAAATACTTAAACATTTCCTTCAATTATAAAGGAATTTTGAATTAAAAATATTTTTTTTTCTGAAAAGGGGTCTGTAGGCTTCATTAGATTGTCAGAGGGGTCTCTGATACAACAAAGGTTAAGAATCCATGCTCTAAGACTGTAAGTATTATTGGTTTCTACATTGGTAGAATGATTTTCATTACTGGGAGTAATGAACACCAGGCACCAAGTGAAAACACCAGGCAAAAAACCCCCAAAAAACAACACTGGTCCCTTTCCCTTATACTGTGTGAGTGAGGCCTAGATTGTCACTACAAGTAGCTTAATATGTTAGAAGCAGTGAAGATAATACACATAGCTGAGAGACCTACTGGCCAGATGGCCCCTGACCATGATCCACAACCTATCCTACTCCCATGTCTAAGAAAGCCCTTGGAAGGCCATGTTTCTTTCACTTCTGTCAGAATGTTACTCTACTCTGTCGAGTACCAAAGATGAAAATGGATGACAAGGCTGCAGAGTAATTGGTTACAACTACAACATGGAAGGCCTGGTTAGACAGGAATGGTGTTTGCTTAGCTGGGAGAAGGGGAGATTGAGGAAGACTGTGAGAGACGCCTTCAAGTGTCAAAGGGGCTGTCATCTAGAGAGGGTATTAGGCAACTTCTATTTGACTCTGTGGAAAAAAGCAATGGGTAGAAGGTGTCAAGAGAAAGCTTTTGGCTTTAGGGAAGGAGCCTAACTGTTAGTGCTATCGAAAAGTAAAATGAGCAGGTTATGGATGTAGTGTGGGCAGGAGGAAGGGAGGTGATGGAGTCCAGGTTTGACCTGGAGGAACTGGGTTTAAATCTTGGTTTGTTACCACTTCTGTGACCTTGGCCAAGTCCTTCATCTTCCTGGGTCTCAGGTTCCTCCTCTGTAAAATGAAGAGGTTGGGTTGGATGGCTCTTAGAGTCCAATGACTTTTCCTTAGTCTCTTTGCTCCTGCTTCACAGGAGATCTTCCAGCAAACACTTGGCAGAGATATAATGG
This sequence comes from Notamacropus eugenii, assembly GCF_028372415.1. NCBI lineage: Eukaryota > Metazoa > Chordata > Mammalia > Diprotodontia > Macropodidae > Notamacropus > Notamacropus eugenii. The sequence continues at coordinate 69,188,477 of NC_092877.1, forward strand.
AGAATCTCAGGACCATTGATTTAGAGCTGCAAGTCACCTTGGAGGCCGACCAGGTCAGCCCCTTCCTTTTGTAGAGGAGGAAACAGCCGCAGGATATACAGGTAGTGTCAGGGGCAGGACTTGAATTGAAGCTCTTTGACTCCAAAGCCACTTTTCTTTCTACTATGCCATACCTGCTTAGGTCCTGCTTGGAACAGGGAACCCTGTGATCCTGCCAACTCAGATTCCACAATTCTATGAAGGCTGTGTTTAAGACTCCATAGACTAAGGTAAATGGTGTAAGGTAAGCAGGAAAACCTTCTGCAGGTCTCTATCTAACTTTTAGAAACAAACTCTTTGCTTTTCCTGAGTTATTTTGTTGTGGAATCTTCACTCTTTGCCCAGCAGAAAGAACAAAATTGAATTGCTCTCTGGTGTGTCCAGATAGAACTTTCTAACAACACATTTCAGAGCCCTCTTTCTTCAGGTCTTAAGGCTAGAGATTGTCTTTGTGGGATTGACGCTGCAGAGTACGAATGGCCCATGAAATGAAAAACCCCAGCTCGGTGCAAAGAGGCTGGCAATCACTGCTTCAGTGGCTGTTTTCCTTTAATATTTAGCTTGGAGGGAGGTAGAAATGCCCAACAAGCAAAAAAAAAATCATAATAACAGAGCCATGTTTGGAGGATGGATGTTTCCGAGCTTTTAAAATACGATTTTCCTTTCTACCTCTCGTGGGTATGTTCTATTTGCTTTCTGAGAGAAAGGCTTAGTTTTCTTCCTATAAACACATACATACAAATATGCACACACACAATCAAATACTCACTAAGGCACAAACACCTTCTACACCATGATGGGAAAAATATTACAAGCTATAAGGATAAATTGTCAAAATATCTTCTATGCCTCCTCTTAATCACCACTCCATTTTTGTTTTCACCTTCTTCAAGACCAAAGAGAAATAGTAATACACTGGAAAACATGAGGGAGGAGATACATATGAGGGAAACTGAGGAAAGATCACTGTACTTAAGTCTTTGTGTTCCACCAGTTAACAGCATTGCTCCTTTAAGAACAGCCTGCAGGCTAAGAGAGTGACAAAAACTGTCAGTCAATCAATACTTTGCTCTGAATTGCCCTAGCTACCTTATCACGGCCCCTGATTGCTCAGCATATTTCTACATTTGGCATTTAACCCAACTCTCACATTTATATGTATCCGAAGGCATGTGAACAACCTCGCCTGTACTTGACACCCATTGATTGCTGATTTCTAGTGACTGTCTCCAATTTCCTGGCTCAAAACCTTAGTTTCTTGATTAAAAATGACTTGGTTTATGCTTCTAGTAACTTTGGCACTCAGCCCTTCCACTTTCTCAGGTCATATACAGCTCTGTTCACCTCCTGGCGATCGGATGGTTAACCCTTGTAGCATAATCCCCTTGAGACCTGAGGTTCTGTCTCAGATACATTACCCATTTAATTCCATCAAATAAAAGAGAAAAAAAGTAAAATTCAAGTAAAGAAACAGAACTAAACACAACTCGAAAAAATCTGTGATCATAACTTTCCTGACTGAAATTTTCACTCGAATTGTTTGCTTTTTTGTCATTAATAAACGAAGACTGGGCCAATGGTAGGTCCCAAGCCTCTTTACCTTTACTCAAGTACAACTCCTTAGGTTATAAAGGCAGCTTAGAATAGTGCATAGAATTTTGGGCTTAGAGTCATGAAATGTGGCCAAGTGATGTCAAATTAAGCAGATAAATCACTTTTCTTCTCAGAACCCTCAGTTTCAAACTGAAAATAAAACTACATAGATGCATGTACTTCATAGGTCTGTTAGAGGAAAGTCAGTGATAAGTGGCATAATGAACTGTCTCAGTTTTCTCATCTATAATATGGGAATGGTAACAGCACCTACCTCCCAGTGTTGTTGTGAAGATAAAATGAGATAATGATAGTAAAGATTTTGCAAACCTCAAAGTGCTATATAAATGCTAGCTATTATATTGTAATGTGTTATGTTTTGATATATATTTCATTCCATTGTAATGTGCCTTATGAACCTTAAATCTTTATAAATATACCAATTATGTTACAATTAGTTATAATACTGAAAAAAAGAAAATGAATTTAATTCAACAAACATTGTTAAGCACCCATGCAATTCCCTGCGTTAGGTGCTAGAGATACAAAGATAGAAAAGTACTCCCAATCTATAGCAAATTAACTGTTTTTAAAATTCATTTCTTTCAATTATCAAGCACTTATTTTTTCTCCCTCCTACCTCCTCCTCCGACAAATTAATTGCTAAAACATAAAGTTCTATTGTCTGAAATACCATTAAACACTATTGCAAAATTCTCTCCCAAGAAACTGAAAACCTTTAAGTTCAGTGGGTGATGCACTATGCTAACATAGTGACATAGTATTTTAAGGAAATGCATTTTATTTCTATCATATATCTTTGGACATTCAAATTTGTGCATGTAGTTCCTGAAGTCCAGGCCGTGCCCAAGGGACAAGATTAAGACTCTTCTATTTACAGAAGCCTAACGAGGTGGAGAGTAGCTTGGTTCAGTTTTTTATTGTGGTTCCTTTACTTGGTAACCAACCACCTGGTAGACATTGTCAAATAGCCTTGGAGCTCTGTGTATCACATTATCTTCCTATCTTTACTTCTCTGCTTCTGCTAAGGATATCTCCATTCACTCTGTTCACATTTCTACATCTAATCTAGTCATCAAGTCCTGCCAGTTCTATCTCAGACATATCCCTTTCCTTTCTTTTCCCTTCCCCGCCACCACTCTCCTAGTTCAAGTATTCACTGCCTTCCTGCTTCAACTATTGACAGAACCTCTCATTGGTTTCTTTGTCTTCCATTTCTCTTTCTTTTTCTTCAAAGAACGAATGTTTTCTTCCTACATCATGATCCCTTGAGAGTAGACTGGGAAACTTCTAAGCCACATCTCTTAGACAAGAGACAAATTAGTCTAGCTTGGAGCCAATTCCTATTTTCATTTATGACTCCTAGCAACTTGACTGGCTCAGACTAATTTCACGATTTCTTTCTGCTGCCCACAGAGAGATACAGACTACTCAAGGATCCTTTCCTCTCCAGGAACACAAATCGCCTGATCCAAAGGGAAAAAACTCAATCTGATATAAAAGGACACTTGAGGGAAGGATCTCAGATACTGCATGGAAATTTCCCAGTTTGAATAGCTCTTCCCAAGCATCTTGGTTGTGTAATCAGAGAATTTCAACTCTGTGATGACCACATGAGGACAGGTTAACAATCAGTTCAGCATCATCAGAGATTTCCCTTCCTATCTTAGAAAACTTAAGTAAGTTGCTTTACCCTACAAATAATGTTTAAACACTTGCTTGTTATTCAAGGATCTCAGTGTTCTGACTGTAACCCACCTTCCCAGTCTTACTTCTCATAACTTTGTATATGTACCCTATGTTCTTCTATAAAAACTCCATGTGTTTACTGCCTCCATGCCTTTGTTCACCTTTGAATAGATTCCCTTTCTCTGATTGCCAAAAACATCCATTCTCCAGTCTCCAGCTCAGGTGCACAATATCCTTTGAGAAGTTTTCCCTGATACCACAGCTGGAAGTAATTACTCCCTCCCAGTCCTGTTCCTGGCTTTGGACTTTAAAACGATGACTCTGATTGGAACTTTTCTCAATGCCTCCTTACCCTGGAATATCCAACTTTCCCTGAGTCATTTTCTCCCATTAGTGAGTTTCTCCAGGGGCCTCCATTTTGTGAAGGAGTCAAGGCTGGCTTTCACTCCCCTTCTGGTCTTCCTTGTAACTTCTGGGTTTTAAAAGCATGGCTCCCATGCTAGGTACCTTCCTGTCCCCCACCCACTCCATACCTCCCTTCTCCTTCTAAACTTCATTTTGTGTATATTGTTTTAACCCACTACAGTGTAAGCTTCTGGAGGGTAGGAATTGTTTATTTTTATATAAGCAAATATCACTGTATCTCTAGTGACCCCAGCACATAGTAAGGGCATAATACATCCTTGTTTGCTTCCATTCTTCCTCTTCTCTGGGATGGCTTATTTTGCATTATAGTTAGTTGTGTACCTGTCTTATCTACCTTACTTGGCTATAAGCTTCTGAAAGTTAGGTCCATGTTAGACCCCATAACACCTAGCATATTGCCTGGCACATGGTAAGTGCTTTAGAGATTATTCAATTGAATTGGAGGGTAATTTTAAAGAAATGTAAATCTCATTTTTTCAAAAAGCGCAACATATTAACATGATGTAATGTATACAATGGACATTTAATAAATGTGATCTGATGACTTCAGCCATGATAGCTACTTTAAAGATTCTGGGGACATCCATTCTATAAGGATAGATGTATAACAGTAATAACTAGCATTCATATAGAGTTTCTTAGAACCTACCTATGGGGTAGGTTCAACAGGTATTATTATTCCCATTTCAAAAATGAGAAACAGTCCCAGTGGTAAAGTATCTTGCCTATAGACACACAGCTAGTGAAAATCAGAGGAGAGCTTTGACCCTGTGGTGTCCTGATGTTTGACTTGTGGCCAACACTTGATCTACTCTACCAGGCTGCCTCAACTGATATTGATAGGACAACTGAACTAATTCTCCCACAGCCTGCAAGATCCTTCCCTCAAATAGTGTGGTAATTATTTATGTGTAGACAGATACGCCTATATATCATCTATGTGTCTACCTTCCTATCTCATGTACAAGAGAGGAAGGAGGAAATAAGTCAGAAGAGGAGATTCATGAAATATGGTGAGCAGAGTCCTGGACATGCAGTTAGGAGACCTAGATTTGAATTCTGACTGACCGTTGCTAGCTGAATTATCACAAGAAAAGTCATTTCACAACTATGGTTTTCTTCATCATTAAAACGGGAATAATCATATTTATGTTAACCATCTCCAAGTGGAAAGCATTTTGTAGGTCTTTGTACTATATCCATTTAAACTGTTAGTATATGTAGGCATATGTATAGATGATAGCATGGTGGATAAAGAGCTAACCTTGCAGTCAGGAAGACTGCAGTCTTGAACAAGACCCACCTATGATGCCTTGTTCTGGTGGCTCTGGGTAAGTCACTTACCAGTGCTTCTGGTAACTCTCTTAATCATGTAGGTAGTTGCAGAACTGCATGGGTAGAGGAAGTTTCCTTACTAAGAATGAAAGAATAAAGCATTTTTCAAGTTTTTACTGTATGTGAAGCACTGTGATGAGTGAGCATTGGGGATACAAGTACAAAGTAAGACAATCCCTGATCTCAAGGAGACCCCATTCTCATGGGAGAATTCCCTACACCAGGGAAATCAAAGATCCAGACCCCAAATAAAAAATATGGATGTACACACAAATAAACTAGTGATTGTCAGATTTCTTCATAGTTTTCCTAAAAAAAAAAAGTGTAGTTGACATAACTATAGTCATTAAAACACATTTATTAAGTACCTGCCCTATATATAAAGTTCTACTGAGTACTATGCTTCAAGAAAATATACCAGGATTAATTTTTCTTAAAAATGATTAAACCTGCCCATATTATGGAAGATTTACTATATAGTTCTCTTTAAAAAATTAGGGGCAGGGATGTATGAAACACAAAGAATTGAGTTTTATGGATCTAAAGATATTGATCTAGGAAAGATTTGCATGAATTGATGCTGAGTGAAGTGAACAGAACCAGGAAAACATTATGCACAGTAACAGAAACATTGTGCGAAGACCAACTTTGAGAAACTGAGCTCTTCTCAGCCATGCAATGATCTTAGACAATGCCAAAAGATTTATGATAGAAAGTGCTATTCACATCCAGAGAAAGAACTATGGAGTCTGAATGCAGATTGAAGCATTCTATTTTTCCTTTTTTTCTTTCTTATGCTTTTTCCCTTTGGTTTTAATTCTTCTTTACAATATAAATAATGTGAAAATATGTTTAATATGATTGTACATGTGTGGCTTATATTATATCGCACTCTGTCTTGGGAAGGGAGAAAAGAAAGGGGGGAGAGAAAATGTAAAACTCAAAATTTTATAAAAGAGAATGTTGAAAACTAAAAATAAATATTTTTGAAAGAAGAATATCTAAGTTTAATCTGAGGTTTTAAAAATTGTTATTGATATCCTGTGTATATCACTTTTTTCAAGAATTAACTCATCTCCTAGAAAGAGCCCTTTTGTTTCCTTGGCATTTATACATATCCCTGATACTACAATATCAGGTGTTTTTTAATACTCTCTATTTGTGTCTTCTTTCATTCAGGTATTGTGGCCTAGTGGATAGAGTTAGTCTAGCCACACAGACTTGCATTCAAATCCTGACTCTGTTGGACCCTGAATAAATCACCTGCCTTTGAGGGTCTAGGTAGTTGTCTAAGACTCTAAATTACTGGGAAGGGGCCAACCTCCTATGATTAAGGAACTTTCCTCTCTCAGGAATACCTCCTACCAGTGAAATCACAGGTCTAATTCCTATCCCTTCCTCAATAGCAGATTTGAATATTTCTTTTAAAATGTTCTTACCCCTCTCTTTAAAACTTTATTCAATGCTGCTCATATGATGTAATCCTTAGGATATTCTTGTTGAATCAATGGATGTATAAACTTGGGCGAAAGTCCAATATCCTGTACCTCTTATGGAAGAGGGATGGGAGATGAAGAAAGGATACTAGTGATAAAAAAGGTACCTGACCTAGTGGAATAATTGAAATCAATCCCAATAAGGAAACACACTTTGGGGATGACATTCCCCTTGCCTAGAATTTCCTCCATGTCTCAAACCTCCTGATTCAGAGTGGAAACTCCAGAGACTGTCTTGGAAACTGACTTACCTCCTTATTTCTGCAATAGGTTTAGAATTCGGAAAGAAACTAAAATTTCTCACAGAGGCTTATCATTGAGCTTTAACGAATATACATGTCGAGAGTTTTTGTTCTCTCTTTATTATTTCTGTCTTGCAAGGGTAATAAGACCCTTCAGGCTACAGATTCCTGGCACTGTCTGCAGAAAGGAAGTCACTTGACTTTCTTCCTGAGGCCCTCTAAAGCACCCAAAGTATATGACAGATACATAGATAAAATTTTAATAATATAACCAAGTTTAAATATACTCTCTGGACTATCTTATTACTTTAATGACAGTGCCGATTGTTCCTATCTAACTTTTCTACATCAAGAATTGTGAAAAAGTCTCATCTACTGAAGATTTGTAATCATGAAAGTGTATACATGATCAGCGTAAATCTCTCCTTCCAGATGAAACCTCTTCAATGATATATTTAATTTTAGATTGGAGCTTCCCTGTGAAAGGTTATGGGCTGAGGAGGGGGAGGTTCATGAAAAGAGGTGGTGCCTATGCCATCATAAGACCTACAATATGCCAGGGATTCGGGCAACCACGCTCATTTATGCCAAAAGAACTGAGTATTATTAAGTACATGCTGCTGACAGCCCCTGCAGTTGCAAATAAAATGGCTAATGAGAAGAAAAGCTGCCCATATTGCTGTTCTCCCAAAGTGCAAGCCATCTTTACGTAAGAACGCTATGACAAATGGTACTTTTCACCTCCCTAACATCACCCTTCTCAGATTCCAGATTTAGATGGATAACATGCCCACAAGTGTTAGGCACCCAGGCAGGTGATTGCCTCTGGCACCCTGGGTGCGCAATCTGGCTGAAATTTCCAAGCACCAAATGAAATAATTACAACAGGGTGAGTCTAACTTGGCAAGTGAATTTATAAAAATTAAAAAGGTCTGAAAGGTACTGTTCTCAGATTCATTCATCTCATTCTTACCCATTAAGATTTAATTGAAATGAACTCTGGCAACAGTAAGAAAAGTTAGATTCTTCTAAAGGTGATCAGGTGCAAGCAAGTGATTTTTTGAAAAGCGCCTAAACCTTCTCAGTAGGAATTAATTTGATGTGCCAATAATTCAAACTTGAAAAGAGTGCAAACATCTTGATAAAATGCAAAGTATTCCTGTGTGACCTTGGGAGAGTTGCTTTATGCCTCTGGGCCTCAGTTTCCTCATCTTTAGAAACATTAACTGTACTCTCTCTGCGGTTTCATCTGACAGTAACATTCTCTGAATACATGAATCTCCAGGTGCCAGTCCTGACAAAGTAGAGAAAAGATGTTATATGCAAGTGACAAAGGCATCTAAATTTCTGTGTTCAACTAAACAATCTCCAAATAGATTCTGAAATGTAAACTGGTGCCTTAGACTCTAAAACTAATTTGAAGGAAAAAGAAATCTAAAAACATTCCATTTCAATGGGTTCATGATCTATCTCTATATGGATGTTCCTGATGATATACCCACCCAATGACTTCTTATCCTGAGCCTCTCTTGCCCATGTCCTTTCATAAATTCTCCATAATGGAACTACTCCGTGTTGTTTTTTTTTTCTTTTTTGTTTTTTTGCAGGTCATCCTTTTAGTAAATCTATCATGATAGCAGTGTGGTACTGTAGGCTACCCCATCTGCTATCCCTCCCTCTTCTATGACTAAACTATTTCCTTTTCTACTCAGACATACCCTTAATAATGTCCTTTATATCATTTCTTGCATACAAATCATTTATAACATGATAGAGCTTACTTAGAGTCACTCCAAGTTTACCCTGCTAGACAGTCACTTTACTGATTCATTGGACGTCATGGGATGCCAGGATTTGCTCCCATACAGCAATCATCAAAAGAACACTTATGTTGAAAATAGGATTTTTTGTCCAATTAGCAGTCTGTATTCACTGAAGTTACTGGGCAACATTGATTGGGAAATAGAATGAAATAGGGTATGTGACTATGCCATAAGAAACAATAAATATGAATAATTCAGAGAAATGTGGGAAGGCTTATATGAACTGACAGTGAAGTAAACAGAGGGATGGGGGGGACAATAGGCCAAGTTACAAATGTTGAAAGACATGGTCATTATGTAGGCTGCTTTTGTGTCTTTTCCTTTGTTACAAAGGAAGTCTCACTGGGTAGGGACAGGAGAGAGTGAAACATGTCCAGAAATGAATGTGCTGTGGAAACAAAAGGCATCAAGTGAAACTAATAAATAAAACAAAATTAAATTAAAAAAGGGAAAAAGTCCCAACACTGGATTACTCCAGTGCAATCCAGCCTACTTGATACTTTATTCCCAGACCTAAATCACTGTTCATTTGCAATGCCCGCCCAAGACACTGAATGTCACAATCTGGATAAAATACATTCTTTGCGTAGCTTTTCCTGTATTGATTTCTAGTTGCTCTTTTTGAAGAGCCATCTGAAATAAGCATCATAAACACACAGATGCATCCATTTCCCCCTTTCATTTTAATTTCTTGAAAGAAATAATTCCACACACAATTTTATGTGTGCATGAGGGGATGCTGTAGCAAAGAAATAAGTTTTCCCCCATGTGGAATTTCTGAGTTCCTCATAAGCACAATATCAGCCATTTACTGTTCTATAAATCAGTTATGTCCTCCTAGCCTAAGTTTAGATAAGGGACTTCACCTTTGCCTGCACCCATCCACAGTGGCAATGCTTACAAAAGAAGTGGGTGGCACCGTGAGGGGGCCAATGAGCATTAACTTTTATACCAATTCCAGAAGCTTCTGTCATTCACTCCAGGCAATATACAGAAGAAAGAAGAAGCAGTGGGCCACCAATCTTGTATCTTTACAAATATACTAAGCTTGCTGGGAAATGTAATTGTCACCATTTTGATTAAAATAAAATATAGCTAACCTAGATTGGCTATATTATTTGATGACATGCAGTTAAAGCTTCTAGTGATAAAGCTGAGCTTGTATAGAAAGTAAGAAAATAAATGGAATTTATTTTTTGATTCCTATAAGATTTTTTTTTTAAAGCGGAAACACAGCTTGGAAGCTTTCAATTTGATTTAGTTTTGTTTTTATTTTTTTCAGTCTGCAACAGTAACAAGGCATTGCCAAATGCAAAATGATCTCAGCCCTCAGGGAGTTTTTATTCTACCAGAAAAACTTTGAAAACTGAAGGTCTCTCCTTAGAACCATAACAAATACTTAGTCATCACCTGGAATATGTGCAACACTTTGCTATTCAGTCATCTTTTCCCCAGAAAGATTTCCGAATACCATTAAGCTAAGAAACTAATAGACTTCAAAGATAGCACATTGCAACCTTCCTGTCTTTTTTTTTTTTTAAAAAAATTCCTGATTGTAGCTAGAAAACACTTCTTTGGTGCTTATCCCACTGAAGAAGAATTCAATACATACATGATGCTAATATTTCACATTTATATATAGCTATAAAGGGTTATAAATCACTTAGCTCATTATAAACACATTATCTCATTTCATCTTTTCAACAATTCTGTAAGTTTCTTAGTACAAGCATCATTATCCTGATTAGCGTTGAGAAAATGAAGTTGACTTGTGAAAAGTCACATTAGTACTAAGAGGCAAAGCCAAAAGTTGAGCCAAGGTCCTCTGATTCCAATTGTTGAAAGACTGTCTACTGTACTGTGGGGCTTAACTTTCAAGACGGTAAATGAATGGAAGAAGACAAGCAAACAATTTTCTATTACGGTAAGGAACAAACATTTATATAACGCTTACTATGTTCAGGTTCTGTGCTGGGCACTTTACATATGTTACCATATTTGATCCTTACAACAACCCTTTGAGAGGAGTACTATTTATTATACTCATTTTAGAGTAGAGGAAACTGAAGCAAGCAGAAGGTAGGTGGTTTGCCCAGGGTCATACAGCTAGTGTCTGAGGTTGATTTGCATTTCAGGTCTTCCTGACTCCAGGCCCAAAGTTCTATCCATTGCACCACCTCATTCCCAGTTAGTTAACATTAATCAGAAGTGATTATTACAAGCAACAATTCTCTTTGTCTTCTCTTCCATTTCTTACATTTTTCTCTTAGGGATTTCATCTGCCTTCATACCTTCAATGACTACTACTTCTAATCATTTTCATATTTCTCTCTCTAATTCTCTTTGAGTTTTCCATCTCACTTTTCCAATAGGTGGTTGGACATCTTTGCTTAGATGTCCAGTGAATACTTCAAACTCAGAGTGGGCCGTAACACAGCACAAAGTTTCATACTCATCTTTGTCATCTACTCTAATTCATCTCTCTCACCCTATCAATTCCCAAGTCTTGCGGATTCTCCTGTTTGGGAAAGGTTGCCCCCATCCTGAAGCAGCAAAGCAACTTCCTAAAAAATGGAAAGGCTTCACCTATTACCAGAGAGAGGCAGCTTGGTATAGTGGAAAGAATGCCAGACTCGGAATCAGGAGAGACACTTTGGTTCAAATGCTTTAATTATATCACCATGGATAAATCACTTGAAGTCTTTGAATTCCAATTTCCTCACCTTTAAAAAACAGAATAACAATACCTAAAGTATTTCACAAGATTGTTAGGAGAGCAAGTGAACGAATAATGTAAAACTTTAGATGGCTATAGAAAAGTTAACTCTTATTAGTGATCATTAGAGGAAACTTAGAGAAGAAAATACAATGGAGGAAAAGCAATGCATCCAAAGCCATCTGAGAATCATTTACCAAATATATCTGAATGATATGACTGCAAAAAGGAGATTGGCTAATTAGGTATAAAGAGTGAGGGGATAACAGATGTACATGCCAAGTTACTGGTGGAATAGATGGAAGGAAACATGTATTAAGTGTCTCTCACATGCCAGACACTCTGCTAAGCACTTTGTAAACAGTATTTCATTTAATCCTCACAAGATCCCTGGGAGATAGGTGCTATTGTTATTATTATTATCCCTGTTTTATAGTTCAGGAAACTGAGGTAGACAGAGGTTAAATGATTTCTCCAGTGTTACACAGCTAAGTGTTTGAGTCAGGAACTGACCTCATCTTCCTAGTTAACACTCTATCCACTGTATCACCTCGCTGTCTCTGGGGAAAAGACCTAGAGGAATGTCTCGTGCATATTGCATTGTTTCATACATTTGGTCTTATTGAAGAGCATGGACAAAAATCATGCATGATGAGAACTCAAGAACGAGAAGTCCCTGATCTGCACTGATGGTGGTAATTCCCACTTGATGAGATCATAGACCCATTGATGTATCAAAGCCAGAATCCAAAAAGGTCTTGACATTTGAGAATATTGCGGCAAAGCTAATTTGATAACATTTTTGATAAGGGTAAATACAAAGTCTTATATTTGAGTTCCAAAAATCAACCTCATAAATAGCTAGACAAAAGTTCCCCTGAAAAAGATCTAAAGGTTTTAATGGAATACAAGTTCAATGTAAGCCAACAATGTGATGATTGCTAAAAAGTTTAGTTAAAACATTTAAGCAGTAGCATCTAGTTCTGAGAGGTGATAGGCAATATTATTGTAGTCTGTCCAAGATAGGTCACACAGGATATACTAGGTTCTTTTCCAGGCGTCACTTAATAAAAGGACATTCATAAGCTGAAGAGTGTGTATGGGAGTAAACCAGGATGGAGAAAGGTATCTAGATTATATCATAGGAAGATAAGTTTTTTATGGATGTTCAGCCTAGAGAAGATTGGGTGTAAACATGAGAGTTGAGGAATCTATGCTTTCTTTCCACTGCTGTTTCAAGAACTAAACACAATTAGAGAGGATCATCAATTTCAAACTAGAATGAAGTTTACAAGTCATATGGTCTGACTGCCTTATTTCACAGGCAATGAAACTGAGGCTCAGAAATCATGAAGGTAGTAAAAGGTAGAGCCAAGATTCCAGCTAGACAGCCTGACTCCAGATTAAATTATCTTTCCATTGGTCAACACTATCTCCATAATGAATATGCAATCTCTTTGTGTGCAACGGTGACCTGACAGTCATTTAAAACAAGATTTCCATGAGTACATGCGTTCTAAGTTTCAAACATTCGACTTTTATATACCTCCATCAATATTTGTTAAGCACCTACTATGTGCCAGGTGTGGTGCTAAGCATTAGGGAAACAAAGAAAAACAAAAGATACTCCTTGCCCTTGAGGAGCTCACAACTTTTTGGAGCGCACCTCCTCTGTAGCTTGGAGAATACCTGTATACCTATTTATTTCCAAAATATTCCAGTGTACACTCTTTTTCATATTCTTGTTCTGAAAATGTTTTTCTGGGGAAATACCCCATACAAATGTCTTAAAAACATTACAAATTACTCCACAGAATTAGTCTATTGACTCTTTTTTCCTCCTTTTCAATAAGATTCTATCCATTTTACATTTGGTACTTCAAGTCAGTGCTAAAATGAAGAAATAATAGATTTCTATTTTTCTTTGCATTTCACCTTAAAGCAACCTTTCCTTAAATGTTCCTCAGTGTTCTCAGCTACAATGTATTTCCCCTTAGATAATACTTTTTAGGGGGTCACTGATAGTTCTAATTTTTTAAAAACATTTTATCTACCTAAGTGTATTCTGTTTCTCTAGAAATGTTCATTTGCTTATTTGAAAAACACAGGATTCCCATTGGTTTGGAAACAATCCCAGCAACATCTCAGTAGGACTAAGATTTCTCTAGAAGTAGTGATTATCGTTCTCTCCTCCCCGCCCCCATCACTCTGGTCTTTCAAAATAGCATCATTTCGGTTTAAAAGATAATTATTTCTGTTACCCCAATGCTATGGAGAATTACAGATTTAGTGACAGAGTAGATATCCCTTCTTCAAATTTATAAATATAGTAAATTCTCAACAATGATTTGTACTGTGGTTTCCTCTCAGTGATTCCAGTCAGACCTTCCTTGACATCTCAATACTATTTCACCTACACTTGGGCCATCTCCCTTGTCCCTTTTCCATTCAGAACCTAGGACTTTGGGCTCAGTGAGGACAGCTTTTCACCTTTCCTTGCCAGAACCCAGACTCTAGGTCACTTTCTGGCCTTCTCTTCACTGTAGTGCCATGTTCACATCCCTTCTTGCTTTCCTGGTTCTCCTTTATGGCTTGGACTATATCGATACCACTTGTGCTTAACAAATCACCTGGCACATAGGAAAAGCTTAAGAAATGATCTGGTGCTCGCTTTGGCAGCACATATACTAAAATTGGAACTATACAGAGAAGATTAGCATGGTCCCTGCGCAAGGATGACACGCAAATTTGTGAAGCGTTCCATATTTTTATGAAATGCAAAATGGATAACTTTGATTACATTAAACTGAGAAGTTTTTGCACAACCAAACCCAATGCAACCAAAATCCGGAGGGATGTAGTAAATTGGGAAAGAATTTTTACAGCTAAGCTCAAGGATAAAGGCCTCATTTCTAGAATATATAGAGAACTGACTCAAATGTATAATCATACAAGTCAATCCCCAATTGATAAATGGTCAAAGGATATGAACAGGCAATTTTCAGAGGAAGAAATGAAAGATATCTATAATCATATGAAAAAATGCTCTAAATCACTATTGATTAGAGAGATGCAAATCAAAACAACTCTGAGGTACCACATCACACCTATAAGATTGGCAAACATGACAGAACAAGAAAATGATAAATGCTGGAGAGGATGTGGGAGAGTTGGAACACTAATTCATTGTTGGTGGAGCTGCGAGTGCATCCAACCATTCTGGAGAGCAATTTGGAACTATGCCCAAAGGGCTACAAAAATGTGCATACCCTTTGACCCAGCAATATCGCTACTAGGACTATATCCCCAAGAGATCATAAAAATGGGAAAGGGTCCCACATGTACAAAAATATTTATAGCAGCACTCTATGTAGTTGCCAAAAACTGGAAGTCAAGGGGATGTCCATCAATTGGGGAATGGCTGAATAAATAAATTATGGTATATGAAGAAATGATCTGCCCATCTGTCCATCAATCTTCATCAACTTTACTTTCAAGTGCCCTTCTTGATACTATTACTTTCTTTGTCATCTGTCAGTAATTATGTTAAAGGTGATTCAGTGGCCATTTAATTTTAGAATGGTGCCTAGAATCAGTTTGATGGGGGACCCAGCCAAATCTTAATTTGGATTGAGAATTAGGGAAGATCTAGGCAAGGGAGTGGGATTAGACTTTCCTGAATCATATTATGATTAAATCCATCATTGTTCCTGGAAAGGGCTTGTCAATCTACTCCCTTATGGTTCCTCCATTCACCCTTCCTATAACTTTTGAATCTCAAATTGCCGTCCTCCATGGCCACTACTCTCCTGCTTCTTCCTATTAGAATCTAAGATCCTTGAAGTCAGAGACTGTTACCAATTTTTAACTGTACATCCAGAACTTAGCACAATGCTTGGCCTGTAATCAATGCTTTTTCATTCATTCACCTATGGATTTTCAAGCCGTTTTCGTTCAGATCCTCTACTGGGCAATCTCATCTTGTATATATCTTCTAAGGATATCAGTTACACTTATATTCACATATAACCCTCCAAACAAATTATATAGTCCCAAAGAATTTTTAAAAATTATCCATTTAAATGTTCATCAGTAACTAGTCACTTTTATTTAAAGAGATCATCAATACTTAACCATACATTGACTGTCATTTATAGTGGTGGTGAAGAAGCTTACACATTAGGCTAGTAGGCCCCTTTTATTGTGACTTATTTTTTTGCTTTGCAGAAAAGAGGCAAAAAAGCTTAGCGATCCTGCTAGTCATCCTGCCTCCCTCTATGAAATTCATTTAAGGAGTGAAGAAAATGGGTAGAATTTCCTTATATATTATCACACCTTAGATTCCTAAATTTCTCTTCCATCAGATGATCAAAACGAATGGAAAGTCAAATGTGTTTTTTTCTGCAGTGTAAAATCATGGAATACATATTCTTGTTGGTTGTTTGGACACATTGTCATTTTCATCTAGAAATAGCCCAAGGCCATGGGAAAACGTTATTTAGAAATACTGTGTTTTCCCAGGGCAAAAGACTTGTAAAGTTAAAGCTGAGCTTGAATGGGTTCCCTTAAAAGATGAGTAAACCATTTGTAGTTATAATAAATTCAGTTAAATTCAACAAGTATTGTTAAGCATCGACTAAGTTCCAGTCTCTGTGTTAGGCACTAGGGATACAAGAACAAAATGAAAATACTGGAGGTGGACACAAGGAAACAGCCCATAGAAGCACAAGGAGAAGGAAGCCTTAGGTTGGGGTTCCAATGGTGATGGTGATGACAGCATGCTTTACAAATGTTTTCTCATTTTATCTGTACAACAACCCTGGGAGGTAGTTGCTATTTTTAATCTCTCTTTTATAGATAAGGAAACTGAGGCAGTCAGAGATTAAGTGACTTGCCCAGGATCATACAACTAGCAGTTGTCTGAGGTAGAATTTGAAGGTCTTCCAACCCAAGTCTTCTATTCACTGTGCACTTGTTACTCTCAGAAACCAAATGAACTTAACAGATTTTGGGGTTCCTCCTTGTGGCCCTAATGGAAAATCAATTTAAGGCAATAGTGCATTCTTTCAACTCAATACTCAGTTTAGACATTTTCATACATCGAAGCAGGGGTTCTTAATTTGGGGTCTGTAAAATTTATTTTTAATTTAGTATTTGCATCTCAACATAATTGTTTTCCTTTGCAATCCTATGTATTCTACTTCATGCATTTAAAAACATTATTTTAACAATGGGCCCTCGAGCTTCACCATACTTCCAAAGGGATCCGATACAAACAAAAAATGGTTAAGAACCCTAGCGTGAAAGGATAGGAGTCTCTGTCATGTTTTTAAAGCTCCCCCCCCCCAAAAAAAAAAAAAACCCAAACAAAACCAAACAAAAGATACACGTCCTCAAAGAGCTCCCATTCCACTAGAAACCCTTCTTATAGAAATTAAAACTCTTTTTGATGGCCTGGGAAGGGTGGTATTTCTGGAATCGTCCTTGCCCTGATGTGAGGGACTCAATGTACGGAAACCTTCCTTGGATGGAGCTCAGCAGCTTAGCTTTAATTTAAAACCTGGGAAAGTTTTCTGGGGGCACTGAGAAGGTTGTATAGTCCATATGCAATTCAAAGGCTGACCTATTCATTAAACTACATTGTTTTTTGAAGAGACACTCCCCTCTCCTCCCAAACTGAGCTGCTCTCTGGGCTTGTTTGAAGTTTCCCCTGGCATGAGACTGGCTTACCGACTGGACTCTAGGACTCTGAATTTGCTCATGATATGAACATAGACTTTAGAGATCAAGGATAGGGAACCTGTGGCCTCGAGGTCGCATGTGGCCCTCTAGGTCCTCAAGTGCTGCCCTTTGACTAAATCCAACCATCTCAGAACAAATCCCCTTTATAAAAGGCTTATTTAAAAATTATTTAAAACGTAATTTAGCCTATCACAAGATATTTCCTGTGTAGCATCATCTATCTCTCTTTATCCCTCTCAATACTTACTTATCTGCAGTTAGTTTACACTTTGGGTTGATTGATTCAGTTGAGAAATCTGAGCCTTCAGTGATGTCATTCATTGGGGTAGGGGTGGAACTTGCCACCCTTACCCCCATTCCCCTATTATTGCCTCTTGCAATTCTCCCCTTTTTTCAAACCCCAACTCAGGTGCCAACCTGTCCCTAAAGACTTCTCTGCTCCTCCCACACTAGAAATTTCCCATTCTCTCTTGTTCCTATTAATGCTTTTTTTTTTGCCTTTTCTTTTTTGGCCACCTAACTCCTAGAATGCATGTTCCTTAAGAATAGGAATTATGTGTTCTACTTTGTATTTGATACAGCCTAGTACAGTGACCTGTAGTATGAACTTAATAAACATTTGGTAAGTGGAATTCAACTTCAGATTTGCTGCTAATTTATTGCATCTCTTGGCCTCAGTTTCCTCATTTGTAAATCAACAGGCTTGGATTACATAGTCTCTAAGGTCCCTTTCAGTTCTGACATGTGTTGATTCCAGATTTGTGCCATTGATACACTGAGGTATTTTATATCTTGGCCTCAGATCTAAGTAATTATCCTTCCCTCCTGGCATTCTGCCATCCATTAATCTAATAAACATGACCTATGTCTATATCATTGATAAAAATGTTTAATGGAACCAAACATGCCTTGAGGCAATAGCCTTAACTACCTATATAGTAACATCGTCATGTATAATGAGTGCTTTCAAATATTCCCATCACTTAGAACATGTACAGACAGAATGATTTCCCTCATCAAAGAATTCCATAATTTTAATAAATACAAGCATCTCTCTTGAGCCTGTATGCTAGTACCACTGGACATTGGAGCACTCTGCACATAATGTTTACAAAGTCACTAAAAAATACAAAGGATTAAAAAGTAGGCCACTTTTGTTAAAATACAGCTATTCTATACATATATGCATATACATATACACACGTACACAGATATATACATATGTGTGAATATATTGCATACTTTTACGTGTGTGTGTGTGTCTGTCTGTCTGTCTCCATGGGTCCCAAGTTAAGAAACTCTTGCTCTGGTGCTTCCACTGGAATTCTAATGACCACACAGTGAAGGTCGAAGATCAATAAACATTTAATAAGACTACCGTGTGCTACTAGGAGGCAGCTAGGTGGCTCAAGCACTGGCCCTCCCATCAGGAAGACCTGAGTTTACATCCAGCCTCATACACTTTCCAGATGTGTGACCCTGGGCAAGTCACTTTACCTCTGTTTGCCTTAAACCACTGGAGAAGGAAAATCTCTTCAGTATTTTTTGTCAAGAAAATCCCACGGACAGTACAGTGCACAGGGTTATAAAGAGCCAGCCAGACACAATGAAATGACGGAACAACAACAATGAGAATTATGTGCTGCTACATCCATTCTCTGTGCTAAGCCCAAGGGATCCAAAGAAAGATGAGACAAAGTCAGTCATATATTAGGGAGTAACCAGAAATCGCCTTATTCTGCTTAACAGTACAACCATCACACAGGATTGTTATACACAAATGCAAACTATCATTCTTGTGCTTAACATCCTTCAAATATCATTCCACTTTTCAAGGGCAATACTCATAAGATTTAAATTAAAGAATTGGTTCCATTTTAAAACTTCAAACTTTCTAAGAAGCCACTGACTACATACCTTTGACGCTGCTAAAGCAATTTCTTTAGCAAATATCTTTATACCTTATTAAGGAATGACATGGTGAGCCTGAACTATATTTAATTTTTATTAACAATTTCACTTTCAATTGCTTTTTGCTCTTTTATATGTGTCAGATTTCTTCAAACCTGTCAAATGTATGTCCTCTGTAGAGGTTAAGCCCTCAGTACCTGATATCTTGTCCTCTGTACCATTGTCATCAATTATCCCCTAATCTCTTTTCCAGTTTTACCTTGTTCTGCTCTAGACATAGGCTTCATCCTAATCCGTCAAAAACAAAAATAACCATATTCAGCCAAGGTTTCCAACCATCTTTCTTTTGGTAAGTCACCTTCAGGAGATGTAAACTTCACCAACTCCTCAATTGTTTTTTAGCCTTACCGTTGACTTGTTCACAATCTCAGGATTGCCTTTATTAAGATAATTATAGAGCTCTTAGTTGAACTTGATTACCTTATTCTAATTCTAGTTGATCCACCTCATTTGAGTGCTGGGTACTTTCAAAATTTGATCAAGTTAGCCTTATAGTGATGGTTCTAAAGATACTCTTGGGCTGATGGCTTTGAATCAGTTCAAATAAATCAGTTGATTGGGAAATGAAGCATATAATGTCTGATATGGCCAATGTGTGGATTTGTCCTGCTGTACTGTACATTTTTTTTTAATTCAAGAGTTCAGCATGGGATAGGGGAAGCAGTGTGGGATATTCTGAATTAACATCAATGGTTTATAATGTACCAGTAAAACGCAAATACACATATAAAATAAAACAGCTAATTGAATCACAATAACTGGACGGTTGTATATATTAAGTCAGTCGGTTTTTCTTGTGACAGTAATGATGTTTCTGATACTTTCCTTTGGTACATTTAGGATGGAAGGTTATATTTTATATTCAGCTTTTCTTCTACTTATTACAGTAGTATACATACCTAGGCAGCCATTTCTCCTTGGAGCACTGGTTCCTTGATTCCTTTCCCTCCCTCCCTTCCTTCCTTCCTTCCTTCCTTCCTTCCTTCCTTCCTTCCTTCCTTCCTTCCTCCCTTCCTTTCTTCCTTCCTTCCTTCCTTCCTTTTCTCCCTCCCTATTAAGTACCCTTGGGAAAATAATATAACCTCTCTAAGCCTCAGTTTCCATATTTATAAAAAGGATATGTTAATGCTTCTCCTACCTGCCTTCCAAGGTTGTTCTGAGGCTCAGGTGAGAAAATCTCTATGAAAGCTGTTTGTAAAATATAAAATTCTGTAGAAAGCAGAGATATGTTATATTGCACTTTTACCATCAATAGTCTGTCCATATTACTCTGATCTGTCACTATTAGAGAAACAATGAAATCTAAGGCACTATCTCTGATGTCAAAGGATCTACATTCCAGTAGGGACTAAGGCAAAAGAGAACAACACACACACACACACACACACACACACACACACAACTAAGTATAAGAAAGCATGAAAATAAACAAAAAAAAAATTTACCAGCCCACCTTTTATATTTAAATTCAAGATTCTTTCCCTATATACAGAGGTAGTAAAATGAATGAAAATAACCATTCCCCACCCCCACCTCCCATTTTAATCTTTTCCTCACTCTAGACAAGTAGGCAAAGCTATTTCCAAAGCTGATTTAACCTTCGGCTCCATCCTGCACTTAACTCTTCAATCCTTCCTCTTTCTTCCTGGCCTGGCTATTTCCCACCCTATCATTTCTCTTGATTTTCAGCATCTTGTTAAATAACAAATTCTTTCTCTTTTTCTAGTGTCTGAGACTTGGAAATTACTTTCTTTAATCCAGGACCTATTTGCACTTTTAAAGCCAGACATTTTAGAAGCCTCCCTGACTCTAAAATTGATATCTGCTTGTCTCTAAAGTTGCTGCTGCTGAAATGCTGATTCTTTTTTTTCTTTTTAACCATGAAGCGCCTACTGTTCCTTCTCTCCTCTCCCAGAGAGACAGTATATGTGAACTTAGAGCCAGAAGAAGGAGGTTGTGGTCTGATACTAACAGCTGCTTATGGTACAGCCTCTTTTTCTTCATGTGTAAAATGGGAGTAAAACAGCTAAATGGTAGGTATTTTTTAGAGTTTACAAACCACTGTCTTCTCTATCACCCTGAAAGGTAGGTAGTAAAAGTATTTTCTCATTTTTACATATGGGGAAACTGAGGCTCAGGGAGGCTTAATCTATGATCGTAAAGTTAGTGTCTGCCAAGAATTTGAACCCCATATTTTCCCAATTTCAGAAAGACCTGTTCTCTTTCAATTTCAGTCTCTTAATTGTTGCTAAATATCTGCCCTGCCTTCCTCTTAGGGCATGTGGGAGCTTAATGTGATTTTCATCTCCCAAGGAAGATTAGAATTTGAGGGGTTAATTAAAGTTGCAAAATACAAATGCTTATATGTATATGTATATGTATATGTGTATATATATATATATATATATATATATATATATATATATATATATATAGGTATATATACCTGCATACAGGAGGTATATATACATATAAGTGGATACATGTATATATGTGCATGTATGTGTGAATATACACATGTGTGAATATACACATACATATGTATGTGTGTATATGTGTGATGTACTATATGCCAGAAACTGTGCTAAATACTTCACAAATATTTCATTTGATTTTCATAGCCCCCTGGGAGGTAGGTGCTATTATTATCCTCATTATGCAATTGAGGAAACCGAGGCAGATGGAGGTTGTGACTTGGCCAGAATCACACAGCTAGTAAGTACCTAAGACAGGATTTGAATTCAGGTCTTCATGATTCCAGGACTGGCACTCTATCCATCATGTTACTTAGCTGCCTATTAGCAGAAGCTTTCAGTGGAAATTGAGCTGTGGAGTCAGAAAGTTTTCAATATAAATCCCAGCTCTGACTATGTAGTTAAGTCACTTAACTTCTGTAAGTCTTAGTTTCTTCATATGTAAAATGGGAATTATCATACTTGCATTTTCTACCTCATAGGGTAGAAAACATTCTGTAAACTAAAAGTTCCAGAGAGAGACGTGGGAGCTCATATTTACAGGGTGAACATGTCCTCATGGGCAGGGGGTAGGAGAGAGATGGGAGTCGGGCCTTACTTTTGGAACAAGACCATAAAACATAGATTTTTGAAGTTGGAAGGGTCTTAGAGGTAGTCTATTTGTGGGATCATAGCATCAGATTTGGAGTTGGAAGGGACCTTAGAAGTTACTTGTATAATCTATTTTATAGATGAGAAAAATGAGGCTCATGGAGACTGACCTGTCCCAGGGTGCTTCTGCTTCACAATCCTTTCTTTCCCAGAACCTTGAACTTGATTTACCTGTCTGGCCAGCTTTTACAGCTTTTTCCTATGCTCTCCTTTGGCCTTGGTTTTCCCATAATCTGAGGCTCGCCTACCTGAACTCCTGACCTGCTGCCTGTTTTTTGTGTGGTTCAGTCCAATTCAACTAAGACCCTCCTCTTCAGAGTCCCTGTTAACTATAATCTCCCATATTAAGTGTGACAATGTATGAAGAAAACCTTAAAACCTTACATATGACTTATTATTCTCCTACTACTTCCTCACCTGGATTTGATAGCACCTGAATATGTTGTTTTCTAGAGGAATGCAAATATTGTTATCCTTATTTTGCAGATGAGGAAAATGAGGCTCAGAGGAGGAAGGACTTACTCAAAATCACATAGACGTTAAGTGGTAGAACCAGGACACCAAGCCCTCCTGGTCCTTTGACTCCCAAACCAGGGCAGGTTCTAATTCTGGGTGATCTGTGCATGCCTGGTTTTCCTGGCCCTAGCCTCTGCCTAGGGACCCTTGTCCAAGCACCAGGCACCGGATACTTGGTGGCAATTGCTTCTGTGTTACCAGATCTGAAAGGAAAGAGCTTATTGACTGAAACTAAAATCATCTGAAGAAGGAAAGGTAAAAGATCTCCAGTTCCACCCAGTACTTAAGAACAAGACATATCAGGGCTCCACACAAACCACGTGGGAATCATTTGCCAAGATTAATTGTCAGAGTCTTTCTATATGTAGGTGTATATACACATACAGATGTATGTATCCATCTGTAGATATCTATATACCTATAGAGATAGACAATCATTCTTCATTTAGTTGGGAAATTAAATACAAACCATTAGCAAGTATTAACATGGGACCTAAATGATTCATGATTGTGGATAACATTCCTCACCTGTAGCAGGACTGGGATAGTAGAATAAACACTGACTGGGCTTAGAGTCAGAAGCCCTGCGTTTGTGTCCTATCCATGCTGCTCACGAGCTACCTGCACTTAGGCAAGAGACTTCACTTTTCTGAACCTCCATGTCTTTACATGTCATGGGCACGAGACCATGTACATACTCCACCTCACTGAGTTGTTGTGAGGCTCCAACAAAATACTGTCTGTAAAGCACTTTGTGCCATAAAGTGCAATATAAACATAACTCATTATTTGTTATCATCGATGAGACCATGGATTGGGTTGGTGGAAAAAAACCCAAAAACCAAAGACATCAGGTAACACAAAATAAAAATACACAAGCACATGGCTTCTAGCCCTATAAGAAAGGAAGCTGTCCTAACCGAAGGAGAAGAGTTTCTTGTAGAGAGAAATATATCTCCAAGACATTTCTAAAATAATGGAGGTGAAACAAGGGGACTAAAATATGAAGAAGGTCTAGTTTATCTTAGTGATTCAGGGCCTAAGATGAGACTAGTAATAAAAGTTAGCCATGGAAAGAGAAAGACTTCCTTCCCTTTGGCAGCTCAGAGTTTATTATTGTTAAAGCATTCACTTATGGGGAAAAATGAAGGGCTGCAGACTTACGGCCTTGATATGTGGTGATCATGGTTTATCTCAGTCAGGTCCTTAAAGAAGTACATAGTGGGTAGAAGTTGGGGCCCCCATTCGTCCCCGTACATGAACCCACTGATGATAATAGTAAATACTAGGGCTGCATGAGGTAGCCTGCTCAGCTCCCTTACACCTACTCCAACAAAACCTTGAAGTTCATAGCAGACTGAATAAAAATCAAGAAATCAAATAGGAAACTGTAAGTGACTGCTTTCATCCCAGAACTTCACAAAATAGTCAAAAGCCCATTGGTAATATGAGTGAAGACTGCCAGAAAAGCCAGAAGTGCAAGTGGAGATGGGACATATGTAGTCAAGAAGAGGCTTAGGTTCCTGAGGGAACAAGAGTGTAGGGTTGCCTTGAGAATACCTAATGGCAGAGACCTTGGAGGTATTGGAAAAAGCAGGAACAGTGACTCAAGTAAGAGTACCCAAGATCAGAGTGTTTCAGGGCAGTGTTTTACTGTGTTAGCAATGTCAGATAGGATCCATCTAGATCCTTCTAGCTTTACATTCACCATTCTGAACCTCAACAATCAAGGGGCTTCTAACTTTGGGAAGAAGTCAATGCCCAAACCCAAGTGGCTAAGGATGACACTAAGCAGGGGCTGACTATCTCACCCCAAAAGTCCAACAGGACAACAACACCCCAATTTGGGATCTAAAATTGGAGAGATGAGTCAATCAAAGAAAACACCAAGCAGTATATAAAATATATATTGCCAATCTAGAAATTCTTCCAAAAAAAGAGAGTAATTCTGTAACATCTACAAGCAGAGACTCCAAGGAGAAAATGGATTTTCCACAAGGACCACATGAAGACCTAGAAGAAATGAAGCAAGGGATTAAAAGAATGAAATTAAAGCTCTTGATGAATTGGAAGAATAAATAGCTTAGATGAGAAAGTAGTACATTTTATGTCTTTAAAGGGTACTGAGGGAGTAAAATAAGAGAAGTGTTGGGAGTGGATTGGCTATGTTCTGAAGGTTTGGAAAGGAGAGAGAAGAATGAGCTATATTAGTGTGGAAAGGGGGAAGAAGGGGATAGAACTGGCTCTTTTTCATATTTGGGGTACATGAAAAGAAAAGAATATAAATGTGGAGAAAGGATACATCTCACTGTCATCTGAAATAGACAAAGGAAAGTTGAACACATGAATGCACACAAAGAGTTTAGTGTAGAAACCCAAATCATCTAATGGAAACAAATTGGAATAGGGCATTAAAAGGGAGATTAATACCCAGGAAGAAAGAGTTGCAAACTTCTTTATCCTGAGAGGGAGAGTGAAAAGGGGAAAAAAAGAAAATCACTAGAATCAGTTGGAGTGCCTTAGACTGATTGTCTCTTACACAACTGGGGAATGGATGAACCAATCGTGATATATGTATGGAATGAAATATTATTGTGTCTTAAGAAAGGATGAAAAGGACCATTCCAGAGAATCTCGGGTAGCATGAACTGATACAGAATGAAGTGGGCAGAACCAAGGAAACACTTATAGAAGGATGAATCATTATCAAGAAAAACAACTTTGATAGATTAAAGAACTCTGATCAAAGCAATTACCAACCATATTTCCAGAGGACTGATTATGAGACATGTTACCCATAGCCTGACAGTGAGGTGCCAGACACAGTATGAAAAGAGACATATTTTTGGACATGGTCATTGGGTGGACTCATTTTACTTGACCATATTAGGTATCTATTACAACAACTTCCTTCCTCCCTTCCTCCCTTCCTTCCTTCCTTCCTTCCTTCTTTCCTTCCTTCCTTCCTTCCTTCCTTCCTTCCTTCCTTCCTTCCTTCCTTCCTTCCTTCCTTCCTTCCTTCCTTCCTTCCTTCCTTCCTTTCTTCCTTCCTTCCTTCCTTCCTCCCTCCCTCCCTTCTTCCCTTCCTTCATTCTTCCCTTTTTCCTTCTTTCCTTTCTTCATTTTGGTTTTCATTGAAGAAATATTGTGTTAGGAGAAGAAGATGGTTATCAATGGTAATTCCAGAAGAAGGCAATTGAAACATTTTTGAAAGTGCACAGAAGAAAATTTAAGGAACTTTGGAAGGAAGCACAGACTAATTTTTGAAAATAAAGTGTAGTATTTCTTTTATACTTTTGAAAAGCAAGGAGTGTAAAATAGAGATTAATAGTTTCTTAGAGAATTCTAGTTTTGTGTTCTGGTATATATACAGAACTGCTCTTTTTCATCTCAATTCCAGAATTTAAAAATTATAGAAATTAGTATATGCTACTTCTGTGCTTTGGCACTTGTGTTATTTCATAGGATCCTAGATTTAGAGCTAGAAAGGACCTTAAAGGTCATAAAATCCATACCCCTCCCCCATTCAGAGGCAGATATAGTAGATAGAGTGCTGGGCCTGATGTCATGCAAGACCTGGGCTTAGATCTGGCCTCAGACACTTACTAATTGTGATCCTAGGCAAGTCACCTAACCTCTGCCTCAGTTTCTTCAACTGTAAAATGCAGTACTAATTGCACCTCATTCTCAGGATTGTGAGGATAAATGAAATAGTATTGGTAGAGCCCTTAGCATAGTGCCTAGTACATAGTAGGCACTATACAAATACTAGCCATTATTATTATTTCAGATAAGCAAATTGAAGCTCACTTGAGGTTAAATGACTTGGCCAGGGACACACTACTAAGTATCTGAATTGAGATTTGAACCTCCGTTCTTTTAATTCCAAGTTCAGAACCCTAGTTACGAGGTGATCACCTCCCTAACAGCTTAGTAAGGTAGTTTGTGTAGATGTTATTATACCCATTTTATGGATAAGGAAATTGGGGTTCAGAGAGGCAAGATTACAAAGTTAGTATTGGCGCTGGAATGAGAATTTAGGCTTTCATTTTCTTCTCCACTCTCTGTCCAAGCCTCTATATGCTATGCACCTGCCCTATGTTGGTCAACATTTGTATGTTTGGAATCAGGTTAAAATGAACTATAAAGATAGCTCTGAAGGGGAAAAGAGAAGGAGCAGACTGTAAAGAAAAACAGAGGTGGTAAGGAACAATGACAAGAATGCCAGTCCTCAAGCCAGCAGACCCAGGTTCATGTCTTTTTTCTGTCGCCCAATAGCTGTGTGATCTTTGGCAGATCACTCTGAACCTCAGTTTTCTCATATGCAAGAATAAGCACAATAATTGTCATGGCCTATCCCATGAGAAACAGCTCCTTTGAAACTTCACAGCACTACAACGGTAGGAGTTACTCATTCTCCGATATGTAGTCAGAATTCTTAGTAAACCCCCTAGTGGAGATCTATGTAGTAATGACTTACTTGAAAAGTCATCAAGTGAGATTTTTAGGCAACTCATACATGCTGGGTTCTCACCAAAATAGGGTAACTTGGATAATAAGGGAACTTGAAATCCTCTCACATGAGAATACTAGGTTCATAGGTCTAGAGCCAGAAAAGACCTTAGAGTCCAGAGAGTTGAATTCCCTCATTTTACAAATGAGGATACTGAGGTTTAGGGAAGTTAGGTGACTTGTTCAAGGTCACATGGATGCTAAATGCCAGAGATAAGAGTTGAACCTAGGTCCTCGGACTCTAAAACCAGCACATTTTCCATTGAAGCTTGCTACCTCCTATCAGTTGATGAGACAATAAGTGTTTAATTCTGGATTTGAACTCAGATCGTCCTGACTCCAGGCTCTGCACTCAATCCACTGTGCCATTCTGCTGCTCCATTTAAAAACACTGTAGTACAGTAGGCTTGGAGTCAGAAAGACTCATCCTTCTGAGTTTAAATCTAACCTCAGACATTTACTAGCTGTGTGACCCTGGGCAAGTCATTTAACTCTGCCTCAATTTCCTCCTCTATAAAGTGAGCTAGAGAAGGAAAGAGCAAACCACTAGAATATCTTTGCCAAGAAAGCTCCAAATGTGGTCACCAAGGGTCAGACACGACTGAAATGACTGAACAACAAGCAAAAAAAGCCTATTGAGAGAAAGGTAGAAAATAAAGACAAAGTTTGTCCATAGTTGAATTTATGCTTGAGTTAGTTGGTTTTTTTAAAGACCCGTCCTTATTTTATAACATATAAAAGAAAAAAAAGTAGAATTCATTTTCTTCTTCAAATTTAAAAGCTTATTATTAAAAAACCCCACATATACAAATGTGAATTGCAGCCCACAGTAAACACTTAAGCAAAAGAGTTTCAGATACTGAGTTCAAAACTTAAATGACTGCACTTAGAGATGTTTTTCATGGAACAATTTAAACACACTGAGTAAGACGAAGCTTTCATTTCAAAATAACCAAAGGAAATAATTAGAAAAGGAGCAAATGGACTTCTAAGTATATTGGCTAATGTGAACTCTCATCATGAGCTCCATATTCAAACAGAGCCAAGGGAGAAAGAACAAGGATCCTCTTAAGCTGTGCCCTTGGAGAAACAGCTCTCGGTATTCGATTCAATTCAATGTAACATATGTATTAGGTGCCTACACCTAATCTAGGAACAATGCACGAGAAGGTAGAATAAGGGAAAGGTCATTGGACTAAAAACGAGGTTTCTTTGCTCCAATTAGTCATGGAATATGAAATGGAAAAGGAGGGAGGGAATCATTCATTCTCTGCAGAATGAAGCTAGTCTGGCTATCTCTGAGAGTTCTTCCAGCTCTGACATTCTGTGTTTCAAGGTCGTTTACAGCCCTCCATTCTATATTCTAAGGCAATAGCTCTCACTCACGCAGGCACAGTGTTATTCTTTGCCATGAGGGAAGAATGAATGTTGAAGTTGGCAACAATGAGGGGGAGCTGGGACATTGAAACATGTGCACATGATTGCAAATGTGCATTTCATATCATTCCTGGGAGACCCAGACATGCTACGGCAAGGATAATTTGGCACACTTAGCCAAACTCAATCTGCTCATGCTATTTGAGAACCTCTGTTCTGATCCTGTGTAGCTCTCACATTCGAAGTAATGAGGACTATCGCTTCTCAGACATTCCATGTTCTACCTTTCAAGGGCTCTTCTGGTACTAGGGTGAGGTGATGGCAAGATAGAAATGATAGAAGATAGAAACGAAAAGGAAAAAAAAGAGCCATGGCAAACTTTGCTCTGATTAGCTCCATCAAGGCCCAGGATTGATCTCCTGTGCTGCTGAAGGAGGCTGTTGCTGTTTATTCTTTGTTCTCAAAGAGGACCATGACATCAGGAAGATGATGCCATGACTTGAAGTGAATTGGATTTAAGTGAGGGAGGGCTGTGCAAAGTCATCAGCCTCACTTTCTCCTCCTGAGCCATCTGAGTCCTGTGGCAAGATGGGGTGGGGAGCCACACGTGGCCTTCTGGGTCCTTGGATGCGGCCTTTTGACTGAGTCCAAGTTTTACAGAAAAATTCCTTTTATTAAGGGGATTTGTTCTGTGAAGTTTGGATTCAGTCAAAGGGCCACACTTGAGGACCCAGAGGGCCATATGTGGCCTTGAGGCCTCAGGTTTCCCACTCCAGATCATGGCAACTGAAAATGGCCCCCAAGTGAAGGAGGTGAAGTGATATGAGACACCCTTGATGGATGCCATTGACGAAAACATCTCCCCAACTCGGGTTCTGTGGTATAAATATTTTGATCACTCTCCAGGCACATTTGGATGCTTCTCTCACTTGTCTTCAATAAACATGTTAATATTCAGGGGAGGAGTATTATGAGTAAATCATACTAATTCAGTTTGATTCTAATCGAGCACACATTAATTAAGTAGCTAATAGGTATATAGTATTATGGTAGCTTTGAGGATATAAAGTATAATACAGGTTCTGCCCTCAAGGTGCTTACCCTCTTATGGTAGGATAGTAATAATAGCTAACATTCATATAATGCTTACTATGCTATTATACTTATCAGTACCATGCTAAGCCTTTTACAATTACTATCTCATTTGATCCTCAAAGTAACCTTGGGAGGTAGGGGCTATTATTATCTCCATTTTATAGATGAAGGAAGTGAGGCCAAGGATCTTTAAGTGAATTGCCTAGGGTCACACAATTAGGAAGTGTCTGAGGCTGGATTTGAACTCTGGTCTTCCAGACTTCAGGCCAAACACTCAATTCATTGGGCCACGGACGTGTCCCACAGACACAGACAAATATGATACCAGTAATGATGTGATAGGGGTAAAGGAGAGCTCTGGACAGACTGCTGAGAGAAAATATGTGTAGAGAGAGATCATTTTAAGGAAAGGCTATATATTAGAGGGGAATCTAAAATGGGTCTTTCAGTAAGTAAAGGATTTCAGTAGGAGGAGATACGGGAGGAGGAATGCATTCTAAGCCTTCGTGAATATAGAGAGGTGAGAGAGAGTGAGATTGGGGAACACAGAGAGGTCTAGTTTGGTCAGAACGTGAAGGGTGTGAGGAGTGGGCTAGAATGGCAAGGGAGAATAGAGGACAGAATCATTTGAAAAGGGCTAAGGAAGGAGTCTGCACTGTGTCCTATAGGGAATAACATGCTAACTGACAGAATACACAAAAGTTACAGAAGGGAGAGGCAGCTGAAATGTACTAGTGTTAGTAGTGTGACCGTTTTGTTCTATAGATGGGGCATTTAGTGGACATATTTAAGGAGGGAAGGTGCCTGCAGTGTCCCATTAGCTTAGAAAGTGCTATCTTCTCTCCCATCTCTAGCTGTTGAAGCTCCTTTCTTTCAAGACTCCACTCTCATTCTACCTTCTCCATAACCTTGGCCAGCCCAGTATGCCCCAGCCCCAACCCAGGAGAAAGTGATATATTCCCCCAAGTTTCCCGTAGCATTTAGCTTCTATCTCTCCTTTGCTCTTATCTTACTCTCTCTTGGTTCTTAGTTATTAGTGTATATGTCTTTTCCCTATTAGGATCTCAGCATCGTTGACTTTGAACCATCTCAACCAATTGCCTCATTTTACATATGAGGAAACTGAAGCCCTGAAGGAGTATGGAGGGAATGACTTTCTCAAATTCACATTGACAGCAAGCATGCAGCTGGAATCCATCAAATCTAGGTCTTCTGACTCAAAATCCATTGTGGTTTTTATTATGTCACATTAAGGTATGAGGACCTTGTGAGCATGGTCTGTATTACAGCTATCTTTATAATCCTAGAACCTTGCATCTAGTTAATATAGGCTTATTGAATTGAAATCAGAGGTTAAATGAGTTGCCCAAGGTCTCCTAGAAAGTAGGTGGTAGGGCTGGGCCCAGAACTCCAACTTCTATTCTCCTGTTCTTTTCTCTCTACACTCAGTGCTGTACCAGGTATGCTGAAAAATACAAAAGCATAGAATGGTGCATTAAAGAGAACACTGACTTTGGAGTTTGCACAGATGGGCTCACTTGCAAGCTGTGTGATGCTAGGCAAGTCACCTAATGACTGCACATCCCTAACCTGGACCTCCATTTCCTCATTTATAAGATGAGATGGCCTAGGATGACCTCTGCTGTCTTTTCTAGCTTTGGAGTTTTTTATCCTACGATGGTCCCTGCCCTTATATTCCTTATTTTGATCACATTTGTTTTTTTTTCCACAGGGGAAGAGGAGTGCTGAGGTGGGGGTAAAGACAAGGTTAACACACATGGAATGATTACAGAGCTATCACAGATATTCATATATACCATCCTAGGATACAAGGATGAAAGACCATTTAGTCCAATGGTCTCATTTGACAGATAAGAAGAGTGAGGCCCAGAGTGCCCAAGAGATGTTCAACTTTCACACAGCTAATAAGTACTAAAGCTGGAACTTGTATGGAGGGTCTCCCTATTCCAATCCATAACAGATTCAAGTGTAGAGTGAATTATAATTCAGGATAGAAATGTATGGTGCAGACAGCTTAGACTTTGGAAGTCTGAACCATCTGGGGAAACCTGTACACTCAGAGACTGTCATTCTATTCTTAGTCCACATTAAAAAATGAACATGGGGAGTGTGAGAAAGGAAAATGGTGGAATGGAAGCTGACATGGGCCTCACAGACACTTTCTTTCACTCCTCATTACCCAAATGCCTAGTAAACTTCTCAACTTCTTTCTTTTAGAGGCATGAAGTGGTTCTGCTAACAAAACCTCAACATGGTCAGGTACTCTTTGCTTCCCAAGGACCATTAGAACAGTGTCACTGACTTGTAGGAACTCAGGCAAGGGGTAGGCCAATGCTTCCCTGCTTCCTCCACTGCCTCTGGGCACTGTCACATTCAAGCCCTTACCCAGGAGGGAGCGCACTAATTGGGGGATGTTGTCATCCCAAATTCCATAACTGCCTGGAAATAGACGCACCCAAAGACATATTCCAGAATGCCCATTTTAAAGAGTTACTACTGGTGTTAACAGTAGAAAACTTGACATGAAAAACATGGAAGGGCCTCTACCAGATGCTGAATTAAATACTACTAGGAAAGCTTAATCAGTGAACAGGATAGCTTCATGGAGGTCAGTGGGTCACCCAACAGATGAAGTGAGATCTCACTTTCAGTAAGTGGGATTCTCCTCCTCTTAGTGACCTCAAGTTACTGAACCAAGTAAGCACCAAGCAAGCTTCCTATGCCTGTTGAAAGCATTTGCACCTCTGAATACAATGGCCTGCCAACCCTGTTATACTTCGAGGTAGCAGGGTATAACAGGCAATTTGACAGAACTAAATTGAATGACAACAGATTGTTTCTGCCATCCCTTCAAAAGCATCAGATGAGGGGAGAGGAAGAAGGGGGCTCCTTCTGAAATAGCTCCATTCAGTCATACAAGCTCAAGTTCATCTTCCTGATTCAAAGCCAGGATTTGATGCTCCACGTAGATTTACCCCCCAGAGAAGTCTTTCCCTAAATGCCAGAAACCTGGTTCTGTCAACTCTGCAGAGAACCTGACAGCAGATTTTACTAAGTGACTTGGGATTCCTCAGAAAGCAAGGTATTTGTTTTGACAGTGAGATTACAGCAATTGTTTATTCTCAGTAGTACTTAATTATATCCTACGAAAGATGCCGTTGGTTCAAAATTCAGCAGTCTAGTATATTCAGAAATCTTTATCCAGTCTTCCCATGAAGTGAACCATTGATTTTAACATTTTTCCATGAGCTTGGGAGACTCTGAATTGATTGTCTATAGCATACCTGTCTGACCTCCTCTCATCCTAACACTGAAAGCTGCTATTGAAGACCCTAATTGGCTCTTTATTTGAACAATATTAAGGATGCCATCCTCAAAATGGGAACCAGAGTTAGAATTTAGACCTCTCACATGGCTTGTGGACCTATTTGCACTATTCAAGGCTGCATATCCATGCTGAAAGCTAAAGAAACTGACTTTTGACTCCTGCCCTTCAGCACATTAGATCTGGGTTAGTCTCATGGCTAATGTCATCTCAGTGGCTGCATGCGAGCAGTTAGACAGGCTAGCCTGGCCCCTGAGTGAAAAGCCTTCAAGGAGCCATAAGAGAAGGATCAGGGAGTAGTGCTGGGAAACTCGGCCTCACTTCTGGCCCAGCTACTTGCTCATACATCTCAGCTGGACCTGGAAGTGGACTGAGCAGTTAAGCCAGAAAGGGTGAATGAAAGGGAGGAGGGGAAGATGCAGGGGAAAAGCGAGCAAGTCCAAAAAGCCAGAACCTTCTCCATGGGAGCTTCTCTAACTTTCATCATCTTTTAGTGATCACTGTCTTTTAATTTCTTAGAACATTTTGCTTAGACCTTCCATATGATCTTATCATGAAGATATGGATTGGACGTGTGATTTCACTGACATGGGAACTCCTGGACCTAGAAACACCTTCTCTGAAACTTACACTTTTAAAGAGCCCATGGCAGTGACCTGCCCAGAATCCTGTAGTCTATGTACAAGGCTGGAGTTGGAAGCTGGTCTCTCTGGCTCTGAGGGCAGGTTTCTTACTAGCTATTGTCTCTCCACATAATTACCATTCTATAGATAACTTATCTGTGGGTCGGGCTTATTTTCCCTGCTGAAGTATAAGCCCCTCAGGGCAGGACTCACACCTTATTCACTGTCAATAGTTTCTAGCCCAGTGCTTTGTACAGAATATGCTTCTACTCCGGGTTTGATGAGTTGAAAAGAATTGGTGTTCATGATCCATCCCACTCTGACTTTGCCCATGTTTGTCAAAGCTGAGATGCAGGGTATGACTTAGTTGTTATTTTATAATTGCGTATTTTTATATTTATATTTACATGCATTTTATACTTCCAAAAGTCTTTGAAGAAAATCATGAAGAATTTTCTCCTCTGTGGGGAGCTACATAGCTATAGTCTATGGCCCCAAAGGTAATTTAGAGGTTTGTTCACAGTCATCTCAGCCTCTTCATGAGATTCAGTTGGTTTTTCTTTCCCTGTTAGACTATGAGCTCCTTAAGGACAGGTAGCATTCTTCATTAAATTTTGTATCTCTTACAGAGTGTACCATGACATTCTGTACAAAGTAGCGGGTTAAAAATTGTAGACTGAATGAATGAATAACAGCCTTATAGTTTCCTGTCTGGTATTAGCTGGTCACACATGAGTCTATACCTTCTATGTAAATAACTTTGGAAAAGTCCTTAGAACAAACTGCCTAGAGACAACCTTCTTTTGGTACTTAGAATAATTCTCCTATGATTCTTGATCAAATTAAAGCACCACCAGCACACTGGTAAGTGCTGGATCCTGTTTATGCAATGCTTTCACAAACCCTCATTCCAAACTGCCTATATTTTAACTTCCTGCATCACTGGCCAGGCATCATTGGCCATGCATCAGCCTTCCCAGCCCTCCTGAACACATCGGCAGGGTCATCTTTGAACACAGAGGACAATGACAGATAGACAGAGAACATGCTCTGCTGTCACACCTTTTCCAGGGCAGACTTGTCAGGCTCCCTGCTCCTCTGCCATGGGCTTTCTCTCTCATGTGTGTTGGGAAGGGGAGGGAGCTGGGAGTGTTTAGGCTGTCAAGTGACCTGGCACCACATATCCAGATGGGAACTTCAGGTGGTGGATTGCAGATTCACCACTGACTATGGGGCCTGTGTTTGGCCAAACACTTAGGTGACAGAAAAGAAGGGAGGAAAGCTTCTCTCTCCAACTTAGCTGAAGGAGGTATCCTGTTGGGCCCAAAGACAAGAATCAAGTGTCATATTTCTTATTTTAAATAAGAAATTCAAAGAGCAAGTTTTTTGTACGTCTAGCATAGACCCACAGAGGAGAAAGCTGATAGAATATAAAAATAAATGTACAAACTTTAACTGCATGAAAAGGGTCAAAAAGCAATTCAGGTAAACGCGTAGTTTTAGGGGGAAAATGACCCAGGGCTATGAAGTGCTGTAGAACGAAGAATTAAGACTTAAGTTCCCAGAGGCCGAGGAATGCGGAACTTGGCTGGCTATGAAGTTCGGGGGCCCTTTTTGATTTTGGAAGACAATGCCAGCTTTATGACTGAAGCCATAGCTCTATGGATTTGTAACACTATTACTGTAATTCCATACTCTAGACTAGTAAGATATATGCCACTCTTTCCAATCAGATCTTGAGGCCCTGGGTATGTATTTTGCATTGAAACTCTACTTTTCCCTAAAACTTCTAATGCAAACTCAGATTTTACACTCTGTGCCACAATACAGGTTACACATTATAAGGAGGGCTTTGAAAAGCTTTGGGAGTGTTTGCATTAGAGGTGCGACACTACGGTACTTAGTGCTGAGTTTATTCAGGAGCTTATAAACACAGCTTTTCCCTAGAGGGAAGGCTGACTGAACAGGGGAAGGGAGCAGGGAGAGTGGGG
The DNA here is from genome assembly GCF_028372415.1 of Notamacropus eugenii. NCBI lineage: Eukaryota > Metazoa > Chordata > Mammalia > Diprotodontia > Macropodidae > Notamacropus > Notamacropus eugenii. The sequence goes on from NC_092877.1 coordinate 69,224,155, forward strand.
GAGATTCCTGGATTGAAATCAAACTTCAGTGGAATCGGTAACAGTGAATTAGAAACCAGAGAAAACAAAAAGGAGAGAGTGCCAAAACATTTTATGAAATGGGAACATTTCTATCCTTTGAATAATTAATTCAGGGAGTCACACAGGCAAGGGAAAGAAAGCTTAATGTTCACAAACTCTGAGTTTTCTGCCTTTCTTTGTTGGAATAAGAAAAAAAAAACACCACCTAGCCCAAATCTGATGTTTCTGGGGCATGCCTACCTGGTACCGGGTCTCCTTTTGTTTCTTCTGACTTAAGATTCATATAATCTTTGAAATTTTACTCAAGAAAATGACCAGAAAGTCCCAAGTTCTTACCCTGAGGTAGTTGAGGGTGAAGTTAGTCAGCCCCATTCGGGTGATGTTTTTGGACAGCTGCTCCAGCACCTGAGGGTCTTGTGCCTGCAGAGAGAGACATCACTTTATTTCCTCTCCAGTCTTCCCGTGGATCAAAGAACACCCCAGCTAGAAAGAACTGAAGTAGAGAGGAAAGAGCCCTGGGTTTGGACTCTAAGGACCTGGGTTATAATCTCAACCCTCAGGTGACCAGAGATAGGTCATTTCACCTCCATTAGGCCTCAGTTTCCCCAGCTGTAAAATGAGGGTGTTGAACCTATGATGAACCTAAGTCTATGATGCTATGGTCTATTTTTATAGATGAGGTGGCTAGGGAAGGGAATAAGCATTTATATAACACCTATTATGTGCCAGGCATTGTGCTAAACACTTTTACAAATACTATCTCATTCAAGCCTCCTTAAGTGCCATTATTATTGTCCCCATTTTATAGTTGAGGAAGCTGAGGCAAATAGAAGCTGAGTTGTCCATCATCACGTAGGGCTCTATCTACTATGTCACCAGCTGCCTGTAGTGATGAGCAAACTAAAGCCCAGACAGGTGAAAGTCAAATAGCCTAAAAGAGAACTCAGATTTTGCAGCTCAATTTTGCTCACTTTTCATTTCATTATTATATTAATATTTTTAAAATTTAAAGGCATCTTTAGGTAATATGCAGTGACTAATTGGACTACTCCCTCTGCAAGCTACAGTATCAATAGATATGGAGCTGACACCAATACAATTTCTGATTCTTTGGGAAAATAGCATCTAGCCCTGAGTGAAATGTTCCTTTCTCACTGTCTTTAAGCACTGGGTCATTATGGCCTGCCAGGGAACAGACAGATGATTGGATACAATTCTCAGAGAATGTGCCTCCAGATTTGGCAGAGACATATGTTTTCGGACTATGCTATGTTTCATTTCATGGTGATGGTGTTTGTTAACAGCTTGGAGTTAAGTTCTGTATTTGAAAACTTTGCAACTGCCATGAAACATTTTTTTTAAAAAATCTGACTCTCCTACTCACTGAACCCGTTCTGGAAACAGGCAATAGTCAACTGTTTTCATCTCCTAGAATGGTGAGGGGAAGCATCATATCTTCTCAAATGTCACTCCACTTTGAAGAGAGGATGCCAAATTTTGAAGCCCCACCTAAATGTTCTCTCTGGGGGTGGCTGTCATGTTGGTCTAAGGCAGGGGTTCTGAACCTTTCTTGGTGATAGTCCCTTTTCAGGGGTGGGGAGACCTCAGGCTGCAGTTTGGTGAAGCCTACAGTTGAACCCTTCTCAGAATCATGTTTTTAAATGTTTAAAACAAAACACACAGAATGACAAAGGAAACCAATTCTATTGAAAGGCAGTTACCAGAGTAATTTACAAAAACAAGCAGATAAAAATCAAGTTCACGGACCCCAGGGTAAGATGCCCAGGAAAAAGTCTGATTCTGCCTCTGAGCTACTTTATCAAACCTAATTGAGGGGAGATTTCAAGCCAAAGACTTAAGATTGGCTGTGAATGACTCCTGCTTGGCCAGGTTCTCACCCTTATCTGGAAAGATCTCTCTAGGCTGGTATTCACAGCTCCCTGCACATAGCACATGCTCAATAAATATCTGTTGACTTAATTTGATTTGATTTGTAGACCGATGCAACAAAGAGAATTAATGCACATTGAGTTCCAACATCACAGCATCACGTGAAAATGCTTGCCTCAAGGATGACCCGGACTCAAGTTTCATGAGAGCTTTTTAATAAAATCTATAAAATATTTTGCTTACTCTTTCCTTTTCTTTTTCATTTGTAGATAAGAGGTTTATTAGCCCAACTAGGGCAGACCATGATAATGATGAAATAGAATTTAGGATGAAGTGAAAAGAAAGATTGACCAGGGGCAGTCTTGTTTCTAACTTTCAAATGTCAGAGTTCAGGACAAACGTAGGGAACGAACCTCAACAAAGGCAGGGGAATAGGGCTTGTGTAGTCAACAAGGCCAAGGCAAACTAAATATTTGCAGTTAATTGCTTAAGGTGTGAAAACTATTGCAGTTCTTTAGGAAACATAATCTCAGCTCTTCACATTAGGTCAAGTGAAAAAATGGATTACTTACATGCATGGCTAGGATGCTTCGTGGGACTAATTCTCTGTATTGTCTAATGGTAAAGTGCCATGTTTTTATCCTCATGAGATCATCAAAAGTAAACTCCAAAATCAGACGCCCTTCCGTGCATACCTGAAATGAGCAAACAACAAAGCTATTTCCCAAGATACTTTCAGAGTTTCCTCTGTCCATTTAATACAGAGAAAGTCCTTCCTTGTGGGAAGATACCAGAATGATTCAGGAAAAATGAACTGCAATGCCCAGTGCTCCCAAGCATACCCAAAGCTCTTCTGCCCAGGAGGAGAACAATCAGATTACTTCACAGTTAAAATACTACTGACTCAAAAGCTTTACACCCCTTGACCTCATGTATTTGCATTTTAAAAGAAGATTCCTAGAGAGGGCAATGCTTAACCAAAAGGACTAATTCTCAAGAAATCTAGCAATTGGATGGAATAAAGATATTGGTAGTCAGTGGCTACCTCGGTGCCCCCTAAAATCACACTTCATAGCTAATTGACTATTTTGTCTCTGCCAACAGCCCACCTCAGAGGACAGTTTCATCTAAGAGAAAAATATATTGTTAGTGAAATATATTAGAATTTCCTAGATTCTTTGATAGAGTAATGGTTACTGGTTTGGTTTCTTAGGGTTCTGAGTCTCAAACCATTTTTATCCTGTCATTCCTATTTTTTTTTCCTTTTTCTATGCCTAGGTAATCCCTTTCAAACAGATAACTTTGCTATGCATATTTGAATGCCAGCTTATATGATGGTCCAATTTCCCACCCCAACCCCATTTTAGTTTTACTGCTAGAAATGGCTTGAGTAATAATAATAATGTTGGTTGAATTGAAATAATTCCAAGTAATTTATCATTTCACATTCACATTGGGGGTAAAAAAAAAAAAGATAAATAGGAATGTGATCACTGGTAACCAAGGACATTGTATGGCCAAGAAAAATGTGCAAATAAAAACTAACTCATCAGGACACAAGTCTTGCTCATTCTTGGTAATACCATCCTTCATATAGCAAGACAATGCAAGTCTCCTCTCTTCTGTTCAAAGACTTTGGTGGTTCAATAGATGAGGATAACCAAATGGATAACCAAAGATATTTAATCAATTCCACCAGAATGACCAAACTATAAGCTCCTGGAAACAGGGTCCATGTTTTACTCAACTTTGTACCTCCTCCAGGACCTGTCAAAGTCCAAATACACCCAGTAAGAATGGGATAAGTGCTTTTGAACCCTGACTAGCATAATGGAAAAATATGACAGATGTTCAGATTTTGGCCTATGAAGACAAAATTCTCAGTTTATTTATTTTGAAAGTCATCTCCAAAGCGTTGTAAGAATATTATTGATATTTCAAGGGAAAAACCTCTCACGGGGTTCCAATTAGCAGCATCCTTGGGCAATTTTAGGCAGTCAAACAACATGACCCTGTATTTCTTGTTTAGTTGGTCTTTAGAACCCTATGTGTGGGATCCAAGCCAGTGAAGGCTGAGCCTGAGGAGATGGGGATAGGCTGGGGTGTTCTGGAGGGTGTGAAGCCATTGCTTCTCTGGTGCCCCAACTGGCTTATCCCCAGAGCTTCATTAGCAATGGAAATGATTTACTTGAGGTTTTCAAAAGAGTTGCACGGGGATTAAGCCACACAATTCCCACTAGGGTGTTAGTGTGACAGAAGGAACCTGTGGTGAAGGGTATAACAAAAGGGTGGGAGCCAAAGCAGGCAGCAATTAGTGAAATGTCTTTACAAAATAAAGCACAGACATTTGGATGGAATAATCCTCTATTTTAAAGAGAGGGGATTACCGGAAGTTTAAACAAATATTAGAGGAGTTAAATGTCATACTATATTATCTAATCTCTTCGGTAGGCTGTTTGTAAACCCCCAACCCACCCGGGTATAGGTCCTAGTTTTTCTTTCAACTACAACAAAATTTCATGTGCAATGTGTCTATGTGTGTGTGGAGTCTTTCTTCTAAATTACTCAATTGGAGAACAGTAGGGTCAAGTTAAATTATGTTCTCTATTTGCTCTGACATGGTAAAGAAGATGGGGGTCCTTCTTGCAGCAGAAATACACAGACCTAGATAATAAAGGGCTGCAACAAGTCTTTCCAGTACTCACTCCAGTCACAAACAGGCTTGGCACTTTTTCATGACGGACAATCTCAAATTTGAAATCAAGCCAAATATATTTTCCCTGAGTGGGGGTGAGGGGAAATAAGAAAACTGCCTGGATCAGAAGAAAATCTGAACCTTTCAATTTGTTTATAATAAGACCAAAGATATGAGTGAGTGTCCTGCTTCTCTTCTGTAATCTTGCCTGTGAATACCCCTCAGAGGCGCCACTACAACTGGAGACCTCTTTTCATGATACTAAAGGAAACTGAGCACTGGGGGATTTATTTTATATGCAATAATCGCCAAATGGAATAGAGAGAAGTAGGAGGAATATGCGCCTCTCAGGGAGAGGGCAAAAATGGGGCTGCTTAAAAAGAGGAAATCCATCCCCCTCCTGCAGAAAAATTCTGTGCATGGCTCTTAATCAATATAATTAATGTAGCTTTCATCTAAAGTTGCTCCCCCCCCCCAATTTTTCAGGCTGCCTTTTACTTAGAATCTAAAATCAAAAGGGTCCCCAATTAAGAAAACATTTTCTGTTGTGCTGAATTCATGTTACCGCACTGTGAGCTCTGACATTTTGTTTCTGTGGTAACCAAAATCAGCTGATTAGTTGGCATGGTAACAGAAAAGATGTAATCCCAGCAGACACACTCTAATCAATGCCCCCAGCACAGATGGTCTCCGGAGGATCAACAAGAAAGAGGCTGCAGGCATTCAGCATATCACGTGCTAGCTTGAGACTAGGCCAGGAACAAGAGGACTAAAAAAGAACATTTCTCAAACTAACCGGTAGCTTTTTAACCCCTTCCTCCCTGGGACTCATTGTAGGATGTGAATGAGTTTAACGTTCAGGGAAAACAAAACCGTCTAAGGGGCTCTGAGACACTGAAATACTGACTTTAGATGGTGCTGTGTGCAAATGGATGTGTGTGCAAAGCACGCCCGTACAAGTATATCATATGTATATGTGGACTGCACATATACGGATGTGCACACAAAGTAGGCATGATATGCATGCCTGCACAATCACAAGTATCTATGCAATACATATGTACATGTATGCAATATAGCGGTGAGATAGATGTGTATATGCATGTTATATATGCATATGAGTATGTACATACATGTATATATTATGTATGTGTGCGCATATATGTATATTTCTATAATATCCTTCTTTTAAGATTAATTCATATAATAGCTGACTCCTGAATATTTTAAAATTGTTTTAGTTTAAAAGTAACTTAAAACTCATTCATTTCATTTTGAGCTATGGCATGTACCTGCCAAATCTCTATATTAAGTATTTTATATATATACATATATATATATATATATATATCTCAAGATCTCCATAGTCACTCATAAAATATCTTAGTTATCATTGCGGTAAAGATATACTTGGAACGGACGCAGGCACTGTACATGTTAAGAAAGGATGATTAAATCACTGTTAGAGACATCAATAAAATAGTATTTCTATTGAGAGAATTGGGATAGACACCTTAATGGGAAATTCCCACAGAGTTGAACATAGGAAAATTAGTATATTATTATGCATAATAAAGAGTAAAAAAAAGTATAGCCCATAAAATGACAAGGAATATATTTTTATTCAACTGCAAAAATCTATGCCAATTACGTGATGAAGATGTGCAGCATTCTCTAATTCTGATTTTAATGCCTAAAGACTAAAAAGCAAATTCACCCAGCAGAAAAGTCCAGGAATACTGGCATCAATCAGTACTGGTATACTCAACTATAATCTGGATTTCCTTGCTTCTAAACACTTTGAAGCAGGATACTGCACTTACTAAAATCTACTTGTAGCTTTCTTTCTAGTTTTTTTCAAGAGGGGATTTTTTTAAAGGAAAGGCTTTATTACACATATTGAAAAATCCAATTTTAAATTTATCCATAATCTATAATGTGACTGTGATCAGGAAATTGCAAAATGTGCACTGTGCACTAGGGAGTTATGAACTGGATCATGGCAGATTAGGGCTGCTGTGGATTCTCGACTCACCAGTTGACCAAATTTTCATAAGAGTTCCCGGGAACTACTGGGTCAAAAGCTATTCAGGGAATTACCTTTATTGATAGTTTAAATCAGAACAACAGTGATGTTGCCCAAGCATAATCTGCTTAGTAATGTCAGTGATGTTAATAGCCTATAGGAATATTTCCCTACATAAATTTCCTAGTCTCTCACAACTTCCTTTCTGGAAATGAAGTAACAGCTACTTGGCTAATTTTTTTTTTTCCACACCACATTGAAAGGTCATTAGTCCATGGTTTTATGTTAATCACCCATAACATTTTATTACAGGAGGCTGTTATTTTTCTCCCATTCTCCCAGCTCAGATGAAAAATTTGAAAGATTCTGTAGGCAGTTTTGCGACCACCCAAAAGCAAATGAATCTTCATAATTCATAAAAATAAATGTGCATGATTAGCATCTCGAGTAAGACCTCATAGGAAGATGGTGTTTTTCATCACAGTATGGAAGGGTTCATCCCAGTTACAAGCATCATATATTGCCAGTGTATGGGACAATAGGTAAATCTAATTATTTATGCTGAGGTGAACATGGCATGAGGATTCTCATGCTTAGTCAGCATGAAAGTCCCCAAAGTAATTGCCCTAGACTCCTGGGCACAGCACTAAGCTGTAGCATCTCAGCATAGAATCTTAGAGATCTTCTCACTCAGTACATATCTGAATAAAACTGTCTCTTCAACATCCCCCCTAAAATAGTCATCCAACCTCTACTTGAAAACCCCTTTGGAGGGTGTCACCTACTACCTGCCAGAGCAGAGCATTCCACTTTGGGTTTGTTCTACTTGTTAAAAAGTTTTTCCTATTTTGTCTTTTTTTCAGTCTTTCAGTTTTACATGAAATATTATAATATGAAGAAATATGAAAATTTTTGTAAATGAACTTCTTGAACAGGATGAAAAGGTAACTACATTTACAAATATGTTTTAAATGCATAGTGCAACATTTTCAGAGTTGCCAGGGGAGGTGGCATCCACTTGTAACCTCTGCTACCAGGTTGGGGGTGGGAACATGTAGATCACCTGAACAAGGAAATTCTGGGCTGCATTAAGGCTAAACCTTAGATGAGGTGTCTGAGTCAATGTGGGGAGCCTCTAGGAGAGGAAGGGGCATCATACTCCCTAATCAACCTAGATTAGAAACAGAACAAGTAAATATTCTTTGCCCACCAGTCGTGGAGTGGAGTAACCATTGCATTTCCACAGCCTTAGTGAGATAGGGAGACCTAGAAGATTCATTTTGAAAGTGCCTCACTAATGCTGAAGATTTAAAGGTTTTTTTTTTTTCTTTTTGGAGGGTTCACACATGTGACTACATCAGTGTAGGGAGCCCTAGGTGAATGTATTGATACAGATCAACCACTCATCTGTAACTGAAAAGTTGATCTGTATCAATAGATTCTCCTAGGTATCCCTATACCCAGCCAGTATGGAGAAGAACCAGGACTTGTACCCACATCTTCTGGACTCTAAGGCTAGCCTACTATTCACTACAATATTCTACCTCTCCCAAGTTTTCCTTATGCCATTTTTTTCTTTTAAAAATATAATAGATTGTGTATGCTTACTGAATTATCATCCACCTCAAAACAAGGAAGACATAAAAACAGTATGGCAATGTACAAGCAGAGAAGGCTGGCTTTTCTAGAGTGCTAAAACTGTATTTTCTCTAGACATAGGTTCCTAATGTGAATTAAAGGAGCCAATAAGGATGCTAGGCTAGAGAAATGAAACAGGACCTTTCTTCATCAAAGAAATTATGATTCCTGCCCATGAAACAAAAGCCTTCCAAGTACTGAGTTCCTGTCACCTCCAGAGGGTAGGTGCCATGGCTTTCACAAACAAATCTCTTTGCAGAACTGTCAAAACAGAACGAAATGGTGACACGTGATCCCTCGTTCCTTGCTCCCTCTCTACATTTAGGTTACACATTGATGATGCTTGGTTACCAGAAAACCAATAGCATCTTGCTATTCATTGTCATATTTCCTTACCCTTTGGTTTCCCATGTTACTGCTTGGCATCCTATAGTTCCATCATACAAACTAATGGAGAGAATGCATTTCATACTGGCTTTCTCTTCAGTCTCCAAACATCTGCTTGCCTGACTCTTGTCTGACTTTTGCCTGACTCTTTATATTTCTTTGTTCATGAACTTCCTCCCACCAGGAATGGCATCCCTCTCTCCTTTTATCTGCTAATACCTTCCATTAAAAGTATCTGTTTTCTACCCTCCTTTAAAAGCACAATCCAATTGCAACTTTTTTCATAAAGTGTTTTGTGCTCTCCCCCTCCCACTACTTTGTTTTATACCTTCCTGATATGCTTCATAGGCACTCAACTTTGTGTATTATTATTACCTGTAGCCTAGCACAGAAGCCCAAGGTGCTTTATTAAGTGCTCACTGACTGACTGACTGATTGTGTCTTATGCCTTTACTAATGTGTAAGTGCCATTAGGATGTTAGTTAAACCTTGAACCTCTCCCAGCATGTCTGTCCTCTGTATGCCATGGGAGCTTCGCAAACATTTGCAGAACTCGGCAAAATAATATATTTCGGTTTACTTTGCATATGTTAAAAATCACACACCCAAGCTGTGGGGTTGCCATTAATTACATTATTTTGACTTTTTGTACTGCCTTCATAATTGGTTTATACCTTAAAAGAAAAAAGTAATCTTGTGTCTTCACAAGTCTACAGTGACCATTAGTGATTCTGTATGAATGTGACCATGTAGGGCATCCCCAGTGTGGACACTGAGTCCATTAATGCAGATCAACTCTTCATCTAAATTTATAATCCTGGGGCTAGTGGGAGTGGCATGGCCTGTTACAATCTTATGTTAAGTGTGAGTTTATTGCTGAATCTTATGGCCACAACAGATGTAAGATAATATCTGAGGACCATAGATCCAGGGCAGGAAGGGATTTACATATTATCTACCCTGCACCTTTCATTTTACACAGGAGGAAACTGAATTCTATAGAAGAGAAATGACTTGTCCAAGGTCAAGCAGGAAGCTTTAGAATCACTCACTCTTTCTATATGAATTCAGATCTCCTTGCCCGTGTTTAAAAATCTTGGAATACCTTAAAACCTACATTTCTGCATTTCATGAAGCTTCAGTCAAGCCTGGACCAGCCTAAGTTCATGGGAGGAAGCAGGGAGTTACAGTTAATTTGTTTTATTCTGCTTAGTTAAAGTTAACTTGTAAGCTGAGTTATTTTGGAATTTCTGGTTTGTGTATGATGTGTACTTTCCTGCCCTACTAAATACAATATTCAGATCCAAATGAAAGATTTATTTGATGAAGTACAGATCAGGGTCCTGGGAATATTTTAATCTTTTATCTCCAAAAAGGACTAAGGTTAAAGAAAATATGCAAGACAGGGAGGAATTCATAATGGAAGATAATACTAGTAATAACTAACATTTATACTGTGTGCCAGGCACTGTGCTAAGTGCTTTTTACAAATATTGTCGCATTTGATTCTTAGGACAAATCTGAGAAGTAGATGCAATTATTATCCCTATTTTATAGTTGGGGGAACTGAGGCAAACAGAGGTGAAGTGACATGCCCAGGGTCACACAGTTGGTAAACGTCTGAGGCTAGCTTTGAACTCAGGTCATCCTGACTCCAAGCCAGCTGCTGTGTCACTTAGCGTCTCTTATCTCCTCCTGGAGTTTGCCCATGAGCTTTTATGTAACATCACGTTGCCCGCACATCATGCTTTCCTTTTGCAGCCTAAAAAGGAAACTTTTACTTGTTTTCTCCCTTCATTCAGTGTTGACCGTCTCATCTCTGCAGCGCTCACAGAAACGTGAGCATATTATGTGGCCACTAAGTTGGTGAACTGACCAATCACAGAGCTGTTTTTTTTAAACAAGCTATAAACTGAAGCATCAACAAGGTCAAGTAATCAAATAAACAAAAAGGGGATAATGTTTCCCTTCACTTATGATATGCATGCTTTGTTGTCCATCCTTCACTTTTGCAAAGGCTCAACGACATCGCAGGGTGATGTCCTGACTCATGAGTGAACTGGATTTAAGTGAGGCAGAGCTGCACAGAGTCATCAGTCTCATTCTTTCCTCTAGAGTCTAAGAAGTCCAGGATCAAAGTCAAGATGACTGGTGATGACTCAGAATGCAGTGGATGACCTTGGCCCAAGTTCTAAGCACTCCACAGTGCCTGCTTCAGTCATCTTCATGGAATAAATTGTTCCCATTCGTCCACTGACACGCTTGTGATAGATATCCCTGCACTCACTGACAGATTTGAGGTCTTCTGGCTACCCTCAATCTGGTTTAGCCTATCTGCCAGGGTGAGGCAGCTACGTGGCTCAGTGGGTAAGTGCTGGGCTTGGAGTCAGGAAAGCCCAAGATCAAATCTGGCCTCAGACATTTACCAACTGTTTGACCCTGGGGCAAGTCACTTAACCTCTGATATACATGTGTACACGCTATATGGGCATACATATAAGATGCACATGTGTGTGAATATATAAACACTCTACACACATGTATACATATTGTATATACACATATGTAATGAATATATGCATACATATATGTATACATATTGTATATACACATATGTAATGAATATATGCATACATATGTTTTATACACATAAATTATATGATGTATAATAATATATACAATGAATGTATATACACACATAACATATACATATTTATATATGCATGTATATGTGTATGCAGCTGAACGTGAACCCTATTTGGCAGGTGGCATTTTGTCTTTGTGTTTTTACGTATGTGCATATGTACCTAATATATACGTGTTACACTATCTATCTATCTATCTATTTATCTATCTATCTATCTATATATATATAGCTATTATATGTAGCTCATATCCACCATAAATCTCCATATCTGACAATACATGTATATCCATATATATAAGGTATACATACACATGTGTACATAGCCTTGTGGCAGGGGTAGGAAAGGTCTGGAATCCAGAGCCCTGAGTTTGGATCCCATCACTGCTATGCACTACAGCTCTGGTCTCAACTATGTCTCTTAGCAACTCAGTGCCTCAATTTCCTCATTTGTAAAAAAAAAAAAAAAAAGAGTACACGACCTTCAAGTATTTGAAAGAATAACATGAGGAAGAAGGATGCAGTTTCTTCTGTTGGATCCCCAAAAGAAGAACCAGGAATTAGGAGTGGTTATTCTAAAAAGGAAAATTTAGACTTGATATCAGGAAAACCTCCCTAACAATTCCAGCCAGCCATCGCCAACAAATGAAGGTCTTTAAAAAGAGGCCAGAGAAGCACTGAGCAGGTACATTCTAGTGGGGATTGTTTGGGTGGGTGGGGTGGAATTAGACGGTGACTGAAGTCTCTTCCAACTTGAACATACTGTTATTAAATAGCTGCACTGCCTGCCTCAGGGGATTGCCATGGGAGAAAGTGCTTTGTAAGCCTTCAAGCATTATTCAGATATGAATTATTGTGATTCTGCTACATGACATAACCTCTCTTTAGTTGTTGGAAAACTCTTCATTAAGAATAAATAAGAAATCAATAAAAATAGTTCCCCACACAGCCAAAATGTCCATCCCATCCTATTAGTTTCGAGGTTCTTGCATTCTGACTAAACACACGTTCTTTCTTGCACATAACTTATACAACAGAATGACAGTTCACAAAAATTCCAGTCATGTAACAAACAAAAAATTATCTAACCATGTTGAAAATGTTGTAGAATGAGAAATTAGTTCCACATTCCAGAAGAAAATGGTAATTATTATCCTTCAATAAGGCCAGAAAGAAAATGAAAAGGGGGGTAGGTGGCTAAGTATTGTTACACAGACTTTTCTCTTACCTTGGTAAACATGGGTTTTCCATGCTGGGTGACCATGGTGCATTGATCACAATCCACTGTGATTGATGAGTTGTGGTAGGACTCTTTAGAATGCTTAAGAATGTAATACAGGTCTGTCACACCTCCCTCAAAGACGGTGCTGAAATAGCGGGGGATGAGAGTCCTTCCAATTGCTGTGTGGAAAAAAAAATTTAAGTATGTATATTACCAATGCAAATATTAAAATCCACACACTGTGAAACTGAAAAAAATCATTCTCATCTGGAATGATGCATTGGGCAGATTTTTTTTTTCCCTAAAGCTGTCATGTTCTTTTGGCATCCCTATAATGGAGACATGTTTTTCTTTGTGGGTTGTTGGCTCAGTCCTTTAATTTCATTGATGCCTGAAAGTCCCAGTATGGAAACCACTTGCACTGATGCAGAACAGAGACACGTCTGTAATTCATAGTCAGAGAGCTGCCCAAAGCATCAAGAGGTTAAATGGCTGTAATCTGGTCACACAGCTACTATATGTCAGAGGGAACACTTGAATACAGGTCTTCCAGACTTCAAGGACAGCTCCACCATGATGCTTTGCCTCTTTATGTCATTCCTTTGCATATAAGGGTAGCCATCCTCCTCGGATGTTTTTGTGTTGTTGTCGCTGTGCATGTTTTAGCATGACAATGGAAATGAAAGTGGGTTAGAGACTTCTGTTTGCATTCCAGCCCCAACACTGACTAGCTTGGTAAGTTATTAATCTATCCAAGACTTATTTTTTAAGTTTACTTGTTTGTATTTTAACCTATAAAATGGGGGCAATAAGATTTGTAATATCTACTCCACTGGGTTGTTGTTAGAAAAGCAATGTTAATGTAAGTTATTATGTTGTAACCATGGGGGGGGGGGACCAGTTATATTAGGGGTAGTATTTTAAAAAATCTGAGAAAAAATCCTGAGTATTACTTTGGGAAAGGTACATTCTATGTAAAATGTCAGATAAATGAACTGGATCAACACTTCCCTTTTTAGATGTGTTTGAATTCTAGCTGCCCCATCCTATTCCCTTTCACATACCTGCATATTTAGATCCTTTCTTTTTTTTAAGGCAATCGGGATTAAGTGGCTTGCCCCAGGGTCACACAGCTATGTAAGTATCTGAGAATGGATTTGAACTCAAGTCCTCCTGATTTCAGGCCTAGGGCACTATCCTCTGCACTACCTAGCTGCCCCATAGTCATTTTAAAAGTGGAAGTTTCTTACATGTGGACAGAATCTTCGTGTAGTTAAGCTACATGCCCATGAGGAGAGGGTAAGAAAGGAGACCTGTAAATAGAAATTACTCTGATAACTTGAGCCTAGTTTCCAAAGAATTTTATGTAAATTTGTTAGGGAAGCTAACACTTTCCATTAAAAGTATCTCGGCTGGCTTTCCCTAGTTCATAGATTGGATAGAATTGTAGTATGTAGGATGTTCAAAGCATAAGGGACCTTTCTCTGTGCCTCAGTTTCCTCATTCATAAAGAGATGAGGCAAGAGGGTCACTGAGGTCCCTTCAGTTCTTACTTTTTATGATTGTATCCCAGTCTTTCCTTCCTCATACCCTATCCCACATTTTATAGATGAGAAACTGAAGGAGGGGAGAAGACAGAGAGACTAAAGGATTGAGATTGGCCAAGGTCTTAGTGCTAGCTAGGGATGGAGATGGAAGCAGAATCCAGATGTCTTAGGCCAATGACCATTCAATTACTCTAGTCTGTCTTCAATTCTTTTAAGCAGCTTAGTGTGCATTTGAGGGTTCGTGGTACATTAGATTTAGAACAACAGGATCTTAGTGCTTGGAAGGGACTGCAGAAATCTTTTAGTCTGTCCTCTTCTTTCCCCTTGGAGTAACAGGTTCATCCCCCTCCACAACATCCCTGACAAGTGGTATTCCAGCCTCTGCTTAAACATTTCCACTGAGGGTAAGCTCAGCATGTTACCAAGGCAGCCCATTCCCTTCTGAGATGACGTTAATTGGGAGGAACTCCTTTCTTACACTGAGCTGAAATTTGCCTGGCTTTTTCCTTAGAAGAGCATAGCATGCACTTATTTTAGCTGTGACCTGAAGTCTTCTTACACAAAAACTTTCCACTGGCATTAGCAGGAAACTTGCCTGTGTGCAAATCGAAAGCCAGGCTCCAGGAGAATATTTTCTTAAGCATTTATTAAATCCCTCATGTTGACTATCCTAAAGTTCTAGAGGCATACAATGCTATTTAACAGATAAATAAATAAACCACTGGTGATAACGCTCAGGGAAAAAAGTCACTATTTAAGAAATATTTTAATGTTTGAAAACATTTAGTTTTAATTTCAACAAACACCAATGTTAATCCATTTGGTGCAGCTCCACACCTAATTTATACATAGAGACTTACTTTTAAAATTAAAACATACACACACAGGAGAGATGTAGCTATAGGAAGCAGTTTCCTGCACAAGGCTTTAAAAAAGGGTTCTGAATCTGTGGTTCAGGAAATGTGGGTAGGAAAATAGGACATCTTTATTGTCACGAATCTTGGGTTTTCTTCGTAATTCTATGCATCTTCTATTATTTGTTTAATAATATTATTCACAGAAGGGGTCCATAGGCTTTACTCAACTGAGGCCTGCTACGCAAAAAAGGTTACTCTAAAGGATCCTAATTGACAACCTTGTCACAATCTTTTTTTCCAGTCTTACCACACATTATTCCCATCCATACCCTCTATGGACCATCCAATCTGACCTTTTTGCCACTGCCCACATGCAAAATACTATTGCCTATATCCACTCTCTTTTATGTAGACTCTCCCTGGTGCCTAAAATGCACTGTCTTCCTCCCCCATTTTGTTTGTTTTCTCCAATGCTCACCTCCTAGTTGAGGCGCCAAACCTAGCACATTTCTTGGAGAAGTCAGCCAACTAGGGTTTATTAAGTGCCTGTTGTGTACCAGGCAAGGTAGGTACTTAACAAATGCTTGTGGATTTATTGTCTAATTTAAATAGTTTCTATTGGTTAATGTTTACTAAATAACCAATTGGTTCATAAGCATATGCTATATAATATAGTGTCAAGAAAGTGTATTTTAGACTCATTCTTTTTCATTTGTGCCTATGGAGCATGGCTTCCTGTTGTCTCCATATCTTAATATTCCAAGGAGTCATGCCTTTGTCTTATTGGACGATCTCTCCACCAGCACCAGTGATATAGTTCTTATTTCTGGTTAGTCATTTCAGTCATGTCTGACTCTCTGTGACCCTATTTAGGATTTTCTTGACAAAGAGACTGGAGTGGTTTACCATTTTCTTCTCCAGCTCATTTTACAGATGAGGAAACTGAGGCAAGTAGGGTTAAGTGGCTTGCCCTTGGTCACAAACCAGTAAGTGTCTGAGGCCAGATTTGAAGTCAGGTCTTCCTGACTACAATGGCACTCTGGCACACTATCCCCTGTGCCAGTAGACCTTAGTTAAGAAAACTCAATAGACTGTCTCATCGGTGGGATAGTGGGATATAAAATATTGGACCTGTAGTCAGAAAGACCTGAGTTTTAATC
This sequence comes from Notamacropus eugenii, assembly GCF_028372415.1. Classification (NCBI taxonomy): domain Eukaryota; kingdom Metazoa; phylum Chordata; class Mammalia; order Diprotodontia; family Macropodidae; genus Notamacropus; species Notamacropus eugenii. The sequence continues at coordinate 69,240,242 of NC_092877.1, forward strand.
TTATCTCAGGTACTTATTAGTTGTATGACCCTGAGCAAGTCATTAACCTCTCTGTTTCAGTTTCCTTATCTGAAAAGTGGGGATAAGGGGTTGTTTCAAGGATCATATGAGTAATATAGATAAAGTATTTGAAGAACTTTAAAGCACCATATAATGCTAGTTATTGTGATTGTGATTTCATTGTTATAAGGAACTCTTATATGAAGAAGCCACTTATATCAATGTAGGTCAGTTTGGACTCTGCAACTTAATCTTAGAGAGCTGTCTAGCTCATTGAGAGATGAAGGAACTTGCCCAGGGTCTCGTAGCTAGGAGACAGCAGACGTGGCACTTAAGACCAAGTGTTCCTAACTCCAAAGTCAGTTCTCTATCACTGACCCATAGCTGTCTCTCATTACAACTATATCCATCATTATTAATTTCCTAAGTTGCTGTGGCCAAAATAACATTATCTGGTGGTCAACCCTTTGGAGATGACCCTATCCAAACCAAACTTCAGCTTGATCTCCAATGACAAAAATGTAAACTGTCACTAGGCTTTCACTTGAAGCCTTTCCCATTTATTAGGACCAGCGAGAGCTTCCATTCCCCTGGTAGAGCCTTTGAGAACTCAGGGTCACAGCTATGCTGGGATGAGACACTGGAAGAAGATTTTCATGAGAACTGTCTCCACAGTTCACATTCATTTTGAGAAATTCAACCCTATTGTATCAATGAAAGGTGTCATGACTAATGTTCTAAAGAATTATTTGTGCTGTTAAACCTGTGTAACTAGACTCAATAAATATAAATGTGTAACTTAAAATAATGGTGATAAATAATCATATGTATCACCATATATAAGTGAAACTACACGAATTTTTGCACATAAACCACCTCCAGCTTGGAATTAATTACTGCAAATCAGCCAGAATAATTTGGTGAGCTAAGATGTCTATTGATTAGCAAAATGTGTATATATATATATATATATATATATATATATACACATACACACACATATATTTAAATGTAGGATTAAAGTGAAAATACTATTAACAGTAGTATTACATAGGATCTAAGCAAAATTACATTCAACTCAATTAACTGTTGGTGACTAAATCATGCTGCAGTTTATCCATGGCACATCTTCTTTTCAATTTCTTTGTGACATCATTGCTTATTTTAAATAAATCCTTTTCTGGTTTAGCCACCCTTTCAATTTATAGCCCAGCAGGAGCTGGATGGGAAAGAACTTTGTGATTCTTTCACATTAACCCTAAATTCTTAATCACTACCTCCAGCCCAGAAAATATATGAACTAGGTAGCAATTCACCAAGGCAATGTTGTGAGGAAAAAGAATGTTTTGCTTAGGGCTGGTGCTTTGCATCGATGTGAGAGATAATCTTGTCCATTTCCAACAAGAAATAGTGAGCTACTAATGTGATACATACACATACAGACACAAAAACACACATATATACACACAAACATACATATATACATACATACACACATGCACATGTATGTATGGATTAAGGAAGGATGGGATGTGAGAAAGCTGCAATGTTTTGCGGGGTCTCCTGAGTCTTTATAATACAACATAATTCAAGTTCATGAATTTTTGGGGGGGAGGAACTCATGCTGTGAATTCACAGACACACCTTTATTATATTAGCCTGTAAGCTCCTCAAGGGCAGAAATTAGACAGCCTAGCATAATAAAAGTGGTTTATTAGTCTTATTCATCTTGATATTCTCCTTAGGACCCAGCACACTGTCTTCCACAAAATAGGTGCTCAATTAATATTTGTTGAATGAATGGATAAAGACAAAAGCGGCATTCTTGGACTAGTATATGTGATTTTGCATTGTCCACCATTACCTACCAGTGTTCTGGATCATCAAGCGTCACATTAGTCGATGAATGAATTTTATTTTTATACCTGCATCATATGTTCATACCATGGATAAGCTAAATGAAAATACATTATTTATCTATGCACTTAAATTAACCCTGTATCCATCCTTCACTCTCTAAAACAGAACACAGTTTTCAAAGAATCTTGCAGTGTATGTTGCTCATAATAATTGCTGTGTGGGACACTGCAGATTTAAAATACTCAGGGAAAAAAGTCAGAGATGTCATTGCTGTTAAGAAGTTGCCACATTTCATGCATTCCTACCATTACGGAGGTAACAACAGGAGCAATGAAAAAGATGGACTAGTACATGGAAGGTTGCTTAGAATATTGGTTGTGGTCCATACCCTATACATTATTTAATCCTATATTTTTGAAGTAGAAAAGGAAATCATGGAATAAATTATTCAGGAGACAGAAATGTGTAAAAAGTAGTTTAAATAATTCTCGACCTTGTAGGTAAATATCAATATAATAAATAAATAAAAATAAATAATAGCCTAGAAATTACTAAATATTCCCATTCAGAGATTTTTTTCAGGATTTTGAGCTCACTATTTAGGCTAGGCTTCTAGTGAAGGGAGAAGAAAGATTGAAAGATAACAAATTTGGCAGAATGATGGTTTTTTTCAGAAATAATAAACACCCCAAATCAGTTTAATTTCTACCTGTCCCCTTTAAGTTTCTGAAAGACCCTAGGTCACTGTGCCACTGTCTCCTCGGTATCTTCCTCTCCTCTGGGTTTTGTCACTATTAGGGAATAGTCAGATTAGACTGTGTCTACAGAACTGCTCTGTCCTTGTCAATAACATACAGCAACATTCTTCAACTCCTTAGTCAGAGTCCTCCATGATAATATGGCCCCATTTTCCTATTGAAACTTAGAGAATCATAGAATCATGGAGATGTATCCCTGGAAGGGCCCTCAAATCCTCTCGTCCAGCTTCATTGCCAAGTACGATTCCTACCTGGAACATCCCTGACCTCGCAGGGGCTGTTGCTCATCCAGCCTCTGCTTCACCACCTCTAATTGCATCTTTCAATACAGCCCATCCTGTCCCTCTAAATATTAGGAAGATCACACATACACTGTACTTAATTATCTTGTAGCTTTCACCCATTGACTCCTGTTTAGTCTTCTGTGGTCAAGTAGAAAAAACAGAATTCTTGTTTTTATGTGGTAACCTCCCAGGTATTTGAAGACAGCAAGAGAGACCCTCCTAAGTCTCTTCATTTCCAATTCTTTCAATTTGTCTTCATGGGATGTAGTTTCAAGTTCTTTCATCAGCTACCCACTCTGGACATGCTCATGGTTGTCAATGGCCCACCTAAGATATGGCACTAGACCTGATGCAAGATTACGGATATTGTCTGACCAGGACTCAGTATTAGCACTTTCATATCCCCTGATCTGGGTACAAAACTAATATAATATAAACTAAAATAGCACCAAAGGAACTTTGGAATTTCCTGAAGGTAATCTAGCCCACTTTCCTCCTCTTACTACATTCTGGGCCCAACTCATGGTCTATTTCTTCTGTTTCTCTCTCCTCACTCCTTCCTATTCACACATATGTTCATATACAACTGTTGGACAAATTCTCTATGTTTGTCATCTAACTAAATGAATGTTGTAATCTGGGCAACAGACATCCTTCAACTCCTGACATGTAATCTCACATCTCCAAGTGCCTGTTAAACATCTCGAATTGTCTGTCCCACAGACATCTTAAACTGAACATGTCCAAAATGGAAATAATTATCTTCCCACCCTTCCCCAAAACTTCCCTTTTCCTAATTTCATTATTATTATTACTAGCACCACCATCCTCCTAGTCACCCATGCTCACAAGCTAAGTGTCATCCGTGATTCCCCACTTTCTCTCAGATTGCCCATCACCGCCATATCTAATTTGTTGACAATTCTTGTCCATTCTAACCTTGCAGCTTCTCTCATAAATACCACAATATCTCCCTTGACACTGACCCCACCCTGGTGTAGATTCTCACCACCTCATGCTTAGACTTGTCAATTTCTCTTCTTCAAGTGTCTCCCCAGAATACTCAATCCTCCACTCAGCTATCAAAGTGATCTTCCTAAAATTCTGACCATGTCATACTGTCTTATTCAATAAACCCCACTGGCTCCCTGTTACGAAGACCAGATATAAAATATGCTATTTGGCTTTTGACGTCATTCATAACCTGATCCCCTTCTACCTTTCCAGTCTTACACCTCACTCCCTGCCATATACTCAATTCTCCAGCAATTGTAGCTTCCTTGCTACTTCTCACATAAGACATTTCATGTCCAGACTGAAATCTCAAGGGTTGTCCCTACACCTAGAGTCCTCTCCCTACTTATCTTTGCTTCCTGGTTTCCCTGACTTCTTTCAAATCTCAACTAAAATCTCACCTTCTGTAAGAAGCCTTTCCTGGTCCCCATTACTTCTAGTGTCTTTCCTCTGTTGAATAGCACCAATTTATGCTGTACATATCTTGCTTGCACATGGTTGTTTGCGTGTTATCTCCCCCATTAGATTACAAGCTACACTGCTTCAGCTGTTTTTCATTGCAATCCCAGCACTTGGCATAGTGATTGGCATATGGTAGGTGCTCAATAGATGTTTCTTGACTTTACTTGATTTTATCTACTTAAATGTGCCTGCATGTATATGTGTGTGTGCGTGTGTGCATGTGTGCAATTAGAACAAACTTTTTTGAGTGGTCACGGATAATTTCCCAAGAGTCTCTGATTTATTTCAAGACTTACTGTAACTAGCTCAATGTCATACACAAATAGAAACATCTCCTCAAATGTTTCCCAGAAACAGAGACCCATCTATTTAATGTCAATATTCTACCAGTGTTGTCTGGCTGTGGAGTCATGGAACACAACAGTCTTCAAAGATTTAAAAATGAGTCACACACAGAAAACAAGAGAGAAGCTCATGGTGGATCTGAGAAGGTTGCAGCATGTAACAAATAAGGCAGTTTTTAAAAAGGGGCAGGGGTGGAGGTGGTGGTCACATAATCAGAGAAGGCTATGATAGTCAATAGGTCAAGGACTCTAGTGGTATTCTCATGATGTCAGGAGAAACTGAAGAAGACCCCTGATATATTAGGTTGATTCCCTGTGCCTAACTTATGGAAGGACATGGAGAAGAGGCATAAAGGATAGCCTGGCATGGATGGGTTACAAGTTGCATCATGAGAGGGAATATACAAAGTGATAATTAATCCATTTGAGTATTTGAATAAGATCTCATCATATCCCACTAATTCCTAAGATCTTTTTTTTCATAAAATCATGAAATCTTGGATTTAGAAGGAACCTCAGAGGATAAACAGTCTAATTCCTATATTAAAATAAGAAATCCCTTCTCTATAATTTCCAAGCTCCAATACTTTATCTCTTATGTGAATACTTCTAGTGAGAGGACATCACTATGTTCCTCCAAGCTAGCCCATTACATACATGTTCAGAATGTTTTAATGATTAGACAGCTTTTCCTTTTGTGGAGTTTAAATTTACCTTGATACAGCATTTACCCCTTGCTTCTTCTAGTTTTGTCTTCTAGGGTCAAATGGAACAAGTCTAATTCTTCTTTCTTTTGACAGCTCTCATACACATGAAAATTATGACCATATCTCCCCTAAGTATTTTCTTCTAAGTATCCCGATTCTTTTAGCTGATGGCCAAAGCCTTTTACCAGTCTGGTTACCCTTTTCTGTAGTATCTCCAGCTGATCAATCCCCTTTGAAAAGTTGACACAGTACCAGAACAAAGGAGAACATGGCTATCACTTCTCCTGGTTCAGGAATTCTTAACTTTGGGTTCATGAACCTGGTTTTCAGAAATATATATTTTGATTACAGTATTTCAATAGAATTGATTTCTCTTGTAATCCCATTAATTTTGTTTTATGTTCTTAAAAACATTATTCTGAGAAGGGTTTTCAACAAATAAACAAAAAAGTTAAGGAAGGAAACAAACATTTGTTGAGTACTTACTATGGCACCATACTAAATATCATCTCATTTGATCCTCACAACAGCCCTGGGAAATAAAGCTTATTATCATCTCCATTTTATATATGATGAAATGCAGACAGCAGAGGTCAAGTGACTTGTCCAGAGTCACACATTTAGTAAGTTTGTGAGATCAAATTTGAATTCAGGTCTTCTTGACTCCAGGACATGCAGTCTATCCACTGTACCACGCACCTGCCTTTAGTTAAGAACCTCTACCCTATCTGGACACCACGTCTCTCCTAATTCAGCCTAAAATTGTGTTAGATTTTAGATATCACTTCACACAACTCACTCACGTCATGTTTCACAGCACTTTTTCAGATCTTTCCAATAACCTATCTATCTAGATCCTCTACATCTTATATTTCTGAAATTGATTTTTTAAGTCAGCTGTAGGATTTTATACTTATCTGTATGACACTTCATCTTATTGTAGTCTGCTTGACATTCTGGCTTGTCAAGATCTTTCTGAATCCTGACCCTATCATCCAACATGGGAGTTATTCTTGGTAATCTTTTGTTATCTCTGAATTTGATGAATGTATCACCTATGCCACCATCCAGGCAACTGAAAAAACTGTGAAGCAACACCAGGATATACATGCACACACACACACACACACGCACATATATATGTGCGTGTGTGTGTGTGTGTGTGTGTGTGTGTGTGTGTGTGTATATATATATATATCTCCTTGTTTCCTTTTCAAGCTTCTATCAAGATTGCCCTCAATATGTGAGCAACTTTTTTCTCATAAGACCTTATAGAGATGGAAAAGTAGTCATATAGGTCCATAATTGTAGATTTATTTTTATCTTTCTTTTGGGGAGTAATAAGGTCAAAGAATTTTTCTAAATACTTGTCATCCTCTCTTTTTTCAAATATATTGAAACTTGATCCTAAAATCACTTTCTCTGTGTATACATGGTCTAGCGCAGTTGTTTTTCCCTTCACTGTTCTTTAGCACCATTTCCACTTCATGCAGGAAATTAGGAACTATAAGGTTCAAGTCCAAATGTGATGGTTCCATTGTCACTGAGAGAGAAAAGAGTTTGTTATAGAATTATTGACATATTTTTTCTACTTTGCATATATTTGTATTTACTTTCAACTTCCATCTTTAAATGCCATTCAGGTGATTTAACTTTGTTAGGTCTTACACCAAACTTTCTGTGCTTTTCCTTCCATTACTTTATTCTGTTACTTTATGAGGCAGTTCTGCTCATGATCTTCTACCATCATTCCCTGCAACCTTTTATAAATGAGTTTATATTCTAAAGTAATATTTGGAATTGCTCTTGGCTGCTTGCCCTTTCCACTTGGCAAAGCTATTGAGTGTTTTTTTGGCTGATGCAGATTCTAAGGATGTTTTCTAAGGTTCCTCCAAAAGAGGCAATGCCATGTCTTTTAAATTTCCTTAGTACAAGGTTCTTGATTTTTTGTGTGAGTCATGGACACCTTTGGCATTCTGATGAGCACCAAAAGTAACAATGATGTTTTTAAATGTGTAAAGTAAAATACACAGGATTACAAAGGAAGCCAAAGGTTAGTGAAAATGAAGATGTAATCTTCTTGGTTCCAACTTCACAGACTCCAGAAATCTATCCATAGGACCCTAGGGAGTCTATGGACTTCAGGGAAATAAGCCTTGACTTAGAAAGTTGTGATGATATGATCAGTGTTTGTTCTTTCATCTGTTTTTTCATTTCTCATGCTTAACAGCTTGGTTGAAGGGATCAAGTTAGAGATGTCTCAGTTGTGTACCACATCTCATGTTTGTTTTTTCTCCTAATTTGGTATTGATAAGTGGTACAATTATATATAGACAGCTGATTTTTAAATTGCCCCCATATAAGAGAGCCGACCTTTCTTGTTCATTCAAGTATAGTCAATTTTATTTTTGTTAATATTATCTGATGCTTGCAATGTCTAATGCCTCCTGATACTTTTTGTCAAAGAAAGTATTAATAATATGCAGTATAGGGCTTTTATATTGTCGATTAGTTTTTGGTTTCTCATTTCTTACTCAGAATCATATGTTGCAATAAATTTTTCACTATTTTCTATTCCTACCTTTACAACAAAGTCATCAAGTATCAAAGTGTATGATTTGATTTGGAAGATATTGGGTTTTCATGGAATTTCTGTACTTCACTTTCTGGATTGGCAAATAATCTTCTATCATTGTCATAGAAATTTTTTCTCCCTGAAAATGCTTATCAAAAACATTACAATATAAAATGGCTGAATGTCCCACTAAATGCTGTTTCTTGTTGTTTTTGGATTCATAACAAAAGTAATTCCCTCAGCTCTGTTACTTGCCTCTCCAAAGGCATCATCCTTCCATTTAGTTGAAACTTTGTTTCCTGGATATATTTATAGTGAGAATGTCAAGTTTGATATGATTCAGTTTCCTTGGCAGTGTGTGCACTCATTCATTCCTGGACAAGGACCTCACATTTAGAGTGCCAACAGTTAAGTTACTGTCTTAAAAGTGTGGGATTCTTAGCACTCTCTGTTCTCTCTTCTTCCATCCTGCCACCATCACTGCAGAAGAGAAGAAGCTGGCCATATAGGGCTGAGGGAAGTTTTGCATGTTTTTTGTTTGTTTTGTCTTATGAGTTGCAGTTGCCAAGGTCAAAGGATTCAATACCAAAGGGCTAGCCTACTGTTGGTCAGCCTTTTCATACTTATCTACTCCGGACCTTGGGAAAAAACTTGTTGACTAGCAAATACTTATTAAATGACTATGATAGACCATCACTAAGCTAGACAATGGGGTATTAATACAAAAGTCAGATAGCCCCTTCCTTAAAGGAACATACATTCTGTTGGGAGGAAGCAACATGTTCAAAGACAAGTAAAGACGTCTCAAGATATATAAAAAATACACATGGAGGAGAGTGGGCACTAACATTTGGGGGCAATCAGGAAAGGCCTCTTGAAGAAGGTCACGCTTGAGTTGTTCTTTAAAAGGAAGTAAGGTTTTCAAAAGCAAAGATGGGGTGAGACAGTATTTCAGACATGGAAGACAGATTGAGAAAGACATGCAGGTGGGAGGTGGAATAGTATATTAGGGACTGTTATAAGCATAGGATTGTAGTCTGCAGCCAAACTGTCCATGTCTTTAAATAAGAAACAGGGAAATTTGTCAATGGGAAGTCACTAAAACTTCTTGAACAGAGGAATGCTATAGGATAGTCTAGTATCACCTGTGAGAACCCAGGGCCCCATTCTGGCCACCATAAGACACTGGAGTACGATTTGTGGTGCTGTCTTTCAAGATACTTTTGCTTACATGAAGGCATTCTGATTTCTACTCTCTGGTAAAACTTCTGTTTATTTCTGGGTTTTAATGGCAAACAATTTCAAATAGTGGATGAGATTATCTGTGATGATTAGAATTTTTTGTAGAAAGAAGGTATAACTCCATTAATGTATTATTAGTTAACACTTTGCAATAATTTTACTAATGATCTTCTATCTCATTAGCAAGGAAGTACCATAACAAAGAGATTTATGTCTTCAAATAAGACAAAGTTAATTATAATGGGAATAATTGATTATTATGAGTTGTTTTATTTCCTTAACTTGATAACTGATAAGCTATCAGGGGCTGGATGGTATTAACTACAGCTCAGCTAAAACTTCAGTACACCAGAAATCCACAAGCAAATTTAATTACTCAAGTTTATAATGTGCTCATAGGATTCATTAAACTCCACAGGGTCATTTATATCTAGAAATCAATAAGCACATTATGCAAATATGCAAATGTGGGCGTTTCTATTGTCAACATAAACAATTCTGATGATTTAATTTATGGTGAATAACCATGTTAAGTAAGGAAACAGAGGATAAGACCAGACTCAAGTGGGGAGGCACCTAGATCACATTAGGGAGTAGGTGTGGTTTTTTTAAAATCTTAGCGCAGAAGGGATAGGTTCAATGCCAACTTTGTTTTCAAGAAATGATCTCCTTTTTGCTTTACTTTTTGAGTCTTAGTTTGGTACTTGCTTGGCTAAAGTGTATGTCAATGATATACTTAAATTTTTCCCTTTGGTTTCTCTTTTGCCATTCCCAACCTCTGTCTGCTCTGTTTTTATAAGAATATATTACAATTATATATTATTCCCACTAGACTCTCTGAAGGCAGGGTCTACATCTTATCCAAACTTTATATGTCACATGGTATCTATCACAAAGCTCTGCACATAGTAAGTACATAATCATTGTTTGTTGAATGAATGAAAAGTTATAGAAACAATCAGAATTCAGAAAAAGGAGAACTTTCCATGGGCTGAAACACTAAAGGAAGGAGTTAAGGCTTGTTCTGAGTAATGTTGGCTATAGATGGTGGAAAGATAGTGGTGGGGACATTCTGTTTGATGAACCAGTATAAGAACAGGTTTGAAAGTAGGAACAAACATGGCCGGTATTGAGGGTGTATTCAAATAGAAGACTATTTTGGCTAGAACAAAGAATTTGTGTTGAGGAGTAATGGGAGATAAGCTTGGATACTTTTTTCAATATTTCAAAGATTAATAATTTCATGAGACTTTACTCCACAAATGTAGACTACAACCTCCCCACTCCTTGGTAAATGGTTCTTGTGGATTGTTGAGGCTGCTGAAATTCATCACATGGTGATCAATCTTTGGAAATGAGCCTTTCTGTACTTAGCAAGGCTGATTCTTAGATGATAGATACACAGTCTCTGAATGGGCCCAGATTCAGAGTCTATCACTTGGCAGAACTCAGAGCCTCTATTTTATTAGTCCAAACTTCAAGATTTCAGGGTAACCTTCATGATCCAAAGTGGACAGATCTTATGGAGGATGCCCCATTGCACTTATATGGTACTTTATAATATTAAAAGCCCTTTATATAGATTATTTAATTTGATCAGTTAATCAATAAGCATGTATTAAGCACTTATTATATATTGAACATGAGGCTAAGAGCTGAGGATGTGAGAAAAAAGTTTTTGTCCTCAAAAAACTTATGTTCTATGGGGTAGACAACATACATGCAACACACATACACACACATACAAGACAAAGAGTGGATGGAAAGTAGCCTTAGAGGGTAGGATACTATCAGCTGATATCTTTACAACTCCAGAGCAGTAATATAGCTAATATTTTCCTCATTTTATAGAGGTCCATTAACTTGACTATAGAAATACAATTAGCAAACAGTGACGCCAAGGGTCAAACCTCCATGTTTTGATCACTATTTCAGGGAGCTTTCTACTTTTCAGAGCTGGAAAACTAGGGATCTGGCAAAGGTAACAAACAAGATAATAAAATTTTTTGGTGAAAAAGAGAACAACTCTTGAGAAAACTATTCATTCCTTAGAGCCCTTTCACCTAAGCACCTAAACTTGTGTCATTTTCTTGCTTATCTCAGCTCAACTCTTAATGGGAATCTCTTGGAGAGTGACTCATCTCAGGGATATTTGAAATGAGAGTAGAAAACATACTCAAATTATTACGACCAATAATGTTGATAGGTAGCATTTATATAGTGTTTTAAGATTTGTAAATTGCTTTACAAATATTAATTCAATTAGTCCTCACAACAACTTTGTTATTATCCCTATTTTACAGATGAGAAAACTGAAGCAGGCAAAGTTTAAGTGACTTGCCCAGAGTCTCACACACAGAATAAGTGTCTGAAACTTGAATCCTGTACTTCCAGAGTACAAATCCAAAGATACTCTACCCCCTGCACTACTTAGGTGCCCATAAAAGAATTATAATGAAACAGTTCTCCCCAACACCCGTTTTCCTTAACCAAACAGATTTAACATAGCATTTTGGAAAATGGAATGTCAAACCTGATTTAGATACAAAATTGTAGATTCACATAATATTAGAGTTGGGAGTGAATTTAGAAATGATCTAGTCTAACTCTTTCATTTTACACATGAAGAATCTGAGGCCATACAAGTGGTGTGACTAATTTAAGGTCACACATAGTTGGTGGGAGATAAAAGGTTTCATGATTCCCCAATCCAATACTCTTTGCGTCATACCAGGACACCTCTTAATGTTTAGTTCTCAATTACCAGTAAGGCCAATTATAATGTTCATTCAGGGACGTAAAGCAGGGGAGAAAACCAATGAATTATGGGTCCGTAGCTGGAATTTCCACATTTGAATGTTAGAGTTGGGATAATTATGGCTTAGGGACTAATCATTTAAAAAGATTCATTTCTGGATTGGAGCTAATTTTGAATTTTACAAGTCAAAGTATCCCATCTGAGACTACTTAGTCTTGATTCATTTCTCCCTTAAAGTATTTATGTGCACAATCTATAAACATGCAAACTCCATAAACAAAAGCACGCTGCTTTTAAAGAAAGGATTGAGCTTGAAGACCACAGCAGAAATCCATGGGTATTTTTACAGGGAAGTAAAAATCCTTGCAAATGAGAGGGAGCAAGAAATGGTTAGCTTTACTTTCCATGTAAATGTATAGGGGATTGTGCATCTAACCCAAACTTGCTTCTATGTGTCAATGAACTGCCATTTTTACAGGGAATTAAATGGTACATGGGGTTGCAGGCCATATACTATAACATGAAACATGTAGCCACCAGACAAAAAGTTGGATTAAGTCATCTTTGGGAGAAACCCATATCTTAGCTGGTGGTTTTCAGAGATAACTGTGATTTTAGTATTTGGGAAAAACCGCCAAAAATTCACCCAGATTCTCCGCTTTTCTTTGCTAAACAGTGCCAGATTGAGCCCAAACCTTCTCCTCCCAAATCCACATTTCCCTCTTGGTCTCCGTTTGCCTGCCCTTCAGATATCTGGACTGGAGAGAACCTAGTGGATACCAAATTTTCCACTTTTCAATCATGCAGTGTTAAACTGAGAGTCCCAGAATTTTAGAAATCAAAGGAACCTCAGCATCCATCTAGCCCAAGTTGGACCCAAAGAAATATCTGCTAAAACATACCCCACAAGTAGGCAGCTGGTATCTATCTGAAGAGCTCTGAAGAGGAGGCACTACTTTCTAAGGCAATTCATTCCATTCTGGAACAGTTCTTCTTATTAGTGACTACTGACATTAAACCCTGTCTTGTCTCCTTGCAACTTTCATTCATTGTTACTATTTGGGACCAAATGGAACAAGTTTAATCTCTGTTCCACATCAAAGTCTTTGAAAGCAGCTATCATGTCTACCTCCTCCCCTCTAGCCAAGTCTTATTTTCATTGGTATATACATCTTCATTTCCTTCAATCAATCCTAATAGGACATGGATTTCAAAGCCTGTCATCATTGTAGTTCCCTTCCTTTGGATGCTCTCCAGTTTAGGATAATGGGATTGCAGAATTTAGTCCAGCCCTCTCATTTTATTCTGTTTTTTACAATAACATTTTATTTATTTATTTAAATGTTACTTACAATAACATTTTATTTCTCCTAATTAAATTAATTTCCCCCAACTAAAAAAATTAAAAAAACAATTTTTTAACATTTCACTGTTTTTTTTTAATTGAGTTTCCAATTCTATCCCTCTCTGAGATGGTAAGCAGTCTGATATAGGTTTTACATGTACATTCATGTAAACCACTTCCATATTGGTAATTTTGTGGAAGAAAACAAGGAAAGGAAGGAAGGAATGAAGGGAGGAATGAAGGAAGGAAGCAAGGAAGAGAAAAATAGTAGACTTTGGTCTATTTTCAGATGCCATTAGTTATTTCTCTAGAGGCAGATGGAGTTTTTCAACACCAGTCCTTTGGAATTGTCTTAGATCACTGTGTTGTTGAGAATAGCTAAGTCATTCACAGCTGATCATCAAACAATATTGCTGTTACTACGTACAATCTCGTGGTTCTGCTCACTTCACTCTGTATCAGTTCATGTAAGTCTTTCCAGGCTTTTCTGAAATCATCCTGCCTGTCATTTCTTATAGCACATTAGTATTCCATTACAATCATATACCACCACTTGCTCAGTCATTCCCTAATTAATGAGCATCCCCCTCAGCCTCTAATTCTTAGGCACTACTAAAAGAGCTGCTATTAATATTTTCATTCAAATAGTTCCTTTTCCATTGTAAATCATCTCTTTGGGATACAGACTTAGTAGTGGTATTGTTGGGTCAAAACAGTCCTCTCATTTTACAGATGAAGAAACTGGGGACCACAGAAGCTATGTGAATTACACAAGGTCAATGCTCTTTTCTGCCAGAGATGGTGGAACATCTACAAGGAGGAAGCTATCCCATAAGCAGCACAGTAGGAAAAAAGAAATGAATTAGATTCAACAGATTTGGGTCTGAACCTTAATTCTGACATACACTAGTCTGAAATTTCACTTCTTCAAGTCATAATTTACCATCTCTATTTCTAGAACCTTCCCTCTGTTGATTATCTCCAATTTAACCTGGATACAGATTGTGTACATAAGTGTTAATGTGTTGTCTCCATTAGACCGTGACCTCCTTGAGGTCAGACAATATCTTTTACATTTCTTTTTGTCTTCAATCCTTAGCATACTCTCTGGAATATAGTAGGTAAGCATTTATTGAGTGACTGACCTATCTATAAAAAGAAGATAATGAAAACTTGAATTCCCTACCCCAATAGGGTTGTTATGAGGTAAATACTTTACAAAACTGAAAGCCAAACAGAAATTTGAGTTGTTACTTTTCCTGCAAAGGATGGGAGGTTGGAGCAGTGATATCTAAGTGACTTCTAGTTAATCAGTCAGCAAATATTAATTAAGCACCTACTGTATGCCAGGCATCATGGCTAAGCATCATGGATGAAATGAACTATACATGAAAGTCCTTGATATTAAGGAGTTCACAGCCTAAACTCTCCTTCTATGGAGCTAGGAGACTATGAGATTTTTCTAATCAAATTCCCCAGTACAATTCATGCAGGACAATCTAAACATTTTATGAACAAGACCCAGAAATCGCCTATTGAAAAGATTTGGGAACGTGGAAGCCTCTCTCTGTTCAACAAACTAAGTCTACTTCATGTGCCTAACATTCATAGAGTCATAAAACAGACGGGCCGTATAATCAATTTATAATTCTCTGCCCTTCTATTCTTTGTATCTCTCTCTCAAGTCGGAATTTTTTTTCTTTCTTGTTCTACTTTGCATTTGAATGAATGTACCTACTTATCATCTTCCCTTAATAACATCTCTTCAAAATTTTCTCTCCGTCCAGGTTTTGTCATTGTAATAATTTTTCATTCGACAGAAAGTGTATTGTAGCTATGCGGGTTTGTGGCCACTGTGGGAAAGAAAGTTTGAAAGGCAAAGGCAACGAAGTTATCCTGATCTTTGTGACAAAGTACTATCACAACAGAAGCCTGGCTGGGGCAGCAATGACAAAAGGTAAGACCATAAAAATGATGGAAATCAGGAAGGACAGGCACTTTAGAGAAACAAATACCTTCCATGCAAGCAGATAGGGCAAACACAACGCTGAAAATGCTACCCGGAAAAATGGTTCGAAGAAATAAGGACAAAAACATAAAATTCAAATGACAGCCCAACCAAGGGAGATAAACCAGAGGCAGACAAATAATACAATTTTACTAAATCAAGCAGACATCTCCCCTTTGACTTTAATTGACCTCAGCAGGAATATGAATTGTGAGCTACGTATGGTAAGGGTAGGATAAATCCAGGAAGAAACGGATCGTGGCTCGATATTATGATCCTGCTGAGCCTCACAAGTTTCTTTTTGTCTGGTGACATGTGGATTTGAATAGAAAATAGCTATAGACACATTAAATATAATACTACAGAATAAAGAGTGGCTGGTTTGATATCTTGCAGAAGGAACACTCTTTTCCAGCATCATGTGAAAGATGCATGAGAATCTAAGCTCCTTGAGGGAAAGGACCCTTTAGTTTTTTCCCTTTATATACTCAGAAGCTGGCACAGTGCCTGGTGCACAATAAACACTTAATAAATGGTTCTTTATTATCATTCTTCAAAAGACTATGTGGGCCTTCTATAATATTCCAGTGTCTGGCTCTTCATATATATTGCATCCAAATAAATGTCAATTTATTGTAGCTTCTTACAGAAGAACTTTTCTTATATTGAGACATCAAGAGAGTGCATCAAGAGGGTTGGATTGGGAGTCAGTAAGAACTGAGTTCAAATACTGCCTCAGACACTTACTGACTGTGTAATTTCAGGCAAGTCACTTAACCTCTGTCTTCCTCAGTTTCCTCATTTGCAAAAACAGGTATAATAACAATACCTACCTCCCAGGTTTTTTGGGAGGATAAAATGAGACAATATTTTTTTAATGCTCTTGCAAATCTTAAAGCTTTTTATAAATGCTAGTTCTAGCTATCATCATTACCACCACCACCACCATCACCACCACCATCATCATCATTGTAGATTTGTCACAGAAAGAAGAGTTGGGAGAATTAAGTTGAGATTCTGGTTGGACAATGAATGGCAAGTTGAAATATTTGGGAAAATTATCTAATATCTCACCTCTCAATGGTACATCTATACATATAGACCAGCAACATAGATCTGTCTTTCCCAGGATTGTTGAGTGTTAACTAACCAGTAAATTATATTAGTAAATGAAAACAATACCCGAAAGAGAATCGTCAAATGCTGACAAGCCCAAAAGAATGTTGGAGTCTTTTCAAAAGATTTTTTGATGTTAATTATACAGAATTGCTTTTGGATAGCCATAGACTTTACTGTTTTAACAAAGTAAGAGGTAACATCAGATACTGGCCAGAACATTAACATTCATGTCTATTTTTATATACACTCATTACATTCCTCATTAGAATGTAAGATATTTTCAAGGAGAGATTATTTTATTCTTTGTTCTTTTATCCCAAGAGCCTACTGTGGTGTTTGGCACATAGTAGGCACTTAAAAATATTTTTTGATTCATTTGGGAATTTGTAAGAGATGAGAGATTTAAAGACATCTCAGCAAAATCCCCAAAATATTTCCCTAAACCATAAGGCCACTGTGAACACGTATGGATTGATAACCCATGTGATCATCTGTGCAGCTTTAGGCAGTGGGGATATGAACAATATCTCACCAGTGGATAATATCAGTTGTCAGGCATATGCTTTATAACACCCAGAACTCGTTCTTGTTTTTGCAAGCTGCTGGTGGATATCTTTGATTTCCTTTTCTGCTGCAAAGCATTTTAGAGATTTTTTTTTCTTCTTTTACCATAGAAGTTAATGGTAGGGAAAATTAAAAAAAGAAGGAACTCAAGACAGCGGACAGAATCATCAGGAAAAAAGCCGCTTATGTACATCTTTTTTTTTAAAAACTTCTGAAAGAATTTTAAGTCAAAGGCTTTTCTCTCTGGAACCAAGACAGAAAGGCTGTGTAGAGCATAAATGTGTTGCTTTTGCTGTACTGACTGAATAATTGTCAGTGTTGGGTGGTGAGCTACCATCTGAGGGGGCAGGGCTGGCAGGAGGGCCCAGAGGCCAGCAGGTGAATTAATTAGGTTAGCGATATGGCAGAGCAGGTCTACCCTGTATAGAAAAAGAACCATAGCGGAGACATCAATCACCTCAGGAAGGGGCATATGAAAAATGGTTATGCAGGAAGAAATGGGTGGGAGACAAGTTTTGAATACATAAGTTAGGGCAAGTTAGCAGAGGGGGCAGGGAATCTATGCTGGGCACAAGACAGAACACTGGGCTGAAGGTGGAGGAACAGATTCACAGTGATGGAGCAGCCATTAAGAAGTGGACAAGAAAGTCCCTCTCTGCCCTGGTCCGATACATCTGCTGAGTGTGGGTGGGCATGGCATGGTTTGTGCTGGAGAGAGGGAGACAGCGAGAGAGACAGAGACAGACAGACAGACAGACAGACAGAGAAAGAGAGAGAGAGAGAGAGAGAGAGAGAGAGAGAGAGAGAGAGAGAGAGAGAGAGAGAGAGAGAGAGAGAGAGAGAGTCAAGTCAAGACTAGGAGTAATGATGGATGGAAGTTGGTTTTCAATGAGGAGAGCCATACAAAGGAGGATGGGTTATCCTGGGTGACTGCGTATTCCACCTGAGAACAGACCTTTCAGCTGAGACTGGATGACCAGACCTTAGTGATACTGCAGAGAATAAGGCCAGACTAGAAGTCCTAGCTAGTTCTGTGATTTTGGGAAGGTTTACCTCCTAGCTGACCCAGGGGCTCAGAGCAGTACTGGAGCTGGCGCTTGGTGACCCCAACAAGAATGCCTCTGACCAAATTATGTCCATTTAAGAAACAAATGCATCTGTAAAAGGAAAATCAATGTAGTACAATGTATACCTCCTTCAGAATCACATCAGAAATACCAAGAATGGGTAACTTGAGATAACACAGCGACATTAATGCCCGAACAGTCATCAGCAGGGTAACAAATTCCTACAAATGAGGAAACGACCCTTTCCTTTGATGTGCTCATCCTCAAGCTGTGGGATATTTCCCATGCTGCACACATGGCCATTACAGCGTCGCTTCTTCTGTATTTGCAGCAACAACGGGATGTGCTTTTTATGGGCTGCAATCTGCCTTGTTTTTGCCCAGATGTGATTTTCAGGGGCTACAGGGGAGGCGCAAACAGTCATAAACGACAACACGCGTCTACGCCTGTGTAGTCCTAGAGGAATCACGTGGCATTTTAAAAAACTTGAAAGGAATACATATGCATATGTACTATATATATGCAATACGTATATAAACATGCATGCATACGTAAACACATGTATGTTTATATGCACATTACACATACATACATATATTCACCTGGATTATTATATTCAACTTTCCTAAATCTGATGCCATGGCTTGACTTGAGGTTACTTGTGATCATAGTATTTGCAGTGAAAACCCATGGACTATGGAGATAATCTTGTCTAACCCCTTTGTTTTACAGGGAACACAATTGAGGGGAGATGACTGAGACTAAAGGAGGGAGAGTAAGGGCTTGAAGTGACCTGAGAGACTCTCTAGTTCAATCCCTTATTTTACGATGAAGAAACTGGGGCATAGAGTGCTTGTCTCAGGAGCTCTTCAAAGTCAAATTATTAAAAAAAATAATACTAACATGTTATTTGTGTATTAAAAAGATTCCTCCTTTTTCCAATACATATCTGTGTGAGGTCAAACTTTCCTCGTAAACTTCAACTAAAACAACATACAGCAAAAACTGAATGCAGAAGCTGATATGAGTATCCAGCTGTCTTGCATTAAGCCAGACATTAAAGAGATTTGTAGAAAATATGTGGAACAATGATACTCTTCTCACAAAATTGTTTTTTGGGGGAAATAATTTTCCTAAAAATGTGTTATTAATATTTACATGTAAAGGGTTTCTTCTGGTTATTTTAAATGAACTAACAAATATTTTAAAATGTATTAGGGCTAATTTCTAATATGGTTATTATTTACAGATAACTCATATAAACAAAAGCTCTTTGGGGTGCTCATTAATTTTAAGACTGTAAGAGGGTAAAGGGGTCCTGAAGATGCGATTTAAACCCAAGTTCATCATTCTGTTCCGAGTAGAGGTTTTTAACCTGGAATCCATATACCATAAAGGGGACCAGAGATTAACTTTGGGGGACCTGTGGCATTGAATGAGAACAAAATTACATCTTTACTTTCACTAATATCTAACTGTAATATCATTTTCTTCAATTATATAAAAAACATTATTCTGAGAAGGCACTTCCTGACTTTTTCATTACTATCAAAGGGGCCCATGATACAACAACAAAAAAATATTAAGGACAGTTGATCTAGAGACAATGTAGAAGAGTAGAAAAAGATCGGAGGCTGATTCTGTCTTATTCACTTACTACCAGTATGAACTTAGACAAGGTATTTGACTTCTTGAGGGCTCTCTCTCTCTCTCTCTCTCTCTCTCTCTCTCTCTCTCTCTCTCTCTCTCTCTCTCTCTCTCTCTCTCACACACACACACACACACACACAAACACACACACATACATATATATGAATGTATAGGCATACATACATACACATATGTACATATATGTTATATGCATGACGTGATTAATATAGGAATTTGTTTAAGTGGACTGTGCAGCTGTGGATTGAGAGTTTTATTTGCTCAGCGGTGGTGGTAGTGGGAGGGACAGATGAATACAAATGTTAAAATGAAGGTATGCAGGTGGGGGAGTCGGAGGGAGGTTCGTGCTAAAAGGTGTTTAAACTTCCTTCCTTCCTTCCTTTAGATTTTTGAAATCTAAATACTCTGATCCTCTATGCTCCATGTCCTCTCTTATGTTAGTTAGAGCTAATGTACAATCCCAGATCTCGTGACTTCGCCTAGAATGATCTTTGCATTATGGCTCACTCATTCATTTTAAGACTGGGGAAAATGTCAGGTGAAATAACTAAGCAATAAATTAGTTCTTGACATTACATAAAAATATAACTATACCTGTAGACAAACTCTGACCCATTATATCCTGGGAATAATATATCAAAAAAGAAATTACCACAACTCCCTTCATTCTTTGGCAAGTCTGAAGCGGGCATTGGTACCTACCACATGGAATGCCCTGGGATGGGTTCTAGGTGAGCTACAAAGATAAATAAGATGTAGAAGTATGATTTAGAGACGGAATTGTTGTTGAGTGGTTTTTCAGTCATGTCCAACTTGGCCTGACCCCTTGTGGAGTTTTCTTGGCAAAGACACTAGAGTGATACGTCATTTCCTTCTTCAACTCATTTTACAGATAAGAAAACTGAGGCAAACAGGGTTAAGTGACTTGCCCATGGTCACACAACTAGTAAAGTGTTGGAGGCCAGATTTGAACCCATTAAGATTCCAAGTCCAGTTTCTATCCACTGTGTCACCTAGGGGTCATGGACTATTTATCTATACACATGCATACACACACGTGGATATATAGACATACTCTATAATATGCATACATACATATATGCATATATCTATAGGAACAATATATGCACATGCATGTAAAAGTTATCTATTCCAACCTACTCATGTTATCAATGAAGAAACTAAAGTCCAGATACTGTTGTGACTTGTCTAGGATTATACAGGTACTGCGTGGCATGTGTTGGATTTGAATTCGAGACCTGTGGCTGCAAATCCATTCTTTTCCACCCTACTTCACTGGGTCTTACAACTTAGAAAGGGTTATAAGATATGTGACATAAAAACTATGTAAATTAGAGCATGACATGAGGAAACCATTTTTTTTTTGTAAATCAATACATCATATAAATGTGAATTGCCATTCAGTTTTTGACCCAGACGACTGCAACCATAATTGCTGATCTGTGCTATTATAAAAATTTACATGGATATAGCTCTTTAAGGTTTGCAAAACATTTTCCTCTACTTCTTTTAGTACTGAACCACATGTGGTCTATTAAATTGTATTTATACATAATCATTTCATGGGATGATTTTTAAAATATGCACTATTATAAATTAAAATTCATTTATTTAACCTATAAGTTGCGTAATTTAAAATATTCATTTTTTGATAATTTTTCCTCTAATACTCATATTTTTTAAGCACAACATTCAAGACACTGAACTAGGAATTTGAGGAGACACAAATACAGGATCCCTGACCTCAAATAGTTTACAATTTAGAATTCATTTGAGGCAAGGTATGAAGGAGGGAGACAAGGTGAATCTTCAGTTCAACCCTGAATATAATACCCCTTCTTCTAACTATGACTTCAGTTACCCTGCTACTGATTTGGAAACCACATACATATGGAAAATTGAAAAGGGGAGATGAAGGAGAAGAAAAAGAGAAAACAATGAAAAGAAGGAAAAAGTAGAGGGAGAGTAAAAAGATAATATGGTCTGGTTTTGGTCACCTGAGAAGTGTGGAAATCTATTTGTAATGGGAAGGGGAAGTACATACTCTTTTCACCTCAAGCAATGATCGGGGCCAAAGATATAACTTTGGGTATATGGTTAGGTTATAACCATATACAGAACAAATGCCATGGGAAAAATGGTACAAAATAATAATAATAAAAAAGCTTAAAGAATAGTTCGAAAAAGTAAAAGATAGATGATATTTATTTAGCACTTTAAAATTTATAAACCCTATGAGGTAGGTAATGCAGGTAATATGTTCTCTATTTTGTGGATGAGGAAACTGAGGAACAGAAAGATTAAGGAACATGTCTAGGGTTACACACCTAAGTTGTCCCAGAGTTGGACTGGAACCCAGGCTTCCTTCTTCCAGAGTACTTTTCTCACAGCAACCCCGCCAGGTAGGTTGCAGAAGTATTTTTAGTTTTATTTAGCAATGAGGAAACTGAGGCTTTGCAATAGATCAAGTAACTTGCCGAAAGTTACTCAACTAGTATCTAGGGTCGAAGGCTAGTTTCTTGACCCCAACTCCAACTCTCTTTTCACTACATCATAGTACTTCTCAACAAAGAAACCCATAAACATCTGTCTATTATAAAGCACAAACATATCTCTACCATTGGGAAGATCCCTTTCCCTGGACTTTGCCTCAAATGAATTCTAGATGATCAACTCTCTGAGGTCAGGGATTCTTTCTTTATCTCTCCTCAAGTGGTTGGTTCAGTGCCTTGTACATGAAGTGTTTAATAAATGTTTGGATGTTGGGGGAATAAGATCATCAGAAGAACACCCCTATACTGGACTTGCACTCTCTAATGGGAGGTGCAAAGGTGGAGAGGTGGTGATATGGGCCACCAAACAAAAGATCTCTGGTCTCAAGCATTGCCCAAGGCAGAGCAGACTCAAGATAACCTGCCTATGTAGGAAAAAGGCACACTCTCAGGTCCCAGGATGAGTGTATAGGCTGATGAATTGTAAGCTATGGCACAATGGAGACCCATACTACTCTCCATGAGGGCAATTTTTGCAACTAACCCAACAGCTCATAGAAAGGTAGGGAAATATTGGAGAAAACTATCATTCCAGTTATCATTCTTAAGTTATCATTCCAGAAGTTTCAGTAGTAACTACTTATTTCCAAATCTTCTTTAAAAACTAATCCTGCTACCCAAGTATACTTTTTTTGTTAAATAAATATGGTTAAAATTTGTATCTGTCTCTGACATGACTATTTGTCCTGAAGATCCAAACATACGATACACCATCAGATAGACACCTTGATTGGTTTGCTGGCATGCATCATTGTTTGGGGTACTGAATGCCAGCAGCACATAGGCCCAGTGATTATGGTCATTATTTTTACTGTTACAGTTCCAGCCTGTGTGTGTGTATGTGTTTGGGAGGGGAGGGGTAGAAACTGAATATGTCCTACATATTCATGGGCCAACAAAGAGAAAACTAGATTTGGAGTTTGAGAACCTGCAACCCTCTCTTGGCTCTGACCCTTTATGCCTGGGTGCCTTTGCACGAGTCACTGCAACGTTCTAACGTTCTGTTTCCTCAGTTTTAAAATGAATGGATGATCTCTAAAGTACATTTCAGCTCTAAATTTATGATCAGAAATTTATTGCTATGAACCTGTGGAGGCTCTGGTTAATCTCCAAAGGGGTCTTATGGCCTTTTGTGCCAGCTAGCACCTACCTACACAACAGAGGACATCTCCAAGCTCTATGATGGAGACCAGATGTTTAGTCTCCTGGAAAAGGATATCTTTTTTTTTTTTGACACTGGTACCAAGGAGAGGGAAATCCTTGGTATTGATGAGACTATGGGTATTTTTAAGAGGACAAAATTTAAAAGGGGAGATGAAGGAGAAGAAAAAGAAAACAATAAAATGAAGGGAAAAATAGAAGGGAGAGTAAGTAAAAGTAAGTCTTTTATGCACATCAGCGCTTTCAGTTTGATCAACTTTCTTTCCTGATGGGAAAGGATTGTGTTTGTTGAGTATCTCTGAACAATGCAAACACAACACTGAATCTGAGAATTGTTCATTACTGCCCCTTAATAGAAGAGCCTTCCTAATAATAAGTAGAATAGCAATAATAGTATTTGTCTAGCTCTTTAAGGTTTACAAAACACTTTATGAAGGTCTTATTTTATCTTCACAAAACCCCTGGGAGGTAGGTGGTATATTTGCCCCACTTTATACAGAGGAAACTGATCTGGACAGACGTTAAGTGACATGTAGAAAGTTGGACCTGGAATGTTCCTCATTTTATGGAGGATGAAGCAGAAGCCCAGAAAAGCTAACTTCAAATGCCAGTGCAACACACATTCACTGGACACCTACTATGTGCCATGAACTGGGCTATGTCATGGGGAGAGAGTTTGCAGCACAGCTGCGACTAGAAGCAGATTTCCTGATGTCCATGCAAAGCATCTTTCCATTATCCTAGCTGGCTTCCTCTATGACGCTGATGTACTTTATGATGCACATGAGATTAACAACATTTCCACCATGAGGGAAAAAGAAGTCATAAACCCTTTCCTGCAGTGCTGTTTTCAGAACCCTGGGAAACGTTTCTGCATCGAGAGCCACCAGAGTAGTCTTGCAAACCACAGCTGCTTAAGTAGAGGTGTGATGCTTGCACACTGTGGCCTCTCCTAGCAACAGGGAGCAGTTCTCCATTTGAGTGCACAGTTTCACCTATGATATCATTACCCATTGTAAATAATATTATGGAGATTCTCAGAAAGGCTGCCACTCCCTCCACCGCCATACTCAGCAAGCCATTCTCCTCTCCCTTTCCTTGACCACTGTTTAATTTTAAAAGAGAATTTTCATGGCAGAAAGGACCTTCAAAATCATCTAATCAACCCCCCATCATCTGACAGATAAGGGATTTCAAAGCTGGTCAGTAACACATGTCGAATTAGAACCAAGATCTCTGCCTACCCCTCCTTTTTTTCTCAGATTAATTTACTCCTCCATCAGGTGGGCTCTCTTGAAGTAATGAAGCATCCCCTACCATAAATTGTCTCCAAGTCCGTAGCACCCAGTGGCAGAAACTCATCTTCTGCTGCCTCTTTTCTGTCTTGTGGGCTAATAGAATGCATGTTTCACATTAGCAATGATATAGCAAGAGGGGCTATAAAAGCTAACAAGAGGATTCCAGCACTATATTCCTATCTTAATATTCCTACCTTAACATGAGCCTGAAGTGTGATTGATGTGTGTGTGTGTGTATGTGTGTGTTTTGTTCAGTTCTTTTCAGTTGTGTCCAACTCTTCATGACCCCATTTGGGATTTTCCTGGCAGAGATGTGAGTGGTTTGCCATGTCCTTCTCTTGCTCATTTTATAGATGAAGAAACCGAGGCAAGCAAGATTCAGTGACTTTCCCAGGTTCACACAGCTAAGAAGTGTTCAAGTCTAGATTTGAAATTAGGGAGGTGAGTCTTCTTGACTCCAGCCAGGCCCGATATTCTGTCCACTAGCTGCCTGCAGTGTGATATAGCTACAAAAAATGTCAGGGAGATCTTAGGCTGTCTTGGAGAAGTAGAGGTGAGAGTCCAATGGTAACATGGTACCTGCAACACTGGGTTTAGTTCTTCTGGTAGACACATTTCAGAAGGGGTCTCTGGCACACTGAAGAACTTCAAGAGGAAGGTGATCAGGGTGGTGAGGGGACTTCTAACCCATTACCTATGGGAATCTCTTAAAGAAACTGCAGATGTTTAGCTTGGAGAAAAGAAGACCTGAAGAAGGATCCCTATTCAACAAGCTCACTGGTCAGATTCTATGCTAAACACTGTTGACAGAAAAACAAAAAGGAAAACTGTGTCTTTAGGAATTTGTTTGCTGTTAGAAGAAATAAGATGTATACAGAGAAGCAATGCAAAATATATACAAGGTGATTTGGACCACAGGGAGAAGAGTTAATAGTTGGTAAAAAGAGGAAAATCCCCTTAAAAGAAGTAGCTCTTGAGTTAATCCTTGAATAGAGCTAGGACCTGCAAGTCATGGAAGGAAGAAGGTAAAGCACTCCAGGTATGAGAAAAGGCAAAGAAGGGGGAGAACAGCATACAGGCCAACTTGGCTGGAGCCCAAGGGACTTCCCTGGCCAGGGAAGTCATGGGCAATTGGTCTGGAAAGATATGATCAGTGTGTGCAGGTGTGCCTGTGTGAGTTTGGGCAAGTTCAATCACTTCTCTGGGCCTTGGGGGGTAGGGAGGGGCAAAGGGGCAGATCCACAGACTACGGCTCTAGGGTCAAATCTAGCCCCCCTGTTTTTGCACATCTAACAATGTTGTTTTTTAATTATATTTTTAAATATAATAAAACATCATTTAAAAAATGTAAAAACCATTCTTATCTCAGGGACCACAGAGAAGAAGAGGATGAGCTGGACTTGGACCACTGGCCATCATTTGCTGATCCCCGGACTTGATCATTCCTTAAGTCTCTTCTAGCTCTGAAGTTTATTAATGGGTACTATTCTAACAGGTGGAAATTAGCTGGGGGAGGGGTGGTGCAAGGAAGGAGGTAGTATAGACATCTTATACAGCGACAGGAAGCCTAGAGGGGCGGGAAAATATTGGCCAAGTCAGGAGAGGAGTGAGCACTTGATGAAGTCCATAAAACTGGGAATAAAGAGGAAAGAACAGAAAGCCAGGATATTCTTCAAGCATTTCAACTTCAGCCAAAATGGCCCATCTGTCTTGCCAGCAAGAACCTTTTCCTTTAACTCTTAAACCCTTACAAGCTTTATGTGAATCAGAAACATACGGATAACATTCCTTTTACTCAATTCATCAAAATATTGTTTTCTAAGGATTATTTGAACTCCAGGGAGTCTTTGGAGTCCTTTAAAAATAGCTTTCCTTTATCTCTCATCCAGAAAGGGCCAGCAAGGAGCCCCATAGTACTGAGGTGTGTTACTGGATTCAGACTTCATTGAGTACTGGCATGTAAAATAGACATTTTGCTGGGAAGGCTTCCATGGGGCTATTCCACCCCCCAGCTGATAATTGGTGAATTCATATCCCTCACTGTGGGCTGGGATTTGTCATTGTGTATGACCCTAGAACTCAAGTTTGTTTGCACAACCCTTTCTTCACAAGAAGGTGGACAGTGCAAATATCATCCCCTTTTTCCAAATGAGGAAAATGAGCCAGGTTCTGAGAAGGAAAATGACCTGGCCAAAGCTATTCAGTCATCAAAAATACCAAACAGCAATCCAAACTCGCATCTTCTGATGCAAATGACACCATTCTCTCAGAGGTTCTCAAATGAGATAGTATGATATAATGGAGAGAACATTGGCTGCGGAGTTAGAGGGTATGAGTTCAAATTTTACTCTGACACTACCTGTGTGATCTTGGGGAAGTCAGTTGAGGCAGCTAGGTGGCACAGTAGATAGAGGACTGGGCCTGGAATCAGGAAGACCTGAGTTCAAATTTGATCTCAGACACTTAGTGGCTATGGGACCCTGGTGAGTTGCTTAGCCTTTGCCTGCCTCAGCTTCCTCATCTGTAAAATGGGAATAATAGTAGCACCCTCTTTGCCAGATTGATGTGATGATCAAGCAGAGGATGATTTGCAAAGCACTTGGCACAGTACCTGGCACATGGTAGGAAGTTAATAAAAACTTGTTTCCTCCTTTCATTTATTTAACTTCCTAGAGCTGATATATAATATGAGAGGTTTGGACTAGATGTATCATGAAGATATTTTTGGCTGTATATCCATGATCCTATGATCTCTTAATTGACATAATCTTTCTCTTCAAACTCATGGGTCTTCCTTATACATCCATCTCTGTTGAGGACACCTCCCTTTACTTCACCCTTCTTCAAATCCAGTCAGGTGATAGATAAATCTTCTCATTTTTACCTCTGTACCATCTCTTACATCTGTTCCCTTCCTTCCAGTCCCATAACTACCATCCTAGTTAAAATCCTCATTACTTCTCACTTGGACAATTACAATTGTACCTTAATTGGTTTTCTTCATTCCATTTCTCCCCTCTAATCTATCCTTCACACAACTGTCAAATTCATTTTCCTAAAACACAAATTTGACTATGTCAGTCCCCTGCCCAAGAAGTTCCATTGCCTCCTGACTGGATTTAGGATAAAATGCATACTCAACCATTTGTCATTCAAAGCCTTTCACTATTTGGCTCCAAGTTACCTTTATGGGCTTACTGGACAATAACTCCCCTGCATGAACACATCCATGTGTGTATATATACACACACACACTCACACACAATTCCACCCAAACTGGGGTATTTGCTCTTTCTCATAAATGATATACTATCGTCTATCACTGATGGCATCAAGAATCCTCCAATATTTTTCAAGACTCAAAATGCCACAAGGGCTATTCTTGCTCTGCTATTTGCTAATGCCCTTCCTCCAAAGTAGCTTGTGTGTTTGTATTTCCATCCTCAGTGATTAGCACAATGACTGACACATAGTAAGTGCTTAATAATACTCATTGGTTGATTACTTTGCGTTTTCTTTTTATATCAAATAACGGTTTCTCTCTAATAGACTATAATAAGCTCCTTGAGGATAGACATTATCTTATTTTGGTCATTGAGTCCTCCTCCCACAGGGCTGAGCATAAAGTTGATGCTTAATAGATACTTGTTTGTAAGCACCGAGATCCAGTGCTTTTTGCACTGTGCCATGCTGCCTTTCCTTAGTAGCTTGATTCTCCAAGTGCCAAGTGCCCAGAGACTTGGGGTTGGGGGGGGGGAGGTTGGAGATTGGGAATGACTTCAAAGCACAAAGCAATATTTGCATATTATTTGTGGAAGGCTTCTCTTTGATGCAGATCAAAGAGAAAGGAGAGGAGAGGTGAGCCCACCCCCTTCCTTGGCTGCTCTGTGAGTTGCAAGAGGGATGCCCCTGTTCAAAAACAAAACCTCCTGGTAATAGAGAAAATTGAGTAAGGGAACACAGACTGGATTGTAATCAAGCCTTCTGTTCTGACTCGGAGGCACATCCAGCACTGCTGCTTCTTCATCCAAACTGATTAGTACAGAAACATATGCAGCAAAGTCAATTAGGAGACATTAGGGCAAAGGCAATGCCAGCATGTCTGGCTCTGGGAAGGAATTTAAGTGCGAGGTCATTTTACATAAGTCAAAAATGATTTGATTTTTTTTTTTAAGTCCATTTACCCCATGGACATGATAGAAGCTATATCGTATACCTAAAAAACAGTGTAGCATTGCAGAAAGACTGCTGCATTCTGGTCAAGAGACTTGCAGTCAAGGTACTGCTCTGCCATTTGGCCAAATTTCTTCATTTCTCTTAGCCTCAGTGTCACAGAGGGCTATACCTGAATCTTTGCTGTTTGGTCATTTTTTCAGTTGTGTCTGATTCTTCACGAACCCATTTGGGGTTTTTTTTTGGCAAAGATACTGGTGTGGTTTCAGCAGTTCTTTTTACAGATGAGAAAATGAGGAGACAGACAGGGTTAAGTGACTTGCCCAGGGTCACACAACTAGTAAGTAAAGGAGGCCAGATTTGAACTCAGAAAGAAGAGTCTTCCTGACTCTTGGCCTGAAACTCTATCCGCTGAACCACCTAGCTACCCCACTGAATCTGAAAGAACCCATTCTTTAAAGGCCAATGCAAATGTCACCTCCATGAAACAGCCCCAATCCCATAGTCAATGATGATCTTTTGGACTTCATACTTCTTTAATGTACTTATCCTGAAATATTGTTAATTATTAATACCTGTGGTTTTTGCTCATAATTCTACTAGACCATAATCTCTTTGAGGGTTAGGACTTAGTTATCTAAGTATCTCATGGGATTGTTGTGAGGAAAACATTTCATGTAAATTTTGCTTTTTCCTCTATGCTTAGCTTAAAAATTATCTGTAGAATGTTTGTTGTTGAGTATCTGCCTCTTCCCCTTATAGGGATATTGAAAGGCTCACCATATTTTTATCTGGGGAAAACTCAGTGAAAAAATAGTTATTAAGTACTTCCTGCATGTCAGGCACTATCCCAAGCTCTGGTGAGATGGAAAAAAAAACAAAAAAACCCATGGCACTAGCTCCCAAGAAGCTCATATTCTAGTAGGGGAGACAAGATACAATAACTAGTGGCCATACAAAAAACATACAGTACAAATGATGGGTAATCTCAGAAAGGGTGGTAACTGTAATGGCAGAACATACACATGGGAGATCAGGTAAGACCTTCTTACATAAGGTAGACTTTGAGCTAAGTTGAGAAGAAAGCCAGGGAAGACATCAGTTAGAGTTGAAAGAGGAAGCATGCCAAGCAGGGTAGAAGGTAGCCAGGGAAAAGGCAGGGTTGGAAGATGAGGTATTCTGTGTGAGCAACTGAAAGAAATTCAGTGGTACTGGTTCAGAGAATGAGTCAAGGGGAGTAAAGGGTAATAATGCTGGAAATTGAGGAAAGGGCCAGGTTGTAAAGAGTTTTAAATGGTAGTATTGGGTACAATTTCACATGTTTGAATTTTTTCCTCTAGAATTCTATCAAACCTCACGCTTTTTTTGACCATAGCTTGAAAATTCAATTTGTACTCAGCTCCCTTCCACTATGCCCATCCACCCCAGTTTACTGTTCCTAATTTCCTCTGCTCTTGAAGATGAAGTCAGACTTGTAAACTTGTAAAATACCTCATAACTAAGAGTAAATAGTCTCCAAATCAAAGCCCTGTGTTGTTCTTATGAATAAACTTCATGAACACTGTCCTTCCTACACAACTGTATTGACTGTTCAGGTGCCTAAGTCAGACTATTTTCATGTGGGATGACTAGAGAGGATTAAAGCATGATCCATAAAGAAAACAAATAAAATGTTGCCATTCACATGGAGATCCCTTAGACTGCAAGATATCTATGTTGATGTACAGAGGATTTTTTTCATCTCTTTGTTTTGATGTTTAATATTAATCCAATTCTGATAATCACAATGACAAATCACAACTCCAGAGGATCAGTGCTCAGGCATGAGCCCACCTCATGACGGAGAAGTGGTAGACTTTGGGTACAGAATAAGCCGTACATTTTCCGTACATGGCCAATGCCATTTGTTTTGCTTCACTTTGCATGTTAGTTACAAGGGTCTTTTTTCTTTTCTTTTTCCAATGAGGAAAGAGAATGGGTGAGAAAATAAATGTCTGTCAATTAAAAATTTTTTTAAAGAAAAGATTAACACCAAAAATAATTTCATTATGATAAAACTTCTGAAGTTTGAGGGAAAGAGGAGAAGGATAGAGAGGAGCTGGCCTGTCTAAATTAGCATGAAGCTTTAATTCTCTGAGTCTCTTTTCATGTTCTAAAAAATGAAGGGGCTGAGGATTTCTAAGGTCTATTCTATAAATCCTATGAATCTAGTCATTAAAACGGTCTCTTTTTTAAAAGTATCTTTTTAAAAAATTCTTATAGCCACAGCACCTAGTAGAAACTCATCAATGGGATTCAGAGCCTCCTAAATATCTGCCATTTTTTCCAGTGTTTCTTCTCTTTGGGAGTTTGAGGATTAGCGGTAGGAGAAAAGAAACAGCTGATCACCTACTAGTGGAGAAAGCTCTCTGAATATTTAAATAACTCATTTAAAAAGGGAGTGAGCCCCAAAGCTGGAGGATATGGAGATATGATGGAGAAAGAGCTGAGAGACCTGGTTTTATTGGTCGCTATTCCAGGATACTCCACATAAGCTGGGTGGGTGAGGTCAAAGATGCACAGACCACAGAGTGAAATCTGCCTGCCTTCCTCAGAATTGATAGCCTAAGAGATAGATCTCACAAACTCTTTTCTTCCCTAAACAACCAGAGAAATTAATTGAGAAGTCTCCATAATCAATCAATCAATCAATCAATCAATCATTTACCAAGTGCTTATTCTGTGTCAGGATTTGTGTTAAGCACTGTGGATACAAATAAGACAGTCAAAAGACAGCCCCTGTCCTCAAGGAGCTCACGATCCAATGGGGGGAAACAAGATGCAGAAAAATATGTACAAATGAGCAATATACAGGATAAATAGGAAATAATTATTTGAAGAGAGGAATGAAAATTAAGAGAGATTAGGAAAAGTCTTCCTGTAGAAGATGGGATTTTAGTCGTGACTTCAAAGGAACTTAGTAGTCAGAGTTGAGGTGGGAGGGTATTCTTGCCATGGGGGACAGTCAGAGAAAATGCCCAGCACCATAAGAGCTAATGGGTTCAATAGCAAAGAGGGCAAGGATCTGACATTCTGATTGTCACCACACAAGAAATTACCTGAGGCATATATTACCGTCTTCCTCTCCCTCTTAGTTTGACTATTTCAGGGGGTTAGGGTAGGCACAGACAAAACAGAGATATAGGATATATCTCTGCGAGAGTTTTTTAAAAAGGGCCTCATAAATCATCAAGTCCACCCTTCCCATAATTTTACAGACAAGGAAACTGAAGCTAGAGAGAAAAATTACTTATTCAAAGTCACGCAGAAAACTACTGGCTGAGTAAGGATCAGAACTCAGACATTCTGACTTTTGGCTGTACTGTCAATCAAGGACCAACTGACCAGTTAGTAGGCAGCTAAGTGGTACAGTCAATAGAGCACCAGTGCAGGAGTCAGGAGGACCTGAGTTCAAATCTCACCTCAAACACTTGACGCTCACTAACTGTGTGACCTTGGGCAAGTTACTTAATCCCAATTGCCTTATCCTGGGTCATCTCCAGTCATCTTGATGAATATCTGGTTACTGGATTCAGATGACTCTGGAGGAGAAGTGAGGCTGGTGACCTGCACAGCACTCCCTCACTCCAAACAAAGTCAAGTGCAAGTCATGTCATTATTTCTTTGATGGCATGGTCTTCTTCAGCAACGAAGGATGAACACACACAGGGCAGGGCCTGGGGTCAGGAAGATCTAAGTTCAAGTCCAGTTTTGGAAACTTCCTAGCTGAGTGACCCTGGGCAAGTCACTTCACTTCTGTCTGCCTCAATTACTTCAGCTGTAAAATGGATATTATAATGGCCACCACGAAGCTATATGTGAAGGCATTCCTTCTTCACAATAGCAGGAGGGGACTGTGGAACATATAATTGAATGATGTTTCTCAAAGGATGCTCTGCTAAGAGGCAACAGGGAGAAGGTATGTTGGGAAATGTAGGTAACATAAAAAAAAGACAACAATAAAAATTTATTTATAAAATAAGATGGGAATTAGAGGTAGTGGTTCTGAGTTCAAATGCTACTTCCAACACTAACTGTATGACATTAGGAAAGTAACCATATTTCATTGGCTTTTTGTAAAATGAGAATACTGAACCAAATGTTCAGTCTCAAGTCCCTTGCCAGCTCTAATAGCTAAGATTTTACTACACTTGACTTGAATTCCCGTGTTATTCATTTAAAAGACATGAGGAATGTTAAGGACACCTGAGAAGTCAGGGAAAAAAGGCTGTCCCAAGATTTAGGAGGATCTTTGAGGACGCCTGATTGTCTATGTAATCTGGGTGATTCCCTATAGGGTTTAGAAAAGCAGTTGACCCAGTCTATGTCAATATTAGATTGAGGTCTATTCAAGATTCATTCCACTTCATAGCATCATGAATTTATTTCTTAAATGATGCAAACAGATAATGGACTACCAAACCCCGTAACCTGGGGTGATTTTTGAACACTTGTCACAAGCATTCCTTTCATGAATATTTTTCTGTCTGTCCCTGCACAAGGTGATTTCTTCCTATCTTGACTTCGACAGCACTTAGGAGTCTGAACTACTCTTTACTTACAGTGACTTAGTTATGTTTTACATAAAACATAGTTATATTTTACTTTCCAACATGAATGAAAAAAGCATTTAAGTGTTTACTATGCACATAAGCTCTCAATTTGGAAGGTTCTTGGACCTAAGGAATGTATGTAAAGATTTCAGGGGATACATTAATTTTAAAAAATGATAACTGGATTTCAATATAATTGACTTCCTTTGTAATTAAATGTATTATATTTTAAACTTTTAAAAATATTTTTTTCTGAGGAGTTAGTAGATTTCATCAGACTGCTAAAGGGGTCCACAAAAATGGTTAAGAACTCCCATTCCAAAGATATGATTCAAAGATGATTCTGAGGTTTTAAATATGAACGACCAAGAAAATGTTGGCACATGAATAGGAAGTTTGGGAAAAGGGAAGGTTTTCAGGAAGATGATCAGTTTAGTTTTGAGCACGTCGAATTTTCGATGATGGATGGAAGTGGCAGCTTCTTAAGAGCAGGGACTTATGCTGTGCATTAACTAGTAATGCAGATGATGTACTTAGGGGACTGAATCTGTATATTTAATGATTGAATTTTCTGTCTATAGAATAGCAAATGTGTAAAGGACATTTCATGTCTGATACATGTAGATATAACAATATAGACATTTGTGAATTTGTCAATTTTTTGAAACTGGCCCAGTAAAATCCTAACTTCAAAATGATGACCTCTAGCCCTCTCCAGTTTGATTTAAGATTTCTGGAATTCTTTGAAGCTATGACCTGACCAGACCCTTTGATAACAAGAGTTCATTGCTGCATGAATATATGAAGTGTTGCATTGCTTATGAGATGGTTGGCTTCATATACATTATTTGATTTGATATCCAAAATCAAACGGCTAGCTGAAACTGAAATGGATTGTCTTAATAGGTAACGGGTTCCATTTTCTCCCTGAGGCTCTTCAAGCAACGTTAGTTGACAATTTGATCAGGATGCTAAAGAGAGGACTGAATTTGAAAGCCTTTATGGTCCCTTCCAACTCTGTGATTCAGTGATTATCTCAATAGTCCTGGAAGGCACTTACTGAAAAGATAATGCTCCTTTCCAGGAAAGTGAAGCTCAGAGAGATCTTAGGATGGTCTTGAGATTTAGAGCTGGTAAAAGTCTCAAAGATCCAGTTCCATCCTTTCTTTCAACCTGACATTCAAAGAGAGGATGTACCTTGTCTTAACACCATACAGGCAGCATGTATCAGAGTTGAGACTTGATGCTGGGTCTTCTGATTTTCAGTCCAGTGTTCTTTCCAATACCCCGCATTGCTTCTGATATCACATAATACATAAAGAAAATACTTTGGAGTGGTGCTTGAAGCTGACTGGGTGAATTAGAGTAAATTAGGATTATAATCTTTACTTGGTTTTGCATTTTTTCCTGCTAAATACAATTATACTTAGGGCCTGAGCAGACCATGGCTGACTCCCCACTAAATGACTAATAGGTGAGAGTAATTCTAAAATTGTCTGGAAGAGAAAAAGCCTCCTAATTTTTTTGTTGTTTTCTTAAATGATCTAAAGATTATCAACTACAGCAAACTGTGCTAAATTAGGTCCATAGAAAATTAGCCTTGCCCCAATTTGCCTTTAGAACAAATAACGAAATAAAACCCAGAGCTCTATAAGTAAAATAATTAACTAAAAGAATCATAGAAGATCTGTTTTTTTTTATTCTTGCTCTTTTTATTTTTGTAATTTTATTTTTTGTTGCTACCCCTAAGGATGGCATCAGAATGGGGCAGTTGAGTGGCATCAGTGAAAAGGACATAAGTTGTAAGAGCCCAAAAGACCTGGGTTCAGGAGGGTGATGGTAAATGTTTAACAACCAGCTCTCCAAAAAGCAGGACAAACTTTTAAGTTTAATTTGAGTTATTGTCACTTTCTCAAGTCTAGGCAATCAAAAAAAAAATCCCTCCAAGAAATCAAGCCCTAATTTGTAGTACTTATCCGTTTCTGAGACGCAAACTCTCACACTGAAAATTTAACAATCCACTTCCATTTGAGGTGGCTCTAGCACACCCCTGCCTAGGTTCTAGTACCAGGTCTGGGTACTCATGTTAGTTACGTGCATTTGAACAAATGTCTTGGCCTCAGTTTCCTCTTCTGTCAAATGGGACCAAATATTCCTCTACTAGATAGCTACCAATAAAGGGTTACTGTATTAAGTGAGATGATGTAGGTGAAAAAAAATGCTTCCTAAATCAATATGATCTGCTCCTAATGACCAATAATGACTAGCAATTATTTTTAAAAATAGATAAAAATTTCCAGAAAGTAAGCTTTAGGTGTCACACTTCAATATTTTCTTTTTTCATGCATCAGAATATCACTATTTTAATATGCTCAGAAAAAAACTAAACTATCATGTGGCCCTATTTCACACAAGAGGGAAAGTGACACCTATGTTATCACCTTTTTTCCAAAACTAGTTTACAATATTCTTATTGTGTCCATTTTAAGTAACCACATAAGAATCTTTTTGCCATGCTCACTATGAGCTTTGTTTTTCTTATGAATTTAGACTGACAGAGTCCTGTTTGTCTGATACTTGCAAATGATTCTCACTGGGACACATTCCAGTTCTGCTTCATGTTAAGCAACAATCTCTAGATAACGATTCATGTGCTATTCATGTGGGGGAGGGGTGAAATGATGATTTAAACCAATTTCCATTGTAGGCTCTGAGCTAGTTTGACATTCAGAGACCTTACTTACATGGCACAGCCAAGACAAACAAATAAATAAAATACTTTGGCTATTTTCTGACTAAAGAAACTGCCTTAAGAACCAGACTGGGGTATTCTGATAATTAGAGGTATAGGAAAGAATGTACTTTGCAGTATGAATTAAAAGTAGAGATTTCTGTGGCTAGAGGCTGCTTCAGTTTACCAGATTGTTCATTTGGGACAAGGCAAGATGATGATGGCAGATACTGGTGAGAATGGTTGAAAAGGATATCAGCAGAAAAGGATGAAACCAAGGTGGATCACAATGTGTTAGAAATCTTTGAATTTGGCAAGAAAGGAATCACTGGGGACTCTGGGAACAGGGCAAAGCCAGGCAGAAGATAAGCTGGATATCTGTGGAGTGGTGCAAGCAGACAATGGCCTGTTCACCAGGGGACTAGAGGAAAGGAATTGTAGATAAGAGAAGGACATTCCACAAGGGAGAAGGATAGGGATCGAGACAGTAATAGGTATGCAGTCTGGATCCATGATTTCATTGGTACAGGGCTTTCCTTACGCCACAGTAATCTGCAATGAATATGTGAAAAAAGATAAAAAGAGAAAAATTATTTCTAGAGAGTTCATCTGGGTTATATAATAGCTTCTAGGCATATTTTTATGGTTATATGGAAGAAATAAGAGGCAGCTTTGCATGGTACAGAGAATGCTGAGCTTCAAGTCAGGAAAACCAGGATTCAGATTCCACTACCCTGACTCTTGCTAGCTGGGTGCATCTGGGCAAGTCACTTTATCACTGTATGCCTCAGGCCAAATCCTAAGACTTACCTAAGCCCCATAGTCAGATGGCCATCTGCTTCAGTGAAGAAAATTTCCATACTCTGAGTTCTCCATACTTTAGAAATTACCAATCCTTTAACCATTCATGTGTGAAAGGAATGGAAAATGAGCCTGGGAAGAAAGGACCTTGAAGAATGGGACAGAAAGAAAAGATTTAGAGTGAGACTTTATAGTAGGATCATGGCTTGAGAGAGCAGCAGAGAGCTTGCTATTTAAGAATGAAAGAGGAAAGATAGGAAAGGCAGATGAAGAGGGAATGTGGTAGGAGGGATCAGAGAAGCAGGAGGTGAGGCTATTAAAGGAAAAAGACTAGCACCAGATCTTAATGTTTCCTACATAGAAACTTGTGATATATCAACATTCAGGGGGAAAGAAAATGAATGCATGAACAAGGAATGAACTTAAGGAAGCAGTGACCTGATTATTCAACTCTTTAACAAGACAATTGATTACAAAAAAATCTCTCTAATATCAAAGTCCACTATGCTTAACCATTTCCATTATCATTAGGCTATCCCAGTAATCCATGACTTTATTTTTTTCTGATAGAAAAATTTATTGATATCTTTTGGTTTTATTTCCATTTCTAAGTATATCCTTCTCTTTCCCCTCCCCAGGAAGCTTTCCTTTGTAACAAAGAATAATAAGGAGGAAAACCAAGCCAAATCAACCATGATAATAACAAATTATGATGGTCTATGCTGTGTTGCACACCTTTGGTTCACTCAATTTTTGAAATGAGGAACTAAAGAAGAAAAGAAGGTGAATTTTCTCCTCTCCTCTTCAGTGACAAGCTAGATCATTATAGTTACATAGCATTCATGGACCCTGCCATTCCTTTCCCTTGAGTCATTCATTCACTCATTCATTTATTCATTCAACTCATGTTTACTAAGTGCTTAACTATGTGTAGAATATTATTCTGGGCTCAGGAGGAGATATACAGTTCAGAGAAGACAAGGTTCCTATCCTCATGTAATTGAGTGAGCTTTCCTGTCTCAGTGCATCTGGTCCTGCAGGTTCATAACAGTTTTCTTCAACTTCTCTAAACAACAGTCTCCCCGCTTCAGGAATTCACAGAATAACCTTCCATGTCTTCTTTCCCAATTAGCAAAGAACTTCTAAGCAGCTCAATTATTTCAGTGATCCTAACCAAACATGACCTGTAAGCACATATACCCATTTTCCAGTTATGAAATCCCTAACATTTGTCTTGTGTTCTCCTAGACAGAAGAAATTCCTTGAGGACAGAGATGATTGCTAATCTACAGGTTACAACTCCATGATTCCTCATATAGATGAAGTGTGAAAACATATGTATAGCTCTTTACAAACCTTAAGCTGCTATGTAAATGCTAGCTAGTGTTATTATTTTCATTCTTATTCTCATCAATTTCACCATCATTATTCATTATTATTACAGTCAGCCCTTAGAATGCAGATGGTGAGACTGATCCTCGTTTCCTCTCTCACCTTCACTGACTCCCAACTCAAGTTTATGCAAGCCAAATAAATATGAACTTTCTCGAAGAACTAAACTGCTAACTCTAGTGAGCCTAAACATTTTTCTTTCTCAAAATCTCTACTCATCTTTCTTTCCTCAATTCTTCATATTCTATTCCTGTGAGAGTTTTCTCAGCAGGTTGATGGTTACAATGGTACTCTAAATTTCTCCTTGGAAAAAACTATTTTGTCAGGGTAACCTACAGAGATAGAAGAAGTCCACTAGGTTTCTAGTGGGGAAATGTATAGATTGAACTCCATATTAGGTTTGTGAGTTGAAGGCTGGTGACTCTAATTAGCAAAGACTGAGTTCTTGTTTTATATTTGTTAAAATTTAAATCATTTGTTGGTGCTTCAGGTATTTGTAGCCCTTTCCATTTCAATTAGGTAGTTCACTGAATGGGCATTACCTCACTCTAAGTGAGTACCTGAATAGGTCAAGGTCTCCAAGTGCATCCTGGGCCTTCTCCAGTTATCCTGATGAATATCTGGTCACTGGACCCAGATGGCCCAGTAGGGGAAGTGAAGCTGGTGACCTTGCACATCCCTCCTTCACTCAAAACAAAGTCAAGTGCCAGTCATGTCATCATTTCTCTGATGTCATGGTCTTCTTTGAAAACAAAGGATGAAAGCAAGGACAGGTAGTTCACAGAAGAAGAAAATAAAAGTTAGGAGGAAAAGAATAAGGACTCTCAAAGACCTGTCCATCGTGAGCAAAGAAACAGAATTCTAACATCACTTGTTTGTACCTTGGAGATGGATAAGTTTTCTCAGATAATATATGAACATTTTAAGTGATGTATCAAATCTCTCCTAAAGAGCAAAAGATCCTCATTGAACAGATTTGCCTTTAGGTGTTTAGGCCACCCTGACCTTTTTTGTCTTATTATGAAAGGGCAATTTTCCTGAATCTATCTCTCTACGTATGGGTATTTATATCATAATATACAGTAAGAGAAACAAAAGAAAAGAGAAGAAGGAAAGAAAAAGAAAGGAGAAAGGAAGAAAAGAAGGGATACAGAGAGTGAGGAAGAGAGGGAAGAAGGGAGGAGAAAGAGAAAGAAACAGAGAGAGAGGGACAGAGAACAGACATTTGTTAAGCACTGGATCTACATCAAACTCTATGTTAAGAGTTGCAGTTACAAATACAAAAGGGAAAATAATACCTTACCCTCAAGGAGCTCAGATTCTAATGAACTCTAATAGGTATTAATAGCATGGTTAGGTAGAATATCCAGCAGACAGTTGTAAATGTAGACCTAGAACTCTGGTTTGGGGTGGAGATGAAGGTCTGAAAAATCATCTTCATTGTACTAATGCTTAAAATTCAGCAAATCACCAAGAGAGATAATGTGTAGCAGGAAGAAGGCCAAGAATAGATGCATAGAGGTCATTCATACTTAAGGGACAAAAGAAGAATGAGAACAGTGTACAGGAGGCTGTCAGATTATTGTCTGTCAGAACATTGTACAGGAAATTATTCAAAGAGGTAGGAGCAGAGCCGTGATAACGCAATGTCATGAAAGACAAAAGGGAGAAAGGAGTGCTGCTTCTGTGCTCAGATGGAATAAATAATTCTTATAAAGATTACTTATTCTCCCTACAGATTTACTATTGTATTAAGATATGAGAAGAAAATGGGAAATCAAATATTCTGATTAACAAGAAGAGCCTCCAGAAGTGGGGTGATGTCGCAAAAAGACATCACACTTCTAGCCAGAAGATCTGGGTTCCATTCCCAGTTGGGTACCGTTCACTGGTATGTAACTATTCAAATCACTTGACCTTGTCTACAGAATAAGGAATATTTGCAGAACCTGCCTCAGAGGGATAGAATGATGATCAAAACAGATACTATGTTAAAAGGTATGATAACTGTAATATGGCATATGCTTGGATCATTATATGTATCGAAGAATAAGAAATTAGAAAAAAATGTATTAATGACATTTGGGTGATGTTGAAGTTGATATGTTCTACCTTTGCTGGGCCAAAAGCAAGCAGGATCTCAGAGACATCATTACAAATATCTAGCTACCACTGAAGGAGGCAGAGCTGAATCGAACATTTTGGGTGCTAGTTAAGCTACTTCTCATTGTCCTGGATCCCTCTGCCTCCTTAGGTGAGAGTGGATAAAGTCATTCTGACTCTTTGTGAGCCCAAACCATGGAATGGAAGCATTCTCCAGCAATAATTGAAAATTCAGCTCCTTGAAAGAATCCAATGAACTTGTATGTGTCTATCTGTCTGTCAGTCTGTCTATCTATGCGTTCAAATTTAAAAGATCATAAGTTAGAAGAGGAAGGGCCTCAGAAATAATATAATCTAACTTCTTTATTTATAAATGAAGAATCTAAGCCTGAGAGAAGAGCACTGGTCTGCCCCAGATCCCACAGGGAGTAGGAAACAGAATGAAGTTTCAAACTCAGGTTCCTTGAGCCTCAGACCAGAAGTCCCGCTTGCTTTCTATGCTGTCATTTAGTGTGTTAAAATGTGACTTGTTGTAAGGCAATGTAGGCCAGTAAAAAGAACCCTTGTCTTGGGGTCAGAAAACCTGGCTTCCAGTCCTGGCTCTGTTCCTTACAAACTGTGTGATCTTGGGTAAGCCACTTGACCCTTATGAATGGCCTTCTCATTGCTTAGAGACTACCTATACTATTTACCATACAGATCATGTGAAATAATGTATGGAAACTAATCTATAACTATAAATTGCTATGTAAAATGTGCACTATTATTCTCGTGCATTTTAAAGATTAAAAATGAAATTTTTCTCAAAATATCTTGCAAGACTAGGTTATGAGATCTTACAGATTTTAAGACTTACCAAGTTGCTTTTCCAGTATAGAAAGGTTATTTAGATCACGTCTGAAAACGTAGTAATTATTCCAAGCTCAGTAAACATTTTTTTAAGCTTTTCAAAGTATTCCCTTTTCTCTGGCTCTCTCTCTTTGTGTATATGCCAATATTAACAATTCTAATACTTACATAGTTTTTAAAAACCCTACAAAACCAAGATTATAGAGTATCAAGTATGTTCTTCAAACAAAGGGTAAAGGAGAAACCTAGCAAATTACAGTATTTATCTATCCATGATGTCATGGATAGTCATAGGATGTCATATAGTCAGTCTTTAAATTTTCATTTTTAATATACTTTATTTAGTTTTTATTTTATTCTGAACTTAAGAAATAAAACAAGCATTTCCATAATATAGTAGAATGGAAAAAAAGACGATCATTTGTGAAACTGTAAATCTATTTTGTAGAACTTTCTATTTGTTTAAAATATATAATAAAGTTATCATGTAATTTTTTTCCTTTTTTTCTTCCTTCACCCCACCCCACCCTGGAGATGGCTACCATTAAGCACAAATATGTATATATGTATATATATATGTAATATATGTACATATACATGTATTATGTATATGTATATATGGATAGCCATTCTTGAAATTTTTAAGAGGAGGAAGGATTTTTAAGTTCAAGGGGCAGTCGTTCCTTAAACGTCCATCCTCATTCTTTCCCCAGCATCTCACAAACAACAAATAGGACGTTTGCTCATGCATCTTTCTGAGCAGCTGGTTTTTGCCCACTGTTTTGTTGACATGTCAGGGGCTCACTTGGTTTCCTTCAGTCCTACAGTTTAAAAGGGCTTTGGGGTTCAAAAAGAATTTGAAACATCAATAAAATCATTTCTCCAAAAAAAAAGGGATTTGTCATCAAAGGACATGGGTTTAGTGTCAAATCTGGACTCTGTCTTTCATTACCTATGTAAACTCTAGCAAGATGGATCCCCTCCCTAGGTCCCAGGAGCTCAAGTAGGGCATTCCTGCCAGTTTGAAATCCTATGCCCTGGGACCAACCTTCTCATTTGATGGAAGATACAACTGAGCCTCTCTTAGAAGCTGAATGAACTGCCCAAGGTCATGCAGATGTGTAAGTGGTAGAACTGGGGAACAAACAGAGGTCTTCAGACTCTTTGGAGCAGGAGGATGAGCACTGAATTTGCAGTCAGAGGACCTGCCATTTGGGGCAAATCTCTCTACCTCCCTTGACCTCAATTTCTTTATAAGTAAAATGAGTCATTGGACAAATTTCCTCTAAGGTCCCTTGCAGTTCAAGATAAAGGAATTAAGTCCTGAACTCTTCACTGGGCTTTGCCATCATTCAAGGGTTAAAATCAATTTTCTTCAGACTTTCCCTTGTTCCTTCCCATGAATTTGTAAACTTGCTTCTACTTTGGAGAAAGGCCTGGGAACCAAGTGACCCTGTAGCCAAAATATGTACAGCAGATGAGTTTCCTACCGCTTTTGCTGACTTGCTCATTAATTTTCCCTCAACCTGTACCCTGACCCATTCACTCTAAATCACCATCATAGAGAGACTAATGTTAAGAGTTCAAACCTTGTTGCTTTACAAAAAGGGAAACTGAGGCCAAGAAAGATGATGGAATTGCACAAAATCACACAGCTAGATGGTGCCAAAGGCAGATTTAAAACTAGTCTCCTAAATTCCAGACAGGGCCTTGTTTTTACTAAACCAAAACTGTTTCAGTTTCAGAAAGTTCTCAAAATATTGCTGCTTTGAATCTCCCAGGAACAACTGGAATGCCATTCAGTATAGCAAAGCATCTCCATTAAGTTGGATTATTTCTGCCTAAGAAAATAGGGATAAATACACTACAGTTTTCTTTAAGATGTTTTAGTAAATTTATATTTTCATGAAGAAACTGAGGCCCATGGATATTAACCGAATTAGAAGGTTGGACCCATGGATATAGAATCTGAATTCAAGTCCTCAGACTCCAGAGCCAGAGGAGGGCCTACAGAAGTGAAGTCTTGGTTTCTTCAACTATCTAAGTATACAAAAGCAGTTTGGGCACCTCAGTGGTACAGTAGACAGAGTGCCAGGCCTGAAGTCAGGAAGACTCCTCTTCATGAGTTCAAATGTGACCTCAAACACATACAAGTTATGTCACCCTCAGCAAGTCACTTAACTCTATTTGCCTCAGTTTCCTCAACTGTAAAATGAGCTGAGGAAGGAAATGGAAAACCACTCCAGTTTCTTTGCCAAGAAAACTCCAAATAAGGTCATGACTAAAATAACTGAACAGCAAGAGGGAGATATATAATAACTTGATATCCTAATTACAAATGTTCTCACGCAGAATTAAACAGAAACTCAGGGTTAGGAGAAAAGTCATCTGGTTCAAATTAAACCCAAAGAGAAATAATTTCACCAACTTCCCTGAAAGGAGTTACTCAGCCTTCACTGTATTTACTTATCCATATATATATATATATATATATATACACACACACAAACACACACACACTCACAGACACACGTACATATTTTT
This sequence comes from Notamacropus eugenii, assembly GCF_028372415.1. Lineage (NCBI taxonomy): Eukaryota > Metazoa > Chordata > Mammalia > Diprotodontia > Macropodidae > Notamacropus > Notamacropus eugenii. Next base: position 69,284,234 of record NC_092877.1, read on the forward strand.
CTATAATAGATTGTAAACTAATTGAAGGTAAGGACTTCCCTTTTCTCTTTTTGTCCCCTGCACCTAGCACAAGGATCTCTTAACAGATATTGCTGAATTGGTTTGAATTTATGAGCCAAAATTTACTTCTGCAGCTTCTACCCACTGCTTCTAGTTTTTTTATTATATTTTTAAAATCAGATCTCCAGAGGACTTCTTTTAAACAACATTTTAAAAGCTGCTATATATTTTGAAGCGGCATTTCTTTCAAAATATTCTATAATTCGGAATTCTTACTCGTTCAGACGTGTCTCTCTTTCTGACTGTGAACTTAAGCAGGTCTCTTAACTCTATGGGGCTTCAGTTTTTTGGGCTTTTGAAATGGCGGTAGGTTTGGAACTCAATAGCCTTTAAATTCTCTTTTAGTTCTCAATATATGATGCTATGATCTATGATATAGATAGATACTTTCTCTTTCCCCATCTGTCACAGATACAGATTAGAACAGTTTATTGGTATAGTTTCAAATTCCTTCCCACCCAACCATTCCCTAGAATGAATGAGAAGAAAAAAAAGAGATGAATTCATTCTCCTGTCTATTTCTCCTACAAAGCACCGACAAGACAAACCAATGAGAGAAAGCACCAAGGGCAAGAAAATATATAATAATAATTCATATTTCTACCATATTTTAACAATTAAAGCAGTATTTTCTGTTCAATAACTCTATGAAACTAGTTGTACAAAAATTATTGTCCACTTTTTTTATAGATAAGGAAACGGAGTCTCAGAGAAGTTAAATGTATTGTCCAAGGTCCTATAATTAGTTAATGGTATATCTGTGAATTAAGCACAGTTCCTCTGATTCTAAATTCAGTACTCTTTTCACTGTACTATGCTGTATCTTTAAAAACCCACAAAGAGGATAGTAAATCCCTAAATAATTGTGCATGCATTCTGATAATAAAATACAAAGAGCTGGAAACTTCAAGCAAATGTCCAGGATCTCACAATAGCTATTAATCATGCTATGGACTCTAAAGTCAGGATTTCAAGCATCCTGTGGTGTGTCTGGTTATTTTAAAAGGCTTTACAAAATTCTTCAGAAAAGGAAAATGGAATTCACTTTAATATCATCATAAAAAAGCCGATTTTTGAATACAAATTACAGGATCCTCCCTTAAAGTCCCCAAATTTTCTTTGGAGAAAGAATTTATAAACCTATAAGATAAATCCCAGCACATGTCAGCTGCAGGACTGCTACAAAGAGTCACCTCTAAAGGAATGCTGCAGAGAAAAGAGATCATCTTGGCTATGAGTAGGTAAGAAAGCCTCGGAGTGGTGATACATAAGCTGGACCTTCCAAGGCTGTGTAAAACTGAGAGAAATAGACAGAAAGAGTAGACCACTCAATCATAAACTTTTAGAACTTAAAGTGACCTTTATTTGAAAGGACCCAACTCAACCCATGATTGACAAAGAATTCCCTTTGCAACATACCAGGTACATGGTCATCTGGTATTTGCTTAGAGAAGGGACATCCTGTCCTACATGGAAGCACCTGTAATTATTAGAAAATTTTCCCTTCCATCCAGCTCCAACATGACTCTTTGTAGCTCCCATTCATTGCTCCTTGTTCTGACCTCTGGGGCCAACCAGGTTAATCTCTATTAGGTCAAAGCCATTCAAATACTCAAAGATATGCATCATTCCCATCCACCCCCAAACTCTTTTATTTTTTAAGCTAAAACATTCTTGGTTCCTTCAACTAATCTTCTGACATGAACTTGAGGCTTTTTGCTGTCCTGGCTTTCCTTGTCTGGCTGCTGTCCAGCTGATGGATAATTAGGAATATAGTCCAAAGTAGATTGGTTCTGCTGTAGCAGATGATTCACATAGGAGAACAGTAGGGAACTGAAGATGTAGAGGTTAAGGAAGCCAGGTTAGAGAAGGCTATGAATAACATCCTGAGGAGTTATATACTATCAACTTACAACACAGCTTGGTTTTTGAGTGGAAGAACAAATGGGAGAGTATTCGTGGGACAAAGGGATTATCAGATTGATGCTCCAGAAATGGTTTGTATCCATTCTACAAATTGGATAATTTATAAGAATAATAATGATAATACTAGTTAGCATTTATATAGCACCTCAAGGTTTGCAGAACACTACAAATATTTCATTCTCACAACAACCCTGGGAGGGAGGTGCTAGCTATTATTCTCCCCACTTTACAAATGAGGATACTGAAGCACAAAGAGATTAAGTTACTTATCCAAGGTCACACAGCTAGCAAATGTCTGAGACGAGATATGAACTTGGATCTTTCTGACATCAAATCTAGTGCAAAGCCTAAGTGATTACTAGAAAAAGGAGTTTTATACAGATCTGCTCAGGGAAAACAACAGTATAAGAAACTATTTTCTAGTCATCCATTTCAGAAAAAAAATATTGTTTAAGTTTCTGCACTTGCATTAGTGAACACTGCTCATTCATGTCTATTCCTTCTCATCTCGTTTTTCTCAGCTTTCCAAATTGGTGAACTTTCTTCCCAACCAGTATAGGGTAGTAACCCAATAAACCATTACGAGGCAGTAACTTATGTTGATTAATGCTTCTGCTACACAGCTTGTTTTCAAGAGACTATGTAGCTTAAGTGAAAGAGTAAGAAACAAGTCTGTGGTAAATACTATTAAATTCTTTTTACTTTGATATCACGGCTTAATTCAGTTGCTCTCAAGAGCATAAAGTAAATATATAATGCACCTACCAGTATGAGTTATTTTAATGCAAAAATGACTATTAGATTTTTAATAGTTTTCCTTGACTTAACTCATTTTTCCAATCCCTATAGTTTTTCTGAACACTTCCATCAAAGGAACACTTGCATTTATATTTATAACTAAATTCAAAGTGCATATATATCCTACATGATTAATTCACACATGATGGGACTCTGAAGCTGAATGTTCTGACTAAATACAAAGAGGGGCAAAGTTTAAAAAATGGTAGCTGGAAAAAAATAAATTGAAGTAAAAAGTAAAATAAAATTCCAGGCAGTCAGTGGTTTTAAAATTTTATACTCTTGGAATTAAATGTGTGTATGTGTGAATGACTAACTCCATAGAAGCAAAGGAGTTCAGGACTCAGCTTTATGGTGGATGTCTTTATCCTGTGGCCGGGTATAATTATAGTTGGTATAGTCCAGAAAATTGGGAATTTTTATAGTGTTTGGCCTAGAGGGTAAATTGATTCAAATATACATTTAATTGGGCTAATGTTACAAATAATAATAACAATATTACAATATAACATTAAGAATATTATAATCAACAATATCACAATAATAGTAATAGTTAACATTTACATAGCATGAGATATATAAATGAGATGTGCTTTTAATTTTGTTAGGTATGTGTTATGATTATCCTCATTTCTTCAAATGTGGAAATTGAGGCAGCGAGAGTTTAAATGACTTCCCCAAGCCTGTGCAGCTAGTATCTAAGGCTGTATATGAGCTCAAGTGTTCCTGACTCCAAGGCCAGCACTCTATGTGTGGAGCAGCCTAGTTGCCTCATTAGAGAATCACTTCATAGAATAGTTAAATCTTAAAGATGGAAGGCTCCGTAGAGGTCATTCAGGATGTAACTCTACTTAATGAACAAATAAATTCATAGAATCATACAAAGTTTGGAGTTGGAAGGAACCTGAAAAAGAATCCTCACTTTACCAGACTCGACAAATGGTCTTATGGAAATAATTTAGAAAGCAACAAAAGAAAGCAGAAAGTCACTGCTCTCTTCAGGACTGGTGTAACCAAGTCAAATCAACCAGCCTTTTGGGGAGTCATAACAAAGTGAGGGGCAGTGCCAAGAAATACAAAGAAACTTGACATGGTTTGGCTGTGGTGCTCTGTTTTTTTCTTCCTCCCATCTCCCTCACTGTTGTTAGTGTTGTTTGTGTGGGTACTTGTATCTCAAGAAAAGTTAGTCAGTGGTCCATGTGGTATGTCTCTTTGATCAATGGTCCGACCCTGCAATACCCTAGGGGAGGGTCCTTAGCCTCTTTTGTGTCTTGTGAAGCCTGTAAGTCCCTTCTCAGAGTAACGTTTTAAATATATAAAATCAATTGTGTAAGGATTGTAAATGAAACTAATTATATTGAAATGTAGTTATGAAAATATTTTATTTAAAAAGCTTGCAGACTCTGTAAGAAACCATGACACAGAAGATAGAGATCTCTAAAGAAATCTGAGCACTGATGATGAGTCTTATAGACTTAGCCTTAGCATTTTATATCTGGCGCTTTACTTTTGAGATTAATTTCCAACAACTAGGGAATATTGTGCAATCAGTGCTTGGCACCTTCATGATAGTAATGCACCACTACTTGTCCATTTGCCTTCTGTTATATGCATGCCCCAATAAAGCCTCCTTATCCCCATAAGAAAGTTATAAAATCAATGTGTCCACTACAGCTAATCAAAACTAATTTCATTTGTATATATTTTGGGAGAATTTCATAACATATCTGATATTATACAACCAGGGATTTGAACAACTATTCATATCACATGGCACCAAATTTCATTAATTAGTCCCATGGAATCCTGAATACAAGTTAAATTTAAGGTGATATTCCATTCCATAGAAACAAAGGTATAGTTTGGTACCCAGTTTACCGGGTGGCCATGATTCCGGCTATAAAAACTTAAACTAAATCATTTAGAAACTTGAGACTACATAATTTTGGTAATGGCAAAGCCCAGCTATACTCTATCTGTAGTTTTCCCCTTCCTTGCCACAAAGACATGCAGGTTCTCCATCTAGTCCACAGTTAAAGTCCAAAGAGAAGTCACTCACTTCATACATTCCTCCACATTCATGGTCATGCCTTGTTGCACTGAGGTGGGTTATTTATAGGTGGCATGAAGAGGTTGGGAAATACAGTATGAAGGGGCAATAATTCTTGGAATTCACAATCACTGAGCCAAGTCTGCCTAGCAACACCTTTAATACTCTACACCAATTAGGTGGGAAGAGGCTATATCTTTAGTAGTCAGCCACCATCACAACAGTGTTTTGCTAAGTAATAGTGGTCTTTAGCAATAACATAGTAGTATAACAATACATTGATAATGAATTTACATATCTATAGCCCTTTGATATTTTACAAAACTCTTACAATAGTCACCCTGTGAGGGTGGTGATACATACTTATTCCCATTTTACCGAGATAACTGAAGCTCAAGGGACACACTACTTAGAAATAAAAATGTCAACATCCGAATCCAGGTAGCTCCTATGTCCAGTACTTTCTAACTGATTGTTCTCCACCTTGTGCTATGATACTTATATTGGTCAATGGCTAACATCTGTCCATTGAGAAAATATCTCAAAAACTCATTAGTGTTCTATTTATTCTTCTGATTTGAAGGCTTGTCTTTTTGTTGTTAAAAAAAATGCTTTGCTTTCATTGAAAGTTCTTGTCCATGAATAATAAAACTTCCTTTAGATCTCATTGGGTATTTTTGAATGTTACTCCAGGGAATAGTATTCCTTCAATATTTTCCCATATAAGCTTTCACAAGAAACATATCATTTATTTTGAAATTAGTAGAAAAACACTTAGAGGTAGACATCCATAACCTCCTCTCTTACTATCTCAACTTATCCTCTTAAAGCACACTTTTTTTAAATGTACCTAGACAGAAATTGAAATATGGAAGCTTGAGATATCAGGCCCAAATAACAAGATTAAGAATAAGAGATGCCCTTCTTCCCTTGATGTCACACATAGTGTTAACACCTGTCTTCCTATACTCGTTAGGAAGGACTTGACCATAATCAGACGTTGAAAAAATCCAGAATTATAGAGTCATCAAATTTTAAAACTGATTTTTACAGATGAGGAAATTGAGGGCAAATGGCTTTTCCATGGTCAGTTAATGGTAGAGCTAGAACTGGACTCCATGTTTCCTGACTCCCCAGCCTGTGGGCTTTCCACTATATCACATGGCCTCCCCTACTAAATTGAGTCTTGAATTATTAAAGCCAATAAAATAATTTTCCTTCATCAAAATAAAAACAGAATCTTTGGTTTGTGCATTTCCTAATTATTCTTCCCTGTCTTAGATATTAGCCATTATTACATTTTTAATCATAACATATATATTGTAGGCAAGCAAGGGGATGTGATTCTGTTGTGAGACTAGCATCAGAAGTCTGCTTAACATTTTAGCTGGTCATGTGATCTTAGGTAACTCGCTTCACATCTCTGCCCTCAGTTTCCCCAACTGAAAAACAAGGGAGTTGGACTAGATAAATGATTTCTATGGGAAATGAGGAAGATATTAGAGAAGACCTGTAGACCTTTAGAGATGGAAGGAACCTTTGACACTCTCCATCTATAATTTTGTGATACATGGAAGAAATGAAATACACACACATATAAAGTTTAGAAAGAACCTCTTGTAACTTCCTGTGATTCCCTAAAGTTCTGTGAGATAGATATTATAGATCATATTTTACAAATAAGTAAAGTTAGGGCCAAACAGGTGCTTTGACTTGTCCAACGACATACAACTGATGTGTCTTGGAGGAGATTGAGGTCTTCCAACCACAAGTTCATTACTCTATCCAACTCTTTGTTAAGAGAAAGCAGTACATCTTCATGTTTAGAAACCCAGAGAGCCTGGACTCCTAGATTAGTTCCTTGGAATAACCTATAACAAAGAAATGCTGTCTTGTTTCATCTGCTTATTAATGTTTCCACCACTCAGAAAGGTGTGGCTAATTAGTTCTTAACAATTCATTCTTGCAAAAACACTTGGCCTGATTTCAGATAAAAACTGATAAGCAAGCCAAATGATTATCCTTTAGAAATGTATTTCTTTAGAAACATCAATGTGGCCACTATACCTACCAATTCTGCAAAAAGCTAGATTTTTCTTTTTGAAAAAAAAAGTAACCTTATTTTGAATGTTAGTAATACACACCAAAAACATCTGAAACTAATAAAACCTTCTTTTAAAAAGTGCACTGCTTAGAACATAAAAGACGTCTAAACAGATTGATTTACTCTAGGGACTCTAGAGCTTGAATGCCAAGTTTTAGCCCAGGGCAACATTTTACTGCTGAGTTTTAAACCCCTGAAAAATCTGAATTTATAATAGCCAAGCTGACAGATTTTAAACTGTACTGGCGCTAATAGGCAGTAACACCAGACAGGTGAGTTTGGAGTGAGCTTAGAGCTAACGGATACCGTCTGTGAAGACACAGAGGGGCTGAACCAAACCGGGTGGGTCTCATCATTTAGAGCACTTCAAAGCCCAGGGAGCTATTTATGAATGACTCATGCCTCTAGTGAGGCAAGGCTCCCAAATATGGTAGGTCTAAACAGTCACTCTCTACAAAACCAAGTACAAAAGCCTGTTGGGCCTGCCTCTGTGGAGAGGCCAGGCGTTCCTTCCCTTACTCACTCCATCCTGCCTGAGAGTTCATGTGATTCCCCGAGGACAAGATTGGCATTTATTTATTTTTATAATTTTAGAGAAGCCTAGCCTATCTGCTAGTGTTGTGAAGGGAACACTTGGGAGATGTGATTAGCAGTCACTTGTTTCTGTAAACAGTGAATGTAACATATGCCTCTCAAGTAATGTGTATCCAAACATACAATTTACAAATAATTAACATCATGTTAATTAGTCACATTAATTTATGCCACTTTGTGGAATTATTTCCTCGGATTCTTTAGGAAAGCTGCCAGAAGCTTGAGCCAAACAGTGTAAAAACGTGCTTAAAGTAAGGGGCGGTGAGGAGCTGTGACACACAGAGTGAATGAGAGGCGAGCAGGACACAGAAGGGCTGATTCAAAATTGCCAAGTCCTGGGGAGGCTGCCCTGCTGAAGGATGCTCTCAGAGCAATGCAGCCTGGGTCCTTTCAGAGACAGGAATACTTGTGCTGGGCCCTTCCTGCCCACTCTGCTCAGTTCCACCCTTCTGTCTGTCTGAATTTCTATTGCAGATGTTGAAAAGCCTGCCTATAAAGAAGACTGTGGGGTCTGCTAAATTTTTGTGAAGATTTTGGGCTTCCCCCCCCCCTTAAATATGTCTGTGCGGGACATAGGGACTGGATCTGTAGGGATTTTTTGGTTTGTTTTGGTAAAGGGACCTCCCAGGTGAGAACTCTACCAAATCAGCTCATCACCTTCTCTGTAACTTAGAGTTGTAAAAAAAATTGCCTAGAACACTGTGAGGATATAAGTGACTTATTCAGAGTTGTGTGACCAGTACCTGTCAAAAGAAAAACTTCTATACAGGTTTTCCTGATTTCAAGGGGATTTTTCTATCTCATGTGTATATGTGTGCGTATACAAATACATAAACATATATACACATATATAATTTACATATATGTATATCTTTCTCTTCTATATATAAACATATACACACATAGAATACATATATTTATCCTTCTCTCTTGTCTCTATTTGTGTGTACAAATCTATATATACACATAGTACACATATGTATATACAAAATGTATATATGTACTTATGTATATTGTGAATGCATATATACATATACATATATGTCTACACACATATACCTGGAGAGAGAAAGAGAGAGAATCTATTCCCTGAACACAAACAGCTGAAGATAAAACTTTAAGATGGAAACATGTCAAAAGTAAGCTTCCCAATCTCCACATAATAAAGAGCAAACCATGTGGAGCCTTCATATGTCTCAGGCACATTGTCGCAATCTAAGGGATCCAACCTCACTCTTCTTCAAAGTAGCTAAGCAGAGAAGAAAGAGGGTAGCTAAACATAGCCAAAGACTTCAGAAAAAATGCACACACACAAGCATACACGCACATGCACATACACTAGGATATGTTTTCTAAGAGCAGGAGAAACCTTAAGGATTCCCCTCTGTGAATGGGTTTAAATCAGGTGGGAATGAGAGATAAGAAAAAAAATGGTAGGAGCAAGGGCTACTGGATTATTGGACTGGGAAACAGTAAGGTTGAGTCTGAGAAGTCACTTCCCTGACCTGGTCCTGGGTTTTTCATATGTCAAATGAGGAGACTGGCCTGAATGACCTCTAAGAAAGCTTCCATCTCTAACATTCAATGAGATCAACATTTTTTTAAGGCAGTATTAAAAGTAAGTCTGATTGAGGTGAAATCTAAGATTTTTATTTAATTGGAGGGACCTACTGTGATATGAAAATGAAATTGGGAATTTGGCATTCTTTTTTCAACAACTTTTCCATTTTAATTCGGATTCTTTTTCAAAAACCATTGGAAGCCGATTGATAGGATGTAGAGCTACACCATTAATCTGTGTTAGAAACATTTCACAAGGGCAGAAGATATTGTCATTCCTTCTTGAAACTATTCATTTCTTTAACCCTGAAGATACTATATTCAAGATGGATTTTCAGGTTCCAAGTGGCAGTGACTCATTTATTTGATACAAATGTAGTGACTAATAAGAGGTAGCCTATTAGTCTAAGAAAGGACCCTGTCCTGAGAATTGGAAAAATATGGCTTCTAGTCTGGACTCAACAATCTTGGATAAGTCATCTCACTTCTTTGGTTTCTAAGTTCCTCAAAACAGCAACAGTAGGATTGGAGTACATGATCTCTAGTGCCCTTCCCAGCAATACTCTATTAATTCTAAGTGAAGAAAAGCAAGTCACTCAGTGACTCCAAAGATGGGTTTCCTTGCAGATTCATTCAATCAATCAACGAACATTTGTTATGTGCTATTATGTGCCAGGGGTTATGTTAGATTCTGTGAGTGTAAATGCAAGAAGGAAGGAAGGAGGGAAGGAAGAGAAAGAGAGGAAGGAAAGAAGATTCACTAGATTCAAAGTTCCACTTTCGATCCATAGTTGATGGGCTATGGATCCCTAAAGTGAAGGAATGCTTTAGATACAAGAACTGTTTAGAATGATTCAAGAATTCAATTAGTGAATTACATTTTTTTTATGATGGCTCTCATAGATGTAGTTTTTCTAGGAAGGAAGACTACTCAAGTTTAAAACATCTGCAGATACTTTGGCTTGGTTGTCTTAAGTAACAGCAAGGTGTAAATGTTAAGAGTGCTAGACTTGGAGTCAAGAGTCCTGCAATTACATCTTGCCTTTGAAGTTCTCAGACGTGTGACTGTACATGTCACATAACATCTCGGAGCCTCAGCTTCTTTATCTGTACAATAGCAATAATCACATTTCTATTACCTACCTCACAATGCTAACAGAGGGGCCAAAGTTCTTTTCAAACCTTAGTTGCTACATAAAAGTTTCTACATCAGAGGAATAATGGCCCCTGATAAGTACACATCAGGGCTGCCAGGAAAATTCTAGTCATGTAGAAGATACACCAGTAATGAGGTGGGTTGGATAAAATTAAAAAAAATTATGACTAAAATGAGTCAGTCTAATATCCCCAACAAGCACACATCAATGAGATGTGAGCTATACAAACTCAGCGAAGTGAACACTGCTATACTCAAGCAATTCAAACAACCAATCGATAGATATCTACTGGGTACCTCCTATATGCTCAAGACTGTTAATCACAGTAAGGACTTCAGAAAGAGGCATCAAAATGATCTTAGAATCTCAGAGTTGGAAGGAACTTCAGAGGCCATATAGTAGCATCACATCTAACCAGGAACCTTCTCTACAAATTATCCCCCAAATCATCATGTAGTTACTGTACGAAGACCTAAAGGTCAATCCAATCCTTCCTGAGAAAGTCCTTTTAGACAGTGAGGAAGTTGATAGTTCCAATATTTAAATGGAATTGTTATCTCAACAGTTTTGGTGTTTCCTGCCTCCCTCCTCATCCCCCCCTCCAAAAAAAAAGTTAGCATGCAAGTACGTCAACGTCTGCTCATCCTGTGCAACTATTGTTGTGTGGGCGAAAGAAACAGTAGTGATCAGGGAAGGAAGTGCAGTGTGGTTTATACTTTTGATAATTTGTTGATTCCAGATACATACTTACCAATCATTGAGGCAGCCTCACTATGTATATGAATAAATGTATGTATATATGTATAAGTATGTATATGTATAAATATATAGTTACAATATTTTCTTTCTGCAAGAAGTCCTTTTTTCCCTTTGATATCAGAATCACATTTTGAACAAATTCCCACTGCTTACTTCCTTTTCTTCCCTTACAAAAAGGGTCCAGATTAATAAAGTTGCATTTTACATTTATTTAGACTTATTTGATTTTCTTCAACTTTGATTCATTTTGATCCATTTTCATTTTTTATCCAATAATGTTTCAGAACCCCAAGTATGTGACTACATGAAAACTATACACTAATGTCCAGAACACCACTGAGAATACGAAAGCAAAAAAAAAATCATCTCAGGATTCAAGGATGTGCGCTAAAAGTTCAAAGCAATTGAAAAGAGAGCTGTACCTATGTTTCCCAATCTAAAATTCCACACAATGGAAGAAGTCTTTCTCACTATGGGGAAATCGCTAAATGCATTTGAATATAATTTTTTTTTAATTAAAAGAGGACATTTTAAACCTACTGCTGGATGAAATCACTATTGGAAAATGGCATTAATATATTAAAAAAAAAAAGGTCTTGAAGAAAAGAAAATGAAGTATGCCTTCTCTGCCACAGCAGAAAAATGGAAAATGTCCAGGGTAGAGCAACATTCATTGTCAGAATGGGCTTCTGTGTTGGATATGTTTGCTCAATGATATTTCCTTTGGCATAAGGGAGGATGCAATCTGAAGGAGAATGAGTAGCAAATGACCATGATCTAAAGACAAAAGACATCAATAAAACAGTGAAAGAAAGAGAGAAGGAAGAGAGGAGGAAAAAGGAAAGAAATTTTCACTAATATTTGTAATAATGACTCTGGGGCCTGAGAAGTAGGGTTTTGCATCAAATCCATCCAATCGGGTTCATCCATGTTGAATTTTAGTATCAAAGAATTTTAGTCATCTACATCCTTCAAAGTTAAAAGAACATTCATAACAAATCCATGCCTGCGTTTTGAGACAACAATAGCACAGATCAGCTCTTTAGAGTTTAAGCCAGACAGGGCTTCTGGTGAATCAAAATGCTCATGATAGTGGATGAGTACATAAGAGCTTATGTGACAGTAATAATGCCGTCTACCATACAAACACGTAAATAAATGTCAATATGCAGTTACCCAATTTTTAAAATGAGTATAATTTGCCCAATAGACTCCTGAAAGTGTTATGGCCTAATGCACATATATGTCATTTAAAAATTCCTATTATTTGCTTGATGGACCGTGACAGCCTAACACATTTGGCATTTAACAAAAATAAACCTCTGAAGCCAGTGTACTCTAATGGGCCTTCAGTACCATATTAGAGATGTTCACCATGATGACTGGTGGCATGCCTCTTAATTGTCCAGAAGATGGTTGAGCCCTGACTATGGGTAGATGTTTAAACTGTCATGAGAGAAAAAAAAAACTTTTTATGTTCAGGGTTCAAAGCCAGTTTTAAAGATGTCAACTAGATCATTTCCATCTTTTAAAGGATAAGCTTTCTGAAGCTTTATATATTCTTTTCATTCTGGGGTATTCAGTCTTTAATATCTTTGGGCTTTAGTTTCCTCTTATGTAAAATGAGGCCTTTGTTCTAGATTAGGGTTTCTTTGCCTTTGTTGTATTATGGATTCCTGTGGCAGATTGGTGAAGTACCTACCCTTTCTCAGAATCGTCTTTTACCTAACTGAAGGAAATGCTGACTTTGTTAGAAGTTAGTGGAAATAGTTGTATTTTTTTTCCATCCAAGTTTGCAGACCCTCTGAAATCTATCCACTGTGGAACCCAGTGTAAGAACCTCTGACCTAGAGGACCTCTGAAGTTTCTTCAAGATCCTGTCTTTCTATAAGCTTTTACTTGGATCACATGGCTAGAAGTACTCTTTTAAGGTAGGAAAAGGTGCTAACTCTCTATACTGTATCACCTAATCCAGCCTGGCTCCTGACACATGTGCCAATGTCATGCCTTCTTCCCACTCACCTCTGCATCTACCTCCCTGCACATATCCTCCTCAGAATCTTTGTGTCCTAATTTCTGCTGCTTGTTGCAGATGAAGGCATGGATAACTAATTCAGTCTTAGAATCTGTTAAATGATTTGGGGAGAAAAGATAACAAATGGGCACAGATCTTAAGCAACTGTTTCTTCAGGGTAAGTGAAATTCTTATCATTTAATTTCATTCATTTGATAAACATTTACCAGATATATACTATGTGCAAGGCATTGGGCTGGATGCTCAGGAAGTTAAAAAAACTGAGACATGCCTTTATAGAGTTTACAAACAGGAGTAGTGTGGGGTGAATGGGAGAGATACTACCTGTATAGAAACATGTAACAGTATACAAGAACTTTCCTCCACAAAATTCCTCTTTCCCTGCCTCCCCTAAGTTCCTGAGGAAATATCAGAAGGTATAAGTCCTGCCATGTTAGAAAGAATTCAAATACCATATATTAAGGCATAGAGATGTGACAATCTATGTGAGTAGAAAGAATTCACACTCATCAAAAAATGGATTTCTTAAAAAATACATGAAATCCATGGCAATAGAGTGAAAAGTCAAATTGCAGAACAAAAAAGACCACTGAAAAGGTACTTCCAGACACCCCTCAAAGCATGCAAACGAAATGCCCACGTCTAAGTCCAAGAAACATTGGGCATGAATACTGAATGGACATAAGTTGGTAATAATCTCCTGATGGGTGGCAATCATATCTTACAGGTATTTATACTTAGCACTGTGAAGGAACATGTAGAGAAAGTTCTCAGTCAATCTACTTTTTGGGGGGTATACGAAGGGGAAGAGTTGTGGAGAAGAGATTCAGAAGGCTGGTTTTTATACACATTTGACTTGGCTAAATTGAAAAACTTTCCTTCTGTGGGAAACAAATGGAATAAACTTTTCAGTGAACATATCTCCCTTCACCCCATACATTAGCCTTTCTAAAATATCTAGCAAAGTATTTTGTGTACTTTCACTCCTCATTATGCCAAAAAGATAAGGGGTGGGTGTACAAATCGATTGTATTTTAATAATTGCTAGCATTTATGCAGTGTTTTTAACATTTGATAAAGACTTTATACGTATTACCTTATTTGATCCTTGCAACAACCTTGGGAGCTAGAGACTATTACTATGGCCTTTTTATGATGGAAAAAATAAAACAATTGAGGGTGACAGGTTAACTGACTTGCCCAAGGTCATTCAGCTAGTAAATATCTGAGATGACACTGAACTCAAATCTTCTTGACATCAAGCCCAGGAATCCATTCGTGGTACCATATTCATCCTCTCTGAATAGGAAATTTTAAAATGTAAGGTATGAACCCCCAAAATGAGTTGTGAATAGACACTCTTGACAGATCTTTATCCATAGAATGAATGAATGACTTGATGTAAAAACGAGCCAGAATTTGGCTCTGGTTCTAGTAGAACATCTCAAGTTAGAAAATGCTCCTAAAGTCATCTGATTCAACTCTCCCACTAGGAACTCTCTCCAAAACATGCCTAAGAGGGGGTCATTCAATCACTGCTTGAAGACTTCTAGGGATATAGAACAGAACCCAACAGCTCCTAAGGCATCCCATTACATTTGGACAGTTCTAATTGTCAGCCAGTTTCTCTCCAACGTCTACTCCTACTTCTCTCTATTTCTCTAAGCAAAACAAGTCTAATCTTTCTCATCATGACTCTGAATCAAGTATTTGAAGGCAGCTCCATGTCCCTCTTTCTGTTCCCACTATTGCCCTCCAAATTCTCTATGATAATAAATGCTTCCATTTCCTTCAGCCAATGAGTTCAAGTCTTCTCGATCTTGGTCTCTTTCCTTTAGATAGCTGTCCACTAATTAGCTGTATCCCTGTGGACAAGTCACTCTACCTCTCTATGGCTCGGTTTCCAAATCTTTACAATTAAAAAGTCAAAGTAGTTGGGGTCCAAAGTTTCTTTAAGCTCTAAAATTCTACAGTTTCCTAACAGCAGCATACACCACATGGTAGGAGAGACAAACCACAAAAAGAAATCCAGAACAAAGACTTACACACTTATTGGATGCTTTTCAGTGGGATAGAATAAATCCTATTGTTTCTTCCAAATCTTGCATAGAGTAAGTAAGCACCCAAGAAATGCTTGATAAGCATGATAAAGAAAGGGAATGATTATACCAATCCCCATAGGGAAAGCAGTCATCTTACTTCCTAGTCACATTCTGTTTGATTTTGCCCTTAAAGGTGCCCATCCACCTGGCTTTGAGGTCTAGTTCTGACGTGGTGAGAGAGGGAGGGAAGGAGAAGAGAAAAAGAGAGATAGGGACAGAGACAAAGAGAAACAGAAACAGAGGGACACACAGAGAGACGGACAGACATAGTCAGAGAGAAAAAGAGAGACAGGAAGAGATTGAAAGCGTACACTGGAAAGGCAATGACTGTAACAGAAATACATATTATTGTCCATTATTGAGTTTCACTCTATATTCATTAAGCTTTGCTTGCTCATGCACCAAGATCATATTTAAAAAATGAAAGTTCCATGGATGAAAAAGGTTTGAGATAAATTTGGCATTTTGATCTTTTTGTTTTAGTTTTGCAGTGTCTCATTCTGCAGACATGTGTTTTTGCTTAGAAATGCACAGAGGTGAATAAATCACTTGATCGGCATTCCCCTAGAGCTGGCTATATTAACTTTCTTGGCATGATCTCACCACTTAAGTCAACATGACTTAAGAGTTTATATAACAGTTTATTTGCCTTTTAATTCCATGCTTTTCCTGAATTTAAATGTTCATCTGCTGAATAGAAAATAAATGTTATCCATGACTTAAAGACCAAAGTTTCCTAACTTTAATTCTTTTTTAATTAATTTATTTTACTAATTTTAAGTGGGCTTGAGGTAAAGAATTCTGAACACTTTTGCTATAAACTTCTATTTTCCCTGGATATATGAAGAATTATAAGGTAATCAGCCTTTTGAGAAAAGTGGATATAAGTTCAAGACAACAAAGAAAGAGGGGTCTTGTAATATTGATTATGAAGAAATAAAAGAGCGATATGAACTTAGTAATTATACCCTACTAACTCTGTCTTCTATGCTTCTTTACCAGACCATCCAAGAACTCCGTGATTTAGTATTTCAACTAGGTATGATAATTACAATGCAGCTAATTAGAGCACTGCAGAATCCCTAGTTGGAAAAAACTGTGCCAGTCATGTGAGTCCTGGACACTTGCTCTGCCTTTCCCCATTTCAGGACAAGAATTCACCCAAGGAGATTCCACATGTGTAAGCCATTTGTGGGTGGACTGCTAGATTTCAGAGGCAATGTTCTGGGGTTAAATTCTTATCAAAATATAACTTCATGAGTATTCTGCCAAGGAATTACATGGCCTGCACATTTTGCCAACTCTTTCTTACTGTCCTATGGTTGGTTTCCCTAGGAAAACAGTCAGTTCTTGATTAGCTAAAGGGTGAATTCAGTTTGTGGTTTAACTGGATTTTTTTTTCTTTAGACTACTTTACCACTGATTACCACCAACCTCCGAGGACAAGAACACAGAGAGAGGAGAGGAGAAATCAATCTTCATTCCCCTTAAGGAAGCAGGTAGAGGTCAAGTAAGGACCTCTACTTCTTGTTTTTTGCTTCCCATACTCAGGCCTAGAGGTCTCTCTTGCTGGTAGAAAGGAGAACGAATTGAGGTCTTTCTAAACAGAATGTTCAGCAGACTTCAATTTGTACATCCAAGTGAGTATTACTCCCCTCCAAATCATCACTTTTGGCATAGACTTATCTCATGGCTTCTGTCCTGATGTCTTCACAACCTGTTTATGAACTATATAAGAAAATCCACCCTACTATTTACAAATCAAACATTATCATCATCACCATGATCAGACTTCAAACTGGTAATCTGCAGATTGATTCTCCATTTTATGTACCAGACCAGCCATTTTGACAATTTAGTCTATCCTTTATAAATGGAGATTTAATATCAGAGAGGGAAAGCTTGTACAATAGTCTCTGACCAAAGGAGCCAGATGAAGAGAAAAGGTTACCAAGTGTCTTCAAATTAATTATCTCATCTGAATGACTGGATGAAAAAGCATTTATTAAATGCTTACTATATGCCAAGCATTGTGCTAAGCACTGGGGACACAGAAAAGAAAAACCCAGATAGTTCTTTATCTCGAGGAGCAGATACTTTAAATGGGGAGAGTACGGTTCCTGGAAAGATGGAAAGGCAGCAGAAAGCAAGGCCCAGAGAGCCTTTGGCTACTTAAATAGCTGAGATGATAGTATTGGGGGCAGGTCTTGCCTGGTGGTAAGGCCTGGTGATTCTCATTAGGAGAATTGGAGTTGTTGAATTCCATGTGGGCAGTAAAGTAGGTGAGGTGGGAATGTGGAAATAAAGAGGGTAGGATACCCCTGGTGGTAGCATTCTTCCTGCTTGTCTATCCAAGGCATCTCAGGTGGTCCTGACCCTAGAGGCAAGAGAGGTATCTAGGGAAAAGTCAAAGAAGGTAGGGTACCCTGGTGGTGGTGGCCTTTCTTGCTGCCTGGATATCTCATCTCAGGATCAGTCTTATGGGGTAGGAAGTACTAGATATGGAATTTCAGAGTGGAAATTCCTTCCACTTACATAGATCCTACTCTATGGCTAAGTCACTATGTCCCATTTGTGACTTAATAAATAAATCCTAGGGATTTACTTAAGTTACACAGATACAAAAGGACTTGCCTCCAGTGGCATTCTTCTAATAAGGTCATAGGAAGGATTAGGAAAAGGAATCAAATATTCACACTGCCAAGCTAACGCCACTCCTTCTTTACTTTGATTGAATGTTTGCAGTTTAAGAACGTTTAGGATAATGTGGGCACCCATAGCTCATCCATACCAACAAGTTATTTCTACTTTTTGAACACATCATACCCCAGAATGCCTTCTTTCTTATTGTATAGTATGCACAGAATATTCACAGTCCTTTTCTCTGACTGGTCAGTTCCTTCCAGAGTCTTGATTTTAAGGAAAGTGGCCAGGACAATGATGTCTTCAATCCTTTTCTGACATTCACCACTATTTTATGTGAGAAAGTAATTAGACTTGTTCTGTTTTGTCTGAGAGGGCAGAACCAAGACCAGTAGGTAGAAGGTCCAGTGGGGCAGATTTATAAAACTCGATAAAAAGAAAACAAACTTCTTAGCAATAAGAAAATCTGTCCCAAAGTGGGCTAGGTTACATGAGGAAGGAGAGGGTTTCCAACAAGGACTGCATGTCCACTTTATTTGTGTTGTAGAGTGGATTTCTGGTCAGGTAGATGACTTCTGAGGTTCTTTCTAACACCAATATTCTATGACTGTGACCTCTTTAAGACCTTCTTGTTTCAATGTATATTTGGAGTTGGTTAAGGGATCACAAAATAACTGACTGCACCACATTAGCACATAGGATCATAACTTTTAACACTTATCAATATCAGTCAGGGAACAGGGCTCTAGGCGGAGAGGACCTTTATTTTGATTGAGGCCAGGATGCTA
The DNA here is from genome assembly GCF_028372415.1 of Notamacropus eugenii. Lineage (NCBI taxonomy): Eukaryota > Metazoa > Chordata > Mammalia > Diprotodontia > Macropodidae > Notamacropus > Notamacropus eugenii. The sequence goes on from NC_092877.1 coordinate 69,302,810, forward strand.
ATGGGGGACAGTGATAAAACCTCTGGAAAATGGAATCCTACAAGAAGAAGCGAACCTCCTAGTCAGAGCCAAGGGGCTTTATGACTTGGATTTAAAGAAGGCAGAAGTGTGATTATAATTGTAATTGACATTTCTACAGTGCTCTATTGGGAGTTTCATTTTGTTTTTCCTATTCTTTTTATCTAAAACCTATCTTCTTGACTACTGTAGCCACTTAATAAATGTTCATTCAGTTGGATATGAAGCTCACCAAGAAAGCACTTTCCTCATAACAACCCTGTAAGGCAGACAGTGCAAGTGTCATTATGTCCATTTTACAGGAATAAGAAAATCAAAGAAGAGCCAGAAGACATCTTAGGAAATTTCTGTTCTAGCTCAACTTGGTAAGTGTCAGAGGTGAATTTGAACTCACATTTTCTGACCAAAGATCTAGTACTCACCCACTCCTCAGGTTCCTTCAGTAGAACAAATTAATCATGGGGCATCTAAGACTGATTTTACATATTTCAAAATTTTACCTTTGGCAGACCCTATTTATAGCTATTCATCCCTTTATTATTATTATAATATATTATATTATTATGTATTATATTATATTATTATATATTATTATTCGTCCACTCACCTATTCTCCTCCCTTTCTCCTCTCCTCTTCTCTCTTCTCCTCCCTTCTCCTTTCATCTCCCTCCTCTCCACTCTTCAATAGTCTCCTCCCCTTCCTTCTCCTCCTCTCCTCTCCTTTCCTTTCCCTTTAATGCCTTAATAAATAATCTTTAAGACTGGCTATGACTAGAAAATCCATCACTTTACCTGCTACCTAGTGAACAGCCTTCATAATTTGCAAAAGCTGGTCCTCAGATGCTCAATATGCCTTTTCAGACCCTTTCTTTCTGCAGGGAATTCATGGAGCTTGTGCTCACAAGGTATAATTTTCTAGATTCCAAACTCATCTGAATAATATTGTGGAGTATCACAAACCATACCTTCTCTCCCTTGGCACTTAGAAGTCCCTTTGATGTCTGTGGAAGTTCCCTGCCCAGAAAGGCAAGGGTTTGGGAAGGAACTGGGAAATCCTTTACTATTTCAAGCAATCAGAGAGCCTGGGAGGGACCTCAGATATTTTCTAGTCCAATCTTCTCATTTTACAAATAGATGAACTAAAACCTAGAAAAGTTAAGTGACTTGTCTGAAGTCACAAAGGTAGTAAGTAAAAGAGTTAATCCTTTATAGACGTCACTGTTTAATAATATCTGATCCTATCCTATCATCAAGGTTAAACATCTATAATCGAGATTTCAGATTTGTTGTTATTTTCTGTGGATCACTAGGTAGCATAAATTAATAAGACCAAGAGGTCTTCCCCCCAAAACTAATTCCAAATGTCTTCTGCTACCATTTTCTAGATATGGAAAACAGATCAGTGATAGCAGGATTTAGAATTCTAAAGGGCATTTGGAGACCATCTCACTTCAAGTCCTCCATTTATAGATGAGAATATTAAGACCCCAAGAGGGGAGCTTGGTTACTCAATCCGGGTCCCACAGGATGTGAAGAGAGCCAGGATTTTAAGCTAGAAATGACTGACTGACTCTAGGTGCAGGGATCTTGGGGCAGAATCCTAAGCCTACAAGGAAGAGAAATAAAGCTGGCCTCTTGGAGTGGGGGTAAGAGGATTACTCCTTGCCTGTGGATTTCTTGTCCTGGTTAACATAACTGCAGTTCTATTTGTCTTCCATTCCAGTCTCTCCACCTTCCCTGCACCAGGAAAGAAATCTGGATGCAGCTGGATATTGAGCAAATACAACCTGAATGTTGCTCAAGGTTACTGCCAAGTCAGCAGCTCCTCTGGCCGTTCTTTAAATCTTTTCTTGCTTCAGTTAAAAAAAAAAATCTGGCTTCCTCCTTATGGATGCTTAAGCAAAGCTTAAAAAAAAAAAAAAACTTTTGGTAGTCTTATGCTACTGGAACCAGGTAAAGATCTGACAGAAATAGGCCCTTGGAAAGAAAGCATTCATGCTATGAAGCCGGGAAGGCGGGGGGGGGGGGGGGGGGGGGGGGAATGGGAGAGGCCTAACTGGCATTTCCACTTCAGGGGACTGGAAATATGTGATCCAAAGCCAATATTCAATTTCCTCTGCTTACTAATTTGATTCTGACAGGACAGACAGCAGCTGTTTTTTAAAACATTCATTTTTTTTGAAAACAGGGTCTTCTATCATATTGTTTGGGCCTAGCCCTTCATCTGAGTCCTCCCATCACCTAGGGACTCCCAAGTCCTTTGGACATCTTTGGCAGGTCCTGATCTTTAGTACTGGGCTGAATGATGAAATTCTTTATCAGAGTTGGTCAATCTCTCACTCATCTCTAAGGCTGAAAAGAGGGGTTCTTTGGTGACTGCTTCTAATTCTGTCTCGCCATTCCACTCCTTCCCAAGACCATGAGCAAGCATTCGACCTTCTCTTATTTTGGTTTCTGAGCCAAAAATTGATGGCAGATTACTGACTCACTTCTGGTGAGAGAAGTGTTTTCACTTGATACTAAGAAGGAAGGCCAGTACTCCATATCATAGGAGGGAATTACAGTCTTTGAAATGTCATCAAGTACCCAAGAAAGGATTAGGTGACCTTGGGCAGGGCAGAAAGAAAGAGTGAATATAATTCAAAGAGGAGTCTCTTGACTTTTGGGTTCTACTGCCCACTGCCAGTACCTGGCTTTGTCCTTGGAAAAATCACTTGACCTTAAAGTTTGTGTATGCCAAATAGGAGGGCATGGAGAAGGTAGAGGTTCTTAACCTTTTTATGTCATGGATCTCTTTTGCAGTCTGGTGAAACCTGTGGATCCCCTGTCAAAATCATGCTTTTAAATGTATAAAATACATAAGATTACAAAGGATATTAATTATATTGATTCATAGTTATCAAAATATAAAAAACCCTCACAAGTTCATGAACCTTACATTGAGACTTAGAGGCCAGAAAGACCTGAATTCAAATTAGCTTCAGATATTTACTAGCTGTGTGACCCTGGAAAAGTCACTATACACATATATGTGTGTATATATATGTGTGTGTGTATATCATGTATACACACATATACGTGTACACATGTATATGTGTATGCATACATATATGTATACATACATACATATATGTATGTGTGTGTATGTATATATATATATACAGAGAGAGAGAAAGACTAAGGTTTACATATAGGTCTTAGTTTCCTTATCTGTAAAATGAAAGGATTGGACTAGATGAGGTCCCTATTAGCTCTATCAGCTTGGACTAGTAAAGGACTTCACGGTTCCTTCCAAGTCCCTTGCTTTTCTGGGCAGGGAACATAAACACACATCCAACACACACACATATACATACATTCCATATGCAGACTATCTCTTTCTATATCTATACACACACTATATCTATCTCCCTATCTATCTCTCTGTATACACACATAATCTCTATCATTTATCTATATCTATACATATACTATATCTCTTTCTATACAAACTACATCTATCTATATATACACTATCTATACATATTCATACTACATATAAATAGATATATTATCTATATATGTATATAGATATATTATCTATATATACATACAATATCTATACACATATTATCTCATATCTTTCTCTCTGTATCTATCTCTATACACACACACACACACACACACACACACACATACACACACACCCTTTCCTTTTCCCCTCCTACTACTCCCAGATAATTCCTGATCATCTGTGTGCACTGAGCCAGTAGAAATTACAATACAGCTTGATCAGTTACCTCTGATCTAGTCCAAACCCTCATCTTACAGATGATAAAACTTCCCAGGCAGCTAGGTGGTGCAGTGGATAGAGAACCAGTGCAGGAGTCAGGAGGACTTGAGTTCAAATCTCATCTCAGACACTCAGACACTTGACACTCACTAGCTGTGTGACCTTGGGCAAGTCACTTAACCCCAATTACCTCATCCTGGGTCATCTCCAGTCATCCTGATGAATATCTGGTCACTGGATTCAGATGACTCTGGAGGAGAAGTGAGGCTGGTGACCTGCGCAGCCCTCCCTCACTCCAAACAAAGTCAAGTGCAAGTCATGTCATTATTTCTCTGATGGCATGGTCTTCTTCGTCAACAAAGGACGAACACACAAAACTGCCCAATGAGAGTAAGTAACTTTCCCAAAGTCTCATAGGTAACAAAGTAACAAAAGTGGGATCTATGTTCTTTCCACCACCCTGCATGTCTATTCTATACTAGAAAGTATCTACTTGGAACATAAGAAATCTCCTCTATACATAAAAGTTCAAGAAAGGGCCCTAACAAATTTCTGAAAATGTTTTGGAATGACCTGAAAAGCTCTCACTCAGCTCTGGGTGTGCTCGATATTCTGAACGCAGAAGTACTAGCTTGCCAATCTCATAATGTTCCCTTCAGCAGTCAGCATATATTCAGGGCAAACACTTCCCAGCAGGGAAGTGAGGCATTGGACAACTTCAGCAGCTTCCTCTAAGCTAGCTGGTGCTGATTTCTGGAGGAAATGAAACCGCATGGCTAGACAGATACATACAAACATGGGTGGTTACAGTAGGTGTAACAAGGTGTTCAAAGGATCCTCTCGGAATGGAAAACTCAACCCCAGAAGCTGCAGTAGGGACTGAGGCAAGAGCAAAGTCCATCTACCCTGGAGTCGTCACTGCCAAAGTACCTTATAAACTCACCCTCCTCTTCGGTTAGTAGCTCTGACATCTCAGGTCAGAGGGAGAAGGGCTTCCTCCCTGCATGCCTGGGGCCCCTCAGCTGCATCCATGGCTAACAAACCGTACCACGACTGACCCTACCTGTCTCACAAGGTTGCTGTGAGAAAATTATTTAGTAAACTTTAAGGGACCATGTAATTATGAATTATTATTAACACCCTTATTTTACAAATGAGGAAAATAAGGCTAGAAAAGTTAACTGATTTGCCAAAAGTCATACCACAGAAAAGCCAGGATTGAAAAACACCTTCCAATTCCCAATCCAGTACTCTATTTAATGCTAACCTATCTGCTTAGCTATCCATTTGGGATACACCAGGGCACCCTGGCCATTCAAATAGCATGCTTGCTGAGAACGGGTCAGGATAACCTCTACTGCCAATTCAGTATGGAAAGTCATACGTTTTAGGCCAGCCAGTTCCATATGGAGTTTAGAGGACACGGACAAGCCTGACAATGTCATCTCTCTGCATAAAAGCTCTGCAAAGAGCTTCTTCACAAACAGTTGGGTGATTTGGACTATAATTAGATTACACGGGCAAAAGTTCAAGAAATAATTGTTGCTTTCTACAAAGGATGGAAATGGGCTCCTTTCTTTATTGCTTCAGAAGGTCTCAGTTATGCAAAGAAAATACTTGCTGGAACCCATTTGGACAGAATCTCCTAAGACCTGTTTTTCCCTGTTCTTGCCTCCCTTCCCTGATACAATAAAGGTGAGGAAGCGGAACTGGACAACTGAATACAAAAATACCATTGGAGGATGATGTGATTGAGTAGAAAGACCACTGGGTCTTATACCAGAAGTTTGGGTTTGAATTCTGGTTCTCCTATTCCCTACCTATGTGATCCTGGCAGACTATTTCACCACTCTGAAACTCAGTTTCCTCAAATGGTCTCTTACCATTTTCTCAGTTTTTGCTCCTACATTTCCTCAGTTTTCTGCAATTCCTCTTATAAAACAAGAGGGACTGGCTAGATTGATCCCTGAGGTCCCTTTCACCTCTTGGTCCTATTTTTGCCACAACTTGAATTGAGGTCTTGAATGGGTGTGGGTAGTGCGGGGACAGGAGGAAAGAGTATTGTAGGAGCTAGACACAGAGACAGTTCAAAATTCTCTGGGATTTTTTTTGTGTGTGCCTGGGCTAGTTGTTGCAGGAGGAGTCTTAGCCCCAGACCAGTAGAAACGAAAGAGTTAAGAAAAAATGTAATCTGGGACCTTGTTTACTTGTGTTCTAGTTTCTTTTTTAAAACTATACTACTGGGAAAAACTGCAAGACTTCCCTGCTCCTTATTAAAAACACAGAAACTGTTGAGGCAGCAGCTGTAGAAGCCAGGCAGGCAGGCAAGTCCACTGTAGCAAGGAGATGTTACAAGGCATAGAGATGAACTGTAAACAGCATGGCTATCAGTGGAGGTATTTAGGGAAATTATTGTTAAAAACCAGGCTATCTCTAATTAGGTATTCATACCTCACTCCTAGGCAAGGCAGGGAAAGCAGCCAACAGGTTAATGTTATTATACACTTAAAAAGAAAGTAACTGTACATAAAAGACATCTACAATCCTGTTTGTATGACTGTGTATATACATTCATATATGTATATGCAAATATCTATTCTATTCCATCCTATTTGGTGTTTATTAGGTTCAGAATAAAAAAAACCCAATTAATAAAAATAATTAACAATCATCTCCCTTTACAGAAAAGTGTCCATGTTGAAGAGTGAGGATGGGTGGAGAGAACAACAGATCTAATTGCCTTTTTTTCTCTCTGTCTGTCTTCAAAGAATCTGTGACCACAGAGGGATGTTCTGGCTAAAGGCACAGAACTTTGCTTAGCCTTATTAAAAAAAAAAGTTTGGAATGTCCTTTCCAGGAGATTATTTTGACCTCAAATCTGTAAATCTAAGCATTTTACCTGATACCATCTGTCTGCTACAGTAGAATTACCTCCCCTAACCCTTAAGGGCTTGTTGGCCCTGTGAGTAAAAATGAATAGATACACTCAGAAGAGGCCTCCCAATTTCTGTTTCCCCAAAGTTCATCTTATGGAGGGGAATGTGGATTGTGACCAAGTCTGGAAAAGACACACCGATACTTCTTCTGAGAAAAAAAAAAGCCTTGTAGGGGAAACGTACTGGGACTTAATAATAAATGACATTTATAAAGTGCTGTAAATTTTATGAAGTGTTTTGTACATGTTAGATTTCATTCTGACAATAATCCTATGAAGTACAGCTGATATGTTTATTTAACAGATGAAGAAACTGAGAGAGGTTAAGTGACCGACCCAGGGTCACACAGCTAGTAAGTGCTTATGGTAGGAGTTAGACACTGATTTTCCAGTGTAGGGTTCTATACCCCATAGCATTTTGCCTCTTTCTGGAATATGTATTTACAACATTTTCATGTGTTTACATTGTCTAACCATAATATTTCAGCTTCCCCTATAAAAGGGCACAATTTGCTCTCAGGCACCAATAGAGGTTTGGAAGAAAGTTCGAGATTTCTTTTTTCTTTTTCTTTCTTTTCTTTTTTACTTTTTTTTTACATGTGAGATTTTCCTTCTGCTTTCTGTTTTCCCCTTCTTTTTATAATATGTATCTCCTGGGCTCACACCAAGAAAAGAAATTCTTGCTGAAAGAAAAGGGGAAAAATAGGTAAATGTAAAAATTATGACCATCTCTTCTTATTCCATTTCTTTTGACATTTCTACTATGCACAGAAAATTCCTTAGAAAACCACTGTCAAAGGCCCAAAGTCTATAGAGAATTAGCCTGCAGGGAAGATGAATGAGAAGAGAGGAAGGATGTCTGACAGTTTTCCCCACTAACATTTTCCATTTTATGATTACTTAGAATTAATGGTTTCAAACAATTAGAAATAAATTAAATTCAGTATCTTTGGTCAAAGTAAAAAAGCACTTATATGATAGAAAATTGTAATAATCTGTCACAGAATTCTAAGTTAGGAATCTCAAAGCTTCTTGTAGTCCTTTCTGGGCAATCTACTAGAAAATATACAAATACTGAATAATGTCTTTAGTCTTTGAGGATCCAAGATAAAGGAGATAATAGTCTGAAGTAATATTAACCATTTTAAACAAATTACCTGGGAAGTACTGAGTTGTCTCACCTCACTGCTTTGTGACCTTATACAAGTCATTTGCCTTTATGGATTTCCTATTCATCCTCTGTAATATGAGGAGATTGGACTAGATTAATTTTTAACCTTTTGTGTGTTGGGGACTCTTTGGCCCTCTGGTGGAGCCTATAGACTCCTCTTTTTAAAAGCATAAAATAAAATGTAGAGAAATACAAAGGAAATAAATTCTACTGAAGTATAGTTTATAAAAATATATTTTTTTTAAAAAAAGGGATTCATGTACTTCAGGTTAAGAACTCCTGAAGTGGGTGATTTCTAGGGTTGCAGCCTGCTCTAACAGTTTGTGAGTGTGTGTTCATCCCTTTGAAGTGTTCCACAACAACTTAAAACAGTGCTTTGGTCTATGTCTTCATCATGTTGGTACCTAAATGTCCAAATGAACAATAGCTGTGAGCCCCAGGACTTAACACTTTCTGGGTTTTAAATTAACCTAAACGAAGCTGTGTTCATGGAGTTAGGGGGGATTTTAAACTTTTTCTTTACATATAAGATTACAAACACTGTGGCAAAATCTTTTCATGGAATCATAGGGATTTGCAGAGCTGGAAGTCAGCCTTTGGAAGTCACAGGACAATTGACTTAAAACTAGCAAGGTCCTAGATGAACATGTGGAAGAGGCATCAGGTGTCGCCTCCTCCAAGTTCTATCTAAATTACAAAGCCCTGACACAACATCTCCAACATGGGCTTATCTAGATGGTTCACTACTTTTTGAAGTGGTCAATGGATTGTCAGACTGTTCTAATTTTAGGAAGTTTTTCTTTACTTTGGTGACGTTGATAATATCTAGCTTGTATATATCATGACAAGGTTTATAAAGTACTTCACAAAAACTATTTCATTGTATTCCCATAACAATCCTGGGAGACTGGTAGTATTATTCCTCCCATTTTAAAGAAGAGAAAATGGACATAGATAGAGGTTCAGCCTCTTGCTCAGGTTTACACAACGAAGCAAGTGTTGGAGGACACATTCGAATCCAGACCTTCCTGACTCTAGGTCCAGGGCTCTATCTACTGCACCACATAGCTGCCAAATTAGGATAGTGCTGGGATGGATCTGGGACCTCATCAATATCGGCATTCCCTCCAACAGTGAGGCTCTTCTCTCACCCAAGTCTTCTCATCCTATGCAGCTGTTATCCATATACTTCCACAAGTACATCACGAGGAATCTACTGTGCTAAGAGATTTCCTCTGGCTCTCTTGACATTCTTCAGGTGGTTACCTTACAGATTGTCCATCTGTTTTCCCTCACTCTCACTACATGACTTGTTCATGTCATTTTCTGTTCATATATTTCTTTGATAATTCTTTTACTTGATTGTTGGTGAATACAAATCTCTTTCCTGGTAATAACACCCACCTAGCCTAGCCTGTTCACATCAGCCATGCATCTTATCACTGATCCTTGGATGACCTGAAATTTTAATTCTTAGGAGAATTCATCATTCCATTACTCAAAGATGTAACCTTATGGGACCAATCCTAGTGTTAAAAATATGGGATTTTATTTCAGGAAGAAGTTTAGGGACACTAAAAGTGCTGGGCAATTTCCTAAATGCAATTAATCTACTTTTCTTCTCTTTAGTCCTGAGCCAAATTCAACACTCATCTGCAGAATCTGTGCAAGATGTACACACTGAAGAACCATATCTATAGCCTATCCACTCAACTGCCACAGCTTGGTCACTAAATATTCTCTATGTGGATAATTGGGTTGAACTCTAAGATGATAGTGAGACCTCATTTAAGTGGTTCAACTATATACCATCAACCACAGATAAGAGCATCTGCAAGGTTTCACTATCTATAGGGAATCTCTTTTCCAGTAAGGCTTTGCAATGGATCTCCTCAATCAAATAAATACTTTTGTTCTGTGTATATCTCCCTGATTTGTGCCTTATTTGATATTAAAAATCACAGGGTTGCTAATTCAAGTAATCTCTGTTGTGTCATTTGATGAACCTTGTATAGGAGACATCTTTTCAAAGAACAGCATTACTCTACCAAATTAAATACTTTTTAACAGTCAATAAGCAATAATCATAGTGAAATTTTCAGTCAATTATGTGACTTTAAAGATGTGGTCATCTATAGAACACAATTTACAAAAACCAGCCTGGTCCCTTCTTATACCTTCACTAAAAATGCCTTCTTTGGGTCTTTATGTGGAACACCAAACCTGCTTTTCTTCTACCTAATTATTCTAGTACTGTCTTTCAGGGAAAACAGAACAAATTTAATCTCATTTTCACATGACAGCCTTCATGTACTTGAAGAAAGTAACGATATCCTCTATCTCTACATTTAGCTTTAGTTCCCTCAAATGATAGTTCTTTGGTATAGCTTTGTCTCCCCTCACCGTCCTGGTTAATCTTCTTCAAATATGTTCCACCTCATCAACGTCTAGCCCAAAATGTGATTATCAGAACTGAATACAACAAGTGGGTCTAACAAGTGCAGTCAGACTGATCCCCTGCTGTCTAGATACTAGTACGTGTTTTAAGATCACATTAATATTTTTCCTTATGGTACACTGTGTCTCAGCTTAACATGGTTACATTCTCATTTTTTTCATCATGGAGTTCCCCATGAATATCACACAACAAAATTTGAAAAACAAATTCTTCATAAGATATGGAAGCTAAAGTAAAATAAGCTAAATAAGCCTCCCATATATTGGCTTATAACTGGCTAAGGCGAATAAAATATTTCTATTTTGAATCTTCTCTTTAATATAAGATTCTTTCAGTGTTGAAAACAATACATGTGACTCAGGATTCCACATTTAACGTGACTTATGCTTAACATCTGAGAAATTGACCTCTCATCAACTACAGTCTATACATTTTTCCTTTTGTCAACCAATAAAGGGGAAAGAGTTTATTTTAATAAGCAGATGTATATAAAGAAAGCAAGAACCATGGAGTGAAGTTGCTCATTGCAAGATTTCCTTATACCTTACCTAAAGATTATCTAGCATCCCATTCAAAAAGGCCCCTTCTGTGCTGACTGAAATGAGAACACTTGTCACATGAAGAAAAATGTTCAGCTTATTGACAGTTGTTCTTTAAGCTACAAATAATAAGAATAATAGCATTTTCTATCTACATAAGAGCTTCCATTCAGAGAAGCCAGAAGGCAAAGTGTTTTATAACTTTGTACTATCATATATATTCCTGACACGCACCCTCTCTCCTCTCTCATTTTATGGGAGCATGTGGATGTCTGCGTGAATGTGCAGATGTATAATCACCTCACCCAGAACTGGATTGCAAAAGCTTCTTTCTTTGGGGGAAACCATTGCGCATTCACACTTCAGAGTTTGTGACCAGGAGCTGCACACCAGCACCAGATAAGAAAGGCTACAACCACGTGAAAAAAAAAAAAAGGAATTTTAACGATAGATAGCATGACAGGCTCCAGTTTCACTCTGTCCCCCTTTAATCTATCACCATTATGGCTGAATGTTCAGGCAAATCTGCTATTCCACATCTTTGCACATGTGAAAATGCTGGTACAGTTGAAATAAATATTTTACTCAGGATCACAGAGTGTTCTGGTTACCAAGCTGGGTGCACAAGTCTGCATCACAGAGCACTCTGGTCACCCAGCTGGGTGCATAAATCACTCTTTGTAATAGATGTTGTGGGGAATTAGCAGATAAGTTCACCAGTTAACAAATATTTGCTGAGTAGGTACTGTTCCCCCACCATTAAGAAATATTACCTGAGCACCTACTATATGGAAAGCATTATGTTAAGCACCAAGGATGAAAAGAGATCAAAGAAATGTTCCCTGTTTTCAAGGAGTTTACAGTCTAGAAAAGGAAGACCAGAGCAGCATGAAACAACAGAGAAGAAACAATCTAAAGGACAATATGTCCAATGACCAGGATAATATAAAGAACTAAATGAAAACTGAGATCCAAGTGGTACAGTGTGGATAGAGCATCCAGCCTGAAGTCAGGAAGACCTGTGTCTAGCCGCACACTAACTGTTTGACCCTGGGCAAGTCACTTATCCTCTGTTTGTTCTAGTTTCCTCAGCTGTAAGATGGAGATGATAATATAGCGATTCATTCTTTCCTGGACGTCTTTAAACAGAGACTAGCCAAGCATTTTGGGGGGATATCGTAGAATTAGCTCTTGGTCGAGTATGCAAGGGGATAGACATCCTCTGAAGTCCCTCTACTCTTAAGATCTATAATGCTGAGTTTACAACTTAGTTGAGATAGCAGGACTAAGACATATGCACACATACGTACATATTTAGTACATAGGAATGAAACATAAATCATAGAGCTGGAAAGGACGTTAGAAGTTATGTAGTCTTTTCTTTTACCTAACAGATAAGGAAATGAAGGTCCAGAAGACTATCTGCTCCAAGATCACACAGTAATTTGGTAGCAAATATAAGAAATGTATACTTTAACCTAAGAAATAAGCTTATATACCCAAGCAGATAGAGAGAAAGAGTAAAAGATGACATAATGAGAGTACAGAGAAGGAGACTGAGTCATAAAAGATTCTGAAAGCTGAGAATACCATCACTGAAAATTCCAGGGAAAATCTCTGAAGGAGTCTTGTCAGATACACAGCATCCCAATTTGCTGAGTGAGAAAATCTAAATATTGGGGGCATCTGTTCTGAAGATAGTCTTCTTTGACTGTACTGAGGTAGTAAATTTCATTTGATACCCACAATTGTTGCCTTTCGGGGAAGTTGTATTATGAGCAATGGCTTAACTTTATCAATACTTCAGTTTTTCCTTTTGTAAAATAGGAATCATATCTATGCATAATTGGTGACTTTTGCATATCTAGGACAACAATCTTCCTTTATTATTCTTCACTCTTATGACCAAATCAGCTCCATTTTTGTAATCCCCACCTTTTCATACAACACAATTCAACATGTATTAGATTTTTCTCCCTAAAAGCCCAGAACTATAGCTACGTAAAAGTAAAAAAAAAAAAAAAAAGACTACCTCAGGAGAGTTTTTTTTCTTTTTTCTTATAAGAGATCTTCAAAGAAAGGCTGGACAACCAATTATTGGGGATGGAATATTAGAAAAAATGATATAGTTCACAAATAGATGGCCTCTGAGATCCCTTCCCAACTGTCACCTCTCTCTGATGCACCAGCCATCTGCTAAGGTCCCACATTTCCAGAAGACTTCAGAACATCTCCCCTTGGATATCCTTTTGCCATGGTAAACTAATTCCATCCACAACTAAATTGGGCTCCCTTTCATCCCTGCCCTCAATCCTGAAGCCAACATTCCTTTGTGATTCAGGGTAACTTCTATGCTCCATGTACTGGGGATACAACATATAAAATAAAAGTTCCTGCCTTCATGGAGATAATTTACATTATCAGGGCATAGATTTTCCTCTGTCTTTCATTATCTTTACTGTGCCTTGCACATATTAATCTTCACTTCTCTGTGTTCATGTAGTTTCTCCTCAACAGAATGTAAGTTCCTTGAGGGTAGGGACTATTTTGTTTTCTTTTGCTTTTGTATCAGTGGAACATAGCATAGTACCTGGCACATAGTAGGCACTCAGTAAATGCTTGTTGAATGAATGAAAGAATCAATACTGCCATATCCCTTAGTGCCTCATCCAGTGAGCTTTGATCTTTTTTTGATATGTGCTCAGGTTCTCCCATGCCTTTAATGGAAGATGAGCACTGGATTCTGAATGAAGATGAAAAATTTTTGTTGAAGAAGTTAGAAGTCTCTTTTCCTATGTTTAAGAAATCGACAAAAGTGTCCAAAGCTAATGTGCCTGGTATTTGAAAAATTCCCTTCTGTTAGAGAGTAGTTTGATGTCAGGTGAATTAGTTTGATTGGAAAATTTAGAAGTCATGTAATTATCTCTTTACTATTATAACCACACTGCCAGAACTCTTCTCAAGTTGAGAGTAAGTGAACCATACATCTAGAAGGATAAAACACACAGTTGTGATAATAGCACGAGGTGCTGTGGTTCATTTTTATGTCTGTGAACTACACGCAAAGAAGACTATCCCCAAGCTCTAATACTACCCCTCCTCTCAGGTCTCTCCTATTCTCTGCTGCTACCTCTCCCTTGGCCAGCTCATCTACTCTCACAGCTGTGTGAATTACTCTCCTAATCTCTCTCCAATGCCCCACCTCTACTGAGGTGTCACAGTTCCAAAAGCCTTCAGAAAATCTTGCCTTGGATGCCTGTTCACCAGAGCAAACTCATTCTGCCAGCAACTACATTCGGCTCCTTCTACCCATGCCCTCAAATCTGCAGCAGACATTCCTGTTTCTGTTAAAAAAAAATCACCAGCATTTAGTGCTGTTTCTAGCAAATAATAGGTGCTTAATAAATGATTACTGATTGACTTACTATCACTCTGCAATTTCTACCTCATATTCCCCTCCAATCATCAAAAGACTTCAAATATCACCTTCCTTAGACCAAAGAAACAGAAGCAAGAAAATATTCATAGTGCCAGTTATCCCTTCAACCAGCTACATCTGTAACCCCATCACAGGGGTGGCTTTGATGTTTTACCATAATAACAAGCATTTAAAGCAGCTAGGTGGCACAGTGGGTGGAGTGCTAGACTTGGAGTCAAGAAACCTGAGTTCAAATCCCACTTAAGATGCTTACTAGCTTACTATTCATTTAAACCTCAGTTTCCTCATCTGTAAAAAAAATAGAAATAATAGTATCTAACTCAGTAGGTAAGAGGATATTATCTGTAAAGTACTTTAAAAGCACTATATAAATGCTAATTGTTTTTATTAGTTTCCTTTTCAAAGTTTGCATTTATATCATTCTATCTTCTGTCGCAGACATTAGGCAAGCCATAGAGTAGGAAACGAGGCTTATGTCATCTTGCCAACTCATAATAGGTCTGTGACCAAGGACAAGGACAGTGTTTTCGGCATCTTTCAGAGTGTAAATTAAAGACAGGTTGCAGAACTCCATGGATGAAAGGAATTTCCACAATGGGACTTACCCACATAGATGAAATCGTAGGACTCAACTACCAAAAAACCAAAAAATAACCCAACAACAAAATGACGTAATTCTCTTAAAAAATCTAAAATGTTCTAAATCATTCAGTGAAACACTATTTATCAAAGATAATGATCCAGACCAAGTAAAAGCATAAGCTTTTATATTTAACTTTTAAGTTTAAAACTGCATGCATCTGTAATTCCATTATAATCAAATGCCAGAAAAAAGCCAATTCATTCGATATGGAATCTTTCTCATTTTAACTGACTTTATATAGTTATGATTCTTCAAGAAGAAAAAGCATGATTTAAAAAATTCTGTTGGCATGCATTTGGACCACCCAGAGACATATATGGATAGTTACAGCATTATCTCATTTTTTTAATTGGCTGATTTTCTAAGAATGCATATATATTTTTTAAAAACTCAAATGCTTCAAACATTGTTCTTCTCTATGTTTATTTTATGTGGACAGAAGAAAGAAAACCATATAAGACAGTTAATGGGACTTGAGTCTTAAATTAGTAACAAATAAATGTTGCCCACATGGCCATAGTTTTTGATGTGACAGCGTGGAAAAAAAGAACAAAGCTTTTAAAAAGTCTGAATTTAAATAGATAAAATAATAAAAGATCACAAGTTGAGTTCAACCAACCTCAAGCATCTTGAGTAATTTTATCTCTCTGAAACTCAGCTTTGTCATCTGTAAAATGGAAATAACAATCTTTGCCCCACCTACCTCACAGAGCTGCCACAAATCAGACTCAAGTAAGATCAGGTCCTTCAATGTGATTTACAATTTTCAAGTACTCTGTGAACTTGAAAGAGCATTAGTACTGAAATGACAGAGCTGGCCCTTAAGGCAGCTGCATGTTGCATGTTTTTAATGAGTAAGATGCTAGTGCTATGAATCCCTCTTTTTGCCTGGCTCCCATTTTCCCTTTCCTTCTCGTTACCTTCTCTTCCTTTGGCTGCTGCTGCCTTTGCGTCTAACAGTTGGCTGTCCCATCTTTTCCCATGCATTTTCCCTAAATGTCATTGCAATGACTGGATAAGAATAAACAACATTAAACAGGGAAAAAGTCAAAATAAACATCGGGGGATTGGAAATTTAGGAGGAGGAGATGACTAAAAATTGCTTGGCTTTATATGCAAACTGTAGCTGTGAGCTTTTCCTATAAACCCCTGAAGGGCATGGGATACTGCTTTGTTTAGCTCTGGGTAACCAATACACAACCTTATGTCCCTTTAACAATAATAATTGCCCTCATTTTTGTCCCCATGTCTGCCCCTTTGGGGTGACAATGATAATAAGAAAGAGAAAACATGAAGGGAATAAGTGAAAAAAAATTGTGCTATATATGCTAATGGAACAAAATTTCCATGGCTGTCCACTGCAGATTTAATAAGCAATGTGCTAAAAAGTAAGATAATCTGTGGATAAATGTAACAAATAGAACCTTTCAATGAGTTTTCAGGGTCTAAAATCTATGTAACCAACACATTTTGGGGATCTAATGTGCTACGCAACACAACCAGCAATAGGGTGGAAGTAGGATCCAAATACTGGTCCAAATTCAATCCTCATTATTGATATGAATAATTATGCAATAGATGTTCATTATAGTTCAGTTTTACTGAACACTCAGTAAAAGAAAAATACACAATGAGCAAGGCCTAAGAACATGCCGTGGATTTGCTTTGAAACGGGAGGCATCTTAAAGAGGGATGTTTGGGAAAAGTGGAAAGAAGTTTTGAGGATGCTCAGGTTTCCATGGCAGAATGACTTTTTACTCAAACAAAGAAAAGACAAAAGACAAAGTGTGAGAAAACAACAGGAAGGTCAGGAAGGTAGAACTAGGAGGAAAGAGTTCAATGAAGCAGTGATCTGCATTGTACCTGCTATGTGCCAGGGACTGTGTTAGGTGGTGGGGGAGGAGAACTCAGGAGGAATCACACATACAAATCACTTTTTATCTCTGTCCCCTAGTGACAGAATAAAAGAAGGAATCTGGGGCAGATACATTGCCCAAAAGGGAAATATAAGCAAAATTCTGTTTTTCTTTTTTTAAAGCCTAGCAACAGAAAAATATACCCAACACCCTTTGCCCCAGGCTAGGACAGAAAAATAGGACTGAACTGTGCTGTTTGGGGGTAACTCAGCTGGTACACAAGGGGCAGTTCTATGTTCAAAGCACATTTAAACAACTAGGAGTTTCATGGAAAGGAGAATAATTGCTGTGGAAGACAAAGTATTGGATCACTTCCCTCTTTTCATTCTTTTTCCATAAATGCAGCATTTCCATTAAAATGCACAATTATAATAATTCGATTACAATTAAAATCATTAGATTTTATTGTGACATCTAGTAATAGTAAAAAACAAAACAATGTTTCAATTAGATGTAGCATCGCTTTGCATTTTCAAGCTTGGGTGCTTAAGTATAGATTTTTAACTTTTTGCATGCTTCACCCCCACAATTACATGTTCTGCAGTGGGAGCTGCATGGGATAACTGATTAGCTTCATGAACCATTTGGAGACAAGGCATTGTAGAAATACGACTTTGCCAAAATGCAGGATCATAAATACAGGGTTTATAGCATATGTAGCATGTGGGGCTGCAAATTAAGAAAACTATATACCATGCAAGGGGAACATTTCATAACCCAAGGAATTGTTACCATTGGAATACCCTTCAACCTTTGTCTTTAAGAGTCTAGCTTAGACCTGAGTTCAAGTCTCAGTTTTGCCAGTTACTAGCTGTGTGACCCTGGGCAAATCACTTGGTGTCTCTTCACCTTAATTTTCTTATCTGTAAAGCAGTAATCACCTACTTATAGGATTGTTGTCAATAAAATGAGATAATCTAAGTTAAGTACTCTGCACAAATTACACTGCTGTCTATATTCACGCTGGCTATTATTAACCTCTCTGATTGTTTTGTTGATTTTTTTATACTTTTCGCTGGCTCAGATCATAAACCCTCCAACTCTTCTTGGCATATGGTCTTCATGAGTTCGTATGGTCCAAATATTCATCACTTAATGTTCAACTTTCTAGTCATGAAACTTTTTGAACTAAGCTAAGTTAAGGTGTTCTTTGGATGCTCTTGACTGAGATTATACTCAAAACTTATTATACTCAAAATTATACTCAAAATCCCTCAATCCAACCTTTTCTTGAATGATATGACTTGTTAGAGTCTATGTTCCACTGGCATAACCTCAAGAACCTAGTCGCCTCTGTGTCACATGACACAAACACTTTTTATCCCAATTCTGGTGGCACAAAACAGTGGTTCTATCATGTAGCACAGTGCCTATCACCCAGTAGGCAATAAATAAATTTGACTGGTGAGAATTATATGAGATAATATAAGCGGCAAATTGGAAATATATGGACATCAGGGATTATTATTATTGAGGAGGTTTTTAGAGGTAAGGTGGCAAATAAGGGTAGGCTAATATGTATAACCTGATTTACTTGATAAAACCGTGGTAGCTTATTAATAAATGTAACTTCATATGTTGGAGAGGATGGTAGAGCTGGAAGGAACCTTTGATGCTATCTTTTCCAATGCCTTAATTATGTAGATTAAAATAAAACAACAACTAAGGCCAGGTAAGTTAAGTCATTTGTCCAAGGTTACTTGGCTAAGTGATACAGCTAAGATTCAATCCCAGGTCTTCTGCCAGGAAGACCAGTGTTTTAATTCTGCCTTAGACACTCACTGCCTGTGTGATCATGGGCAAGTAATTTCACCTCTCTGTGCCTCAGTTTATTTATCTATACAATGAGGGGGTTGGATTTGGTAGTCTCTAAGGGCCCTTCTGGCTCTGAATCTATAACCCTATGTCTTTAGCAGAGGAAACAAAAGTCATTCTTCTAGGAGCTGCTGTGATTGTTAAAGTCTCAACATTTAGATGTTTATTTTCTTCTCTTTCTTTCCCCCTAATCATAATTGTCTTTCCTATGGCACTTTGCAGTGTCCAAAACCATCCTCACAACAGCCCTTCAAGGTGGGTCATGGCATTATCACTGTTTTAAAACAAAGAGAGTGTGAAGTGAATGGAATTCCCAAACTCTTGTGATCATGTCACACTGTTTTCTAACAGAGCTTTCCAAACAATAATCAAATTAGAACAGTAGATCCTGTTATATTCCTGTGACTGTATTTCTGTTCTGGATAGAATTTGCTAGTAGTAAAAGGGTTAATTCTCAACCAGCCTCAGAAACCAGAGAACTACAGGTACTCCTGGTACTCTGAGCATGCAGTATTTATAACCATCATACAACTTTAATTTTTCTTCTTTGCAGTGGGAAAAAAAGAATACTCTTCTTTCTTTTTCTGTCTCTTACTTTCTGTTTCTCTGTAAAGTGCAGCAATGCAGAAGTATACACACACACACACACACACACTCATACATATACACATATATAAATTTGACTTTGGAATTTTCCACTCCTCTGACTTAGTCGGAGGAAAGGGAGCATGATAGGGGTTGCACTGTAGGATGAATTTGGGGCACAATTCTCTGCCCCAGTGAGTTTTAGAAAGACCTAATGTTCCATAAGGTTGATTTAACCTCTACTGAGGTAATAATAAAACACAATTCATTCATCATGCATTTTGGTCACAAATGCATATATTGGTGCATTGTATATAGAAACTTCCACTGTTCGAGTGATGTCAGTTATAGGTAGCTCATGGGAACTGGTTTCTCTAATATATCCATTGTTCCTGAGCCTTCTCTTTCAATGAGTTTAGAAACTCCTCATAAAAGTCATACTCTTCTAAAAGTCTACCACTGTGGTGTCTAAAACAGATGACCTCCCATCCCCTAGAGACTTTCACTTAGAAGAACAATAAGGTAACATTTTGTAAGAATCTGGTCTAGGTCCATTCTGATTTTAAGGTCCCACTTGCTCCCTAAAAACCTGAGAACCTTTAGAAGAAGGACGAGGAAACTGTTATACTCCCCCCGACCCCCACCAGCCTCAGTGCAGGGCTGTTTCTCAGAATAAGAGGTGCCTGGTCCTTGTGTGAGCTTGGGGCAGGAACCTCAGATCACTAACAGTCAAGACTTCTTGGGAAAGTCAAGACTTAGGGGTGGAGGTGGGGTAGGGAGGGAGATACTTAAGAAATAACAATAATAATATATAATAATATACATTACTATACTAACATATAATTATATGTGGTATATAATGTATAATAATATATACATTACTATATATACATTATATAGAATATATTGTCTATGCATGATATTTAGACAATATATACATTATCATTATATAATAATAAATACATTATTATTTTATATAGAATATAAAATAACATAATATTATCTTATATATAATATCCAAGTATAAGGAATCAAAATGCAGTGGATAAATGACAGTGCATTACTCATTTCTGTACCACGTTCCATGATAAACTTGGTGCTTGCCCTAACTTTAATTTAATCCTTTGTGTGATTTCTACTGACACAATCCCACAACAACTTAGGTAGATTATCTTATTTGGTTTGAACAACCCTGTGAAGTAAGCAATATAGTTATTATTTTCTCCATTTTGCAGATGAAGCCACTGAGGCTGAGAAAGGTTAAAATAGTGTTTCAGAGTCCCACACATTATTACCACTAATGTCTTGGGTCAGATTGACACCTAGATTTTCCTGACTCGATAGTGTCTAGAGTCCCTTGCAGCTCCAAATGCATGATTCTGTGACATCCACCATGTCAGGCTGTCTCATTTTTGGTTTGGGTTTTCATGGCCAGCTCACAGAAATGATTTCCTCCCTGGTAAAATGTAATTCAGGTAGCTACCGATAGGTGATGGAGGAGCCTCGGGGTAGGGTTATGTTAGGCAACTTGTACCTTTTGGGGGGTGAGGGGTGAGGGAATACTTGACAGGAATACAGTAGGTTATTCAGTCAATATGATTTTTCCATAAAAATATGCTCTTTAACAAAAATATCAGCACAAATGTTAGCTGAAATGAAACAATACTTAAAGTAGTCCCTTAATAATATGTTCATACCTGGGTGTGAAAGGGGTCTATAAAGAGGGAAAGAAAGTTGATGTATCTCTAGGTAAACTATCTATCTATCTATATATATATATGCATGTATGCATGCATGTATGTATGTACATACACACATAAAATATGTATATATACATATATACACATATACTATATATATGTACATATATGCAGAAAAAATTTTATTTGAGAAATCAAAGTTGGGGTGGCGAAATACGGTAACTCATTTATAAACTGTTACTTTCACAAGCAACCATCAAGGTCAGTAATCCATTAAAATCTTTCAAGTAAGTTATTGAGAAGGGTCAGTCAATGCCTTCATGAAGAAACTAAATCAGTTTACTGACACTCAACTGTAAGTTTTGCTATTTTGATAGCAGGTATCATAAAAGAAAATTGTCCATAGATCATGAAAGTAGACAGGGAGATGATCTATTAGACTACCAGGTGGACCCTGCCCCCTCCACTGTTCCTTTTTGTCAGTAGAGGTCAGAATCTTCAGCTAGTGAATGTATCAGATCTCAGACTGACTGCTACAAAAATGAAATAAAACTCAGCCAAATCATAACACAAGTTCAGAAACTCCTCTTTGCCTGTGACTGATCAGTCACACAGGCATGTGTTCAAAATCCAGAATTCAACTCCTCTACAGTCTCTCAGAGGCACACATCTGGTTTCCCACTCCCAAACTCACCTTATTAACATCTAAGTAGTTAAATCAGAGCAGTTTCATCACAAGGCCTCAACAGCAGAGAATCTTAGAAGTAGAAAGAACCAAGAGGTCATACTGGGACACTCCTAAATTCAATAAGGCCCACATTAAAGTATAATCGGGAAATATTTAACAAAAGAAACAAAAATACAGTAGAACATTGATAATGTTAATATGTAGTTTTCTAAGTTACTATGCAGCCCCCAAAGATCCTTAGGTACAGTTTAGTGGCTACTTTTTCTACCTGTTTATCCACTTTTATCAACCCCTCTTTCCCCATTATTCCTCTTTATTACCTTGTCTGTTTGTTATTTGGAATAGTTTGTCAAATATGTATATTTTAAATAAAAGGAAGGACTTTGTATAGACTACCTCCAAGGTGCCTTCCATCTTGGGCATTTGGTTAATTTCACTATAAAAGTAATGCAGAGTTTCCTAATCAAAAACTTGGCCCTACCATACATTTGACTTGCATAATGCATATTGTAAGCTACAAAACAATTACTGTATAGTTTTCTCCCTGAATACTTCCTGTGGACACAGAATTTTCCTTTATTTTCATCCTACATAGAGAAATTTTTATTTGATCAATTCACATCACAAAAAAGTCCCCAATCAGGAACAAACTCCACTGACTTGAAGCCTGCTATAAGAGCTGAACTTGAACTTCTTCTGAGATGCTAGGTCAAAATTTACCTGTGGCCTTTTCTTGGCATCTAGAATGACAAGGCTGGGGAAGAATACGCAATTACATTTGGGGATAGGCAGTATTCATGACACCCCACGAACCAGTTAGAAGAAATGAGTGTTTGTAGAAGTACTTAATCTAAGGAAATCTGACTCTCCCAATTGAACAGATAAGAAGAAAGCATCCTCATCAGCCAAAGTCAGTGAAAGAATTACGTTGAGAGCAAAATCAGAATGTGTGTTTAGTGTGAATGATTTCTCATTTGTGGTGCCTCTTTTCCCCTCTGATTACCTGACAAGTATAAGAAAAATAGAACCTGGTTATCGTGCCCTACACTATTCTCAAAAAATCCAAAGTAGAACAGGTTTTAGGGATCTTTACTGTACCATTTTAACTTGGCTTGTATTCTTTCTGCTTTTTAAATTGCTATAGGCAACCTTGCACACTAAATTAAAGATCCATATTATGCTCAGATGTTGGGATGAGTTCTTGACCTTTTTTGTATTATGAATCCCTTTGGCAATTGGGTGAAGCCTAGGAACCCCTTCTCAGAACTATATCTTTAAATGCATAAAATACCTAGGATTACAAAAGAAACCAATTCCATTGAAACACTGTTATCTTTATCTATCTTCTATCTATTTAAAGTTTATACAGCTGAGGTTAAGAACACCTGCCATAAAACTAGGTAGATTCTCTCAGAGCCTGGGCTGCACACCAGTCTTTTATGGTAATGAGAAATGATGCAGAGGTGGAAAGAAAGTGTGGCCGTCAGCCTTGCTGGAGAGGTCACCACCATGAGGCAAGATACAAAGAAGAAGGAGACACTTCCATGTATGAGATATGGAAGGAATATCTCTGCCTGTGAAAATTTCTGCCCATTCCTCAAACACCAGTTCATCTTTCCTTCCCTTCCCTTCCCTGCCCTTTCCCCAAATCTTAAACCTACTGCTCTCTGAAGCCCATAGATTGTACCACACTAGAACCCTGCCCAAGTTCCACTTAAGGTCTGCTTTCTGGACCCTCTTGCCTTAAGAGTGATTATCAATAATAACTGTTGCTGTTTCCCTCCCAGCCTGATTTAGTTATTTTTCTTTGCTTCATTAATGGGGCCCTCCCCTGACTACTTCTTAAACAGACCTATTCCCTGAATGGGCATTACCTCACTTTAAGTGAGTACTGAACAGGCCTTGACCTAAAGGGGCCAAGGTCTCCCATTGCATCCTGGGCCATCTCCAGTCATCTTGATGAATATCTGGCCACTGGATCCAGATGTCTCTGGAGGAGAAGTGAGGCTGGTGACCTTGCACAGCCCTCCCTCATTCAAAACAAAGTCAAATGCAAGTCACGTCATCATTTCTCTGATGTCATGGTCTTCTTCAGCAATGAAGAATGAACACAAGAACCTGTTCATCCCATCAGTTACAAATGGTGGCACGTTATTCTTGTATTCCCCAGGGACTTTGCCTGACTTTTATGCATTGATCATGCTCCATCTTGAGTTACAATTATTTGAGTATGCATCCTCCCCTACTAGACTATAGAGCAAGACTGAGTCTTCTACATCATTGGATAGAGCCCAAGTCAAGGAGCACAGTGTTGAGCTACAAGCTCAGTGGTCACAGATTCTTCAGCCCCCTCAGAGATCTGGGTATGAATGGTGGCTACAACATATGATGGGCACAAGGGATCTGAGAGGCTCTCTAGTCCAACCCTCTCAATTTACACACAAGAAAGTTGAGAGAAGTTAAATATTTTTCTTCTGGCCATTTAGATAGAAAGTGATGGAGGTGGTATTTGAAACAAATCATCAGGCTTTTTCAAATTTAGCACTCTTTTAGCCATATCACAAGGTCTCAAGTTAACCTGACCAAACCTCAGTTTCCTACTAGCATAATGAGGGGGTTGAACTGAAAAATCTCTATTGCCCATATAGCTCAAAACCCCATAATCTTATAATACTAGAACTCCAAATCTAGTGTTCTTTCTACTTTAAATACAGCTGTTTCTCTAGAATGAACATTTGTTGAAATAAATTGAATTTAGTAATAAGTCATATTTATATTGCACAATAGCCTTTGTGTACATTATCTCATTTGATCCTCATAACAACTGGGGAATGGTCATACTATCATTCCCTTTTAGCAGGTGAGGAAACTGAGGCCCAGAGAATTAAGTGCCTTGCCAGGGTGAAACAACTAATAAGTATCTAAGGCAGGACCTGAACCCAGGTCTTCTTGACTATGTGTCCATTCAGGACTTAATTCACCATTTCTATCATTCTCAGTATATTGAGAAAGAAAGAAAAGCAGACTGCAGTTTGAGCCCAGAGCAAGCAGGAAACAAAGGGGGGACCAAGAAGGAGGGCAAAAGGAAAGAGATATATGAGGATGAGGTCTGACAAATGAAAACAGAAAAATAACCCATGTTCCTTTAAATGGGACAGAAGGGGGAAGGGAGGAAAAGAGGGAAGGAGGAGATAGAGAGAGACAGAGAAAAGGAGAAGACGAAGGAGATGAAGAAGAAGAAGAAGAAGAAGAAGAAGAAGAAGAAGAAGAAGAAGAAGAAAGAGAAGGAGGAGAAGGAGAAGGAGAAGAAGGAGAAGGAGAAGAAGGAGAAGGAGAAGGAAAAGAAGAGGGAGGGGGGAGGGAAAAGGAGAGGGAGAGAGACCACAGAGAGACACAGATGGGAGGAGGGGAAGGAGAGGAGGTAAAGAGAGAGAGAAAGAGAAAGTCTCTGAAGTGGTTAGAAAAGAATAAAGAAAGGAGATGACCTGAAACAGACTTAGAAAATCATTTCAGTCTTGATTCCTTTGGTCATTTAGGGTTTAACATCTTCAGCTACTACTCTAGATTTAAAGTATCAACTGAATCTACAAATCCTCTTCCCAATAATCACTGTATTAATTTTACAAATGAGTCATAATTTTCCAATTATCTTCCATCCTCTCAGACAACCATGCCCACCTATGATTTGCTGGTATTAGTGAGAACACACCCTTCAAAACGTCAGCCTTGAAGTCTCTGTCTGCCCAGGCTGGAAAAGCTTTTAACTATTAAAATGACATTTCTGATGCTACCTTTTAATCTTAGTGCTTTCTTTTCTTTTTTGCACAGCCATTGGGGTCAAGTGACTTGCCCAGGTTCACACAGCTAGTAAGTGTTAAGTGTCTGAGGTTAGATTTGACCTCAGGTCCTCTTGCTTCCAGGGCTAGTGCTCTATCCACCACACTGCCTAGCTTCCTCTTAATCTTAGTGCTTTCAAGAAGAAATGTTTAGGAAATGGAGTAAAATGAGGTTGCTTAATGTTTGTTTGTTTCACTATTCCTAGAGTGTACTGCCTAGCTTCTGCTATTTGCATTCACGGAATTTCTATATTTTATTGTTGCCGGATTCTTAGTTTGGGGGGGATTGTTGATATAGAGATATGTGACTCTTTAGATTGCATACGATGGGAATCCACCACAAGGCTAGAGATACATGTTGTTCCTGTTGATTTGTTTTTCAGTGATGTCCTACTCTTTGTGACCCTATTTGGGGTTATCCTGCAAAGATACTGGCGTTTTCTTCTCCGTTTTCTTCTCCAGCTCATTTTGCAAATGAGGAAACTGAGACAAACAGGGTTAAATGACTTGCCCAGGATCACACAGGTAGTAAATATCTGAGGCTATATTTGAACTCAAGTCTTCTTGACTCTAGAGTTAGTCAGGTCCCTGTCCACCATGCCACTTAGCTGCATCTTAACATTGATAGAAGTAATATTTGTTGGTGGTCTCTTAGTTATCTCCCCACTTGTGCATCCTTTTGCTCTCTCAGTATCTCATGCTCTGATTCTCTCACTGAATAACAGAACCCTCTCTCTCTCTGTGCTCCCTATCAAAATTTGCTCTCCTATATCTGAATTTCACCTTACTTGAAAAACTAAGTGGGAGAAGGATTAGATTTGTTCTACCTAGACCCCAGAGGGAAGAACTAATAGCATGAATAGAAGACGAAGATTTACATTTTATATCAGGACAAAAGTTCTCATAATAAGAGTCACCCAAAAGTAGAGTAGTTTGCCTCAAGTAGTGGTCACTTCCTCCTCCCTGGGGATCTTCTAGTAGAGACTAACATCCACTTGTTGGATGTGTTGCAGATTCCCTTTAGGGTATGAGTCAAATTAGAAGACCTATGGGGTTCCTTCCAACTCTAAAATTCTGTGATTCTAAGATTCAATCCAAGGGAATATTCAAAATCCCCATATGTTAGCAAGCCCACCCAGATCTACGGTCACAGATAAGAGCTCAGACTTTGGACAGGCTTCCCCCCAGATGAATGTGGTTAAACTCAAGGGCAACTAGGTGGGAATAATTAGAAAATAAACTCAAAATCAATTCTATATGAAATGATCAGAGTGATTTGGTGTCTTATTAAATTGTTCCTATTTATAATGAATTGATTTTGTCCCCTTACTACTTAAGTCATGTTTTGTTTTGTTTTGTGGTTGTTTTTATTTGTCTCTGGACTTAGTTCAGAAATTCAGCTGGCCTGCAATGAGTTAAGTTTAGAAATTCAGTCTTCCTGCTAATCACTGTTCTTCTGTCCTTGCCTCGAGGAAATCTGTTATCCATGGAGGATGCAGGTGGGCATCAGGGAGTCTGGTCTAACATTTTTATCCTTCCAGAATTGTCTGGTTTGTAATCCAAACAATTCTGATGCACTCTCTCTAACCTTGCAGGTGGACTCAAACAACGAGCATTTCTTCATCACAGGAGGGTAGGAGGAGGTCGCTGCTAGTCCTTCATTCCCAATTTCCAACCAATTCCATTGTCCCCCTTGCCTCAACTCCATAGCAAATCATATTGATTTCTCTTGTAACCAATCATAACTTTTTTTCTTGCCTATGGAGTACTGTTCTTCGTTCTGTACTCCCTAAAATTATAAAAGAAAACTCCACGCCCCATTCTGAGTCTTAGCTTTGCTGAGGAAACTGAGATTCTATTTATTGGTTAAAAAGTACTTTACTAATAAATTGATTATGCTTGGAACTTTGTGCCTCAGTTTACTTAATTTTGACTGTAACACATTTGAGATAAAGAAAACAACTAAAAATCTTTTAACTGGGATATAAGAATAGTATTACCCCCTAAGAGGTTTGCAGTAGAAAGAAAGAGAATTGAGTTCTAGACCTCTATCATCTACTTTGGTGGGTTCTTGAGAAAGTAATTTCATTTGTAGACTTAAATTACCAAACCATAAAATGGGGATTATAATACCTTACTTCTTGAAGGCAAGGAAACTAACCAAGGTTCACTTTTTGTTTAAGATCTATGAGTCTAGGGGGTGGAGCCAAGATGGCGGAGTAGAAGGACAGACCTGCTCTAGCTTACTCCCCATAGCCCATAAAAATGTAAAATAGCCCCATAGCCCTGTAAAAATGTCTCTAAACAAATTCTAGAGCATCAGAAGCCATAAAACGACAGAATGAAAGAGATTTACAGCCCAACACAGCCTTGAAGGCTGACAGGAAAGGTCAATTGCACCAGACTTGGAGGGGAAAGCAGCCCAGCCTTGGCCATACAGCATGGACAGGACTGGAGCAGGCTTCAGGGCTCAGAATCACAGGTATCAGCTGCTACCCACAAATGCCAAAGACTGCTTCAAAGGTCAGTAAGAAGTTCTTTCTCCTGGGTGAGAGGGGAGTGAGGTCCAGCGCCACCCCCAGCCCCAGGGTGGCAGCATCCACTTTTGGAGCCCTTGACAGAAAGACCCTGGGGGAATCGAGCAGTTACTTTGGGTCTCAGTCCTGAGTGGCGGTCCTGGGGTGAGGATGAGTGCTGGTGTGGTGAAGCTGATGTTGGCTGTGGAGAGGGACACCTACTCACAGCTTCAGGGCAGAAAACAGTGCTTGTGGTTGCTCCCAGATCAGAATGCAGGCCAGGAGAGGAGTAAACTCCTCTCTCTTGATTGTGCCACCTTAAAGGAACTGAGAACTTACAGGTCCCTAGGGTACAACCTCCACTTGATAAAGGACTCAAAAGTCAAGTAACTGGCTGGGAAAATGCCCCCAAAAGGGAAAAAAATAAGACTATAGAAGGTTACTTTCTTGGTGAAAAGGTATTTTCTTCCATCCTTTCAGATGAGGAAGAGCAAAGAATACTATCAGAGGAAGACATCAAAGTCAAGGACTCTATATCAAAAGCCTCTAAAAAAATATGCAATGGTCTCAGGTCATGGAAGAGATAAAAAAGCATTTTGAAAATCAAGTAAAAAGGGTGGAGGAAAAATTGGGAAGAGAAATGAGAGCAAAAGCATGAAAAGAGAGTCAATAGCTTGCTAAAGGAGACCCAGAAATGCTGAAGAAAATAAAACCTTTAAAAATAGACTAACCCAAAAGGCAAAAGAAGTCCAAAAAGCCAATGAGGAGAACAATGCTTTAAAAAGGAGAATTGGCCAAATGGAAAAGGAGGTTCAAAAGCTCACTGAAGAAAATAATTCTTTAAAAATTAGAATAGAGCAGATAGAAGCTAATAACTTTATGAGAAAGCAAGAAATTATAAAACAAAACCAAAAGAATGAAAAAATAGAAGACAATGTGAAATATCTCATTGGAAAAACAACTGACCAGGAGAGATAATTTAAAAATTATTGGTCTACCTGAAAACCATGATAAAAAAAAGAGCTTAGATGTCATCTTCAAAGAAATTATCAAGGAAAACTGCTCTGATATTCTAGAGCCAGAGGGTAAAACAGAAATGGAAAGAATTAACTAATCACTTCTTGAAAGAGATTCCAAACGGAAAACTCCTAGGAATATTGTAGCCAATTTCCAGAGTTCACAGGTTAAGGAGAAAATACTACAAGCAGCCAGAAAGAAACAATTCAAATATTGTGGAAATACAATAAGGATAAGACAGGATTTAGCAGCTTTTACACTAAGGGATTGAAGAGCTTGGAATATGATATTCCAGAGGGTCAAGGGAGATAGGATTAAGACCAAGAATCACCTACCCAGCAAAACTGAGTATAATACTTCAGGGGAAAAAATGGAATTTCAATGAAATAGAGGCCTTTCAAGCATTCTCGTTGAAAAGACTAGAGCTATACAGAAAATTTGACTTTCAAATACAAGAATCAAGAGAAACATGAAAAGGTAAACAGGAAAGAGAAGCCTTAAGGAACTTATTAAAGTTGAACTGTTTACATTCCTACATGGAAAGAGGCTATTTGTAACTCATGAGACCTTTTTCCACAGTAAGGTAGAGGGAATATAGATAGATAGATAGATAGATAGATAGATAGATAGATAGATAGATATAGATAGATGTATAGATAGATAGATATAGATATGTATGTATGTATGTATGTACATGTGTATATTATATATGTATAGTTATGTATATGTACATGGGTGCATTGTGTACACACACAGACATAGAGGGCACAGGGTGGCCTGAATATGAAGGGTTAATAGCTAAAAAAATAAAACTTACTGTTGAATGGAATGTACCAAGAGTAAGAGAAAGGGTGAGGTAGAATGTAGCAATTCATCTCAAATAAAAGAGGAGAGAAAGAGTTTTACAAAGGAGGAGAAGAAGGGGGAAATCAAATGAAATAATTGAGCCTTACTCTCATGGCATTTGGCTTAAGGAGGAAATAACACTCACTCCATTGGATACGGAAATCAATTTCACCCTGCAGGAAGTCTAGGGGGAGAGGGATAGGAGAAGGAAGATAATAGGAGGGACAGCAAATTGAAGAAAGGAATAATTAGAAGCAAACATTATTGTGGGAGGACAAGTTAAGGGAAAGAATGGAATAAATGGAGGACAGGATAGGATGGAGAGAAATGTGGTTAGTCTTTTACAACATCATTATTATGGAAGTGCTTTGCATTGTTACACATATATGACCTATATGAAATTGTTTGTTTTCTCAGTGAGGGTAGGTGGGAAGGAAGGGGGAGAATATGGAACTCAAAGTTTTAAGAATGAATGTTAAAAATTGCTTTAGCATGCAACTGGAAATTAAGATATACAGGCAATAGAATAAAGAAATCTTTTTTGCCCTATAGGAAAATACAAGGGAAGGGGAACAGAAGAAGGGTGGGTAATAGAAGGGAGGAGACACTGAAGGAAGAGGTGGATGAGGTATATGCTGTCCTGGGGTGGGTGGTGGGGAGAGATGGAGAGAAAATTTTGAATTCAAATTCTTGTGGAAATGAATGTTGAGAACTGAAAAATAAATAAATTATATATTTAAAAAAATATCTATGAGTCTACAAACCACTGGCATTGGACCAAGGCTGTCATCGCTGATTGAGGACTTGGTATAGGCATTGTGATCAGGGTGGGAATTGGTGACCTACCTAGACTCCTACCTTAGTTTGCACCCCAGTTTACTTGTTTTCCCAATTTATGAAACAGAAATGGTAATAGGGATAACTTCATTAACACTTCAATGGATCTCTGATCTCATTTATATGAGTAGTCTGTCCAACAGCACAAATCATAATTCAACCAGATCTTATTTTGTATGATTCCTGTTCATGTCCTCCCATACATTCTATACATAAAGAGCCAATCAATTTCCTAAAGGCCTTCATGTAGACCCTTTAACATTATATTATTAGTAGTATTGCATATAGGACTTCAACATATACCTTTGTATATTTGTCTATAAGTCTCCATGCATTTTTATTCCTATTTTATTTAAATGTTATGAAAACTATATTATATTTGAGATATTTTCAGGTTATAAGAATATGTTACACTGGGTATTAAAATTAGGTAGAAACTTGGAAATCATATAGTTCAGCTCCTTATTTTATAGATGAAGAAAGTGAGATGCAGAATAAGTGTGACTTTCTTAAAGGTTAGAATTATCTCTATTTTTTAGGTGATGAAACCAGGGTTAAGATGATCAAAGGGACTAAACTCTTAGCAATGCAAGGATTACTGCCATTCTAAGAAGAGGAAATGAAGATTGAGAAAAAATGAAATCATTTGCTCAGGATCACGTATTTAGTAAGGAGATGAGCCAAGTTTTGTTCCTACATCTTCTGACTCCAAGTATAACACTCTTTCAACTATGCTGTGAAGTTTTGTTACAATTTAATGTGAAAAGTTGCCACCTTTCATTGTCATGGTAGCCTACATAGAGAGGGGCCTTATTGCCAAAATCTAAACCTACACAGTACCAGATACCACTTTCAGCGTCTGCTTCTTCCACCATGGTTCCTCATTCTAGTCTCCACTGATTGCTGCTTTTATCATGGAGCCGTATAAAATTCTGGAGTCCGTTGACTTTTGCTGCCACTTTCAAGTAACTTCTGTCTGTTATTCTCTTTTTCCTCTCCAATTTTCTTCTGATTTTTTTTCTGACTCCTATTTCTTCCAGCATTCAGGGGAAAAGGCAGGGTCTATAAAAGGCTGAACTAGCCATTGAGAGTACCCCTTTTCTTCCCTGTCAAGACCAGCCAATTATATAGCATGTAAGATGGAAGGAGTCAGTAGGTCTTTGGCTTCTTAATTATTTTTTTTTGCCCCATGCTCAAAAGTTCTTTCTTTGCCACCAAAGCCATTTTCCCCTCCCTCTTTGCTACAGGCTTCAAATCTGTTCCAGATGCCTGAGGGTGCTAGAAGAATGGTCTGTAGATAACCGGACACTTCAAGTGCCATCTACATTAACAATCAGTATAATTTATTTGGGATAAGAAAGGCAGTACCATTCCTCAGCATGAAAGAAACATTTCAATGCAGCTGGCAAATCTACTTGCAGATCCATTGATTCTTATCAAAGCTAGAAGGAAAAGGTTCTAATTCCTAGCCAGAGCATAGTCCATTTCTTTGCAAATCCAGTTGGGAACCCCGGTTAACTCATTTGTTCCATCATGTTTCATTAGAAAAGTAATGTAAAAACAGGAGAAAATGATTTTTATTAAGATAACAAATAATCATTCCATGGACAGCAGCTAATTTATATAAAATTAATAATTATATTTTTATAATTTTCTTTCAAAATTTAAGGAGCTACTTTATTCCCATTCTAACCTACAATCCTGCGGATTGAAATAAGAGGAAGTGGAGAGGTGTTGTAATACCAAATTGATTCCCAAGCTAATAAAACATCATTAGGTTTGTTGTGTTATTTTTTTTTTCAAAGCAACTTGCAAAGAGTACAAGATTGTCAGCTATTCCATTTGAACAGAAGTCTTCCAGTTTATGCAGATTCATCAGACAGATACTAAGGGAATAGGAGAAGGGAAAAAAGAAAGAGACACACATTCCTTTTAGTCACACATCTTTCATCTACACTGACCCTGAACCTGATTTAGCATTAATCACATCCTGGGTGACATATAAGAGAATTAGTATACAAACCCTCCACTATTCTCTTTTGGCTCAGCACAGCCTTCTTTTTCTCAATTCCCTTAGTATTTTCCTTGAATAACAAAGACAGCTTGATATTGCAGGGAGGTGTTGGTTGGTTTTTGAGGTGGAAGTTGTAAAAAGTTGAAAGGATCAGTAAGAACCCTCCAAAATTATTCTCTGATCATTAGTCTTTCTGAGATATCTGATGAAGAATTATAATCTCAATGACATTGGTCATAAGCCAACATTCTTCATGCCTATATTAACAAAACATCATTTCAACATGGAGAGAGGTCTATTGGTCTCTGGAATCATGAATGCATTACTTGAATTTCACTTTGAAAACTACCATGTTGCTAAAGCATTCAACCAAACAATAACAATTATGGAAAACCTGGTGTCAAATAGGCACTGTCTGGCCTGAGTGGGAAAATTTTTGATCCATAAAAGAAGGAATTAAAGCAAAACTCTCAAAATGAACTATTATCAGGGACTGAGGCAGAGAGTTTTCCTCTATAACTTGACAACCTTTGCTATATCTGCCAGTTTTGTAGCTTTTGTATTTTAATACAGGAACCAATAATCCAGCCAACAATAAAAAAGATCAGATGAAACTGACTTGTCATCAGGTTGAAAGATTGAACCTCCCTTGTAAGGTAATTGAAGGACCACTGGAAATGACAGATGACTGATCAAACTTTGTGGGGGGTTTGAGGAAGGGGAAGGAAACAACTGAGGATCTCAGAAAGAGTTGCTTTGGTAACTTACGTTGATTAAGCACAATTTCTTCAAAGGTCTGAAAATGAATTCTTTAAGGGAATAGAGGAAGGTAGACTGATAACAAGTGAGAAACTGCATCATAGCTAATTCAGTTTTCTCTACTGAAAAGCTTATGAAACATGTCATAGAACACAACCATATAAGCAAGGCTTTTGGAAACCTGATCATGCCCAAAGTTTGTGCTTCCAAAAAGCAAAACCTTCTGCTTAATATTCCACTGGTTTAATTCAAGTATAGGTATGTTCAAATGAAAGTCTCCTATCTAAGTTGCCATCATGGAAAATGGGAGTGTGGACTATGGGCACATATTACAATTCAAAGAATTCTCTTCCAGCACAGAGAAACCAGGAAAACTCTTGTTCATGTATTCATGTGTCCTACTACTAGATGACAAGAGATCAAAAGTTAAGGGTCTTCCAGAGCAGAAAAATCTGAAGGGAAAGAGGTTCCCACATGTTCTGCCAAAGTTGGCAGATATTCTAGCCATTGGAAATAGAGTTATAACTTTCTGACTATATATGCAATTGAAGAGAAATGACCACATGTCAGAATTAGAGCCTTCAGATGTTGAGAGCAGGAGTAGTAAAGTGAGAAAAGGTGCTCAATGTAGAGTGTTTAAATTCCACAGGCCTCCCTTTCTTCATCTGTAAAATGAAAGGAGTGTGAGGCCTCTCATATTTCATCCAGTTTTAAATTTAGAATCTGGTCATCCTCTGATATTGGAAGGAAAAGAAAAGAAACAGAAATTTGGGGAGGGCAGAGCGAGTCATGTGAGTGGCTGGGGTCAGAGACAAGGTAAGATAGGAGAACTAGAAAAAAATCAGTAAAAAACTAGTCAAGTCTTTAGCTGTACAAAAACTGAAATGATACAAGATGGGAAGATGGTCAACTATATGACTTGGTTTTGACAAAGAAATGGCATACGCTTATCATGCCCTTTCCTACTTTTTAAAGGAACTAACTCGAATATTTGGAGTCAGGAACCAAACACAGGTGAATTGCTTAGTTTGTTTGACACATGTCTAGCGTGTAAGTCTATATGGTAAAGAGTGACACAGGAATCCTAATTATGACACAACGATTTAGATTACTTAGGGATCAAGTTTTCCTGTTCTCTACATGCCAATTTCTTTCCTCACTGTCTCTCTTTTTGTTTCTCTCTCTGACTCTCCCTTCTTAATCTATGAAATTGTCCAGGTAAATTTTAGTTTATTTAATCATAATTTCTTTCAGGGCAGAACTCAGGTCCTCTGTATCTTTCCCCTGTTAGACCAGTGCATCACTCTCATCAGGTGCTTCTTAAGTATTTTTTTTTCACGAATTTAAAATACCAGATACCACTTTTCTAAACAAATGTGTAAGTTTTTTTCTGAGTCTAGGAGTAACAGAAACCCTTAAGAATAAACAAAAAGAATTAAGAAAATATTTGCTCACTTCAGTTTTCATAGCATGTCAAAGGCTTCTAGATACAGAAGAGTTTATCATGACTAAGTGTGTTTGAACCAAGAAGTTTTGATCCGTTTTCTCCATTCCCCTTATATTAAAATCAAATCCATAAATTTCTTCCTAGGTAAGTAGAAATAATTGAGGGTAGAGACTACTTCATTCTTTTTATTTTTATCCTCAGTGCTTAGAACAGCATCTGGTTCATAGTAGGCTCTTAATATGTGTTTGTTAACTGACTGATTTGTTAACTAACTGATAGAAAGTTGAAAGATTTAACATATGCCTTTTAGAAGTAATTAAAATATGATTAACAAATTATTATTCCTAATTTTAGGGACTACAATACAGCCTATTTGACAGAACTATAGCAGTATCTGAGAATTTAAGATCCATTTCACAAAACTGAAGCAACCCCCAAATACTTCTCTTTCCCGCTTTGTCAACTTCTCTTGGGCTGTTTACTAAAAGCTGTAACTGAGATGATCAGATGGTAAAATACATGTAAAATACTGTGGAAACAATATTAACGTGCAAGATAACATGCAAGCTATTATTATTAATATCAGGGATAGATATCACTATTGTTATCTCTCTATCATATGTGTTAGTATACATACTTGTAAAATCTGAACACAAGATGATGCATGATTATAATTTTGAATTATAACCCATTGACTCCCCAAACCACCCTTTAATTAAAATATTATACAAAATGGTCAAATAATTTGGGGGGAATGGTCCCTAAAACATTGGACAAAAAATAAATCCTAGAATTTAATCAGCCCTCTAATCATTACTAGTTAAGACAATTGGTTAGACTTGTTATTTTCAATAGCAGGCTGAACTCACTTTCATAGGAATAATTTCTAGGGTTAATTGTTGTGGTTTATTCAGTGCAATCTTCTCCACCAGCTTTATTTTTATCTGCCAGTACACCAATACACCATGATTAGCATAAATTAAACTAAATGAATTCTGTGGGTTACTAAATTATTTTACACTGATCTTTTTTCTACTTCCCAAACATTTAAAGGTTAGGGATGGGTGAACAGTTTGATGGTAAATTCCTACAGGCAGCTGTTCAGCCTCAGTGCAGAAATGCTTAAAAAACTGGGTGATTGATTTTCGGAAATCTTTGGAAGAAAAATAGAACATGAAAAATGTCATCATGTAAGATGTTGTATCATTATATGCTGACCTTTTACAGAAGACCACATGACTCGGTGCTTGGAGGCACGGAATTCTCCATGTACACTTGAATAAAACAGAAGAAGAAAAATTTTCTCACGTGTCTCAAATGAGAAATTTTCATGGTGTTAAAGATGATTTGAGTTGACCTCAAGCTGTTCCAGTAACATTTCTTTCTAATGGGAAGAGGGTTTTGCCTAATTCGGGTACTTGGTTCATTTGAGTCTGCCTTGCTGGTGATAGCAAATGAGTTTTTCATGGAAAATAAGATTACTCATTATAAACAAATCCTACTTACACAAGCTTACTTTGCAAACCTCCCTTACATACAAATGGTGGTCCTGGTCCTAATCTGGAATCCAACTCTGTTGGTGCTACAATGGAACTCGTTTTCCATTTCCATCTCCCTTCTCTTTTTTATGTTTCTAAAGTATGAAAAGGCTACTTCAGAAGACTCCAGGAATTTCCTTAATTCCTTCCCTCTATCTAGTTCCTCTTCTTCTGGCATTGATGTTTTGGCTTTCTTTCCAATTCTTGGCCAGTTGTTTTAGTACATGAATATTCTCTTCCTCTTGTCTTTGTTTTCTTTGGCATTAGAACTGCAGGAAATATGGTTCCTTGGCCACCATAGATGAACACTTTGGTGCCCATTGATCTCTTATGTTGGCTGCCAACTAGCCACTGGAGTTTGTTCCAAGTCTTACTTTGATTATCCTCATTCTTCCCCTATCCACTGATCTCTCTGAGGAGGGGAACACTGTGACTCTGATGAGAATATAAGAGAGTAAGACAACAGATTCCTCCTGGAGATAAAATTTTCATAGCCACTGCCCCTCAGCAAAAGGCTCTAACCTTTGGTGTCAGGGCTCCTCATCCTTTCCCCCCTCCCAAAACCTACTAGGTTTCAGTCTGATACCTGGAAAACTAGCCAATAAGCACAGCTCAAGAGACTAGCTTTCTGTAGATAATGCAGTAGAAGGCATGTGGCCATCAGATAGAATAGGACTAGATGACCCCTATTGTGCCTTCTAATTTTAGAATTCTGTAGTTCCAACTGAACACTTAATTATAATAAATAGGTCAAGGTTCAGGGACAGATCAATAATAAGTTCACTTTGTGCTCTGTGATTGCCTAAAAAGTGCTTTTATGTGTTTAGATATAATATAATTTGATGTTATCAGATATCTACTGTTTCACTGGTGGGATCCTTCCCTCACCAACAAATTCCTTCACCAATAAATTTCACAATTCCTCTATGCCTTCTCATCCTATTTTCTCATATTTCTTCCATGTGTGTTTTCCCTGGTATACTAGAAGCCTCCCTCTTATTCTGTTAGTATTTTAAGGAGTACCAATGTACCACTTAGTGTCAGAGAATCTTGAGAGTTTCAGGAGACCTTAGAAGTCAGCTAGTCTAAAATGCCCCTGTACATGTTTTCACTCTACAGAATCATGGACAAGACATTATAGAATTTGTTTGAGTACCACCGGCGATAGAGAACTAACTAGTGATATGAGGCAACTTGGTCTACTTTTGGATTTCTACTTTTCTAATTGTTAGAAAGTCTAATTGTTACAAGTTAGAAAGTCTTACATGGAGATAAATTCTAAGACTTTAATTTACAAAGGCCAAGGCTATCCACCACATCCTGGGCCATTGCCAGCACTACTGACTTCTGTCTCGTTACTGAACTTTGATGACTCTGGAGGACAGTGAAGCTGGTGACTTTG
Source organism: Notamacropus eugenii (assembly GCF_028372415.1). Lineage (NCBI taxonomy): Eukaryota > Metazoa > Chordata > Mammalia > Diprotodontia > Macropodidae > Notamacropus > Notamacropus eugenii. Next base: position 69,340,701 of record NC_092877.1, read on the forward strand.
TGCAGCTCTGCCCCACTTAGATCCAATTCATACCCAATCACCTGTGATACCATTGGTCCTCTTTAAGAATGAAGGATAAAAAATAACATATCTTTTTAGCCACTGATAATTATTCCTAGTTTTCTCCTCTTTGAACAAGCAGAACAATTTTAAGTGCTCTTCCACATGAATGTCATACAAAGTCATTTGTTCACCTTAGTTCTTCTCTGTTACAATTCAGGCTTAGGTAACTGCTGCAATTGATCGTCATATGGCATGATCTTATGGTCCTCCATTACACTGATCTCTTGTCTTTCAGTCTTGATATATGACTTGCTCACCTCTTTTCCTGGTTATCTGAATTCTCAGTCATATCCTTTATGCTGTGTTTTGTAGCTGTGTCATCATCAATGATGTCTAAATATATAATGTGATGTTTAAAAGAAAAAAAGTCAACTCTATGTACTCTTTCCCATCATGTATTGCAAATGTATGATATTTCATCCAAATTATAAGAAAAATTAGTTTTTGTCAGCTGGCCTAATTAGCTAACTACCACTTATTGTGTGATTTCTAAGAGCAAATAAGTTTCAAGTTCCAAACATTCACCTTACAAACTCGGGATACAATCTGATCATAAATTGGAGATTGCCTGAAGAAGTGTAATAAGAATCACAAATTACTTTGGCAAAGAGTGAAAGGTTAGAGGTCTTAAAAGAATAAAAATTAAAATGTTTTGTAAAGTCTTTGTCTTTGTAATATTAGTTATTAAAATTTTCAACACAGCTTTTTCCACATTCTTTAAATGTAAAATAAAAGTTCCTATTCTCCTTCTTTAGAGAAATGTCTATCTTGACAAGCAAAAATCTCATCTGTCAACATGATCAAGTGAGTTGGAAGCAACATTCATTTGCTGAGTGCAGATAAAATAGTTCTCCCATTTTCTCCATCAGCATGAATAAAGTGAAGATAAGTTATATCTTCACAAAAATTATCACTAGTTTGTATTTATAATGATGAAATCACTCAGTTCTTTAAAACAGATGAGAATTGTTTCAGTGTTGGCATCTGACATTTAAATAAAACTACCCCCTATATATGAGCACTGGTACTGGAATCAGACAACTTAGAATTATAGGCTTCAATGGTATACTAATATAACTAATTTTATCGAGAATTATCCATTAACAAAGACAAACTGGGTAAATGAAATCAGAAATACTTAAAAGTTACTGAAACGGCTAAGCTTTGGTCAACAGTTACATTGGAAGGAATTGGAAGAAGGAAGGTCAGGTGACTAAAGAGGGATGGCCAGTATACATAGATGTATGATCTTTAGAGCTCTACAAAGACTAAAAAATCTATTCCAAGGAATGCTAAAATTTATTATGCTAAAAAAATGGAGAAAAGCACAGAATCATGGATTAAGAGTCTAAAGATCTCAAGTCAGATGTTAACTTACTAGATGATCCAGGGCAGACCCCAGCAGTCCTTTGAACCTTAGCTTTCTTATATATGAAGTAAAGAAACTGGACTGGATAATGTTTAAGTCTCTTTCCGACTTAAAAAGAATGTCTATTATTTTATACGATTATTAAATGGTGTTCTACTACTCTTCTCATCTTAATAAAATTTATTAAGCGAGAATTCTAACCTAGTATGTAGTAGACAAGGAGAGAGGCAAAGCCAGCAGGAAGAGTGAGGAGCACATCAAGGGAAACCTCTGTTTAATCAGTCACCAGTGCCTCAGATTGGGAAACAAAGGGGTTGCTTACAGGTGCTACTAGAGATCTTATCGGTATAAGGACTCTCTCTGTCTTTCTCTTTCCCTCTCTGTCATTCACTCTGCTTTTCTGTCTTTCTGTCTCTCTGTGTCTCTGTCTTTCTGTCTCTGTCCTGTCTCTCTCTCCCTCTCCATATGAAATATACATATACATCTATATATACATATACAAATGTACATATATGCATCCATAAATATATATATGTGTATATATGGAGATATACGTATCTCCATATATATGTATATATATGTATAAGTACATACATATATGTGCATATATATATATATATATATATATACACATACATATATGCATATATATGGAGAGAGGGAGAGAGCTAGAAAGAGCCTTACAAGTCATCTCCAACCTCATCGCCCGATGTATGATAAACTAAGGTCCAGAGATGACTTGACCAAGGTCTAACCTCTTTGAACGCAATTCACATAATTCCTTTAGGAACAACTATAGTGCCTGATGATACTCATTGTCAAGAAATTCCTTCATATTTTTTACCTAAATTCTTTAGGAGGCTTTTAATTCTGATTTTGCCTTGTTCTTTATTAGAACAGAGAATAGCAGGTTACCATTAACAATGTGAAATACACACACACACACACACACACACACACACACACACACACAAAGGAAAAAGTAGTTTTTTTCCCAAGGACTTTTTGGTATTTTCATGGAGAATTTTGAGGATTACTTAATAATTTCATTAAGATTGTTTGAGTCAAAGAATAAAGATGTGGAGAATAGAATGGAGAGTTGTTTACACAAAAGGCCTTGTTTTATGAAACTCAATAACTGGAGACTGAAAATCTTAGGAAACGATGAAGCTATAAAAAAAACCTTTTAAGTTCTAATATCCAAAGCACAAAAGGAACTGATTCAAACAGATAATAATGATAAGCATTCCATAATAAATGAATGATCACTGGCTATGAATAGGTAGTTCTCTAACGAAGAAACCTGAGCTGTTGACAAAAGTAAGAAAAAAATGCTATAGATTGCAAACAGTTATAGAATTAAAAAAAACAAACAAAAATTATCAGAGTGGCAGTGATGACAAAAAAAGAAAAAAGTTGTTGGAGAGTTTACAGGAAATCAAGCAGATTGACATACGTCGGTGGAGTGGTAAATTGGTGCAACCATTTTGGTTAGTTAGCAATTTGGAATTATGCCCATAAAGGCACGACCCAGAAATATCTCTGCTTTTATACACCCAAAGACACCAAAGAAAGAAATGACTCAAATGTACAAAACATTTATAAAAGCTTTTTTTGTTTTTGTTATTGTAGCAAACAACTGGAAATAAAGGGAATATTCAATAATTGGGAAATAGCTGAAGACATTTAGATATATGGATGGAACAGGATATTATTTCATTATAAGTAATGACAAAAAGGATGACTGCAGAGAACTCATATGAACTTTCATGAAGACTTGTATGAACTGATGTAGAATTAAGTGAGCAGAACCAGGAGGACAACGTATTCAATAGCAACATTGTAAAGACAAACAACTTTGAGAGATTTGTGCACTCTCATCACTGCAAAGAGTGATCACAGAGGATCTAGGAGGAAGTATGCTTCATTTGCTGAGAGTGAGGTGATGAACTAAAGATGCAGCATGAGACATATATTTTCAGATGGGACCAAAGTGTGGATTTGTTTTGTTTGACTACTCTGCTTACTGGTTTCTAAGGTTCTGTATCTCTTTTGTTGTTTTATTTAGTTTTCAGATAAAGAAATACTGGAGTTGAGGGAAGATAGCCAGTGACAGTATTGCAACAGAAAGATGAAACAAAGAACAGAAAAAAGGAAGAGGGAAAAAGAAGGAAAGAAGTAAGGGAAAAAAGAAAGGGAGGAAGGAAAGTAGGAAAGCATTTTTTAAATGTCAGAGAGAATAGAGCAGATTTGAAAGTAAGATGGTGAATTTATTTTAAAAATTATTATATTTTTAAAAATGCAAACTATATATAGCATAGATTTATGGTTTCACACATAATCTTTTCCTGTTGCATTTTGTATACTGAAATATTCATTTTTAGTCTTTTAAATTCAGGAGGAAAGCATAATCAGATTTTTTTAAATCCTTAAAATGTTTTAAAATGTCCAGAAAGTATAAATGATTTCCTCTTTATAGATGACTAAATATTAGAGACCAAGGGATGATTAAATTTACAACATACATCAAAGGCACTTAATAACCAGTGAGGGAGACAAAATTCGTGTATCCATAGACATAAAAGAAAAGTAGAAGTACAATGCATTTAGGGTCATTGGTGGTGATATAGGAAAAACAGTAGATTTGGAGTCATGACCTTAAAAAATGGAAAGAATCCAGCTAGGTGGGGAGGGAAAGAAAGGTATTTAAAACACCGAGTGATAGTGGAAAGGTGGGAAATAATTCAATTACGAACAACAACAATAATGCCTCAGACACTTGCTAGTGTTGTGATCCTGGGCAAGTCACTTAACCCTGATTACCTCCAAAAGCAAACAAATAAATAAAAAAACTCAACTTAACAAACATTTAGCCCTACTGGGTGCAAACCCTGGCTTCCTTCAAGACTCGGCTCCAATCACATCTTCTTTAAGAAACCTTTCCCAGTCTTCTCTCTCACTAGTCCCTTCCCACTGAGATTGCCTCCTACATACTCGGTATCTAGCTTGTACATATGTATTTCTGTATAGATTGTTTCCTTCATGAGAATATTTGTTCCTTAATGGTTTTATTCCCAGAGCTTTGCGCAATGCCTGACACTTAATAAATGCTCATTGACTGACTGACTGACTGGGATAAGATCTGAGATTCCAAAAATAAACATGTATAATGATAAGGAAATTTGAAGATCTTCCCTGACCCTTTAATAGGCCCAAGTGACCTGCTTTGAGCTTTGGCCCAGCTGGAATCACATGGAGCTGATGGTGGAAGGAGCTTGCTGAATGGGTGGAGCAGGAAGGGTGCAGCAAGAAGAGTGGGTGAGGTGGAGATGGGAGAAAGGGAAGACAGCAAGCAGAGCAACTAGTGTGAGTGAGAGATTTTGCTTAAGGGAGTTGGTTATGGGGATGCCCATGCTCCCTGCATTGATAATACGTTTGGATTTCTTGGTTACTATGATGATTTGGCTTTCTGGTATCTGAATAAATATCTTGGTTTCATCTTTGAGGAAGAGAGTTTATATTCTGCAAATTTATCTCGGAAATACGCCTGCATATCCATAGAGGCTGCTGTGGGTAGTGCATAGATGATAGGTGAAACACTTTCTCCAGGACTTACTTACATTTGAAGCACTTTCTTCTAATCTTACTAAAAGTAAAGGGTTCCTACAGAGGATCAGTGGGAGATAAAGTTATCTAACTTGCTATGGTCAGACTTTGGAGACCTCTCAATGACAAACTGTGTTGTATAGACTTCATATTGTATGTAACTGGGTGGTAATAAAAATCTCTATCATTCGAGGAAATTATTTATTTTTTGTAGAATTCATACGGATGAACAAGTTGGAGCATCATGGAGACTTGGAGTTGGAATGGACTTTAAATGTTGAAAATAAACCAGTCGTTTTATAAATGGGAAACTGAGGCCCAGAGTAGTGGTGCGATTTGCCCATCGTCACACAGCAAGTTAGCAACAGAATCAAGGACTAGAATGTTGGAGGACTTGATGACTGTCATCGCAGGGCTCTTTTCTTATACCATACTAGCTATAGAAAATACAAAAACTAACTGAGCACAGAAACTGCAGTCAGGAAGGAGGAGGAAGAGGAGGCCTGATGAATTTGTTGACAAAAAGCCTCTGATAATAGAAAAGTGAAAATCAAGTTACTTTGAATAAAGAATACATATTGATTTCCTTTGTACATTAGATGTACTTTTGAAAAGTTGTGGATAATACAACTTCTATATATTGAATCATTTCCCTTATGGTTTGCACTATTGTTTCAGAGGCATGTTACCACAGAAGGGAAAATCCTGACCCAAAGACACAATGAAATATGGGCTTTAAGAATGATAATGAGAGAGAAAACAAGTTGCCTTTCCATGTACACTTTGTGCACCTTTAATTTCCTAACCCATACCCTGCAGGAAGTTAGGTAAGTAGCCAGTGCTGATGATAATTGCATATTTATTTAAAAGCATGGCAGTTTTAATATATAATACTCTCATTGGGAGTTTCTACCCTCACAAATCCAGAAGGTGTAGAGAATCTCAAAGATAGTATCCAGGGGTAGGGAACCTGCAGACTCAAGGCCACATGTGGACTTCTAGGTGCTTGGGTGTGACATTTAGATTGAGCTCAAGTTTTACAGAATAAATTCTTTCATTAAAGGGATTTTTTTCTGTGAAGTTTGAATTCAGTCAAAGGGCCATACTTGAGGACCTAGAGGGCCATATGTGGCCTCAAGGCCTCAGGTTCCCCCATCCCTGGATCTGATCCTTTCATTTTACAGATAAGTAAGATGGGGCTAGCTGGGTAGCACAGTGGACAGAGCACTGTGCTTAGACACACCTTCCTGAGTTCAAATCCAGCCTCAGACACTTACTAGCTGTGTGACCCTGGACAAGTCACTTAATCTTGTTTGCATCAGTTTCCTCATCTATAAAAGGAGCTGGAGAAGGAAATAGCAGATTTGCCAGGAATCCTGCAAATAGTGCCACAAAGAGTAAGACACCTCTGCAAAACAACAATAAACTGAGGGGCAGGAAATTTGAGTAACTTGTTCAAGTTTACATAATGTATCAGCATCAGAGGAAGGTTTTGACCCCCAGTCCTCTGACTCCAAAGTATTACTACTGATTGCAAAGAACCATGTGGAAATCAACGGAGATGTGCTTTTTAATAACAAATATGAAACTATTACTTTAAGTATGACAGCTCAGATCCCACACAATACCTGTTGAATTACTAACAATTTGGTAGAAAGATTCTTTAATATTAACAGAATCTCATGAACATTTCCAGGTGTCATATTAAATATCATATGAAATCAGATACTTTGATAAGTATATATATTTTCAAAGGCCAATCTTTCCTAAGAGAAATAAGCTGACCAGATGACCAAAAAGGTCTCTCCAATGAGAACAACCTTCTTTACCAGATGCTTTTTCAACTTTCTTGAATACCTTTTTCTTTTAATCCTTCTATCACACAACAAAATAATCCAGTGCTTTGAGCCCCATCTTGCACAACAACTTGCTCTCTGTTTGGTTGTAGATTATAACTCCATGGAAGGTTAATGCATATCAGCAAAAATATAGTTGGCCCAAGGAAGCCATTTTCCTTTGTTAAATAGTGAGGGGCTGCAAAGAACCGTAGGGAGCTCATTAGCTTGATAGAATATATTCACAGGATCAATGAAGTATGTCATAATGATTTTATTTCCATTATGCTGATTCCACAGGGAATGAGTATCCCTCTGACCTTTAGTACTTTGATAAGTCCCTCCTACCAATGCAAGAATCCAGTCAAGGCTCCAGTGCAGCCGAAATTTGGCAAGCTTCTCTGGACTCTGAGACCAAGGATAAAATGATGATTTTTATAGAAATAAAGCTTATCTTGGATTCGGAGTTTTCCTTTAGTTAGTAAAAGGCAACTAAACCTTTTCAAAGATAAGTGATACTACCACCACCTTAAAATTCTGGATGGATGTTCAGCTGAGCTTTCCTGTTCTCCAATTATTCATCCAGACTAATCGTTTCTTATCTTTATCCATGTGCTACCCTGCCCCAGCACCCCAACCTCATCCCATTCCAAATCTTCTACTGACTTTTGCATCTGTCATCTCTATTTTTTCCCATATATATTTATTCTACAAACTTTTTTAAGTGAATAAGATGAGGTGGATCCCTTTGGTGATGCCAAACATACCCTAGAAATATTTTATTCCCTTGTGCCCTCCTGGCAGTTGCAGAATTTTTGGTGCTGAAAGGGATCTCAATAGATTACTGAGAAAGATAAGTGGGAGGAGGGAAAAGGAGGAAGAGGGGAAGTAGGAGAAGGAAAAAGGAGAAGAGGAATAGGATGAAGAAGGCAAGAAGAAAGGGGAGAAGAAAGAGGAGGAGAAAATTCTTTAAAGATAGATTGAAGCCAGATTTTGAAGGCTATTAGACACCAAACAAAGGAATTTGTATTTTATCCTGCAGAGCCATTCTAGGTTAGATTAAAGCCTTCAAAATAGGAATATCTCTACTGTGCCGATACCCAAGGGTGGGCTGGTAAATGTTTAAGACAAGTTCTCTATCTGGTTCTCTGAGTCCACGTAGTTTAGTGGCCTGTTTCCATTTCATTTTGACACCCATGACTTAGAACACAGAGAGTTTAGATAACTCACCCAGTGTCCCGCAGATCATCCTTGTCAATGGGACGTGAATCCCGTTCTTTCTGGCTCCAAAGTCGTCTTTCTACTATGCCATGCTTAGTAATAACAATAATGATTCATTTATGTGATGACAACTCACTTTATATAGCGCTTTAAGGTTTACAGAGTGTTTTTCATGCATTATTTCACTTGAGTCTCACAAAAACTGAGGTAACTTTTATGGATTTTTATTACATATACAGCCAACTGTCCCAGTGGATAGAATGCTGGACCTGAAGTCAGGAAGACCTGAATTCCAATCCAGCCTCAGACACTTATTGGCTGTATGACCCTGGGCAAATCACTTAACCTTTGTTTGTCTCACTTTTCTTATCTGTGAAATGGGGAAGATAAAGGTTGTGAGGATCAAATGAATATATTTGTCAAATATTTGGCAAACTTTAAAATGCTCTATAAATGCTTCCTATTAAGCATGTTGCCTTACCCAACAGAATATCAGCCTCTTAACAACAGGGGATGTTTCTTTTGTCTTTTTCCAGAACTTAGTACCATATCTGACACATAATAGATTCTTAATAAAAATGCTTATTAATAGATTGATACTAATTTTGCAGATGAGAAAGCTGAGTTATATGGGGCTACATGACTTGCCAAAAGTCATTCAATTGCTAAATTTCAAAGTCAGAATTCGAACTTGGGTCTTTTGATACTGAGCTGGATGTTTTATCTACTATAGTACAGCTACCTCTCTTGTCCATATCCACACTTTTTTACCACCCCCTAAGCATATCACTTTGTATCCAAGAACAAAAAAAATAATAAAAGCCTCTGGAGCAGGAAATTCCAGAGATGTCAGAACTCTGCAAGTAAGCAAGGCATATTGGCACACAAAGTTTAAACTATGAGGTGGGGTCAAGCACAAAGAAAGAACATTGCCACGGGTAGCCACATATGTAAAACCTTCAGAGATCTCTTCTCTGCTACTGACCTTCCTATCCAGCCCAGTCTAGCCATTCTAGCCCATGAGCCTAATCTGTAGGTCCCGAGCCCACCTTTCTGGTACCATGGATAAGCAATTCTAACTGATCTCCTATGTTCCTCCCTTTGATGACTGTTTGCTTTGGGTTTCTCCCTGACGTGTCCCCTCATCCCCAAATTCTGCTTCTCTACATTTCTGGCCCTAATCAGATAATCTGATACCAGTTCCTATACTCTTGCCTGCACTTGATGACTTGACCAGGTATTCCAGAAACTGGATTTCAAATAATCCTTCAAGAGTGACTCCTTAGGAAGAACCTAAGAGTCCCCTCACTTTTTTTCCATCTTTGATTTTACTCATGAGTAACGTCAGGAGATTGAAGTATACCTCTTCTCCTGACTCACCTGTGCTGTATTCAAATCATGACTATCACAAAATCATGAAATCTGAGAGCTGGGAAGGATCTCTACCTGACCAAGAATTCCATTTAGGGAAGTTAGGTGATGCAGTGGTCCTATAGTAAGGAAGCCATGAGTTCAGATCCCACTTCAGACACTTATTAGCTGTGTGACTCTGGGCAAGTCACTTAACCCCAATTGCCTCCAAAAACTAAAAAAAAAAAAAAATACTTAGCATGTTTGCTTGGCATGTAGTTGTTGTAGAATTCCTTTTAGAACCTTCTTTATGAGAAGCCCTGTAGTATATTGCATAGGAAGCTGACCTGAGAACCAGGAAGTCTTGGGGTCAGATCTTGCTTCTGACACATACTGGTTGTATTACTCCAGGTAAACAATTTAACCTCTTAATGTCATTTTATAGTCAGTTTACAAAAACTTAATGTAAGTTTGTAAACTGCAAAGGAGCTGACAATCTGCTTTAGTAGAACAAGTTCCTTACCAGAAAACTTTTGATGCTGGTGAAGTCATAGGTCCAGTCCAGAAATACCTACAAACATCCCTTAAAAGTGGTCATGTAGCCTCTGCATGAGGAGCTCCAGTAAGTGAGAGCCCAGTAGCTCCTGAGGCATCCCACTTAATTTCTGAAGAGGTACTAAGAGTTTGCAAGTTCTTCTTTGAATTCAACCAGAAGATGACTCATTATAACTTCTGTTCAGTGCTCCTAGATCTTGCCTCTAAGATAAAGAAAATTGAATTGAATCTCTTTTCCACTGGAGAATGTTCCATTCATTTGTTCATTGTATTTGTCCCTTGTTTTTGAAGAGGACAAGTGACATCAGGGAGATGATGCGATGACTTGCAAGTGAATTAAAGCACAGTTTTCTCATTTTCTTTTTCTTTTTTTCAATTTTTATTTCTTTTTCTCCTAAATTTATTTATTTATTTTTGTTTTCAGCATTCCTTTCCACAAGACTGAGTTTCACATTTTCTCCCCATCTCTCCCCTCCCTTCACTCCAGAACACCTTGCACTTTGATTACCCCTTCCCCCAATCTACCCTCCCTTCTATCATACCCCTCCCTTCCCTTATCCCCAACTTCTCTCTTTTCTTGTAGAGTAAGATAGATTTTTATACTCTATTACCTATACTTCTTATTTCTCAGTTACATGCATAAACAATCCTCAACATTCGTTCCTAAAACTTTGAATTCTAACTTCTCTCCCTTCCTCCTTCCCCATCGAGCCCCACTGAGAAGGCAAGCAATTCAATATAGGCTATATATGTGTAGTTTTGCTAAAGACTTCCATAATAGGTATGTGGGGAAAGGCAACCTATATTTCCCTCCATCCTATCCTGATCCCCCCCCCCATTTATTCTATTCTGTCTTTTGGCCTTATCCCTCCTCCAAAGTGTTTACTTCTAATTACCCCACCTCATTTTCCCTCCCTTCTATCATCACTCTCACCCCATTTGTCCCCTCCTATCCTACTTTCCTGTAGTGGATGGATAGATAGATCTCTGTACCAAATTTAGTGAGCATATCATTCCCTCCTTAAGCCATATGTGAAGAGGGTAAGCTTCACTTTTCCCCTCTCACCTTCTCCCTTTCCTCCTCCATTGAACAAGATTTTTCTTATCTCTTTTATGAGTTATAGCTTGCCCCATTACATTTCTCCCTTTCTCCTCCCAATATATTCCTCCTTCACCCCTTAATTTTATTTATTTAGGTATCATCCCTTCCTATTCAACTCACACTGTACTCTCTGTCTCTCTCTATATATATGTGTGCATAATCCCTTCAACTACCCAAATACTGAGAAAAGTTTCAAGAGTTACAAATATTATCTTTCCATGTAGGAATGTAAACAGTTCAGCTTTAGTAAGTCACTTATGGTTTCTCTTTCCTGTCTACCTTTTCATGCTTCCCTTGTTTCTTGTGTTTGAAAGTTAAAATTTTTATTTGGTTCTGGTCTTTTCATCAAGAATGCTTGAAAGTCCTCTATTTCATTGAATGATCATTTTTTCCCTTGAAGTATTATTTTCAGTTTTGCTAGGTAGGTGATTCTTGGTTTTAGTCCTAGTTCCTTTGACTTCTGGAATATCATATTCCAAGCCCTTCAATCCCTTAATGTAGAAGCTGCCAGATCCTGTGTTATCCTTATTGTATTTCCACAATACTCAAATTGTTTCTTTCTGGATGCTTGCAATATTGTACTCTTGACCTGGGAACTCTAGAATTTAGCTACAGTATTCCTTGGAGTTTTTCTTTTCGGATCTCTTTCAGGAGGTGACTGGTTAATTCTTTCAATATTTATTTTATCCTCTGGTTCCAGAATATCAGGGCAGTTTTTCTTGATAATTTCATGAAAGATGATGACTAGGCTCTTTTTTTTTTATCATAGCTTTCAGGTAGTCCCATAATTTTTAAATTGTCTCTCCTGATCTATTTTCCAGGCCAGTTGTTTTTCCAATGAGATATTTCATATTATTTTCTATTTTTTCATTCTTTTGGTTGTGTTTTATAATTTCTTGGTCTCTCATAGAGTCATTAGCTTCCATCTGATCCATTCTAATTTTTAAAGAACTATTCTCTTCAGTGAACTTTTGAACCTCTTTTTCCATTTGGCTAATTCTGCTCTTTAAAGCATTCTTCTCCTCATTGGCCTTTTGGGCCTCTTTTGCCATTTGAGTAAGTCTATTTTAACAGGTGTTAATTTCTTCAGCATTTTTTTGAGTCTCCTTTAGCAAACTGCTGACTCACTTTTCATGATTTTCTTGCATCACTCTCATTTTTCTTCCCAATTTTTCCTCCATCTCTCTTACTTGATTTTCAAAATCCTTTTTGAGCTCTTCCATGGCCTGAGACATTACATATTTATTTTGGAGGTTTTGGATGTAGAAGCCTTGACTTTTAGGTCTTCCTCTGAAGACCTAACTTGTTCCTCCTCATCCAAAAGGACAGAAGAAAATACCTGCTCACCAAGAAAGTAACCTTCTATTTTCTTACTCTTTTTCCCTTTGGGGGGCATTTTCACAGCCAGTTACTTGACTTTTGAGTTATTTGTCTAGAGGAGGGTATACTCTAGGGACCCGTAAGTTCTCAGTTCCTCCAAGGTGGTCCAATCAAGGGAGAGGAGTTTATTCCTCTCCTGGCCTGCATTCTGGTGTGTGAGCAGGATTCCCTCTCCAGAGTCTCCACCAGCTCCACCAGGCCAGCCAGCACTTCTCCTCACCCCAGGTCGGGCCCTCAGTGCTGAGATTCAGATCAGCTTCTCAATTCCCACAGAGGCTTCAGGTCAGGGTTCCAACAATGGAAGTTGCTGCTGCCTGGGGCTGGGGCTAGACCACTGTGTTCCCTTCTTACCCAAGTGAAAGAGCTTTCTCACTGACCTTTTAAGCTGTCTTTGGCATTTGTAAGCTGAGGAATCTGGGACCCACAGTTGCTGCTGGTGGCATGGCACCTTAAAGCCCACTCCAGTCCTGTTCTTGCCACATTGTACTCCACGCCTATGCTGGACTGCACGCCACACCTGTGCTGGGCTGCACTCCATCTCATTTTATTTTTCTTGCTTTTTTTTGTAAGATGACCAATATGAAAATATGCTTTGCATGATTTCACATGTATAATTGATAGCATATTTCTTGCTTTCTCAATGGATGGGAGAAAAGTGAATTTGGAACTCAAAAATTTTAATAAGTGTTAAAAAACAAATGAATCATAATTTTTTAAAAATAAAAAAATAATTTAAAAAGACAGCCTCTTTTACCTAGTCAAAAAAAAATCAGTCTGGGAGAGAACAACCCTCAGAGTTTCTGGGCAAAACAGCAACTACTATTTACACTCACTTTGAGCCATCAGAGCCCTTTGGATATTTGAAAATAACTATCTTATTCCTTCCTAAGTCTTCTCTTCTCTGGTTCCTTTGACTGATCCTTATATGGCAGTATCTGAAGGTTCCTCACTGTCCTGGTTGCCCTTCTTTTATCAATGTCCTCCTTAAAATATCATTCTGATATGAATGCTATATACCAGACATTGTCGGACTAGGTCAGAACACAAACAATAGAAATAACACCTCCCTTAGACTGGATGTTCAAACATTTAAATGGATAGCTTAGAAGTTTCCCCCAGTGAAGCTGATCTCAAACAATCCATAATAGAAGCTATGTTTCTCAATGCAGCTGAAGACTGTGACAGTAAGTGATTGTTGCTGAGTTAATTCAGTCTTGTATGACTCATTGTGACCCCATTTGGAGTTTTCTTGGCAAAGACACTGGAGTTATTTGCCATTTCCTTCTCTAGTTCATTTTATAGATGAGGAAACTGCTTCAAACAGGGTTAAGTGACATGCCCAGGGTCACACAGTTAGTAAGTGTCTGAGGCTGGATTTGATCCCAGGCCCAGTGTTCTATTCATTGTACCATACAGCTGTGAGCTATTTAGTTAGTTAGCTATTTTGACTACCACATCTGATGTAAACCTGAAGTCTTTCTATGCTGGTAACATCTACCCATACTTGTTTTCATCCTGCATAGCCATAAGAATCCAAAGTTCTCTCCACGAAGAGGCAACAGGAGCTTTACTGGAATATCACTACATGCTTACTAATGAATTATTTTTACCTAGGGGGCAGCTAGGTGGTGTAGTGGATAGAGCACCATTGCAGGAGTCAGGAGGACTTGAGTTCAAATCTCACCTCAAACACTTGGCACTCACTAGATGTGTGACCTTGGGCAAGTCACTTAACCTCAATTGTCTCATCCTGGGTCATCTCCAGTCATCCTAATGAATATCTGGTCACTGGCTTCAGATGGCTCTGGAGGAGAAGTGAGGATGGTGACCTGTACAGACTTCCCTCACTCAAAAAAAACAAAAAACAAAAGTCAACTGCAAGTCATATCATTATTTCCCAGATGGCATGGTCTTCTTCAGCAATGAAGGACGAACACATGCACATTTTTACCTAGCCACATTAATGGAGAGATCAAATGTGCGTAGTTGATCAAAAACAATATACAGCACCCTCAATCTCACTCCCCCAAAATGTTATCATCATAGATTTAAAGATAGAAGGTACCATAGAAATGATCTAGTTCAATTTTCCCCTTCCTTCCTTCCTTCCTTCCTTCCTTCCTTCCTTCCTTCCTTCCTTCCTTCCTTCCTTCCTTCCTTCCTTCCTTCCTTCCCTATCTCCCATCCTCCTTTTGTCTCTCCTTGTCTCTCTCTCTGTCTGTCTTTGTCTCTCTTCCCCCCCCCCCCACCTCTCTCTCTCTTCCTCTTTCCCTCTCTCTCATTTTTTTTGGCTTCAGAAGTTGTTTTTCTGGGAGTGGTCCTGGTATTTTCCCCAACACATGGCATCTCAGTTGGAAGGGCTCTCAAAGGCCATTTAGTCCAACCTCAGACCTAGATACTGTAACTTTCCTGATGGTCAACCAGCCTTCATTTACAATCTCTTTTCTCCTCAAAAACACATGATTTCTTTCCTCCATTGACCTAAGAAGTGGCAGTCTTTGGAAATAACACCTAAAATAAGCATGTGAACAGGCTACTGATTTTTATTAAAGAGCTTTGGGGCATATGCCTACTGCTTCCAATAGGGAACTTGATCAACATGAAATCTGGATTGTACCACACATATACTGAATCTATAATGATAAGAAAATGGCAGTTCAGTCCAAATGAATGCTTAGGTTTCCTTAAGCCCTTTTGTTTTGGACCAAATTGATGAAAAGCTTCTTTTAAAAGTCTATTTTCTTGATTCATTATTTATAGTCCACTGAATATAATCAAATCCTTGTTCAGTGACTAAGGATTTAGCATGTATCACAAGTTCATCATTCAATGACCATTGTGTAACACCATGTGAATTATCAACTTTAGGTAACTGGATTAGTTTTCATTTGTTTTAAACAAAAGAACCAAACTTAAACATTCAAAGTAGTCTTCTCTTGAGACTACACACTTATTCCAGTGAGGCTACAATTATTCTAAACAAATTGAGGAGAAGTGGAATAAAGAATTTCATTGTGAAGTATATGGCTGGGGAAAAATATAGGTTTGCCAGGTAGTGAAAATGAGGGACAGTCAGAAGGCAACTCATGTGTGCCATTGGTATTCTGTAATGTGGAGGGAATTAGAGAGAGGTTTCCCATTGATTGGGGAGATCTTCTATGGAGAAGAACATTGACAAGAGTTGTAGAAGATGAGAATGGAAGCGCTGCAAGGTCTTACCCATCTGGAAAGGCTTTGAGTACAGCCTAGAAATAGATTTTCATCTGACAACCTTGCAAAGTTCATCTAGGGGCATCACAGTAGGAACACCCCCATATAAAACCAGATTCTCAACACACTGAAAAAGTCATTTGTAACCCCAGCTTATTTTTACCAACAACAGTACAACATAGGGTAAACACTTATCTTATTCACTATAGCTGGTTCTCAAAAGAACTGTAATCAAACATACCCTGACAAAAAGGAAAGGTCCACCACCATTAAGGAGTGCCAAGCATGGTGTGGTCAAAATCAGAACATTAGAATATTGTAGAGCCTGTACAAGTGATGGCATTCATCTAAATACAAGGGCTGTGATATTTTGGTAGAAAACCAGCCTTCAAACTTTGTGACCACAGCTTATAAACACCAAAAGGCTAGGAAATTGGGTTCCATCTGCACTGAAGCTAGAGAGAGCATGTCCTAAAGTTTTATTCCCCACTCCCAGACAACAAACTCCTGTATCCAATTTGTTTTCTTATCATTTGCCCCTTTTCCCTAGAAAGGAAATTCCACCCTCCCACCCCAAATTACACACACCACCACCAGCAACAACACCACCACTTTAATTGAGGATTCTGGAGTTAAGTTACAGTTAACTAAGACTTTAATATAGTTAATGAACTAAATGAATAAGGCAAGAACAAAATCAGAATACCAAACTATTCTGAACCAAACTGAAACGTTCCCTAAAGATATGATGAAGAAATGAATAAGTCTAAACTTACTCTAGAAAGCCAGCTAGGTAGAACAGTGGATAGAGTACCCAGCTTAGAATCACTTAACCCTGGTTACCTCAGTTTCCCCAACTGCAAAATGAGCTGGAGAAGGAAATGGCAAACTACTCTAGTATCTTTGCCAAGAAAATCTCAAGTGGGGTCACGAAGAATCAGCCACAACTGAAAATGACTGAACAAATAAAAAAAAATCCTCTCCTTGGCTTTCTCCCTGTTAAGTCATAGAAAATTTCTAAGTTCATAAAGAAATGTATTAACCCTAAAGTACTGTATAATGTGAGGTCTAAATGGAGTTCTGTTTTCACAAACTAAAACTTCCTCATCAGGTTAAAAAATAAATAAAAGCAACTGAATCAGACCAATTTGCAGTAGGTTTTATGTGGTCAAATTATACCAATTCAACACCTCCTTCATCACCACTCATGAACGGCCCCATTTAAAAGCTTCATGGGCTTGGGGCAATACCCCTCTTTCTGCCTTAGCAAGAGTTAATTGTGTGTACAATTCCCTTATTAACTGAGAATCAATTCAACATTTATATTTTCTGAGCCATGAAAGCACTTTTCAATGGATTCCCATCATATTTATTAGCAATCTTAAATTAAGATAGGCAGAGATTGTGTCCTCTATGGAATATAGCATTTCAGCGAGACTCAATACCTGTGAAATAAATGAATCATTAAGGAATCAATAGAGAATCTCCCCCAAGAGGGTCACCCAGCACTTATAGACACTATCCATTGCATTTTTACAATGCTATTGCCACTTAGCAAGAAGCAGCTATTGTGATTTTTATTTTAGCAACAGAGAAATTGTCACATAAGGAGGTTAAATAATGCAGCAAATCAGCAGCAACAAAAGAACAGGTCCAAGATTTGTTTTTTTTTATTTTATACATCATTTTGTCTCCAAAACAAGAAGATAACATTTCAAAATGGACTTTGGTTACTTAGCCAGCTATGTCAAGGAGAAAAAGCTTTCTTAGATAATTCTTTTAAGGCTACTTACTCAATGCAGTTCCTTTCTAAGATTATAAAAGAGAGGCCTTATAACACATACACCCAGAGATAATGACAGTTCTAACATATTCCCTAGGGAAAGGAAGAAGGGAAAATGAAGATATAATAAGAATTTGACCAGCCCCCCAGAAATGGTCTCCACTGGATGGAAATTTCTGCTGTGTTCTAGAGTGTCTGAAATTCATCAGTCAGTCAATTATTTTATATCTAGAAATTTATCTTTGGTCATAACTGTTGACAGGGAAGTGCAGTTCAAAATACCTTACTGATAAAACAGATTAAAGCTTAAGATACAGTCCTTTTTTTAAAAATAGCCCTAGAGTAGAAGCTGCTTACCAAAGAACAGTATCATTTCAGAAAGAGTGCCTGATCGCTATTTAGATGGTCTGTTGGAATTTGTTTGGAACAAAGCTGATACAAATGCGAACGTGTATGGCTATATGGTTAAGTTGATATCCAAAGCTACACATATACTTCTGATGATGAAAGAGTCCTGAGCCCACTTTAACACATTGTGGAAAGAGGAATCTCTCTTTTAAAAGCTTTAAATAATCCTAGATTAATGCCTGGGAAATCTAGAGCACTAAAATTTTACATATATACATATATGCATGTATATGTATACATATAAAAGTATATATGTATATACATACATATATGTACACACATGCACATACTTGTCCATGTGTGTATACACATATGTACATATCTGTGTGCATGTATAATTATACCAGTTAAGCACTAAATAAGCATTATCTTAAAAATAAAATTGGCTACACCTTAGTAGGAAGGAAACAGCTAGGCATAAATATGGCAATTTTTTCTATATTAGTTATCTAAGTGCAGTCAAAGCAATGATCCAAATCAATAGCATACTAGGAGAAAGATGAAAAGATACTTCAGAAAATAACCACCACTTCAAAGAAACTTATACAAATGAGGTATTGCAGCTGGTCAGCCATTTCAATCATATCTGACATTTCATGATCTCATTTGGGCTTTTTGTGGCAAAGATACTGGAGTGGTTTGCCATTTCCTCCTCCAGCTCCATTTACAAATGAGGAAACTGAGGTAAACAGGCTTAAGTGACTTGCCCAGAGTCCCCCAGCTAGTAAATGTCTAAGGCTAGATTTGAATGCAGCTTTTCCTGACTCCAAGCAGAGCACTCTATCTTGCAACACCAAGATGCCCATATAAATTAGGTATTAATAACACAGAAAAAAGCAATGGAAAAGGGAAAATTCTTGATTCTATTGCTGTTTCCTATGGAAGTTTAACTCTTGTAATTACAACCACAATTACCACAATGTGTCAGAAAAAAACTGCCTTGGCCAGAACAAAATTGATTTCCTTGTCACTCAGAGGATCATGTCAACAAAAGTTAATAACACTTTATACTGTAAGCTCATATACAAAATACTATAGAAGGGGTTGGAATGATCATAATAAATAATAATACTTATATAACGCGTTAAGGTTTGCTAAACACTTCACAAATATTTTGTCTCACAACAACTCTAGAAGGTAGGTGCTGCTTTTATCCCCATTTTATAGATAAGGAAACTACTGTGTCACCTGGCCTTAAAAATAATGAAGAGCATTTTAAAGACAAGTGGATGAATAATCCTTATTTTCTAGATCATTATATGCAATTGGATGAACAACCCACAAGACAGTCAGTTAGTACACGTATGTTAGACATTGCTGATGGATGATGTGCTGGGTACAGCAATGAGGAAGGTATAGCAGATAAACTGCCTGAGTAATACACTGATCCCAACAAATGATCAAAGAAATAAAGTAAAGGCTCCATAAAAATTAATGATTTAGAATGAATAATCAATCTGTCCCTTTGCAAGGAATAACTGCTTGAATAAGATCCCAGATCCATTGAAATGCTGAAGCAATTGGTGATACCTTATTTTCTAAATGAGAATTTAAATAAATAAATCCTTGGTCTTGCCATTGCCCTTTACCTCTGGCATATCCTTGTCAATCTCTACCTGTCAGCTTTTTATCTGTTCTTATGTACTCAGCTTAAATACCACCTTCTCCATGATGGCTTCATTAATTTCTTTCAGCTCAAAGGGACCTCCTTCTCCCTCACCTGATCTCATGCTACTTGATATTTCTGCATGTATCATGCTTTATTTTTCATTTATCTGTCTACATCTTATCTTTTGTATAAACTCCATGAGGACAGAGATTATATTTTGATCTTTTTATCTCCTGCCAGTGTCTACTACCATGCCCTTAATAAATGCTGGTTGAAAGAATGCATGAGTTGAATGAAGTGGAACAAAATTAAAATGTTTAGGATGTTAGATCTGGAGTTCTCCCCATATGTAGGAAGAAGTTGGAACCTCATGGAGGTTCATTAACTTCTTCAGTCCTTGGAATGAGTCTATTTCCTCTACTGATTCTTTCTAGCCCAGATCAAAACCAGAAAGATTTCTTTAAAGAGTATGCCTACCCAAAAGAAAAACAAGCTGTAGCAGAGTGAGGGAGACCTTCCACTTAACTAGCAAGAGGAGTTGACGACCAACCAAAGTTCTGCCTCAGTTTCTCCCACACTTCATATCCAGGACACCAGAGCTCAATATCAACAAGCATTTATTTAAGCACTTACTACATTCCAGGTACTATGCTAGGTGTGTGTTCGTCCTGTACTGCCAAAGAAGACCATGCCATCAGAGAAATGATGATAGGTGATATAAATAGAAATATAAAAGTGAAACAATGCCATTCTTTTGGAGAAGAGTACATAGGCTGCTAAACTTAGAATCAGATAGGCATAGGTTCAAATACAGCCTCAGACTCTTACTAGCTGAGTGACCCTGGGCAAGAAACTTGACCCTTGCCTGCCTCAGTTTTCTCATCTGTAAAAATGGTGGTGATGAGAGCTCCCCAGGATTGTTAGATGAAATTTTATAATGTTTGGAAAGTTCTTTGCAAACATCAAAGCACTGGATAAATGTTAACTAGGTATTAGAGAACGTATATGGATATAGATATATAAAGGGAGAATATATATATAGAAAATGTATATTAAAGAAGATATATATATATACACATATATATTAAACAAGACAAGACATACAACATATACACAAGTTGATTTTGGTGTAACATCTAGGAAAATTAGGAAATGTTTCCTGTGGAAGGTCTTGCTTGAAGGAATCAAGGGATTCTAAAGCATAGAAATGAGATGCAAAGGCATGGAGACAAGAGGGACAGCTAGAAGGCCAATTTGACTGGACAGGAGAGGGTGTGAAGGGGAGTGATGTGTTAAAGGACTGGAAAATTAGACTGTAGTCTGGAAATTTAGACTGAGGTCAGGTTGGAAGGACTTTACATTGCAAACATAGGTTTTTGATATTTTTTCCAAGAAGTAACAGGCAGTTGACATAGTCAGACTTGCTCATTAGGAAACTCACTTTGTGAGTAATTTGGAGAATTTCTGGGAGTGAGGACAAACTGGAGTCAAGAAGATGGGTGAGAAGGCCACTGTCATAGTCCACCAAAGAGGTGATGAGTTCCTAAACTGCAGTGATGGTTGTCTAAATGAAGAGAGACTGTGGAGGTAGAAACAAGTTTTATTCATTGATTGGATATGTGAAATGAGTAAGGAGAGGGGTTGAGTATGCCACTGAGGTTGTGAATCTTAAGTACTGAGGATTGTTACTCTTGATAACATTAGGGAATTTGGAAGAGTGGTAGGTTGAGGAAGGAAGATAAATGACTTCTGTTCTGGAAATAGTTCCTACACTTTCCTCAATGGAGTCAAGAGAAGTCAAGATGCATGAGAGGACTGAGAAAAGGACCACCAGATTTGGTACTCCAGAGATCAATGATAACTTTGGAAAGGATAGTTTCAGTTGAGGGATAAAATCAGAAAAAAAAATGCAAAGGGTTTAGAAATGAGAGGAAAAGAAGGGGAGACAATGAGCATAAACAGTTTTTTTCTAGGAAATTGCCTCAGAAATGGAAGAATGACCAGAATTTAAGAATCAGAAGGATAAAGTTTTTTTTTTTTCATCTAGAAGGGCAAGAATTTAAGAATCTTTTGAAGGACCAAGTGATTTTTTTTGGTGTCCATTGATGTGCCTAGCCTTTCTTGAGCTAGAAGGGATGGCAATGTCTAGTGAAGATTTTTTAAGTTTGGGAAATGTGTGGTAGTGTTTGTAGGCAGCCAGGAAGGAACCAGTAGATAACAAGATATTGAAAATTAGAGATAAAGAGGGAATGATTATGGGGACAATCTTTGAGAGAAGATTGTAAGAGATGGGATCAAGGGTTCCTGGAGAAGGGCTGGTCTTGATGAAGATGATTTTGTACTAAAAACTTTGGAAAGTAGGGGATAGAGTATGAGAGAGCGGTGATGTTTTCAAACTTTTCATCATGATACTCAGCCTGACATTTCTTCTGAACTTTTGCCTCTACTGTGACTACCTTTCTTTTCCTGTTTCCTGATATTTACCAATTCAAGAAAAAAAATTTTTAAGGTGACTTTACAACCCTTTCTAAAATATTTATTCCATTCTATCAATAACCAATGATTGCTTTCTTTCCTCCCATTCTGGCTAGTTTTTACCCACTATCCTATTCTTCATGCCATATCAGCATACCATACACAAGTTCTGAGACAAGTGATTAAGCTTTGGGCATGGAAACATTCTCTCTTTATTGAAATGGAAGGACATATAACCATAATTTTAAAGTTGGGAGATTATCTGTTTAATCCTCTTGTTCTCTAAAGATGCAAATGATTTTATAATGATGACAGAGAAAGTAACAGGCAACATCAATTTAGTACTATACTATTTACAAATACATAAATATATCACATTAGATACGGTTTCCAACAACTCTATGAGGTATGTACATCAAAAGTTAATGTACCCATTGTACAGATGAGGAAACTGAAATTCAAAGAGGGAAGCAACTTCCTCAGTTTTTACAGTCCCATGACTCCTCTCATTCCAACTTTCTGAGAATTTATATATTATAATACATATATGTTATAAATATGTATATAATAATAATTATGTATTATTATAATTATTTGCATTGTCTTCTGCTTCAGAGGCTTGTGTTCCAGTCTTCCATAGTCTGAAGTTCTTCGGAGCTAGTCATTTGTCCTAAAGGATCCAAGTCATTTTCTCTCAGTCTCCATATCCTCATTTGAAAAATAAACTCGGTTAGACTGTCTCTAAGGTCTCTCTGTCTCTAACATTTGACATATCATGTTCTCAGGCTGCTTCCAGTCCCAATAGCGTATGTGCCAAAGGGCCACATCTGAGGACCTAGAGTACTACATATGGTTCCCCAACCCTGTTCCAGTTTATTGGTCCCTTTCACTGTGGAATGAGAGCCTTTGTCATTCTCAACGTCAGAATTTCAGTTACTGTCCAAGAGGGGCAAACTTTGCAGGAGTACTAGACTTTCTGAAGTCATACTAGAAGATAAACTGACTTTAATTACTTGGTATGACAACATCAGTCCCTAGTTTTTCTCTTTCCCCCTTGTTACTGCTCTCTCTGCCTTCTCAGATATCCCTAGAGCAGTTCCACTGGCTCTCACCTTTGCCACCATAACACCTACTTACGTCACAGTCTTCTATATACATTTCATGTCTCTTCAGTATTATATTGTAAGCAGGTGTGTTTTTGTATGACTAGTCTTTCACAGTAACTTGTATACAGCAAGCACTTGTTAAAAGTTTGTTAATTTTAACTAAATAACTGTTCATAAGATTGGAGGGGGAGGGGATGGAGGAAAAGAGGGATGAAGGAGAGATGGAGGGAGAAGATAGAAATGAAAGGAGGGAGAAAAGAAAGAGGGAAGGGAGGAAGGAAAGGAAGAAAAAAAGGAAGAAAACAAAGAAGGAAAGAAAGGGAGGAAGGAAGGAAAAAATGGAGGAGAGAAGGAAGATGTGGTCCATAAAGTTTAATATTAATCTAGAAAAATGGAGAATGAGCTATGGAAAGAAAAGAAGAAGTCATTTAACTTCTATTGCTCTAAAAGAGACTGACTAGCATGCTCGAAAGCACAGTAAGAAGACCTGGGTCCAGGTCCTGGCTATAATCACGCTAACTGTTGAAGTGTGGACAGGTCCTTTCGCTTCTCTGTAGTTCAGTTTCCTAATCTGTGCAGTAGCGATAGCTGTTTACATGCCATAAGTTTGGCATGAGGAAAGTAACTGGTAAATCTGAAAGTGTTATATGAATGTGAGCTGTTTAAGAGAATAAGGAAAACATCTTCTCCATCAACAGCTCTAAGCCATCTTTTCTAGTTTGCTGCAAATGATACTTCCTGATATTAAAAGCTCCTAAACTTAGCCTCTGTTTATCAGATCTGCTCTCCAATCTTTAAAGTGTGGTGCATTCCTGCTTATACTGGGTCAGCCAAGGTGACAGAACTGAGTTTCACTTCGTTTCACTTAGTTCAGTGAGAAGTTCTATTTAAAAACTCACCGTTTTCATTGTGAATGACAATCCCCGCCCCCCTCCCATCGGTGGGGGAGGGGAGGAGCAGAGAGGAGGGAATTAACAAATCTTTGAAAAATAAAGCTGCCTAATCCCACTGTATTCCAGGCAGCCTTTATCCTCCAAAATCCCTGATCTTTGTTTAAGCTACAAACGGACTCTATAAAAATCAGCTCACTGGCCTCCCCTTATTATCCACCTCCCTGCACAAATCAAATGAAGATTTTGCTGTAAAGCTGATAAACACACACACACGCGCACACACGCACGCACGCACACACACACGCACACACTGAACACAGGCTGATGTATTTAGAGAGCAGTTATCATTTCTAATCCTTTCCTCTCTCTCCAGGGAATATCATTTTTCCAAGGAACACACAAAAATCCACCACTGAGCACACATTGCCACTTATGCTTGTTTTGATTAGAGATTTTCTAAAATAACATCGAACAAAATGTCTCATCGTCATCATTGATTTTCAGCACCTTGGGAGTGAGCCTGGAAGGATCACTGTTTAATATCAAGGAATAGTCTAACAGGCCTCCAAATATTTGCACTCACAATCTAGTCCAGAGACCTTGAGAAATACATTCCCCTCCCTTGGTAGAGACTGCTATGATATGGCCTCCCCTTTGCTTTTGATAATCTACATCATTAAAGTTTTAAAAACAAGAATATAAGCAGTACACGATTTAGACGTAACGGTTGATACTGTAAGCAAATTGGGAGAGCAAAACCCCCCACAAAAATGCCTCTAATATTTGGGAGACAAGAAACTAATTTTACAAATAAACTTTTATTTTTCTCATCTTCTACATGGGGTTAAGATTGCCTGCCAGATAGGGTGCAAAACTAGCCATTTACCAAAAATCCAAAAGTTGTCCCAGTCCCCATAATGCTTTTCTGATCGGGCTCTAGAGAATGAGAGCTGGGCGTGGCATAGAAGCTAGACCTAATATTCAGAAAGCCAAATGCTGAAGCTGAAGAAGGAGCTGTCTGCTAGGGGCAACACAAAGTGAGACCCAAGTCAATGTATTATTACATAAATAGGTTGAGTATCTCTTTTGCACAACCTATGCTAGGCTGGGTTGTATTTATGTTGCGGGAGGTGTTCTCTGTCTTCCAGGAGCATATTATCTAGGAGAAGGAGATAAGATGTTCTATGGAAATACAGTAGGATAAGTACATAGAAGTACCAACAAAGTGTGCTGTAAGAGAAAGAGTCAGCATGGGTTAGTGGAAAGAGTTGTGGACTCAGTTAAGGAACCTGCTTTGGAATCTTAGTTAAGTCTCCTATTTTCTAGTTATGTGGTCATGGGAAAGTTATTTTACCTCTGTGAGACTCAGTTTTCTCATTTTTTTAAAATGGTATAACAATATTTACATTATCTACCTCAAAGTATGTGAGGGAAAGAATTTAGAAACCTTAGAGTCTACAGAACATCAATTATTATCCTATCAGAGAGGCTAGAATTCACTTTCAGCTGAGGATATTTAGAGTCTGGGGCATTTCTTCAAGCTCATCACAACTATGGCTATCTCTCTGCTAGGGAATTTCTATGTGGATGTCCACATCTCCCTTCTCTCCGTGGAATAGAAGTGAAAAGACTACACTGGAACATGAAGCCATATTCATTGTACTCATGCTTTGGCCCTCTGGGGGAAGGAAGCAGTGGTAGGATAAGGAGTTTGGGGAGTGAAAGATTCATGATAGGAGGAGAGTAAGAAAGCAAAACCAAACCTTGCCAATTCCACAATTTTGTTCAGCTGTCAAAAGGGGTTATTTTTTTTTTTCATTTTGGTTTTTCTTTCAAATGTCAAAGACTTGGGAGGGTTCTGAGATTCCACTGTCAAATCACCCAAGTGGCTTCCTCTAGGGTCTGGCACTTGCCTGGGCTCTTTAGGGCCCCCCCAAATTCTTTAAATCCTTTGTTTGTACATCATTTTGCCTGTTTCAGTTCTGTTTCAGGGAAACAAACCAATGCAATTTTTAAGCTCTTTGAGGCAAAGCTTTTCAAAATCCACCCAGTTGGCCTTCCAAGCTGTGGGTGAAATTCAAACAAAGTCTCAACAGGAATTTATGGACCTTCCCTCACAAAATGCACCCATTCCTTAAGAAGCCATTTTCTGTCAACAATTTAACCTATCAATCATGGATGCCCAGATTCTGACATGCCTTATTATCGACGCGAACCTGACACACACTAGAAAGAGTCTGTCTCTAATGAACTGTTGTTTCAAGACAGCCTGCTTTCTGTAAGACCCCCAGCCTAGTCTTTTATAAAGGGGTTTGTGACTTACTAGAATCTTTCTTTTGCAAATGCAAATACAATTATTAGTTCTGCATTTCAATACAAAGCCCTAAGAAAGTAGAGAACTACACTCCAGCACTCATGGTAATAATAGGGAGTCTTTTTTTTAATCTCCTGAAGAGCCACAAATATTACCTCATTAGTGTGGAGTTTAGCACAAGGCTGCCTGCCCATCATCGATAGCCACTGTTTCCAAACCCTCGGCAGTCCCATGTCTTATGCAGCATATGATTATTAACCTAGATCACACACGTCACAGTTGTCTCACTACAGTGCCTTTTTGCTACTACTTTAACTCCTCGTTAACAAGCTTAATTTTTATGCAAAGCAAGGATAGCATTTAGGTAGCACAGATAGCTTGGAAACTGTAATGTAAAACTGGTTACCAGCTCCAGGTGTAGTTGTGCAAGTTAAAATGGAAAATTCGAGGCAAGGCCTAATCCAAAGAGATGAATTTTATTTTGAAAGGAGTAAAAGAGAACAAGAGTTGGAATTTTTCCTCTCAGGATAGGTCAATGAACAAACCCAAACATCTCAAATACCCAAGGATGAATTGGAATTGTATAAGTAGGATACAACTACATGGCAGTTTAACCTTGTGGAGAGCCTAGAAACAAGCAAATATCGAAATGAAACACAACTGAAACCTGCATTTTCAACTCAAAATTACAAGCCTATGTGTGCTTTTGGCTCAACAACTGTGTCTTTCTTCTGATCGACATTTTCCAGTTCATGAAAAAGGAATGAGGGACACCAGCAGTTGGCTGGGTTGGTTCCTTTGGTTAGTGAACAGTCACTGTTTGGAAAAATGGACTTGACTGAGGTTAGATACATTTTTAGACACTAGAAAAAAAGTAGGAGAAAACTTGATCTGTGTGGGGGAATGCTGGCAGAGGGAGAGGGGCAATATGGTGTGGAAAGTAGTAGAATGTAATCTCCTTGAGGATAAAGACTACTTCACTCCCATATTTATATGTCCAGCATCTAGCAGAGTGCATGCCTAGTATATAGGTCTTTAATAAATAGCCCGTTGATTGTTTAACTGATGGAAAGGACACTGGTATTAGTGTCAGATGACTTGAATTTACATGCTGATTCTCTTACTTAGTGCTTGTCATCTTTATCAAGTCACTCTTTTCTCTGGGACTCAGTTCCCTAGTCTATAAAATGAAGGAAATGGAGTAAATCAGGTATTCTTAACTGTGTGTTTGTTTGTGTGTGTGTGTGTGTGTGTGTGAGAGAGAGAGAGAGAGAGAGAGAGAGAGAGAGAGAGACTCTGTCAGAAGTCTGCCAAAATCTATGGATGTCTTCTTAGAATTATGTTTTAAATGCATAGAATAAAACAAATAAAAAAATTATGTTCAAAGTTATAAAATATGTTTTTAAAAAAAGTCAACAGATGCCAAGTTAAGAATCTCTTGACCAGAAACCCTCCTAATTTTAAATTTCCTAAGGTTAACTGGCATTTCTCTTAATTGAGTATTTTCTAGTAACCTGTTGAGAGTAATAACCCTAATGAATTTATGCTTTCCATAGTCAACGAGACTTTCAGTGATCCCAACTTGCCATTTTCTGACCAACAAGAAGAAAAAGTAGAAATTAAAAGAATCAAAGCTTCTGGACTCAGTGTGATTGGTGAAACTCATATAACAGAAAATAGAGGGAAAACCCAGAATTCACTGCATCATAATTCATTCATTGAATTTGTTGCATCCCCTTTGGATAAAACACCAAACTTGGATAAACTCTTAGATGCTAAGAGAGATAGGAGGACAATTAAGACTTTTTTTTGTATCTTCAGGGAATTTATAGTATAGCTGGGAAAAACTCACTCGATCTTTCTAAAATCTCTATCAGAGAGAAGACTGAAGAATGGAGACCATTAATACTTAAACAGGTGCTTGAAAAATTGTTTCTGACTTCTAAGCATTTCTGAAGCTTTCTGCTATTTATAATATGTACATGCTGCATTATATAATGAGAAATTATCTTATATATAGTAGGCATCTCCTAAATATTTACTGCATTCGGTTGAAAAGGAAACTTGGCTAGATATCAAGAATGTAGTCATCATGGATTCATATGATGCCTGTATTTCTTATGAGTGACATGAGATTTTTCTCTACATCAAACAAGTACCCTAAAGGAGGAAACCCAAGGTATACTGAAAAGAATGGTGAACTATGAGACAAGAGACTTGGATCCAGACCTCAATTTCTTCATATGTTCAATGAGGACACTGGATTAGGTGTTGATCCCTTCAGAAAGTGAAGCTGAGGTTGCCAGAGAAGTGACTTGTCCAGTGTAACACAATTAGTAGTAAATGGTCAAGTCAATATTCAAACTTGTCTGCTGATTCAAACCCAGGTCCCCCCATCTTTCCATTATAACATATCATCTCTATCTCTAACAATCTCTGAGTCTACAGAAAAAATGAGGTAATAATGTCTGCAAAAGGTACCTTGGGATTGCCATATTAAATTGCACATGCTTTTGTTTACTCATTATTACAAAAATACTTTGATGCTATAAAACTTTCTTCTATGAAATGACCAGCATCTGGAAAGTACCACGTTCTACATTGATGCTTCAAGATTTACAAAGACTGCTTTGTTTTACATAAATCATCACACTACTCCTACTAAATACTAAAGCATGTATGAGTATTTCTTTACATATCTCTATCTTTACCTATCTATCGGTAGCAGTTTAGTTAGGAAATTTCTTTAGGAAGAAAAAACAGAGAGGTCAATGAGTCATTATTCATTCATTCTTTCACTTGGTTAGTACAAAATACCAAAGAGGTCAAGATTATAGGGCTGATTCCCCAACATATGCTAGTTAGTTTTACTTTGTTCCATAGAAACAGACTGTAGTACTAACTCTAGTCTGTTTTTTTCATCAAAACCAGCCTAGAGCATGGAGGACTCTGGTCAAATCCTTTACCAGAACTGGAAAAACAACCTCAAAGCACAAACCCTCTAAAAGGTGGATTAGTATTTAAGGAACAACACATTAATCCTGTAGGCAGCCCCCAACTTAAAAGTAAGCTATGTTCCAAAATTTCATTTCTGAGTTGGTTGTTTGGAACTCAGAGACATTTTCCGACGCAAACAATGTTCTACACGGTGGTTACGTTCCCTGGCCAGCCCACAAAATTTATTTAACCCATAATGCACCTGCTTGCTTGAATCATATGATATTAGCAGTTTTATAGAACCAAACCAGTATTTTCATGGGAAAACTATGTTCCTAATTCCAATTTGAAGAGACTCTCACCTTCAATCTCCCACCCTTTCAAGGTGTAGTTAAATATAAGGTAGTTTGGGCAGGAAAGAGCTAAAGTTTTCCCCTAGATTAAAGTCTGAATGTTAAAAATTATTCATATATAAAAATGACAAGGGAAACTTGTTATAAAAATGAAGAAAAGTGCAAAGCAATTAATTTATTTATGTCAAGATATTAATAAACTGTTTACCTTTAAAGCCAATTATTTGGAAATGATATCTAGTTTCTGAGGTCTTGAAACAGCCCCAATTGGCAGGCTCTGTTTAAAAGGTAAGAATCAAATATGGAGCCAAACTTCACTATGATTGGTTGGCTCTGTTTATCACATCCCATTAGCTAACCATGAGGCTATTCCACTTAAATGTTTAAGAATAATACAGTTACAAAGGAAAAAAAAAATTCTCAAGATAGAACAGAATAAAATTTCCCAGAACATCAACAAAATGTGGTATCATTGGCACATACTAAACTTGTGGCAGTGTGACTTTTGTCATCTTGCAGCCAAAGAGAAGGAGAATATGGTAATTCTTCATAAAAACAAGAGCTTTATTATAAAAAGTTGAAATGCTGAAATAGAAACTGTCTTTTTTGCAACTGTAATGTGATGTAGTCAGATATGTTACAGAAGATTAGAAGTAACCTACAAGGTTTTATTACTTTTGATTCTTAGCTGTGCAGTACATAAAAAATAATTTGGATTTTGCTGTAGAAAATCCAGGATTAATGATGGCAAATGTGTAAGAGGCGCTTTTGTCTTTGCATGGTCTTAGAATTCTTTGGGGACTGGGAAAGTACATAGTGGAAATGGAACATATGAGGCATCTTTCTAGATGTAGTGGCTGTGGTATTGAGCACACAGTAGTCACTCAATAAGTATTTGTTGAATAGATGAACAAATGAAGGAATGATGAATGAAGTGGTAATGGTATAGTAGAAAGTGTGAGTGTGTTTGTCCTTCGTTGCTAAAGAAGACCATGCCATCAGAGAAATGATGACATGACTTGCACTTGATTTTGTTTTTGAGTGAGGGAGGGCTGCACAGGTCACCAGCCTCACTTCTCCTCCACAGCCATCTGAATCCAGTGACCAGATATTCTTCAGGATGACTGGAGATGACCCAGAATGAGGCAATTGGGGTTAGGTGACTTGCCCAAGGTCAAGAGTACTCAAATAGAAGGCAGAAAACAGGTTTGAATCTTGTTTCTATCTATTTAACTTAGTCATATCATTTCACCACTCTTCTGAGGAATGTATTTTGCAAACTTCAAAGTGTTTCAAAAATGTGAATGATTAATGAATAAAAGGATGTCCGAATATTTATATAATAGCTGAGCAAAGGTTGGCTGCACCAAGCTTTGACAAGCTCTTCAAATATACACATTTTATATGTAATAAATATGAGATCTTATGCTTCAGTTCCAAACTCTGGTCTGAATTTTATCAACCTGAGAGAAGCTTTATGCATTAGGAGTTTCAGCAGAGGATTTTGAAAAGAACTCTACCCATCTATGGGACTATGATAGAGTACTGTGAAGAGAAAAGGGATACCATGAGCAAACCCCAAATTCCACCTCCAAGTTTGGGAAGCAAATCCAGAATGGTTTTGCACTGAATTAGACTTTATTTATAGCTCCAGTCCTTACAGACCATTGTTATTTGCCCTTAGTTCTCGAAGAAGACCAGTGACATCAGGAGGGTGATGTCTTGACTTGCAAGTGAATTGGATTTAAGTGGGGCAGAGCTGTGCAAGTCCAAGCCTCTAGTCCAGAGTACCCGAAGAACTCTCATAGAAGTATGGATTAAGGATTAGAGGAGACTTTAGGGGCTACCTAGTCCAATACACTCCTTTTAACTAAAAGGAAACTGAGGTTCAAAGAAAGGAAGTAACATTCCTAAAATTCTCTCCACTCAAGTCTAGTTGTTTCACAGAAAGTCTGCTCTAGGAGTTTTCCTCTCTCCATTCTAGTAAACTTGAAGATATAGCTTAAGCCACGCCAGAGGTGAAAAAGAAGATAGACATGGAGAGGGAAATGTCTACAAAATAATTCATGTCAAAAAAAACCTGAGGCATTTGGTATACTAAAAACTCAGTATGAGTCAACGGTAGTCATGGCCATAAAAAAGCTGAAGCCTAAGGCTTAAAATTAGGCTGCATTCAGAAAGATATACTCTCTAGAATAAAGAAAGTGATAGTCCCACTGCACTACTACCCTGGTGTGATCACTTCGGGAGCACTGTGTTCAGTTTTGGATGGGGTATGTTGGGAAGGACATGGATGAATTAGAGAACATCCAGAAAAGGATGCCCACTATGGTGAAGGGACTTGAAATCACTCCATATATGAACAAAGTGAAGGAATTAAGGATGTTTAGTCCAGAGAAGACTTTGGAAAAAACAGGAGCAGTTCAAGTATAGGAAGGGTTGTCATGTGAAAAAGTAGTTGGACTGAATCTGATTAGCCCCAAAAGGCCATATAACAGTCAATGGGTGAAAGTTATAAAGAGGCAAAAAATTTTTTCTCAATTTAAGGAAGAGCTTCCTAATGATTAGAACTATCCAGAAATGGAATCAGCTGCCCAATTAAGAGAATATTTCCCTTCATTCAGAATCTTAAAGTCCAGGCAGGATTATAACACTCTTTAAGAGTGAGGTAGAAGTAATTCATGTTTCAGGCAAGCTCTCTTGGAGGCTCTTTCCAACTCTAAGCTTCTTTAATGATATAATCCATTTATTCCTATTAAACACCATTGCTAGATTTGACTTGTCGCTCTAGCTCTCTGAGGCCTCTTGGAATCACAATTATCAGATCCACCCATCTGAAAGGAGAGGAAGTTAATCTGGCATGAATTTACAAATTTTAGGAATCCACTCTCTTATCCTTTTCCCTCCCCTATCCCCACCCTAGTCAGGAATCAAGAACAGATTCACAGATCTATAATCTGAAGAAGTAACTGAAGTGTCTTCTCACTAGGAATGGAAAATGAGAAAAATGCCTATAGGACTCTAGTCCTGTACACTGTGAAGTACTCCATCAATGTGAGTTATTACTATGGCTTTTACTTAAGACAGTGTTCCAACTTTTAAAATAACACAAATAACACAAACACATTACATTTTACAGATACAAAGAGTCTTACTTTGATAAATAAAAATGAACTCACTAAAGCAAAATATTGCTTTTTTTCTTCAGCTTTGGGGAGAGATTTTCCTCTGCAATATACTATTAGGACTAAGGTGAGCAAAAGAACCCTGGACCAAGAGTCCGAAGACCCAGTTCAAGAGCTCTTCACCTCCTCCAGCTACAGTTTCTTGGTATGTAAGTGGGAATGGTAATATTTGCACTATTTGCTTCACAGGAAAAATCTTTGGGAATTGTAACCATAACAACCACCACAATAACACTGCCTAGCATTTATATGGCACTTTAAAGCTTACAAAAACATGAGGAAACTGAGGCTGAGAAAGGTAAAATGACTCATTCAGAATCACACGGATAGTAAGATATGATGTGGGGTTTGAACCAGGTTTTCCAGACTCCACATTTAGCCCTCTATCCTCTGTACCACTTAGCGACCTACCCATGAGTTATTATTGAAAGTGGGATTTATTATTTAAATGTTATCATTTAAAAATAGGATTATATCTGAGTGATTATTATCAGGAAACCAAGATAGAAAAGCAGTAGGATACAACTAACTTACTGAAGTCCCCAACATTTTACCACTCCAGCTAGACATGATAAAGACTAGACAGATACAATAAGCACTCAATACATATTTGCTATTTGGATTCATAGTGAAGGATCAGCCATGCCTCTCATGCCATGATGGTGTTTAATAGTTGGTTCAACTTTAAATTAAATTTTCCCAGAGATAGCGCTTCCATCACTTCTGGTAGATGAGTAGGAGGTTAGATTTCTCCACCTTGATATCCATTTTAAATGCTCCTTTCATTTCATCACATTTGGTTAATGTTCCCAGTTAACACCACCCCAAATGCACAAGTAGTGGGCTTGAAAGGTTTCCGGGGGTCTACAGTGTTGCATTCTCATCTAACAGTTGCTTAGCTACCTTAGCTATCTTTTGTTCTTTTCCCATGGACCAATCCCACCAGGCCTTCAATAATTTGTGCTAGTCTTTTGATTGTCCTTCAAGACTGTCTATGGTTCCCACAGCTAGAACCAGCATGCCAGGTACTGATTCATGATCTTTATGCATCTACTGAGAGAAAATGGCTCGTTTCCCTTTTGTCTAATGCTAATGCTTTTTTCCCAGCTAATATAACCCCTAGTTTTCTGGGACATTCCTACATTTCAGGTTTCAGCCGCCCATAGAATAGTTATTCTCTGTGGTATTTTGGATAGTTTCCCCCCAAAGGTGAATCGCTGTTAATTATCCTCTTCCCATATTGATAACTTACCCCAGTTCACACAGGCTTTCTCAGGTTGTTTTTGTGTGTGTGTGATTATTTGGTCTGTCTCTTAATTTTGTATTTAAAACAGTTTAATTTAAGAGAATGTATTAATGCCCACTATTTTTTGGATGCTGTAGATATTACAAATAATAATAAAATCTGCCCACATGGAATTCACACTCGTCAGGGAGGTTGGACCCATGCATGCACATAATAACTGTAATATCAGGTAAAACACTAAAAGGCATAATAAGAGATGTGGGCTATTAGTTCAAAGGCCAGATAAATAACGTCTATCTAGGGAGAGGAATCAGGGGGCCTTAAGGAATTAAACAGAATTTGGCAGGAAACCACAAGGCAAGTTCAAGAAGCAGGAAGTTGTCAACTCTGGCTTGATATAGTGTAGAGAACAAGGGAAAGAATGCAGAAAAGGTAAAATAGGGCTACATCCTGAAGAGCCTTGAATGTCACATGAAGGGATAGACAGACAGATAGATGAAGACAGAGCATTCATGAAGCACTTACCATGTGGTAAGCATGTATTTTACATATATATATACAATTATATGTGTATATGCATGTGAATATATAGTCTATGTATAGAAAAACTTTTATCCAATAAAAGGTGGCTATTATTAGAGAAGATAAATGGATTTGCTTATATAAAATTTAAATTTCATAAGGAAACATTATAAACAAAATATAACAGATTGAAAAAACTGTCTTTTCAGTAACTATATCTAACTAAATTCTTGTTTCCCTAATACATAAGGACTCATACTGATTTATGTGTAATATCCAATCTACAATGGATTCTCTGATTCAAAGACTATGAAATCATTTTTTTTTGAATGAGAAAATGCAAATCACAAATGACCAAATGAAAAACTCTTCAAACTCTGTAAATGATTAGAGGAATGATAATGAAAGCAGCTTGGTCATATCACTTTATGCTTATCAAATTGGTAAAAAAAATTTTAAACCAATAAAATCTAATATTAATGAGTGTTGTGCAACATATACATTACTATGTAGTTGGTGAAACTATAAATTGGGGCAATGATTTTGAAGAAGAATCTAGCATGCATTCCTGGGCTAATTATGCTCTTTGACCAAGAGATCCCACTTCTAGATCTTTACTGTAAGAATACATTTTTTTAAATGAGGACAAAGACCTATCTACATAAAAATATTCATATTGCCTTTCTAGTAGTAGAGAAAAACTGGCAATAACCTTTCTGTTCAAGAACTGGGAGATAGTTAAGCAAAACATAGAATAACAAAATAGCAAAATATTATTGCACAATTTCAAAAATGCAAAGAAATATGTAAAGATCTATAGAGAACTAAAAAGGGAAGAAAATAGAATTAATATAACAGCATGGACAGACCATATGAATGAAAGCAATATAAAGTAGAAAGATGAAAAAGAGATTAGAAGAGCATGTGGAATAAATAATATGATACTGTCATGATTTTATTAAACTTCAGATTTTCTTTCAAAAACTTTCAAATTGTCGTCATTGCTGTTGTTGTTTAGTTGTATCTGACTCTTTATGACCCCATTTGGGGTTTTCTTGGCAAAGATACTGGAGTGGTTTGTCATTTCCTTCTCCAGCTCATTTTACAGATGAGGAAACTGAGGCAAACAGGGTTAAGTGACTTGCCCAGAGTCACACAGTCAAGTGTCTGAGGCCAGATTTGAATTTATGAAGATGAGTCCTGATTCCAAGGCCAGTGCTCTGTCTACTATAATGCCCCCCCAGTTCCTCATTTAAATTAAAGAGCTTCAATGAGAGTCCTAGCCCTTATTTTGCTTATTCCTTTATTTGGACACAATAGGAGCTCCTTGAGGGCAAAGACTCTTTCATCTCTTTGTATTTCTGCTCCTTAGCATGCTAGGTACTTGTTAAAGGCCTGTTTCAGTGAAATGAATTTTGAGGCTATTACATTAGAGATTTTGGCATCATTAATTTTAATATTATTAGTTCAGTCCTGGACTTTGATTCAAGCCACCTCAATCTGAATCATGCCTCAGATACTTCCCAGCTTTGTCACCATAGACGAGTCCTGTAATGTCTCAAAGCTTCAGTTTCCTTACCTATAAAATAAGGAGAATAATATTTTCTTTCCCTACCTCAAACTGTTAGGAAAACACTTTATAAACCCAAGGGAGGTATGGAAACATGAGTTATTCTTTATCAGAAGTAGTTATAAAAATAGTAAGGGGAGTAGTTGACAGTTGTTAGATGCACTTCTAGCATTTCACAGCCCAGACCTAGAGGATTTCATGGTTAGGGAACAACTTTGCTTAGACCCCTGGAAAGTAAGTTAGCATTCAAGTTTCTGAACTTCAAAGTGATTCTCTGGGCCCAGTGGGGAACAAGGTATAATCCTTAAATTTATCCAGTTTAGAAAATTTGCGATGACAAATTCAGCAGATCCTATAAAGTGAAGTTCATCTCTTGGCGGTTTTGAAGGTTTGAAGAAAACATTAACAGCCAAGACTTGGAAGACAATAAATCCCTAGATCCACTGAAATGTAGAAAATTACAGTGGGAGACATATAGAGGATTCCATAAGGCTTTGAAAAAGGGAAAGAACAAAACACACACATATCATAAATGTCAAATTGGTAGTAGCAACTTCAAATGACAGTAGTGTTAACTATAATAATAACTTACCCTTGTCCAATGCTATCAGATTTAAAAAGTGTCTTCCTCACAATAACCCTGTAAACTGGGCAGGATTAGCATTATTGCCTCCATTTTATAGATGAGGAAACCAAGTTTCAGATAAATTAAATGACTTGTCCTGATCTCCTGAGGTCATGTCTAGCACAGAGACTACTGAAAAACAAACAGAGTGAATATGTAGCTTTGTATAAAAATTGAGTTGTGAACATGCTGGTTTGTGTTTAAAAAGAAAACCTAGTTAATCTATCTACATTGTTTTTGATATGGATGGGGTCTGAGAAGTAGGGGTTGTTGAAATAGATATTCTGAAATCTTAAAAAAGTGAATCTTTTTATCATCAAAAATGATTGCTTTATGGTTTAATTTATGAACAAATATATGAAACTGCTCAGATGCTCTTTAGGATATTTTTCAAGGCTCATGATGTCTAACCCAAATGGATTATTTGCTGTTTCCCATCCATGTCCTATGCTTTACTGCCTTTCTTCTCATTCTTCCCTAAAGCCTAGAAGAACTATCTCATATCTTTTGACATCTCATTTATCCTTCAACACTAGTTACTTGAGAAGACCTTCTCTGACGTTCCAAGCTGGAAGGGATTTCTTTTGCAACTGATCTCAAAGACTTCTCCTTTTATTAATCCTACTTTATATCACAATTTGATTATATATGTATATATTGTTTAAATATATATGCATATGTACATATATATGTGTATGTGCGTGTATACACCAAACTATAAAAAAACTCCTTGAAAGCAGGGCTCATGTTCAATTAATCACATTTATATCTCATCTAGTATGTGGCATAACGCATTACATGGAGTAGGAATTCAACTCGATCAACATTTATTAAGCACCTACCATATGTCTGGTACTAAGCTAAGCATTGGGGATACAGAAAGGGGCAAAAGGGAGTCCCTGCCCTCAAGGATCTTATACTCTAACAGGAGAGAAAATATGCAAACAAATATATACGAAGAAAGCTACATAGAGGATGAATAGGAAAAAATTAAAAGAAGGAAAGCACTGGAGTTAAGAGGAATGAAGGAAGGCTTCTTGTAGAAGACAGGATTTTTATTTGGAACTTAGAGGAAGCCAGGGAGGTCTTAATAAATGTTTATGGAATGACTGAATAAATGAATGAAAACTGGTGATTCATATGGTATTATGTTAAATAAAGACCTCCATAAAAAATTAATTTCACTTGATTTCAAATTCTGTCTCTTCTAGGTACCTCCAAAGTCTAAGTGGATGCTAGAAGACGACTTATCCGGGATATTATAGAAAAGATCACTATTAAAATATGGGTTGGACTAGATTCACTTTGAAGTTCCATTCAGTTCTGAGTTTCTGTGCTACTTTGATCCTTTCTGTGTGCCCTGAGCAAGTTATTTACATTCTCTTAGTCTCAGTCCCTTCATTTGTTAAATGATGGGACTTTTCTATCTAGCTTTCTATCCTATCATCCTCCTTACTTTTGGAAGGTATATTCTCAAAGCAGGTCAGGAATTCTATTCCTCAACTCTGGCCTCTTGCATTTGAGTCCATTTAAGGGATTTAGTTTTCTCTTAAGTTTTAAATAGAAAAGCTATGAAGTAAAGTTCTTTTTTTAAAAAGGAAGAAAGATGGTATGATATATACTCTATATTCCTCCAGGGACTGGTCATCTTTCCTGGTTTCCATTCCTGTAGGCTCTGTATGCAATTCATGCAGATGCTGCCAATTAAATGGTGCTCCAGTTGAAGAATAAGCCTGGAGCTACGAAGGAGGAAGTATATTTGAAGCCAGGATTGTCAGGGGAGCCAATGGG
Organism: Notamacropus eugenii; assembly: GCF_028372415.1. Lineage (NCBI taxonomy): Eukaryota > Metazoa > Chordata > Mammalia > Diprotodontia > Macropodidae > Notamacropus > Notamacropus eugenii. The sequence continues at coordinate 69,379,209 of NC_092877.1, forward strand.
GCCTTGGGAAAGATGCTAAAAATGCCTAATGAGAAATCCAAAACTTTTCAGAACTTCCTTAACAAATGTTGATGAGGCAATCCTGCAGATAGGCCTGGATTTAATAAATCTTTTAATATTTCCACAGCTGCATCTGCTTCCACAGGATTGGTGGACCATTTTCTTAAATAAGGCATGGTGCTAGTCTGACATTAGTTTAACAAGGTAATTATCAAGTGAAAAATAGCTGCTGCACTGCTGTGAACCTGAATAATAATTCTTGTAATTACTGATTTTTGGCCCATCTTTAAAAAAATAATAGAGTTTTAAGTACTAAAGCTTTTATATGAAATATATTCGAGCATGGTTTCTAATAGTGTAGAGAATTATTAAGGCTACAATTAGTGGTTTACTTATATATTCAGTCAAATGCTGTTTATCCTTTCTACTCTGTTCTCTTTGAAGGAAAGTAAATATGCATGAGAATCTTCAAGTTCTATTATACCAGTAACCTTGAAAAAAGTTGATCATTATTATTTTTCTTAAATCATACAAGTTAAACTTTAGTCAATGCCTTGGTAGCAAACTGCATCAGCATACTTGACTTTAATAAATCAAGCAAGACTTCAAATTACTTATATAATAAGCCTTTCTAACAAAGACAATTTTACACAGGCAAGCACTTCTCCCAGGTAGCATTATATAACTACAGTTCCAAGGGTATTTGCAAACTGAAGTTGGTACAAATTAAAAGACACATACATATATCACGGATTAATCCTTTATCTAGGAGACTGTTTTGATTATTTTTTCTTAGCTACATATTTAAAACTAAGATATCCCATGTGTCCATAGGTCCACGAGGCAGGAAAAGTATAAGCATCACTCTTTTTGTTCAAACTTGATACTGAGAACATTTTTTTTTCATTGTTCCCAGTGTAACTAACCTATTCTGATACCACAAATGATGCATGTTCCTAATGAAAACAATGACAAGTCATCAAAGCGCAAATCAGATTTTTCAAAGGAGGAGATAAATAAAATATAAACAGTTCAGTGAAAATAGTTTAATGATCTTTTTGTCATTGGGAAATACCACGATCATCCTGTAATGCTTAAATGAGCAGTCACACCATACTGGGGCTTAAAGAGATTTTCTTCAGTTCAAACTTCTGGGCTCTATTCACCCTGCCTCCCCCCCACTTTTTCCTTGTATAAAACATTATTTCCAAAGTACACTTTGTATGAATTGTTCTCTCCTTCAAATCCTATTGACTCGTCAGAAAGTCAAAGTTGTATACATCATGAGGGCAATTCCTATCAATGAGCATTTGAAAGTGTGCTAACATTTGGGTGAGGGCCAACTTTGTAAAAAATAAGCAAACATGAAATACACAATAATAGTGTGAAGGTGATTCTGCCAGAATGAATAATAAAAGCTCAATATATCAAGGTGCAGAATTCAGTAAGCTTCTGAATTCTAATACCCCACTATGACTGTCTTGATTAAATAATAAATTATGAAACATATGTACCCCGATAGGTAATTCTGGTACGTAGCCTCCATATACTTAATAAAATACAGCTGTACATATTTTTAATGTAGCTATAGAAGGAGGCTAATTTAACATTCCTTCAAACAAACACGTTATTTTACCTTATCTTGGTAAACAAAGTTTTTCACATAAGGAAAACACCCTATGAAAGTGAAGAATAAGATATACATTAACCTGGAAACCAACTATTAAAGATAAATTCATTGCATCAAAGCTAGAACTGAAAGGTGAACACTGACCTACTCAAAATAAGAAACAAAAATTATCTAGAACCCAATTATATAAAATAAAAAAATGAGGCATAAGGGCCTTTACATCATGATTCTCATAATAATCAAATCTTTTGTTTTTTTTAAGAAAGAAATGGAGTTTGGAGAAGATCCTGAATGGAGACAAAAGAATTTGTCTGCTATAAGAAATAACTGGTAGACACTGTCAAGGAAAGTTACAAGATCAATTTGATGTTTGATTGGGATAATGGCTAAAAAAAAACCAAAAGATCCCAGCTGATCAGAATTGGTCATTAAGATATTTGAAGTAATTATTTATTCATTTCGCAAACACTGATCAAGTGTATACTATTTGTAATAATGCACTATGCTTGGTTCAAGGTCAGATACAAAGATAAGTATGACAAGTCCACTGTCCTTAAGCTACTTAAAACTCACCACCAAATCAATTGGTGGTATCAACCAGTTAGTTCAACTTTCCCAATGGTCCAATTAGATTGACCATATACCAGTCAGATCACCTCTCTGGTGATCATCTATACTTAGAGGAAATGTTAGCTCATAAGGTCACCCCTAAGGTACCTCTCAGCTTTAAATCTATACCTCTGTAACCTTACAGACTTGGGCTATAAATTCATTTGGTCCTCAGCCACAGTACAAATGGGCATGAGTGTAGCCAAATTATGTACATGAGGGAAGAAACAGGATACTAGGAAGGAAATAAGCAATTATTAAGGCAGACCCAAGATGGTGGAGTAAAAGTAGGGACTTCTCTGAGCAATCCATGCAAAGTCTTCTAAATACTTGTAAAAAATGACTCTAAACAAATTGAAGAGCTACAGAACCCACAAAATGACAAAGTGAAACAAATCCCTAGGCCAAGACAACCTGTAAAGTCGACAGGAAGGGTCTTTTGCACTGAGCAGGGAGTAGAGCACTTTCTAGTGTATGCTGCACCAGCAAAGAGAGGGTTGGAGAAGGGTTCAGGAGATTGAATTATTGGCAGCTGTGATAGTTTCCAGACTTCTCAACTGACAAATGCCAAAAGGGTCAGTGGAAATACTCTGTGGGACCTGGCTGAAAATGAAACACAGGGCCTGGCCAGTCAGGCCCCAGCCTCAGGATGATGGGGCTGACAGTGTCAGTGGCCGTAGTGGCTGCAGAGACTCTGGGCCCACAGATGGTGGGGGATCAAATGGCTGATAGAAAATCCCTGAAGCCTGGCACAGTACACCCACTCCCACTCCTCACCCCCACTGGAAGCAGAGTCCTACAAAGAATTAGAAAGTCAAGCATTTGGTGGGGAAGATGAGTAGACATCATAAAAGAACTCAGACTATAGACTCTTTCTTTGGTGACAAGGAAGATCAGGGCATGCAAGCAGAAGAGGACAGCAGTCAAAGTTCCTACATCAAACCCTCCAAGAGGACTTTGAATTTGTCTCAGGCCATGGAGGAGCTCAAAAAAGATTTTGAAAATCAAGCAGAAGTAGAGGAAAAATTGGGAAGAAAAATGAGAATAAGGCAATAAAATAATAAAATCACATCAACAGCTTGCTAAAGGAGACTCCCAAAAAGACTGAAGAAAGTAACACTTTGAAAAATAGAATAACTAAATGGCAAAAAAGGTCCCAAAAGCCAATGAGGAGAAGAACGCTGTAAAAAAAAGAGAATTGGACAAATGGAAAAGGAAGTCCAAAAGTTCACTGAAGAAAATAATTCCTTCATAATTAGAATGGAGCAAATGGAAGCTAATGACTATAAGAAATCAAGAAATTACAAAACAGAATGAAAAGAGTGAAAAATTAGAAGATAATATGAAATATATCATTGGAAAAACCACTGACCTGAAAATAGATCCAGGAGAGATAATATAAAAATTATTGGACTACCTGAAAGCCATGATAAAAAAAAAAAAAAAGAGCCTAGACATCATTTTTCAAGAAATTGTCAAGGAAAACTGCCCCAATATCCTAGAACCAAAGGGTAAAATAGAAATGGAAAGAATCCACCAATCACCTCTGGAAAGAAATCCTAAATGGAAAACTCCTAGGAATATTGCAACCAAATTCCAGAGTTCCCAGTTTAAGGAGAAAATATTACAAGCAGGCAGAAAGAAACAATTTGACTGTTGTGGAAATACAATCAGGATAACACAAGATCTAACAACTTCTACATTAAGGGATCATAGGTCTTGGAATATGATATTGCAGAGGTCAAAGGAAGTGAGATTAAAACCAAAAATCACCTACCCAGCAAAACTTAGTATAATCCTTCAGAGGAGAAAAGAGATATTTCAATTAAACAAGGGACTTTCAAGCATTCTTGATAAAAAGATCAGAGCTAAATAGAAAATTTGACTTTCAAGTACAAGAATCAAGAGAAGCATGAAAAGGTAAACGGGAAAGAGAAATCATAAGAGACCTATTAAAGTTGAACTGTTTACATTCCTACCTGGAAAGATGATATTTGTAATTTATGAGACCTTTCTCAGTATTAGGGTAGTTGGAGGAGATAGATAGATAGATTAGATAGATAGATGGATAGATAGATGGAGAGATAGAAAGATAGATAGATAGATAGATAGATAGATAGATAGATAGATAGATAGATAGATAGATAGATAGATAGATAGATAGATAGATAGATAGATAGATAGATGGATGGATGGATGGATGGATGGATGGATGGGTGGATGGATGGATGGATGGATGGATGGATGGATGGATGGATGGATGGATGGATGAAGGACACAGGGTGAGTTGAATATGAAGGGATGATATCTAAAAAATAAAATTAAGGTGTGAGAGAGGAATATATTGGGAGAATGAGAAAGGGAGAGATAGTATGGAGCAAATTAGCTCACATAAAAGAGGCAAAAAAAAGTTTTCACAATGGAGGGGAAGAGGGGGGAGGTGAGAGGAATGAGTGAATCTTACTGTCATCAGATTTGGCTTAAGGAGGAAATAACACACACACCCAATTGAGTATTTTACCCTACAATAAAGTGGGGGGGAAGGGATAAGAGGGGTATATGATAGAAAGAAGGGCAGATTGGGGGAGGGGGTAGTCAAAAGTAAACACTTTAGAAAAGGAACAGAGTCAAAGGAGAAAATAGAATAAGTGGGGGGGCATGATAGGAAGGAGGGAAATATAGTTAGTCTTTCACAACATGACTATTATGGAAGAAGAAATTTGATGTACTTATTTTTCTTCCATTTACAATTCTGTCAATTTATTTATCAATCTAGGATACTATGGGATTTGGTCAAAAATATTTTTTATGTACTACTTTCAGTTTGACCATTAATATCATCACAAGAAAAGGATATCTAGGGAGCGCAGTAGATAGAGTGCTGGGACTGGAAGTCAGGAGGACTCAGATCCAGCCTCAGACATTAACTAACTGTGTGACCCTGGACAACTCATTTAGCTCTGTTTGCCTCAGTTTCCTCAACCGTAAAAAGAGCTACAGAAGGAAATGGCAAACCTTTCCAGTACTTATGCCAAGAAAACCCCAAATGGGTTCACCAAGAGTAGGACACAACTGAAATGATTGAAAAATTACAAGAATACTCTATTTCAGTGTGATAGGACTCCCAATTCTAATCAAAACTAAGAGTGCCAAATAAAAAAATAACCCTTAAATGTTTGTTCTCCTCCTCCTTCTGCTCCCTCACCCCTGGTTTAGGACTCTAAAGTTTAGCCTTGATATGGCTGCAGTATTCCCAATGATACATGAAGGGTACACTTGGCATAACTCACAGAATCACTGAAGCATTGTTCTTAAAGGAGGCATCTTCTAAATCATTCTATTCCTCATTACTAAGGATTTTCAGGGAAGGGATATTGCCATAGCTGCACATTTCAAGCAATTTCAAAGTTTAACATTGCTACCTATTCACAGGAAATGCTTTATTCCTAAAACAAACTGTTTTTTTTTTTAAAAAACCTATTTCTATTGGTTTCAAATACTGCTTCAGACTCTTATTATTTACATAACCCTTTGGCCTTTAGTTTCCTCCTCTGTTAATTTGGGATAATAATTACATTCATCACAGGGTTATTGTAAGATCCACATAAGATATCTGGAAGGTACTTTTTAAGTCTTGAAGCATTACATAAATGAGTTATTATTATCAATGTTGTGGTACTGCTTTCAGAAAAGATGAAGTACAGAGTCCTAAATCCTCCATAAGACAGCTATCACAATTAAAATGAAGTCATACTTTAATAATTTTCATCTATAAAATAAAGGCTTTCATTTCCAGCTCAACTTCTTTGGGGGGGATTGTTTTATTTTAAGGTCCTTTCTTGAACTTGAAGATATTGTGTTCTACATTCTAAATAAGATCTCTTCTAGCTCTGGCATTCGATGTTTTAAGGTCTACTCCGGTTCTGACATTCTGTGTTCTAAGGAAGGGCCCTTCTACTTCTAAGACTGCATATTCTATGTCTCTTAACATCTTGTGACTGTGATTCTTTTCCCAATAAGATCAGGATTTACCTAGATGGTTATGCAACTCAATCTTTCCTTCCACCTGTAACCTAGATCTGCTGGGGGCAGTGGTCTTGACAACCATATTCAAAGTTAGATGATGGAGATTATTCTCTGGATGACTGAAATATTCAGGCACCTTTAGTATATGTACCACAGACAGTATGGCTTCACTAGCATGTGTCAGAGTAGCTAGGCTCCAACCTTTACAACATGTGCTAATGCCAGGTACCTACGCAGAGACACATTTCAGTGCTGAATAATCAACAGTATTGTCAGAAGGAGGGGAATTATTCAGAGTAAACACAAATATCTGGGTTCTGACTTCAGCAAAAATCAACTGAGTCAGAAACTAAAAAGGAAACATGGAAATATCATACCTTACAGTGACATTGCTTTTTGAATCTCTACCTCCAACAGAAAGTATCTCAAAAGAAATCAGCTAAGGCTTTTAGCCAACCTGTTACCTACCCTTCAGACCTAAAACACCAAGTGTGATACTGTACAAATGGTGAATTAGAAGGGCCTTGATAACAACAAAGCACTATCTGTGGAACACTTTGCTAGTGTGTTCCCTTGCATCCCCATTTTATGGGACTTTTCAAGAAGGCTTCAGTCTTACAACAGAAGATGGGGGCATCAAAATGGGTTCTGAGACACTTTTTTTTTAAATTAGCAAAATGTACTTTTCCTTGTGTCTTTTAAAGATCATGTGATGCAACAGGAAAAAAAAGAAAGGAAAAGAAGGAAAAATGCTTTCAGAATCCCTCTACAACACACACAATAAGAACCCAGCTGTGTGAGGAGAGCCAATAAAAGGTTAGGAAAAAACAGTAACCAGAGATACAGAGGCTTCTGCGGCTTGTGCAATAGCTCTACCTTAGGGGAATAGGTCCATATACACAACACATAAAAACACATATTAGGAAGCAAAACTAAAGAATTTAGTAAGCCTTGCAGTACTGTGAAAGCTAATTTAAAGGGAGATATGGGAAAAGAAAACATAAAAAGGGAAAAATAAAATGTTTAAGTGGATCCCTAAGAGATGCTGATTTGTTGTTCTTCAAAATATCTAATGGTGCTTGATAATTGGGACATAGGAAAAGAACGGAAGCAAAAGAAATATCCTGCTCCCCCAAACTGCTTTATGTTTATTACCTTTCCTCTTAGTAACTACAGAAAAAATGACAGGATGTTCTTTCGTTAGTATAGATATGAAAATACTGGGGGTGCGGTCAGTGAGTTTTTCTGGGTGATGTTTTAGAAGAGCACAAGAAATAGCAAGGCCCCCCCCCCCCCCCAAGACATAAGTCCTGGGAATCACCAATTGCAAATTAGATTCATTACTCCCAAAAGGAAGACCTTGCTCAATTTAACTAGCTTCAAACAAGTAGTTGACTTCATGAGGCATGATGGATAGACAGAGAATAGCCACAAATTATAAAAGTAGCCACAGCTGGTCAGCCACTTAAAACAAGTAACAGTTGAGGGAAAGGCGAGTCACTTTTTTTTTGTTTTTTGTTACAGGACACGTTTTCCTGTAAGGAATTTAATTGCCTATTCCCCTGACTTTGAATACAACTTTTCAATGGCCTTCCCATTTCCCCCTCTGCTTCTTACTTCTTGATGGATACTAAGGGACATTTTGAAGGGGACCGAAGACAGCAAACATTAGGTGCTTACTATGTACCAAGTACCATGCTAAGCCCTTTACAAATATCCTCTCTTTTGATAGATATCGAGAATTAGGACCTCTCCAGCTGAAACTCCAGGAGCAGCAAGGTATCCTCTACAAAGTACAGTGTATCTATCGTAAGTGCCACTCAGAGAGGTGTGTAGGCTCAGTTTATCAGCACTGTGTTGGAGGCTGCTTTCTCACTCCCTACCATCCTTTGCAGGGCAGCAGCAGGCTATATAGCAAGTACTCAATAATATTTGTCAAACCAATAGCTTCTAAAACACACAAGAACTAGGGCTAGCATTGGAAATATCTGCCAACTCCATCCTAAGCTGGGCCATGGGTGACCTTTCTGCATGCATTACTCACTACTGATACCACAAAAGTTGAATGAATAAGGACCCAGACATTTCATTTGTACAAGAGAATAGGGCCAGACCAAAGAATGAGATCTGGGCTCTGACACAGGCTATGCTCCCCAAGGGAATAACAAATTGTTTCTAAGTTTAAGTAGTGATATTCAGAAAAGGTAATGATTAAGGAATGTAGGCTGCACGTTTAAGAAGCTTGTGTTCTAAAGACAAGGATAAAGGAGAACACTTTACCTTTTGAATAATAAAAAATAACAATAATAAATGATAACTGACATTTATGTAGCATTTTAAGGTTTACAAAGTGTTTTATCCACATTATCTCTAGGAAGAATTTTCTTCTCCTCTGGGATAAGAAAGATCACTCACTGATCCCATAATTGGAAGAACGCTTGCCATTAACTATCTGCATCGAATGTGGTAGATCTAGCTACATCCTTAGCCAGACTGATACAATTTCCTTTTGAGGAAAATGAGTATGGAAGACAAATAAATATAAATGCTTGTTATTTGAAAAATAAGATTAAAAATGTTAAAGATAAATTGAACATAATGCACCTTTTTGACTTTTTCCAATGTATTGATCGATCGTGGTGACCCTTCCACTCCCTTTTACAAATGCTAGCTGTTATATAGGATGGCTTTCTAGGAGGTGGAGGGGGAAGGATACATGTAATAACTATGATGTAAGAAACAAGGCAACAATAAAATTTTTTTTGAAAAATAGTTTTTTTTAAAATACAAAGTAAACAGCAAACAAGCATAATATTTTTTCTTAACTCACAGGAAATATGTGAATGAATGAGTCCATTTTTGCCTTTTTTTTTAGCAAAGTGAAATACTAAGCACTTGTCTGGGAGTCAGGAGACATTGGTCAGGTCCCTGCTTCAACCATTTAGTGGCTATGTGACTTTTGATAACTGACTTCATTTTTTTTTGAAGCAGAACTTTCTCCTTTCTAAAATCATGGGGTTAGAATAGATAATCTCTAATTCCTCTCTGGTCCTTGAGTTATATGTTTCTACCTGCCCAGGTATAGATGGAGAGGAGCCTCAGCTAGGTCCTGTCTTCATTCTCAGTTTTTTCCCCAAAATGGGCTTTGTCTAATTCAAAGGGAGGAAGGCTTCCCTAGATCACGCGGCAGCTCTGGCTGCTAGAGATACAACTCTAATGCAATTCAAGAAAGGGAACATGGTATAACAAAAAAGAACACCAGATCTGAGAGCCAGAGAACCTAGACTGAAATCTTGACATCACTACCTGTTATTGTAACTTTGGTCAGCCAAACAATGAATGAAAATGCTCCCATCAAGTGTTTGCTGTGTGTTAGGCACTGAGCTAAGTGCAGGTGGTATAAAAAGAAAACTATGAGAGATCTTACTCCTAAGAGACTCACATTCTAGTCAATGGAAGTAACATGTATAAGGGATTTCCAACAACTCTGCTGTCATAGGGAACTCAGTTTCCTTTTCTTAATTGTAAGGAGATAGGACTAGATGACTTCTGAAGGGCATCCCAGACTCAGGGGGAACAGAGTAATGGCAGTCATTATTCAGGTGGGCACAGAAGCCAGTCACATCATCAGTTTTTGAGGGACAAAGGGCTAAATTTGTATATTTTTCTGTGAGCATGCACATATGTGTGCCTCTGTCTGTAGGTAGGAGTAGGGAGACATTACATTATTTTTCTTTTCTCCCCTACTTCCTTATTCTGTTGGGGGTAAGTTACAATGGAACAATAGAGGGAAGAACTATTTTGATTAGGGATGGGGAAAACTGTAAAAAAAATCAGTATGTGTGAGCTGTCTGAGGGAAAGCAGCAATATTCCTCCAAGACGCAATCATTGCCTCAATCACTGTACCAGCATACCTTTGTTTTTTAAAGAACAGATCATACAACAACACAGAGAATTATTCAGAAAGATAATCCAGCAAATTAATGAGACTGCACTGGACATTCCTCTAAGGATACCTGGATCAATTTATCCCAGTGTGTGATGAGCCTACAATTGTTCAGAGGTTTCTAGTTGGACAAAAGTGACATGTGGTAATCCAAATGCCCAAAGTCACAAGTCAAACCTTTTCTGGTGTAGTCTAACTAAGGCTCATCTGGAGTGTTCTTTACTGCCTAGCAGTAATATAATTTGGGTCATTTGTTATAGTTACAAATATAATAACGGATCTTTATTTTCCTCGCCACAATCTCTTTCCATCATAAATACAAAGCTCTCAGCTAATTAGTAGACAGGGTAGACAAGCTTCCGTTTCTAGGCCAGTGACAGGCAGTTGGCTCTCTTATCATTTCTGTGATGGCACTGGATTTCGAATGGGTTAATGTTCTGGCTCTGAGTGTCTGCAGTGCTGCATAAACCCTGCACGTTCTTCTTACTGAGCATGCTTCATCTTTGCTGTCTCCACAGTCTGGAGCTGTCAATCAGCTGTCACTCCCCACCACATCAGCCCAGTGTTCGCATCACCAGGCTGTCAGCACAGCAGCTGATGAGGCTCAGCTACGGGCTGTCAATCATTCTTGTTTCTCTTCTCTGTTCTGGAAATATTTTGGCTCTGAGAAACAAAGAAACCTGGGCAACAATGGATGATAGTCTAGCATTGACTCTTTAGCAAGGATATATGATCTTAAACAGTCGATGAATATGTTTTATCCCCAAAAGTGAATGATGGGGGGAGGGGAGGAGGGGAGAAAGAGGGAGGAAGGCGAAGAGGAGACCCTGGTTTATTATGACGTTTCCTGCTCTAATTCTCCTTTCTTATGCAGACCCCGATGGATTGTCTAACAAAGCACAGAAGCATAAACAAAGATGACTCAAAGTTAGCCATGTGTGTGCCTTGGAAGAAATCTCAGAGGATGGATTATTGCTTGGTTTGAAATTATTCTCCATTGATCAGGCAGCCTTTTTAGGGTAGAGTAATTGCTAAGACTGCAGGTCTCATTTATCTCCCAGAGACTTCCCTTATAACTGGGACTTGGGAGGCCATTGCTCATTCCTACCTCACCCACCAGAGGTAACCTGAGGGCTTCTCCAGACAGGGACATCTTCTCTAGTAAGCTTTAGCCAATGTGCCACTCAGCAGTCAGTGACCCAGCATGAGGTGGTTCTAACTATTGAGCCCTGACCATTGGGTGTGTCCAGAGTCCTGAATAGAATTGCAACCCCTAAAGACCACCTTTGTCTGTCTTCGTCACACTCAGGACTTATTTGAAATGCCTCCCAAACCCCTTATAAGCGATTGTACAGATGTCTAAATTAGAAGTTTTTAACTTGAAGTCCATGGAGATCCATGGACAGATTTCAGGGAGTCCATGAATTTGAAGAGGGGAAAATACATTGGCATTTGTACTAACCTCTAACTGAATCCTAGCATTTCCATCAATTATTCAAAAATATTATTCTGGGAAGGGGTCCTCAGGATTTACCAAACTGCCAAAGGGGTCCAGGATACAAAAAAAGAGTAGGAATCGCCACACTAAACAAAAGGTTACAACCCCTAAAGTACCACAATGGCAACACTGTGAAATGATGCAGCTTTCATCAGCATGGGAAACTCCTGGTTTCTACGGATAGAGTTAGACATCTTCTCTGTAACTTCGCATCTTAGAGGATTACTTAGAAAATGCCTGGATAACTGATACATGCCTGAGGCAGGAGTGAATCCAGGTCTTTTCAGTCTTTAGGCCAGCTCTCTACCCACTATGAAATGACAGTGCTGGTGATGATGATGGTGATGGTGATGAGGATGAGGATGAGGATGATGGTGGTGGTGGTGATAACAGCAGAACATAACATTCTACTCTACTTGATGGTGAGGAAAGATTACTTAGATATTTACTAGCTGTGTAACCTTAGGTAAGTTCTTTACCTTCTCTGATCTCTGATTTCCTCATTTGAAAAATGGGGATAATATCTACTTCATTAAGTGATTAGTGAGGATCGCAGGAGATATTATGTAAAAAGTCATTTCATAAACTTTAGAGCACTATGTAAAAGGGAGTCATTAAATAATTACTTTGTTATCATCCCCATCATTGACATTTTTGTTATTGGATAGTTAGCCTCAGTGTCAGGCAGACCTGAGCCTTGCCTCTGACATAAATTAACTGGGTGACCATGGGAAAGTCACTGAACCCCTCCGAGCCTTGGATAGCTTTCTAAAACCACAAATACAAAAGAAGTTGGTGCTCTGCATTGGCACAGAGAATGTACATCCGGAATGTTCTCTCTACAAATAAAATCACAGAACTGAACAAAAACAGACAAAAATAAAATCCCACAATTAATAGTACATGATAGGAAATTTATTTTGATGGTTCTGATGGCCACCAAGATTAATGCACTGTAACAGTGGATTGTATAAAGGTCACAGAAAAGGACCCATCATTCACTAGTAGCTTTACAATACACTTGACTGTAATTTGATCTTTCCATCTTGTTTATCAGCAACATTACTGTGAATTACCAAATTGTACTAGGCTGATCCTTCCTCATTCACAGCAGAGAGAGCTCAGCCATTATCACTGTGTTTGTGACAGACTGGGTGTTTTACCCTTTGACAAATTCTTTCATATGTAGTACTGTTTTCTGGAAACACAACTGCCTCTGATCTAAACGGACGTTAATTGCTTTGGTGCTGATGTATCTCTGCCTTCCGGACTGATAACACAACTAGCAAATCTGATGTCTGACAGTTGACTCAACCTAATCAGGACAGATCAGCTGTTACCCACGTGCTCCGGGCTGTAATTTGGGGATCTTTACCAACTTATCACTTGCTTGAAAAGCAAGAAGCTGTAATTCTGTCAACACTAATCCAAAAATGCATGTTCAAAGTAGCTTTGTTTATTCCTCCCCCAGAAAAAAAAGATAACACTTGTCAAATAAATACCTGAGATAATTGATAAAATGGAATTAGAAACATGGGAGTGATACAGAGTCAATCAGTCACTTTCAAGACAAAAAAGCACTGGGCACAAAGTATGAGCTGTCAAGGAGACTAGGCAGGGTCACTGAGAAGGGATGCATAAAGCAATACCAGTGTAGTTTTAACTTATCATAGTGATACTCATGTCTTTATTTTTACTGGATCTTCAAATATGGAAGAACCCAAACATCCTAAACCTCTGAAGAGATTCCTCAAGGCAGGCTTGGAGCATTGTTTCCTCTTACAATGTCTTGATGGGAATGGAGTACACTGTCAGAAGTGGAGGCATTATTGTCAGACTGTCAGCCCTGTTTGACTCTTTCAGAACCCGTGGGTTTGTTTTTTTTTTTCTACAGGAGAGAGTTGGAGAAGCAAAAGGGATAATATTAGAAAATATAAACTTCTTTCTTACTGTATCGCTTTGGTCCATCTTCCAAGCAAAATGAAAGGGTTAATGTAGCATCGTCTTCAAAAAACTCTGTAGCAAAAGCATCCCACCAGAGGTTGTCACTATCCTGGAAAGAGAGGGATCATGGATTTAGCAGGGTAGAACTAAATGAAGAAAACTTCTCTAAAAGGAGAAAGAAATCCCAGTCTCCATTTATTTATTAAGTAGTAGAGATGCATGGGTAGTTTTCAAGGTGAGATTGTGTATTTGATCACTCTTTAAATTAATTGCTCAAATTAGGTTCAATTTCTTATTCTATAAGCTAGTTAATACAAATTAAAAGAAAATCAATTATTGAGAATGTATTTATGAGCATCTAACTTACTTATTACAGACACAAAGTAAATTCTTAACTCACTTAACACGAATCATTTATGTTTAATTCAGAAACCTATTAAATGTCTTTTTTTTCTCTTTGCTGTTTTGAGATCCATTTTGGTGAGGGGAAACTATAAAATGGCCCCCTGGTTAGTGTTTTTAATAAGTTATTTAATGATAAATGGGCAGATGTCTATGTGTTTATTCTTTCACTGAGAACTTCCTGGATCTTTCTGTCTGTGAGTAGCTATTCTCATATCTGAATACTTGGTCCTTTTCATCGTAACCTTTCCATACCTTCTTGTCTTTGACTGAGCTAGGTGGTATAAGGGTCAGGTCTAGAATCAGAGAGACCCTAAGGAAGTGCAGGCTTCATACAATTACTGACTGGGTGAACCTGGGCAATTCATTCAATCTCCATCTGCCTTAGTTTCCTCAACTGTAGAATGGGGATAATAATTGTACCTACCCCCCAGGGCTGTTGTGAGGATCAAATGAGATAATACTTGAAAGTACCTAGTACGGTGCCCAGCACATAGAAGGCACTTGATAAATGCTTACTACATTCCCTTCCTTTCTTATTGATCTTATGCTACATTACTTGTATGAATGTTTTTTCTCTTCTATTAGTCTGTCAGCTCCATAGCACCAGGACCTGTATTCTTCTTCTGTGGATATCACCCATGCATAGCTTAATCTAGCACTGACAGAGAAGTTATTCAGTGGATAGATGCCCATGGGATGGAATATTAAATTTACTAAGGAAAGACACCAGTTGCATATAATCATAGACCTGACTGTATATGGTTGTAGCCTAACATTTTCATAATTTTGTGGAAAAGAGTGAACTTGATAGGAATCATGTTGGTTATTTCTGGAATGTTTGCTGAAAATAGGATAATTCAGTGGAATATTGGCCATTCACAGAAAGGAGACTTGCTTGGGGATAGGTAGAGCTGAATTGGGACAGCTAGGTGGCGCAGTGGATAGAGTGTAGAATTCAGGAAGACTCAGCTTCTTGAGTTCAAATCTGGTCTCGGACATTTACTTAACCTTGCACAAGCCACTTCACCGTGTTTGCCTCAGTTCCTCATCTATAAAATGAGCTGGAGATGGAAATAGAAAACCATTCCAGTATCTTTGCCAAGAAAACCCCAATAGGAACACAGAGTCAGACATGATTGAAAAACAACTGAACAACAAAACAGCTGAATTAGAGACAGGTGGTGAAGTGGATAAAGTGCTGGGCTTGAAGTCAGGAAGACCTGAGTTCAAATCTCACTTCAGGTAAGTTACAACCTCTATCTGCTTCAGTTTACATAACTGTAAAATGGAGATAATAATAGTGCCTACTTCCCAGGGTTGTTGTGAATATCAAATAAGATAATATTTGTAAAATGCTTAGCACAATGTCTGGCACATAGCAGGCACTACATGAATGTTGGTAGTAGGAGTAGAAGTAGGGGTAGGAGTAAGAGGATTAGGGGTGGTAGTGTCTCATTTAGTTATCCAGAAAGTACGGTGAGTCCTGTGTAGCTGAGCACTGTCTATGAGCTATTGCATGTCTTTATAGGGACATATGAGCTATCCTATGAGAGTGAGCCAGGAATGTTGTGAAGGAGCCTCATGGCTTAAGGAGCAATTCAGCACCACTCCTTCATCCAAATGGCAGACCCTTATTTCCTCAAATTCTTGAGTACCACGTTGGACTCTTTCCCTGAGTGAGCTTGCTTTGGGGCCATATGTTGAGGGTAAGATCCTCCACAGATTCCAGTGCTGCAGGGATTTATTTTTTTAAAGAATTATCCAAGGGAAGGCTGCTCCCTGGATAATAACCTCCATTTCTCAGGACCACTCGTGAGAACCAAGGGCCTCCCTTTTCCCTATTAACTTGTTGTTCTTATGGCAGCATAAAGCTGCTATCCCTGGCAAGCCTCAGGAGTGAGTCTTGAGCCCAGGAAAGAACAATAAAAGAGGCCACCAAAGATTTCTGGAGTCATCATCTTCTTCAAAAGCAGAACAAACTTGGACAAATGGAAACTGCTTTTTTTTGGCACCTTCCCAATTACTATGGTTATTTTCCTAAAGAAATATGTTAAAAACAGAACCACCTAGGGAAAAAAATGATTGAAGCTGTATACAGACTACTCTTTCCTTCCTTTATACCTTTATATCAGACTGAAAGCATCCCAGGCTTACAAACAACAAACATCTCCACCTCACAAACAGCTGCCCGACTTACAGGTTGTTCTACGGGCCTCAGGGCGTCTATGAAAACTCCTAGATCTTATGATCTCCCTCCTTCCCTCCTTCCATCCCTCCCCCCCTATCTTTTTCTTTTTTCCTTCCTTCCTTTCCTTCTTTCCCTTTATTTTCCTTCTTTCTTTCTCTTTCTTTTCCTTCTTTTCTCTTTCTCTTTTTTCCTTCCTCCCTTCTTTCTCTTTTTTCCTTCTTTCCTCTCCCTCTTTCTTTTTCTTCCTTCTTCTCTTTCCTTCTTTATTTGTTTCTCCTTCTTTCCCTTCCTTCCTCTCTTCCTTTCCTTTCTTTCTTTTCTTTCTCTCTTTCTTTCTTTCCAATTTCCTTCTTTCCCTGTCTTTTTTCTCATTCTTCCTTCCCTTCTCTTCCTTTTCTTTTCTTTCTTTCTTTTCTCCTTTCTTTCTTTTCTTCTTTTCCTTCTTTGTTTCCTTCTTTCTTTCCTTTCCTCCCTCCTTTCTTCTTCTTCTAAGAAAAATAGAAGATATGACAAGGCAGGAAGTGATTAAATCTCTTTCATTATTAATAATTAAAGCTGACTCCTACACAAAACTGGCTCACCCAGTCTAAAATTATATTCCCCCAAGATTGCCTAGGTTTCTGTACTTTCGTCTTATGATGTCATATCAACATTTCTCCTGAGCTCCTGTTCCATGGGCTAACTGCCACCTGGTTATCCCTACCTGGATGCACCATAGAGATCTCAAAGTCAGTATGTTCAAATCAGAGTTCATTGCCTTGCCTATGTGTGTGTGTGTTTGTGTGTGTGTACATATACACACACACACAAGAGAGAGAGAGACAGATACAGAGAGAGAAAAAGAGAGATAGAGAAAGAGAGAAGAAGAAAGAGAAGAAGGAGAAGGAGGAGAAGAAGAAGGAGGAAAAGGAGAAGAAGAAGAAGGGCCCTATGTGAGCAGTGTTGTCAAGGTAGAGCCAAAAAGCTTGGTCACTGATTGGATACAAGAGTTAGATGGGAATGAAGAGTTGAGAACAAATGCTAAGTTGAGGGCCTGGGTGACAAACATAAATTTGTCAAGTCCTCAGTTTACCATTTGTCATTTTGAATTCTACCTTCCCAACATGACTTGCATAGGTCTCCTTCTCCACTCTACAAGTCTTCTCTAGCTCAAACCCTCCACCTCCTGTCTAGATAACTACAATGGTCCTTTAATTGATGTCTCCACTTGCGGTCTCTCTGATTCATCCTCTACACAGATGCCCAATGATTTTCCTAAAGCACAGGCCTTCCCATGTCTCACCCCTGGTGAAGAAGGGTCTGCAGCTCCTTACTGCCTCTAAAATGAACTAGAAATGTCTGGAATGTAAATCCCTTCACAAGTCTGGCTCCAGACTGTATTATTCATAGCTCTCCTATCCACATTCTGTGTTCCAGCCCAATTAGGTTATCTCATGTTCCCCAGAGATGATATTCTATCTCTGCCTCTATACGGTTGCCCAGCCTGCTCCCCAATTCTGGAACACTCACCCTCCTCACTATCACTTCTCCAAAATTTTAGCTTCTATGAGTTATCTCAAGAGTTATCTCCTACAAAAGATATGACCTGATTCCCCTAATTTCTAGAATCTCCTCTGCTAAAAAAAATCACTTTCATTCTATTTTATGCATTTTGCATATAAACTGCATAAGCACATTTGCTTACTCCAATAGAGTATAAGCTCCTCACAGGCAAGGGCTACTGTTGTCTTTATTTACACAGTATCTAACACAATGCTGGCCACATAGAAACTTTATAAGTGCTTGCTTCCTTGAAGAAAAAAGAACTGGATTTGTAGTTAGAAGACTTGTGTTACCAGTTGTGTGATGGTAGGTAAATCACAGTCTCTCAGAGCCTCCATTCTGGATTCTGTAAAATGGGAATTGGAATACCTGAAGCTCAGAGAACTGAGAGGAAGAAAGTGCTTTACAAACTGTTAAACCCCATATAAATGTGAGCTAATATTATTAGAATAATAATGTGTATGAGGACTTGCACGCAGACCAGTGTGGTTAGATTACAGATTGCATGGAAAGTAATAAAATAAAGAAAAGATTAGAAAGGGAGAAAGGGACCAGGTTGTGAACAGCATTAAATACTAAACAGATGACTTTATATTTGATCCTAAAGGTAATAGGATGTGAGTAGGGACATAATATAATCATACTTACCTTTAAGGAAAAGTACTTTGGCAAATGAGTGGAAGATGAATTAGAGTGGGGAGAGATATTTGGCAAAGAGACCAGTTAGAAGGCTATCGGAATAATCCGGACAAGAGGTGATAAAAGTCAATCCTAAAGGGATGGCTGTTTGAGAAGAGAGCAATAGTCATTGGAAGGACAGAAAGAACACTATTAGACAATATATTGACTATGCATGTGAGTCAAAGTTGAGGCTGAGGCTGCAAACCTGAGGGACTGGGAGGATGATACACCCTCAACACAGACAGGAACTCTCAGAAGAAGGAATTGCAAAAATTAGCTACCTTGACTCAACAAATTGAATCCAGTTCTTTCTGCTGAAAACAATTCAAAGGAAAAAAGCACAATTCACAAATTCTTTTTCTCTAGTACCAACAGAAACAGTAGCAGAAGCAAAATCAAGGATATCATGGTTCACTCAAGAAATCCAGAAAAACAAAAACTCATTTGTTGATGCTACATCATTTTTAGATTAGTTGCTTAGTTCATTATCATGATGGCAACCATGATTAATTGAAAACAATTGAAAATTAAAATTAAATTAAATTAAAAACAATTCAGTAAATATTAAGGACCTCCGTTATGGGTAAGGTACTCTGTTGGAAGTACTGGAGTGGGGGAGGGGAAGACAAAAACCCAAAATGAAACAGTTCAGCCCCTAAAGGAGCTTATAATCACTGACAAGATGCAACAAGTGCACAAATGAATATGGTACAAAGAAAACTGAGAAAGGAGAGAGAAGTAACAACAGATAGTAGAGATTCGGAAAAGTCTCCTGAAGGTGGTGGCAACTAAGTTGAGTCTTGAAGTTGGAAAGGATTCTGAGAAGCAGAGATGAGGAAAGAGTACATTCTAAGCATGGAAAATGGCATGAAATGTGTGAGTGAATTGAGGTAGGAGGAAAAATAAAGTCTGAGGAGGAAAAGGGAATATGGCTGGAAAGGCAGATTGTCAAAGGCACTGAATGACATGCTTAACAGGTTTTGAAATTTTTATCCTGTGAATAAAAGTTCATCTTTTTTTATAATTTCTTAAGAATTACAAAGCAGTTGTGTTGCTTATATTAGACCATTTACTCCTCACAACAACCCTGTGAGCTAAGATTTATTTTCTCCATTTTAGAGAAGTTAAATGATCTGACCAGGGGTTATATGACTAATGTGTGTCCAGGATAGGATTTGAATTTAGATGGATCTACCCTCTATCCACTATGCCACACTGTCTCTCAATGAGAATTCAGTGGGGATTACAATGCATATTGATATGCATCATATAATGCATAAAATGCATCCTCATTTTATACATGAGGAAACTGAGGCCCAGAAGGGAGAACTGAGTTATTCAAAGTCACATGTATAGTAAGACGTGGAGTCAAGATTTGAAGCCAGGCCATCTGATTTCAGTCCTGTACATTTATACTATATCAGACAATCTTATTTATTTATAAAATTTTAGTCTAGGTTTCAATTATGAGTGTGACTTTGGACAAATGACCTCAACTATAAGGACCAAAGTTATCTCATATATATGTGTATATCTGTATGTGTGTGTGCATACACACATACATATATACATATACATACACATACATGCATATATACATACATACATATATATGTATATATGAGATCTCCTCTCTCTCACCATGGCTTGGTCAAGTTTAAGTACAAGGGGGGTTAAGGTGGTTATGTGTGTGTATGTGTGTTTATTTTTATAAACATTTATAAATGTTTATTTTTAATTTTGTTTTATTTATTTTACTCAATGTTGACTCCATGCAAAGAATCAAATATGGTACATAGTTAAATATATTTCGTCTGTTTCCATGAGGCAAAGGTCCCAGACAAAAGGTTCAGAAAAAAAGATAGGGCCACCAAAGGGCAAGAGCTCAAAATGAATTTTCCTTGTATAAATTCATACTAATTGTACCTGTTGGTTTGCAAGACAGGACAACCACCCAGAAAGGCAGATGGAGCTGAAGAATAGAAGAGCGTCCAATCTCTGAGAACCCCAGAATGTTTAGCACTCTTGTGGTGTTCCTGCTCAGTGGGGTAAAGCGCGTAATTGTCAGGGTAATCGTAAAACTTAATCAGAGTTTGGCCCTTCTTGTTTGAACAGGGTCAGACTGGTGGCTAGCGAGGCCACCTGGTGGTAAAATATAAAATGAGGAGTTTGTCCTAGATGATATCATTTAGAGTAGAGCCTGTGTCATAACTATTTCCATTATCTCCTCCCCCTTAGAATGTGAACCTCTTGAAAGCAAAGACATACTTTTTTTATTTGTATACCCAGAGATTAGCACAGTGCTTTCCACATAGTAAATACTTAAGAAATACTTCATGCATTTCATTTCTTCTGATGATAAAATGAGATAAACTGTCACATTTAATCTTCATAATAACCAAGTAGGAACCGTTATCATTATTTGATAGCTTGGGAAACTGGTATTCAGAAAACTTAAATGATTTGCTCAAGGTCGCAGCTAGTGTTGGGGCAGGATTTGAACCTAGGCTCCCCAGACTGTGGATTCTTTCCATGATACCACACTGGCTCTCTATAATCTAGTTATGTGTTTGATGGGGGAAATCATTCTTCCACATTACAGTATTTTTCTATTACAAATCAGTTACTTACAGTTTCTTAGAAATGAAAAAGAAATAATTCCAATTAGTCTTTTAACCATCTCCTTTCTAGTCTTTTTGATACCCCCACCCCCACCATGTGGTTCTTCTTAACAATAAACCTGTACTTTGAACATCCCTTGTTTCTACTTGTGTATTTACTGTTGTTCCTGGGATCAGTGAAGTTGTTTTGTATGTCTCTAATCTGCATAATAAAGATGCTAGAGAGCTGAAATGAGATAAAAAGCCTCAATTGGACCAAGTAAACAATCTTTTGGCAGCAAATCAAACAGCCCAGTGTAGTAGGAGCTCAGTGCTTGAGTGTCTAGATATATGAAAGCTGCAGATGATCAAATACTCAGCTTTCTCCATCTTCAAGCCCATCTGCCTTGAGAACAGGAGATGGCAGTGCCTACACAAAGAGCATGACTACTCCTTGTAGACAAATTAGCGGCAAGAGTCAGGGACCAGAGAAATCAAAATGGAAACAGAATTCTCTGGAAATGCTGCAGAGCAATGCCATTCAAGTTGTTGTTGTTCAGTCACTCAGCAGCATCTGACTCTTTGTGACTCCATGGACCGTAGCACGTCAGGCGCTTCTATTGCCCACCATCTCCTACAGTCTGTCCAAGCTCATACCATTCAAGACTGGGCTGATTTTCTCATTTTGCTGAATTCAACTGACACTTGACTTGAGAAATGAAGGGATCATGAAATTTTCAATCACTGCTGCCATTACAAAGGCAGGTGATATGGTCCAGTTTGATAGAATCAACAGGAGGCAGTAGAAACAAAGCAAAGGGAAGAGAGGTTGGGTATTCTCTACTGGAAAGCTATCCTTGGCTTTTACGAAGTCATTCTACTATCAACAGGTGGAAAAGCAGAGGAAAAAGGGTTGAAGCCATAGAATCATAAATATAGAGCTGACAGAGTCCTTAGAGTTAATCAAGCCTAACCTGATTTTATAGATGAGCAAACTGAGACAGAAAGAGGTTTAATGACTTGCCCAGATCAGACAGCTAGTAATCTTGTCTGAGACAGGATTTAAACTCAGGTCTTCCTGACTCCAAGCCAGGCACTTTATCTACTGTGCTACTTAACTAAGGAATTAACAGATTCAGAAATGGCCACATTTCCCTCCCTGCTGGGAATCTCTGCAAACCACGGATGAAGGAATGATGGTGGGAATTAGTATAGAGATCACATCACAATTGACCAGATGGACATCTTTTCATTAGATCTATACAATCTTGTTCACATCTTGAAAGAGCTAAAATATTTCCCAGAAGCACTTTGACAGTCACAAATGGTCATAGTTGTGGACCCAAGCATGTGTTACTATAGCTGACTGGTAGAGTAGCCACAGAAATAGTCACGTTACACAGCTCTCCTAAAAAGGGACTGAGTTTAGAAAAGTCCTCAAGACAGGGCAGATTTCCACAACTACCTGTGCTTTAAAAATTCATTCTTCATGTAATTTGTCTACTTAAATAGAATGTTACCATTCCAATTAGTTAGGAGTTGGGGGGTGAAGAGTTCTCTTTTCATTCTTCTGATGCAAAGGTTCTTAAGTGTGTGTGTGTGTGTGTGTGTGTGTGTGTGTGTGTGTGTGTGTGTGTATGTCATGATCTCTTTGGGTAATCTGATGAAGTCGATGTATTCCATATTGGAATACTAGTTTTAAATGTATAGAAGGAAACATACAGGATTACAAAAGCTTCCAATTATGTTGAAATAAAGATGTATTTTTTTTTCCTGTTCAAGTTCTTGGATCCCTTGAAATCTATTCACAGATTCTTTTTCTAAACAAAGCTGCGGTGTTGACATTTTTAAGCATTTGTATAAGAATGTTTTACAGTACCTTTCTAGAACAGATGCTGTGGATTTTTTTCCCCTAACTACTTCAATTGACTCCAGGCAATATTTGTGCTTAGCAAAAACTTAAACAAGCACTTAATAATTGCCTGCTGTATGTATATAAGGCACCATGCTAGTTACTGGGGATATGAAAATAGATATGATGCAGACTCTAGTCTTAAAGGAGCTTACAATCTAATGTGGATTGGAAGAGATCACAGGACAGTATAAATTATATAAGGGGCAATAGTAAAGAAGAAGAGGAAGAAGAAAGAAGTCCAGACCAAGTAATCAGAAATCTCTGGACAGTAAGAGCACTTTGGAGCACATCAAGAAAGATGTCATGAAAGAAGTGGCACCTGGGCTAGGTCCTAAAGGAAAGGAGACTTCAAGTGGGGATGGGAGAATACACTCTAGGTCTAAGAAATGGCATAATTAAAGGCACAGAGCAGGGAAAGTCAGGATAAGAAAGAGGAACAGGTAAGTGGTCAAATTTAGATGGAATGTATATAATGGGGAATAGTATAATAAAAAAGTTTAAAAGGAAGGTCAGACTCAGATTGTAGATGGCTTTGAATGCTAGGAGGCCCTGAGTGTTGAATGCTAGGTAAAGAAGTGTATAGTTGTGTGTATATGTATATATGTATGTATACATATATGCATGTGTGTATATATACATGGTATGTTCATACACAAAATCTTTAATTACATACTCACAATAATCTCTTTCTTATTCCACATATATAAGTGTGTGTGTGTGTGTGTGTGTGTGTGTGTGTGTGTGTGTGTGTACATGAATATATCAGATTTTCTCAGGCATCAGTCTGAGAAATAGATTGGAGAAGGGATAGACAGGAGACAGGGAGATTACTTAGAAGGCGATCACAATTGCCTAAGTGAGAAGAGATTGAAGATTTGAATTGGGGCACTTGTAGTAAGAGGGGAAATTAGAGATCTGACAGGAAATGGAATGTTAGAGGGTGAGGGAAAGAAGAAAAAAATTTAAGGATAGTTCCAAGTTTTTGAGTTTCATTGTTTAGAAGCAAGTGGTGCCACCAACAGAATCAGAGTAGTTCAAATTTGGCCATTTAAAGTTGAGAAATCAAAAATCTATAGAATCTATGTTACAGTTAGAAAAATCCTAAGGGATCATTTAGTCCAATCCCCTCATTTTATAGATGACTATAGATAGATGGATTAGATAGACAGATAGATGAGAATAGGGGAATACCTAGGAGAGAGACAGAGGGGAAAGGGGGAGAGGGAGAAAGAGGGGGAGAGGGAGACAGAGAGAGAGGGAGGAAGAGAGAGAGAGAGAGAGAGAGAGAGAGAGAGAGAGAGAGAGAGAGAGAGAGAGAGAGAGAAAAGAAGAAGAAGAAGAAGAAGAAGAAGAAGAAGAAGAAGAAGAAGAAGAAGAAGGAGGAGGAGGAGGAGGAGGAGGAGGAGGAGGAGGAGGAGGAGCAGGAGCAGGAGCAGGAGCAGGAGCAGGAGCAGGAGCAGGAGCAGGAGGAGAAAAAGGGGGAATGTGAGAGAAAAGAAGGAGGGAGGTAGACTTTGAATCCTTGCTGTGCTACTTAGTGCCTATAGGACCTTACACAAGTCACTTAAGGTCCCTTGGACTCATCTTCCTCTTCTCTTTCATGCGGGGAGTGTGAATATCTGAACCTAAGGTTCCTTCTACCTATAAATCTATGATCTTAGGTTTTAGTATTTTAACTACTTTAACCAAAATAACTGCAATTTACTACATCTGTGAGAGACATCATGATGTAGTGGGAAAAGCATGAATCAGGGAGCCAAAGGACCTAGGCTCCTGTTCTGAATGCTGCTGGGAGCTGTATGACCTAGGGCAAATTGCTTCACCATTCAGAGCAACAAGGTTCTCATCCACAGAATGAGGGGGCTGGATTCAATTTCTTTTTAGCTATTAAATTCTGTGATTAAAGATTAACACAAGGTAAACCAAGTGGGGGAAAAAGTCGTAGAATTATACCTTGTGACTTTAAAAAAAGTAGGCAAATGGATCTATCTTGCTATAAGATATGCACTATCCCTAGTCTAAGATATATATTTTTAAGAAATAAAAAATCATTGTTGAATTTCGATGGTGGCTTGGTAGATAACAAGCACATACACGTGCATATTTCAATTTATCCAGCTATCTCTTCATTTAACAACTATTTAAAGCATGCAGAGAATGAAGCTAGGTAATGGGGAAGGTGTTAAGATAAGAGATAGGGCTTGGTCTCTACCCTCATGAAGCTTAGCATCTAACGAGGTATAAATACAAACGTAGTTAGCTTATTAACATTCAGTGAATTCACTGAATGTTAGTAAGTAATAATTGTAATCTTTTCCCCAAAGCTCAGGTGGGAAAGGGTTGGAAAAGAACACTCGCATAAAGGAACCTCCAGGTAAATAAAAATGAAATTAAATTGGTCTGAACAGAGGCAAGCGAGGTGGATGCAACAATTCCCATATATTTTCATTAGACAAAAGACCGCTGAAATGAACGCATTCCATGAAAGTCCTATAATGGGTCGTATGATTAAATCTTTTTGTACCTCCTCACAAGTGAACCAAGGCCCATTGACAGCCCAGTTGCAAAGCCTTTCAAAAGAATGGTGCCAGTCAAATGGCAGAAGAGAATCTTAATTATATTAAAAATCCACAAAAGCATTTTCCTCCCCTCCCAATTTCTTCCCTCATAAGGACACTATGTGTTTCCCCCTCCAAAAAGGATCCTGGAGTCAAGGCTGCCCCTAGGCATCTTTAACTTATGCACTGACAGGTTACGTGGGATTTTGCCAGAGTAATTATTTTTCTATTCAACAATAATGAGAAATTACCATGGCAACCTCCCTGTCACATGGCACAAATACACCCCCATCCAAAGAGTGAACTGTAACATAAATCATCTATTTCTTGAAAAATACATTTTTATTAAAATAAACTTAAACAGGTCAAAGTGGAAAAGATGGGTAGAAAAATTAGAAAGCAAGGTCAGGAGAGGAAAGGTGACTTGTTTTGTCTCTTATGGTCCAAGAAAATCATCAAGTCATCTACTTATGACCCTGACTGGCCTTTTACATATATATCTATATCTATATATAGATATTCATCATATTCTTGCTTTAGGTCTTGATTTATACCTGTCAGTTAGCTGGGCTTGTATAAAAACTACTTCACAGAAGATACCAATGAAAGAAGGCAGGATCCTCAAATTGACTTTGGTGTGAAATTAATAGAATGAATGCATAATTGACCACTTCAGAAATGTACTTTCCTGCTCTCTCTACATTTATTTTAATAGCCTGTTCTATTTATCCTTATGGATATGTATATAAAATCAAAACCAATCCATATCCCATATATTCTCTATTTCTTGTTCATAGATGTAATATCATTTATACAATGCCAAAAATCTGTCAAAGGACATGGAGACATTAAGCTAGTGAAATTTTTCACCAAGTATGTGGGCAACTTATCATAATACCTTTATCTTGAATATTTTTAGATTTTAACAGTTAAAGTTTGGAGAGGTTTATCACCACCAAACTGGCTGGAGAGTGCCTTTTGTTTTTTAGCAGCAACTACCAGAAAAAATTTCAAAGGAACCATCTAGGCTGCTATCTAAGTGGGAGGCATACCCAAACCAATAAAATTATGGATCCTTGAAGTACTGAAATACAGCTACAACTTCACTGCATTCTGAACAATGTTCTTAAATGTACCTAATATTTCTCATTTTCCCCAGCATTTTATCTAATATTAACTATTTGACATCTTCCTATTCCTTCCTATCCTTCAAGCAGTTATGCTATTCTGACCCATTTATTGAGATGGTTCTGATGAAGACATAGGATTTTAAATAATAATATCAACTATTTATTAAGCAGTTGTTATATGCAAAGAGGCACAAAGAAGCAACGGCAATTGGATAAACACTGACTCAGGAGTCAAAAGACTAAGGCTTAAATCCAGGCTCTGACACCTGCAGCCTGAGGGGAATCTAGGCAAATTGTTTAGTTTCCTTTGATATCAGTTTTCTCATATGTAAAATAAGAGTTTGAACTATATGGTCTCTGAGATCCCTTCCAATTCTTGACCTATGACCTATGATCCCAGTGGGCTCTTAAAACACTGAAATTTAGATTTCAATGGATCTTCAAACTCATCAATGGGGGTATTTCTTTTAATAGTGCAAGTACAAACCATCCGTACCTTCTCACCCTTTACAGCTGTTGTTCATATCCTTCCATGAATCCTCTCCAGGAGAATCCATCGAGCATGGAACACACCTTTGTCAAAATCTCTTGATGTTGTATGGATATCAATGGGATACTCAGACTGACCATCAATTCCCTCTGGCTCTCATGACATGACAAAAGAACTTCCTTTTCTTATCATATATCTTTCTTATGATACGCTTTAGACTGGTTCTACCGTGCAAGTCTACTTTTCCAATATACCATAGCCTAATCATGCCCAGCATTGTTCTTTGGGAAGCTGCAATTTTACTTCTTCAGAGACTGTGGCATTCCATGACTTACACTTGCAGAACATCCCAGAAAAATATGGATGTTAAAAATTTGTTTCAGAGAGAAGCTTAGAGAACCTACAAGCACAGTGAAATTTCCCAAATGCAATCCAACCCATTCTCTTCTTTCTGCTCAATTCTGGGCCTAGTTCTTTGTCTGTGTGCAGTGACAGATCAAGACCTGTGCTTCAGAATAGCTTTGTGAGCTATCCATCTCAGTGTACATGATAGTCTGAATACTGAGTATTCTTTATTGTTGTAGCTTGTTAGGCTGAAGACTTCTACGTGACTATGGATTTCTGCAGTACTATAGTGACTGATGTAATGAGAACAAAGATATCGAAAGACAGATTCTTGGGAATAAAAACTCATTCTCCCCTGAGAATTATGGAATTCCTCCCCCTCCCCAAAAGAAGGACCATGATATTTATATCATGATAAATAAGAGAATTTTCTCCACTTGATGGTTTCTGTTGAGGTTTTGCAATAGGTGAGAAAAAGACTTTGAGAGGCAGGGAAGGGTAATATCAATCTAGTATATACTATAATCTCTTTGGAAGCAGGAACTTGTTTTACCTTGGTATCCTCAAAGTCTGACTGTAATGTTTAAATAAATGTTGCTTGTTGAATTTCACATTCTGATGATTTTATTTTTCCTCCTGTAACTCAGTCCAGTTGCTAGCTGTGCCTAACTGTTAGAGTAAGAACCAGAGATGAGGAGCTGTGTTGGAAAAATTCAATCATTTATTAAGCACTGTTTTTTTTCTAGGTAGTACAAGAGCAACAGTAAAAGAACAAGCACATATTTGGGATCTGTTGGGGGTGTAAGCTCAGTTCCATGTGGACAGTCTCGGGCAGGTAAAAGTGAGGACTTCTAAACCTTAGAGTTCTCATGAGGCCCCCCAGGGAACAGCTGGGAATTGAGGTGTGAGACTGGGCTATCTCGTGCATTTCTGCCTCTTCCCGTGGGAAAAGTGCTGGGAGAGAGCATCCCCGCCCTGGAGATTGGCCCAGGGTCTGAGCACACCTATTGTTGTCTAACAGGCACGGTATTCAGGTGCAAACTATGCGGCAGGAGAACTTAAGTAGGGTCAGGAAAGCCTGAAGGCACTCTTAGCGCTGAGGGGCCCTTAGAGGACAGAAGGCCCCTCTTCCTTCTCTCCTCTCTTCGCTCTTCCCTCTCCCCTCTCTCCCCACTTCCACTTCCACTTCCATTCTCTTACTGTGAGATCTTTGCCTCCTTGGGAGATTTCTCTCTCCTAAGGAAGAATTCCCCCTGCACATGTAACCAAGACCCTGAATAAAGCCTAACCCTTGTTCGACTCTGGAAAGTCTCTTCTCTCATACGTTTATCCGGTTTGGCCAGCCGAAGACCTGCGATAGGTAAGGTAAGACTCGGGTAGCCCTTAGGCCTCTAGGCCTGGCAGGGATCCAAAGGATAAATGTTCAAATCCTAGCTCTGATACTTAGGCAAATCATTTAGCTTCCATGAACATCAATTTTCTCATCTAGAAAATGAGCATTTGAACTATATGGCCTCTGAGGCATGTGCTGGATGTGAGAATCCAGAACTAGGTCTGTGTGAGTGTTGGTCACTTTTTAAGGTCTTTGGTCTTTGGTTTCTTGATCTGACTAAATGAGTGGGGGGCAAGGGTTAGACTGAGGTACACTTAAATTGTGTGTGAGCACTAATATTCTATGCTCTACTAGCTTGAACCTTCTATGATTCTATCTCTTGCTGGGTTTCCTCCATTATTGGTTGAATTACTCTGTGTGTGTGTGTGTGTGTGTGTGTGTGTGTGTGTGTGTGCGCATGCATGTGAGCATGCACGTGTGTATGCAGAGCATACTTATTTAACAGGAATTCTAACAAGTCAAGTTACCAAGACAGTAAATTACACATTCTCCTACCAGCTCTCAATGTTTCCCTCAAGTAGAAGCGTGTGCTTTAAGTAGTAACATGCTCCAGTTCCTTTTCCAAAATATCAAAATGCCATGTCATACCTGAAAAGTGGGCTGGCAAAACTAACCAAAAGATAAAGCATACCACTGGGTAGGGATTGCTTTTCATTATAGGATGTTCCTGTTTTATGCTAATCCACATTCTATGAGATCAAATGCCTATCAATCTCTTTGACTGACCCATTAATTAAGTGATAGCAGAAGAGGCTAGAGAGGAGGCTCAGAGTTCCTGTGAAATGCAATTTCCCACATACTGAAAAAGTACATTTCAACAAAACAAAAGCTATACATTAGGGACAATATGCTTTTTAAAAAAAATATGGAAATATACAGTGCAGCACTATGTACTCATCAGAGCTGGGTTCCTTCCAATCTCTGTCACTTACTGACCCTGGAATTCTAAACAAGTCATTTAACTTCTCAATTTCACATTCTTAATTTGTAAAATAGGGTAGTAATATCTGTACCATATAAATTACAAGGTTACAAATTAAGGAAAACCATCTATAAACTGTCAAGCGTTACATTAATGTTGATTTGTATAAAGATGCAGTCTTACATATCTACTCAACCTTCAACTGCACTAAGACTTTTGGGACACCCTGTATGCCAATGTTTCATTAACGCGGATCCATGGATATGCCTATAACACTTTATGGAACACCATACTACTGAGGAAAGGGAAGTAGCAAAACATAGGATATTATGATATGGTAGAAGCTCTTAATTTTTACATACACACTCATGTGCATGTGTGTATGTATCCATATACCCGCCCTGTGAATATAGGTCTAGTAAAGATGTGAGCCGACAAAGTCTGACAGAATGAGGAATACACATTAGAGTGCTTGCAGAATGCCAAGGATCTACTCCAATTAGACTTGAGCTGCTAATTCGACTGTTAGATAGAATTCTCCACACAGTCACTAGCAACTTAACACCAGAACTGGTCCAAGAGAAAGACAGTAGGAATCCACTGAAAAAGGAAAAAATAAATTTATCTTGTAAGTTTTTTTTTTTATTCTTTGAAGATGGATACAGCATGAAAGATATTAACACAAGGTATCAGTCCCATTTTGAGGATAATTGAACATGCATATGCCAGTATGCTTCTTTAGTCAGCAGAAAGGAGCATTTGAGGTCAAAACACATTACCGTTGTTTTCCAGTTGAAATAAACATTACCTAGTCCACAGTGCCTCTTTCCTCTCCCGTGACAATTTTTACAGAGGAGGAAACTGAGGTACAGAGAGGTTAAGTGAATTTGTAGAGGTCACATATATAGTAAGATTTAAGCCAAGATTCAAACCCAAGTCTCTGAGGTGAGGTATTCTACCTTCCTATCAAATAAAGGAATCCCCTTCACAACATGTCTATCAGAGTCATTTGTCTCTTACTTAAATGTGTCAGTGCCAGTGATCTCACTAGAAGATCTCATGGGTCTGTTATATTTTGGAACAGCCCTAATTCCTACAATTCAATTAAATAAATACTTATTAAGCACCCACTTGGAAAGACAGCCTAGGTAACTAAAATAGAAGGGTGATACAAGGAATCTTCCCTATGCTTAAGGAAGAAGTCTAGTCAGAGAGACTAAGATATACACAAGTCAATACCAGAGAGAAGGAAAGAAATGTGGCATGTGAGATCTGAAGAGGAGAGAGAAGACTTAGCGCCAGGGAGCATCAGAGGCAGCTTTAAAAAGATGGTGCTACCTTAGCTGAGCCAGGAAGAAAATGAAGGATGTCAATGGATGGAGATTTGAGGGAATTTTCATTCTTCCTTATGTTGAGCCAAAATGTGTTTGATTACAACTTTCACTCACTGATCTTAGTTATCCTTGCTGGAATTACCCAGAACAATTAGAATTCCTGTTTCACATGTTCCTCAAGGATTTGAAGAAATCTATTAGCACCCTTCTTACATTTTCTATCCTCTAATTCAATTCAAAATAAATTCAGTAAACGTCTTCTCTATGCAAGGCACTTTGCTAAGTGCTAGGGATCCAGCTCTCTCCATGCTCTAGGAGCTACCATTCCACTGGGACTGACCTCCTCAGTTCTTTCAATCATTCCTCATGGGATGTAGTTTGGAATCCTTTCTTCTTTCTTACAACACACTCCAGTTTGTCAATGTTCTTTCAAAAGTGTCAAATAATGAAAATATTTGATGTTTTGGGATATAAATTTCAGGACGGAAAGAGAAAAATCTAAAATAATGAAAAAGAATAGATCATAATATAAATATGATGTATAATTTTTTAAAGATGTAATGTGTCTAATATAATGTTTTATAATATATTTATATTAAACATAATATTTAAATATTTGGAATACAGTATGTAGAAATATATTTTATAATATGTAATATAATGTTTTCAGATTTGCAAAGTATCTTACATTTGTTTCATTTGATCTGGAGAACCCTGTGGGGTAGAGGCTACTATTATTCTCATGTTTTACAGATGAAGAGACGAAGGATCAGAGAGGTTTACTGTCTTGCCCAAGATGGCATAGTTAGTATGGAAAATAAACACAATAGTCCAATTGATGATGGCAGAGTAGAGGGAAATATCTCCTTCCTTATTTTAGTTGTTGTCCTTTATTGTGAGACATGTGACATTGTTAAAACATATGAAGCAGCCTGTGTCAAGTCAGTCAGCGAAGAAATATTTATGACGCACTTAACATGTTGCCGAGCGCAGAGGATCTAGAGAGGCAAAAAACAAACAAACAAACAAAACCACACAAAAACATCCATTCTCTCAAGCAGCTCACAGGCTAATGGGGTAGACAACATGAAAGCGACTATGTATTAACATGACTGATCTAGACATGACAACATCAAGCAAGTATTAGAAAGTACTAATATTTTTGTTGTTCATTCATTTTTCAATCATATTCGACTCTCTTAGACCCTATTTGGAGTTTTATGGGCAAAGATATTGGAGTGGTTTGCCATTTCCTTCTCCATCTTATTTTACAGATGAGAAAACTGAGACAAACAGTTAAGTGGCTTTTCCAAGGTCACAGAGCTAGTAAGTGTCTGAGGCCAGATTTGAACTCAGGAAGATGAGTCTTCCTGACTTCAGTCCTGGTACTCTACCCATTGTGCCATCTAGCTACCCCCTTTGCATTACAGGGGACCAGAAAAAGGTTATTACATCAGATGGGGCTAGAAGGAAGTCAAGGAAACCAGGAGGAGGAAATGAAGAGGGAGAGAATTCTAGGCACAGGGAACAGTCTAAACAAATCCATAGTTAGGAGATGGAATGTCTTGTACAAAGAATAGTAAAGATGCCAGTGTCATTGCATCCCAGAGTATGTGGGGGGAATTATGAAGGACTATAAAAGCCAAACCTGGAACTGTATATTTGATTTTCAAGGCAAGGAGGAGACACTGGGATTTACTGAATAGAGGGGTGGGATGTTAACATGGACAGACTTTCTATTTAAGATCAATTTGGTTCTTGATTAGAGGATGTCGTTGTCCATTCATTTTTCAATGGGATATAGAATGAGATTGGAACCAGGGAGACCAACTTTGTGTGAATTGAAGGGTACAGGTCTTTTTTAAATGAATTGTTTTCACCCAAGTTTCCACCAGTCCATAGTTAATTAAATGACATTTTTTGGTAAATAGTATTTTATTTTTTCCCAATTACATGTAAAGATAGTTTTCAACATTCATTTTTATAAGATTTTGAGTTTCAAATTTTTTTCTCCCTCCTTCTCTCCCATGCTCTCTCCCCCCAAGAGCCAACATTATGATACAGGCTGTATATGTGCCATCATGTAAACTTATTTCCACATTAGTTATGCTATGACAGAAGAATCAGAACAAAAGGGAAAAGCCGCAAAAAACAAAAAACAACATGCTTTGATGTGCATTCAGACTCCATAGTTCTTTCTCTGGATGTGGATAGCAATTTCCATCTTGAGTCTTTTAGAAATGAAATGACATTTTAAAAAAATCATGTTAAATATTTGATCTCGATTGGAATTTCATCTTCTTAGTTTTGGCCTCCTGTTCAACCTAAGTCTCAGTGAGACATGACTTGTACCATCCAATGGTGGAAGCCGCAGTTCCTGCCAACTTTGTATCATCTGTGAATGTAATAAATGTGCCTGCACAAGAGGACAACCAGGAGTCAGCAGTTACAGATGCCAACGAAGGAGAGATCCTGATGGAGGAGGGAAGGTGTTCTGTTATTTTTCAATCATGTCCAACTTTTTGTGACCCAATTTTGGGTGGTTTCTTGGCAGAGATATTGAAGGGGTTTGCCATTTCTTTCTCCATCTCATTTGAGGAAACTGAGGTAAGGGCCACACAACTAGTAAGTGTCTGAGGCCAGATTTGAATTCAGGAACATGAGTCTTCCTGACTTCAGGCCTGTCACTTTATCCACTAGCAGCCCAATAGAATGGCAAGAGAAAATTAGTAGAATGGAAAGACAGAAAAAATCAAAGAAGATAAGGGATGGAGAACAGGCCATAATATTCATCAATTAAGAAATTGCCAACAGTTTTAGTAGAATGGTAAGGCTGAAGCCAGACTAAATGGGACTGAAGAGAGAGTACATTGAGTGGGTGATGAGTAGGTAGAGGAAATAAAAGCAGAGCCCTCATTCTAGGAGGAGGGGGAAAGAGAGAGGGAAAGGGAAAGGGAAGCACAGAGAGAGAGGGAGGGAGAGGGATGGAAGAGAGAGAGAGGGATGGAAAGGGGGGGGCAGGCTTCTGGATACAAGTGCCTTGGTCTAGAGCTACATTGGCTGAGAAGTAAAACAGCATAACGAAGCAATGCTTCTTAAAAACTAGGGTGTTTTCTATTTTACTTATGTGTGATAATATAATTAAGCTCTACTTTACCTGTTACCTTATCAATATGTTATACGAATTTAATTGTAAAGGT
Organism: Notamacropus eugenii; assembly: GCF_028372415.1. Lineage (NCBI taxonomy): Eukaryota > Metazoa > Chordata > Mammalia > Diprotodontia > Macropodidae > Notamacropus > Notamacropus eugenii. The sequence continues at coordinate 69,413,566 of NC_092877.1, forward strand.
TCATATAAAAGGTTTCCCTTAAGAGCTGATTTGCTTTTTATAGTTCATTCAAATGACTTACTCAGCATATATGCCTTCTAAGTCTTCATCTAAACAGTCAGCAAAAATCATCACACAGGACAGATCCTGGGCAAAATTTGCTTGCCCAGGGTTCCTGTCACAGCTGGAATGAAAGTTTGACCTCTGAGTAAAGTGTTCTTTATGTAGCCAGGTGGGGCAGTGGATAGAGCACCAAAACTGGAGTCAGGAAGACCCAACTTCAAATTAAATCCCAAATACTTACAAGTAAGTTGTGACACTGAGCAAGACACTTATCCTTTGCCTGCCTCAGTTTCCCCTTCTGTAAAATGAGTGTAATAATAGCACCTCCCTCCCATGGTTATTATGAGGATCAGATGAGATAATGATAAAACACACTGAAAGCCTAAAACACCATAAAAGTGCTAGTTATTATTAACTATTATTTTTGCACCCAAGTCTTCCATTCACATGGGAAATAAACACAGCAAAGATTTTTCTGTTTTCCAGGTACTTCTTAGGTTTGGCATCAGAAGCTGTGTAGAACACAAGGAAAATTAAAAAACAAGTTCTAAGCCATCATGCACCTTCTGATCTAGGCAGCCAGGAAGCAACGTTTAGGATTGAGAGAGATTTGCACAAAAACACAGGTCTGACTATTTCATCCTTCTGTTCAGGAAGTTCCAGTGGCTCCCTAATATTTCTAGGATCAAGTAAAAACCCCTCTGGGGCAGCTAGGTGGCTCAGTGGATACAGTGCTGCAACCGGAGTCAGGGAGACCAGAGTTCAAATTCAGGCTCAGATACTTACTAGCTGAGTGACCCTAGGCAAGGTAGTTAACCCTGTTTGTCTCAGTTTCCTCATCTGCAAAATGAGCTGGAGAAGGAAATGGCAAACCACGCCAGTATCTCTGCCAAGAAAACCCCAAATGGGGCCACGGAGGGTGAACCGACTAAAATAACAATAAAACCCCTCTGTTTGGATTGTAGAACCCTTCACTCCCTGGCTCCAGCTTGTCTTTCCTGCCTTTCACATCTTACTTTCATGGCAAGGAGAGCCAAGCTAGTCTTCTCTGTTCCTCACAGGTTCCATTTCATCTCCCGTCTCCATGTCTTTGCATTGGCTATTTCCTGAGCTTAGAATCAACTCCTCTTTCATCTCCATCTCTCAGAATCTCTAGTTTCCTTCAAGGCTCAGCTCAAGTGACATTTTGTACTTGAGACCTTTCCTAATTCCACTTTGTACCCACCCCCTTGCTGATTGATAATATTAGTTGATAATATTACCTTTGGTATATTTTTGTATCTGTTTATATTCTCTTTACAGAGGTATTCTTTCCTTTCTGTCATTGTGTGTACAGCACATCCTAAAGTTCCTGGTGGTTAGTAGGCACTTCTTCAGTTGTTTCAGTCATGTCCAACTTTTCATGACCCCATTTGGGGTTTTCTTGGCAAAGATGATTTGCCATTTCTTTCTCTGGCTCATTTTGCAGATGAGGAAACTGAGGCAAACAGGATTAAGTGACTTTTCTAGGGTCACACAGCTAGTGTCTGAGGCCAGATTTGTGTTAAGGAAGGTCTCAGCACTCTATTCAATGAATCATCTAGCTGCCCAAAGGTATTACCTAACTACTTTTTACTTGAGTGACTAAAAGGGTCCTGGGATTCTTAGAAAGAAAAGGAGTGGAAAAAGAAAGGTTGGTATATTATATGTCAACTACAAGATGATTCTTTTGGATATATGTTATTAGAAACAATTAGAATCTCTTTACTTCCAAGTGTTCCATCCTGAGCTACTCAGTTCACTTCTCTGTCAGCTTCAGATACAAGGCCAGGGCTTTATGCATTTTGGGCTGGCTTGCCAAGTTAGCCACACTGTAGATGGTACAGTTTTACCCTGTTATGAGGCTTGGAGCCAATGGCATATCTGAGCAATGATGGTGGACTTGGGAATTAAGAAACCAGGGTTCTTACCACTGCTCTGTCACTAACCGGCTGTGTGGTCTTGAGCAAACTGCTTTACCTTTTTGAGCCTCAGTTTTCCTATTTATAGAATGAAAAGGATGGATCTGATCATCTTTAAGGTCTCTTCTAAGAAGCAGAATTGCATAGAGTCAGGAAGACTTGAGTTCAGACCCTGCCTCTGCATCAGCTGTTTGACTCTGGGTAAATTGCTTAATCTCTCAGTTCTCTAGGAAATTCTCCAATACCGTAAGATACAAATGAGTTGTGGATTAAATTCACAGGTTTAGACCAAAATCTCTTCTATTCATAACACTCTTATCATATAACTTTATTTTAGAGTTATTAATAATCATATGATCCAACTTCCTGCCTTGTGCAGGACTACCCTGAAAAACCTCTGACTTTGGACCCAACCCTCCCCATTGGTGACTTTCTCCAGCCATGTTTCATCTATTGTTTACCTCAGCTCTTTCCAGATCACATCGTCTTCTCTTTGCTGGCTACGCTACTATCTCTTCTACAATTCAGCATGCTCTCCCCTCACCTTGCAACTCTTCCCCCTGGAATATAAGCTCCTTAAGGCTAGCAACTGTCTAGTTTGTATTGTATTCCCAATGACTAACACAGTGTTTGGTGCATAGTAAGTACTAAAAAAACTACCAACCAATCTGAATTGCTGAATATAATATATATATATATATATACATATACATATATATATATGTATCTCTCTATATAGAGATAAAGGTAGATAGATAGATGATAGATATAGATAGATATAGATATAGACATAGATATAGATAGATTTCCTGGGGGCAGAACATGGTTCCAAATGCCTAGGACCAAGTATTTGATACTTTCTGTTGGTACAATAACAACCTATAGTAACTACGTGCTGATAGACAATGTTACGCAACTTGAAGATGAATCCTGACCAGAAACTTTTACCCATTGACTTCTAATAAAGATGAATAGGATGTCATGCTTGGCAGAATGCTTCTTGCAGGCTAACGTAGCCTACGCCACATACATTCTCCAGGACATTATTCTGGATCATGGCATACCATGGCCACTGTCACCTGGAACATCAACCATATCTAGCTAATGGTGGTAAAGGAGCAGTGTATTTATTGTATGAACCCTGAAAAGAGGGTGTGGGTTGAAATCAGCTACACAAGGCCTGAATCTCTACCAGTTTGCTTGGGGTTTCTAAAACAGTCCAGAAGTTTGGCCAAACTGGATTCAAAAATAAAATGGTTAAAACCATCAAAGACTTTTAATACCTCTTTGGCAAACTGCAAGAGGAAACAGCTTCTAAGAAACTTGCTGAAATAGCCAAGGCAGGGGCAGAGAAGGTGGAGAAAACTGCTAAAGAGACAAAGGTCAAGGACCTGGTCAGTAAGGCAGTTGCCTAGAAGCGTTGGCAACAATACATTTAAAGGAGCCAGTCCCCTACCTTCCCTGCCATACAAGGGTCCTGCTACCCTCCCAGATGGGGAATCCCCAGGGTTGAGAGAATCTTGGCAAGGAGTAACATCAGGGTCAGAGATCCAGCCCCTGAGCTGGATGATCATAAGCGCAGCACAAGTCCACAATCTAGCTCTTGCCCCATTACCCACCCTTTGTCCAAGTTGTAATTAATTTATCGTTAAAAATCAACTTCCAAATTCTTTCCCAGAAAAAACAATCAAAGAGTTTATCCTGCAAAACATGAGAAATAGGCATGCCATCATTATTACTGGGTTATTTGTGGGTAGACCATTTACTAGCAGCTAATTTCCTTACTACAAAACTCACATTAAAAGTTGAGCCTTGGGAATAAAAAAGTTCATCCAAGTGATATGACTTAGAATCTATCTAGAAGACAGATTTCAACATTGTTTTTTCACATATAAGCTGACCTGAACTGGCCATTCCATAGATTTAGGTTTCTGTGGTAATTATTCATCATCAGCCCCAAACACAAAATATTTAATTCTATAAACTTCTAGCAGATGCCTTTAAAGCCAGGGGCCCCAATCAATAGATTAGAATCCACTAGGAGATCTAAGGAATTTCCCTGATAAATCTCTTGGCTGGTTGCTGGCACCATGCCCCCTTTGTGTCATGGCCCCAAGAAAAGGGAGACACATCTAGCCATGACCCCATAACCATTTCTACATAAGGGCAAAAATGGCACCACTGTCCGTTCCTTCCACTATCTCCCCTTACCACAAATGAGAAGTAGACACAATATGGTATATAAAAAGAAAAGTTATTCTTTAGAAGGTGATAGTAAGAAGCATTAATTATGATTCAATATTATAAAGTATATTAGTTTCAGCAAGAACAGGTTACGCCATATTAATATTACATCCTTGCTGGACAAGGTTACCAAAATAGTATATCAAAGAAATTCTGTAGCTATTGGCATGGAAATTCAAGATTCTGGTAAAGCCTTTGATAAAGTAGCTTGGGCTCTTTCTGTGAAAAGACAGAATAGTTGGGATGATAGTATAATTATATGATGGATTTGGAGTTGCTTGATTGGCCAGTCCTAAAGAATAATCATTACTGACTCCATGTCAATTTGAACAAACAATGGAAACGGAGAGTGGGCCGATGCATTTTTGGAGCTATTGAAGACCTTAACCAGATAAGTGCAATATGAAAGGAGGTCTCCAATGGAATGCCCCTGAGATCCATGCTCAGACCTGTACTATGTAACATTGTTATCAATGACTTGGATAAGAATGTAGGTGACATCCTCATAAAATTTTCTCATGACACAAAATTGAAACAGAGCTAATACATTACATGAGAGAATGAGATCCCCAAAAGATCTTGATGGAGAGAACATGCAGCTAAATCCAAAAGGATAAAGTTTAATTGAAATAAATGTAAAGTCTTAGTACTGAATTCAAACATTCAACTTCACAAGTACAAAATGAAGGTAGGATAGTTTAAAAGTGACTTTCTGAGGATTTAATTGCCTATTTGCTCATATGAATCAATAGCAAGACATGACAGGCAGAAAAAGGTAAAACAATCTTTTGCTCCATTAAGAAAGGCAGAGGGTTCAGAACTAAGGAGACGATGGAGTCAGATCAGATCTAGATCACTGTGTTCCATTCTAGTCACTGTAGTTTAGCGAATCTACTGATGAGCTAAAGATCATCCCAGGAGGACAGCAACCAGAAGAGTGAAAAGCCTCATGTGCATGCAAAATGAATATTCATTGACAGATCTGGGGATGATTAATATTTGCAAAACTTGGGGAGGACATACCAAGTGCCTTTAAGTATCTAAAGGGACATCATGTGGATGAATTCTATATGAACCCAGCAATAGAAAAATACTGTAGAAAGACAGATCAAAATTCAGCGTCAGAAAATTTGCCCTATTAGAGGTATCCGTAAGTAGGATGGACTGCCTTGGGAGGAAGTGGGGTCACTCTAACATGAACTTGTCAGCCAAATCTGTCAACATGTATTTATTAAACACTATCCATGTGCTATCCACTGTACAAAATGCTGGTTTCTTCAGATAATGATCAGGTATGTTGTGGTTTGGATTCTAGGTGACAAATGGGATCCATTTAAACTTTAGAATTCTGGGTCTGAATGAAAAACACTTGTGATGACAGAATAACAACAGCACACTTATACAGATATTAAAGTTTACAAAAATTTTTCTCAACATCACTATACTCACCAAGTAGGGAAAGTAGTATTACCTTCACTTTACACATGAGGAAATTGAAGCTGAGAGAGTTAAAAACAACAAGCTCCCATTCACATAGTTTGTGTTGAAGTCAGGATCTGAGCTCAGGGCTCCTAACTCCAGGTCTGGCAACCCTTCAGCTCTCCTATGCTGCCTTTCACTGGACCAGGGACTCTGAACCTGAGAGATTTCAGAAACTCTGCAAACTTCTACAGATGAAATAGAGATCCTCATTTTCACTAATTACTAACTGAAATTTAGTATTTCCTTCAATTACAAATGTAACCAAAAATGATTATACTGAAAGGGAGTCCATAAATTTCACCAGACTTCCCTAACTGGGGTCTATGACATCCATAAAAAGTTTAATAATCATTAACCTCAATGGGGTCCAGCATCATACTGCTTTCTTTCAACAGATTAGCCTTCAGAAATCCCTATTTTTATTTATACTATTTCACAAACAACCAAAAGTCACGAGAGAGTGACTCTTGCATTTAAGGTGCACAAATTGGTTTTACTTAAGTTGATTCTTGTCTGGTCATCCTAACTGCAGGCAGAAAACGTGTGCATGGTAAGTAATAAAGAGAATTACAGCATGCAATTGCAGAAGCTTGGAGAACCAGCACAGGAACCAAGGATTACGCATTGTAACAAATTTAAAAAAACTCTAAAGATGATGAAAAAGAAGTATATTCAAGTGCCTTGAGAACAGCTATTTAATAAAACAAACACTGGTCTTGAAATGTGACAGCATTCCATTTGCCACAGAACTCCATCCAAAGACTTTTGGCTGGCACAGAGGCAATTAGAGAAAGCTATGATTTAATGGAAATGCAAAAGCCAGGGATAAACAAAGGAACCGCCTAACAAGTGGCCACTTTATCCCTATCACTACCAGCAAATTCTCTGGGATCTTCTTATAAGGTCTCTTTTGGTATCACTTGGCTCATTCCAGCAGCAACAAAAATTTCACGAAACTGTCGAAAACTAGTAGCTGTCCTTTTGCTGGTACACATACATACACACACACGGACACACACACAGACACAGAGAGAGAATCTTCTAATATTTTAAACAAAATAAAGACTAGATACACACTATAAAATGTCAGCACAACAGTCAAGAATGGTCATGTAGAATTCTAGAGAATCTTCAGGAGGGGATTATGAGTCTTTAGGAAATGGATGAACCAAGTTCATGTCACTTTAGAAAAAAATAACATTTTTAAGTAAAACTAACCTATTTGTTGTACAGGATTTGGTGATCTTCAGATCCATAAACATCTAATAAAATTGTAAACACTACTTCCTCCCAGCAGAAGCCTACAAGCTGCTGTCCTATGAACTTGAAACGCTACTGCATCAAATGGTGCAGAATGGGGAAAAGAGCAATAAAGGCAATTTGCTTGAGGCTCTTGGAAATCTGGCTTTGACCAAGTATCTTTGGATATCTCACTTTGGCCAGGTTTCCTTGGATATCTAGCTTTTGGCCAGCCTGGCTTTAAAATGCTTGGCAGCAGTGAATGTCATGTGACTGGGTTACATGAATCACAACTTAGAGAACAGGGATCCTTAACCTGGGTTTCATGGATCCCTAAGATGTCTGTAGATAGATCTCAGGGTGTCCATACACTTGGAAGGAAAAATATCTTTATCTTCACCTCCTTTGGTTCCATTTGTTATCCTTTGTTATTTTACATTTTGTACTTAAAATAGTATTTTGAGAAGGAGTCTATAGGTTTCACCAGATTGCCAAAGGGAGCCGTGACACACAAAAAGGATTAAGAACCTGAGGTTTAGACATTCAGAAGGGTTGTGAGTGCTAAGCCAGTCTGACCACAGCTTACTTAGTATCTCCAGAAAGATTCTTATGCCTCATTTGACTCATAGGGGCTACAAGGGTTAGATTTAAGGAACAAAAATATAGCCAAACCACAAGGTTTACTGAATAATGTACATATCACCCATGTACATAGCTGTTCATATGAGAAGGGTACAAGACACATGCACTTTCCATTTCATTGCTCTACTTTGTCCCAATGAGGCCCTCCTTAGGGGAAGGAAAGCTACTCCTTTGTACAGTTAAATATCAACTCAGCTCAGGCTATCATGTGGTAACAGCTGGCCCAGAGATGTTGGCGATCCATGGGATTTTGTTCCAGTGTAGACATTTAGAGCTTACTATTCCAATCTAGGATGAACAACTCTAGTTAGTGCATCAGTGACAAAGAATTTTCTTAGAAATAAGAATCTGAATGTAAAAAAAAGATAAATGCTACAAATTAACTCACTGAATTTGATAATATAGCAGTGTGCAGTGAAAGGAAAAATGAACTTGGGGTCAGAGGACCTATTTTTGAGACCTATCTTTGCTGCCTACAAACCTATGAAACAGAAAAGTCATGTAGCCTCTTTTGGCCTTGGTTTTCTCAGTTATACAAGAAGAGGCAGCCAATCCACAAGCATTTATTAGTGATTACTATCTGCCAGGCATTGTATCTGGGGATGCAAAGAAAAGAAAAAAACCTTTGCGCTTGCTTTAAAGGATTTCACATTCTAGAGAGGAAGCCGATACTCAAACAACTAAGCACATACAAGACTGTTAAATACAATGTAAATGGAAAGTAACTTCAGAGGGAAGGCACTAACAGTGTATGTCTATGGGTGATAGAGGAGGGGATGGGGTGGAGGGGATAAGGGTAAAGAAAGGAGGGGAACAGGGAAAGGCCTCTAAAAGAAAGCCAGGGAAGCCAGAAGCTGGAAGTCAGGAGGGCATCCAGACATCAGAGATAGTCAGTGAAAAGGCATGGAGATGGAGTATCAGGTCCTGTGTGAGAAACAGAAAGAAGGTCAGGGTGGCGGGATCTTTGAATAAGGAGACGAGGAGTAAAATGGAACAAGATTGGAAAGGTAGAAAGGGGCCAAGTTGTAAAAGCTTTGTTGGGCTAGAAGATTACTAAAGATAACCCCTAGAATGCTGCCTGAAGAAATAGCATTTTGCAATAATCAGACGCCATCATAACGTAATCAGGCCTCCACTGCAAAACTGGTTGGTTGGCTGTCCATTCATTACATTGCTCCTATGTAACAAACTGCCTCCTTTAACATTCAAGCAAGCACGTTCAAAGCATTTCGGGAATGCCTCCTAGGTATGAGGTACTGAGCTAGATGTGGGACTATGGAGGCCAAAATGGTATAGCCCCTGCCCTGTAGGACCTTACATTCAGGGAAAAACACATGCATATGTAAGTATAAACAACAAATAGAAATTAAAGACTATGTAGGGGAGTACCGCCTAGGATCTGGGGGGATACGCCAGTCAAATATTATTTGACCTACTATCGCTTTCTGCAGACCCAGTTAGCAATAAGTAAGGTATGCCTGTCTTTCATATTCAAATTGTTAGTAAGGGTGTGGGGAATTATATTAGTACTTGACTGCCTCTCTCCCATAAGTGCTAACAAAGGGTTATTTCATTTTTTGCTACTTCACTTTTAGCCTTTCCCTCAAATTTCATGGCTGGAAGAGACCCCATCCTCCTTGACAATCAACCATTTAGTCTTTGCTTTAAGACCTTAACTAAGGAAGAGTTCCTCCCAAGGTGGGCCATTGTATTAAAGCATTTTAAGGTGTTTTCATCAGGAGTTGTGCTAAACAGTGGGGATATGAAGAAAGGGAGAAAATCATTCCCTGGCTTCAAAGGGCATACCTTCTTCTCACCTATGCCAAGTAAAAAACCATACTTCTCATTTTCTTTTACATTTTCATCCACCAGGGACTACCAGTGCCTGAATAGCCAACAGTAAATTGTACCAAAGGGGCAGCTAGGTGGTGCAGTGGATAGAGCCCCATGGCTAGAGTAATGAAAACTTGAATTCCAATCCAGTCTCAGACACCCTGGACAAGTCATTTAATTCTGTTTACCTCACTTTCCTCATCTGTAAAAATGAGCTAGAAAAGGAAATGGCAAACCAAAATTATCTTTGCCAAGAAAACTTCACATGGGGTCACGAAGAGTCAGACACAACTGAAATGCCTCAGCAACAAAAGACATACCAAACAAACAACCAATGGTATAGTAGCTGAGGAAAAAGAGGTTGCTATGGGAGAGCAAAGTCAAGGATGAGTTCTTAGAAAAGGCAGGATGAATGTTTAGACTTGCAGGACAGGGATGACTAGAACAGGGAGAAAGGGCTTTCTAGTCTGTGGGAGAGGGGAACAGAAAGAACAAAGAAGAGAAAGGGAGAATGAGTTGATACACCCTAACCAGAGATGTGGAGCATGTGGTAAAGATAAGTGGTCAGGTAGAGTAAAGTTTGAGTATGAAAGGCCTTGACTGACAGACTACAGACATCTGGATTTGGTCTTCCCAGCCAAGGCTTGGTAACCTTTTTCAAAATGACCCTCTCAAGTGTCTTTTCACGTACTGTACTCCCTTAAGATAATCACTAGAGCATTAACAATAGCTCTCACAAGCAGGAGCCACAGAGAACCCTGGGAAGGCTTGCATGAATGGAACACAGTGAAGTAAGCCAAATCTTATTTTATACAGTAACAAATTTGAAAGACTTAAGAACTCCGGTCCATGCAATGAGGTGTAATGACCAACCACTATTCTAGAAGACTGATGAGGAAGCATGTTACCCACCACCTGACAACTATAGGATGTGCTCAAAATGCAGAATGAGACATACATTTTTGGACATGATCAACATATGAATTTATTTTGCTTGACTCTGAATATTTGTTACAAGGATTTTGTTATCCATTTTTTTTCATCTTGGGTAATGAGAGGGAGAGAAAATAACTCTTGGTTAATTGGGTGGGGGGGAACAAAATAAAAGATAAAAAAGAAGAAAAAATAGTCACTGGTAGCTGCCATCTTTAGGCATGTGGGAAGTCAATCTGACCAAGCCCAGCGAAAGCATAGTTGGGCACACTCCCTAGGACTATTCCTCTAAATAGGAATTTATTCCAGGCACTTGGAAGCCTGAGTTGTGAAAAGAAGTTGAGGAAAGAATTAATGTGTCTGGGTGTGCTATTTCCCAGCAGGAATATGTATCCATCCCTCTAGAATCTCATTCACAAGGACATAAAAAATCACCTCACATGCTAGCTTTAGGATGAATAACCATTCAGTGTTCTGTGCTATAGGTACCATGTGCCCACTGAATGCTTCTAAGCAGGGGAGAGGTATGAGTAAAGTTATAATTTAAATAGAATAATTTAGTGTATTTCCATCTCCTCAGACATCTCACTGTGCAGTAGAGATGAGCCTGGACTTCTGAAGTCTGTAACAGTGAAACTCTGGCTATGTTATGTCCCACCATGATGGAAAGGCTTCATATATGGACACAGCAATAGGCTATGTGTCTGTCATCCCAAACTAGCCTAGTTAAGTTCAGAGAAGAACCTTTCCCACTGGGGTAATGATCCCTTTCACTTTAACTCTGAGGAAACTAAGGGCCAAGGAAGTTAGGTAACTTTCCCAAGGTAACCAAGGTAATAGGTTGCAGAGTTGAGATGTGATTTTAGGTCTTCTGACTACAGGCACAACACTTTTGCTAATATAGCATAATGTCTCCCTACTAACTTTAAGGTTAGAGGGTGCGTGCTTTGGGGAAAGGGGGAAGGGAGCAGTTCACAAAAGCCATCAAAACAGTGGAGATGATATGTTAGTTTCCACAGCAGAGATTCTAAAATTAGAATGATGCAGAAAAGATCTGTGCACTGCAATACACTTAGGGAGTAAGACCAAATTGCAGAAATATTGCTCATCAGAATAGCGGTTAGTATTCCTGCCAGCAGTGGTCCAAGTTCAAATTCCAAGCATCTCAGCCAAATTTTGCAAAGAGGCTCCCTCCAGCTCACTGTCCTCCTGCTCCCTCCCAATCTAATTTGGAAAGTCAAGTGAATTCACTCATTCCATCATATTTCTTTAGAAAGGGTAATTCATAAATGCCCCAAAATAAGCTCTGTTAAGATATTTTATTTGTCTTAAAATTTGCCTTCCATACACAAAGAAATAGTTTTTTTTTTTTTTCCTGATTGAATGAGGTCTAGTCTGGGAGACAGGAAGACTGGATTCTAGTTCCAGCTCTATCAGTAATGTAGTTTGTGACCTTGGAAAAGTCATTTCATTTCCTTGGGCTCTGTTTCTATACTGGTTAGGTAAGAAGCCTGGATTAGTGATAATAATAAATAACTCTAAATGATACACTATCTGAAAACTTGTTTTAAGTCCTTTTCCCTCAAGTCTACTTCCTCTGTCTACTTTGTAACTGGGTGTACTATACTTTACAAAAGTATCTTGTCACCAGGACCTAGACACTATGGGGCATCCTTAGGTGGTAAGGGGGTCCATTTCTGCTAGGCTTGAGGAAGAAGGACTTGAAGGAGGTATGTAATTGACACTCACATACTTTCAGTTGCTTCTCTTCTGGAAAGTCATGAAGTCTAAGAGGAAAGATCACAAGTTTACATGAGAGAACATATGGCTTCAGGTCATTGTCCTGCAACTACCTATGTGACTCAGGAACCAGCCTTGCAGTGCAAGCCAAACTATCTATGCACATCTTCACTAAATGGAATTGCAGATGTATGTATGACTTAAAATTTTTTCCAGTGTCTTCGGGGTCTATTTTGGAAGAGACTCTTCAATCTTTTATGAGCTCCCAAATAAGCAGCCCTCCATCAGATAAGCACCTTCTCCTTTTATTTAATGCACTGACTCACTGGATGGCATTGGCACTCATGGACATCTTACAGTACCCACTGTGATGGTCTTGTGTATTCATCAAGGAAGCAGGAAAGGAGCAGGACAGCAAAAGCATCTTCAAAGACCTTCATATTGACTAATTAACATGAATAATCACTCAAGAATTCTTCTTATACTTTGCCACCCTCATAACCCAGCCTCATGTGTGTGCCAGCCTTGCTATTCCCAACCCCAAGGCCATACAGATGTATAAGCCTGCACATCACAAAAAGAAAATCAGCAAGGAATGCAAGGAATATAAAAAAGCTGGCAATACCTTTATGAAATACATAAAGTAGGGAAGAAAAAACTAGAATGGGAAGAATGAAGTGTACACTCTAACCATATAAGAAAAAAAGTAAATGAGAATAAACAGACACACCAAGAATACTGATAGAGAGTGAAAATGACTAAAAAGTTATGTCAATGCATGCTTGGAAATCTATTTATGTATGTAGTTGCAAAGAAAATTAAACTGGTTGTATTGATGTTTAATACCAAGTTTGTTATATATTCATTATATATTAAATAATATATATACATACGTACATACACGTGTGTATGTATATACATATATAATACATACATACGCATATATATGTGTATATATACACACGTGTATGTGTATATATGTGTGTGTATATATATATATATATGTATATGTAAAGTAAAAGTACAACCAGACATTTGATTCTGCAAGTTGCCTCCATCTTGAAAACAATCCTGAACCACAGCCAGACACTCACTCAGGAAAGAGTTGGTCTGAGACAAACGCATACCAGAAACGGATTTGTTCTCTCATTCCCTGAGTCACAAACACTCCAGGGCTCTGCCGGAGAAAGGCACAGGGCCCTATGTTTGGGCAGATCTTGTGATGACTTGCTGCTGTTCAGAAGTTCCTTTTTTTTTTTTTTTTTTTTTTTTTGCCAGAATGGATGCTTTGCCAAATGGGGAGTTTAAAAAGACCATTCCCAAATTTATAGTCAGATGGTCCAAAATGGAAAACAGAAATGAAACCTACTGTGCCACTGATATTGGGGTAGTTGTTGGATCCTGCAAAAAAGGAGAGAAAACAATGTTGCGTAATGTTCCTGCGATAATAAGCTCTACTCAGAGAGGTATAGCAAATGTCTCACAAGAAATGTGAGGTGGATAAATAGAGCTGGGTGCAGAACACACACTCTTTTGTGAGAGACAGAATGACCTACACCATTGATTTAAAATGCTAAAGCCTCTCTACCATTTTTTTTCCTAGAGAATTCCCAGTTTCAGGAGCTGCTTCTGATGTTCCATGAGCTCTTTTCGCTACCCAAAGAGGTAAAAAATCTTATAACTGAAAAAACCAATTTTTTTTTTGTTTTATGAAAACAAAACTCAAGGGACATGTCCCCAAAAATATTATGTGAAAGATGCTGAAACAAAGAGATTCTCCCTGCTGCTAAGGGACCCACTATAGAAAAATATAATCAGATATTCATTACCTGATATTAACAATGACTGAAAAAGCACTCTGAGTGTCTGAAGCAAATGCTTTAAGAACAGAAGTTTAAATATATATTTTAATTGAATTTCTTTCCAATCAGAATGTCATTTACAGAGCACTATATCCATCATGAACTACAGGCTCCTGCAACTCATAAACCAGTATGATTTCTGCATGTCTTTAACCTTATCAATGTATCAGCACAGGGTTTTGCACATAGTAGGAACTCACAAAGCGATTAATTTTTATAGTATTATCCATTACTGAAGTGTCAGGCTAAATTCTAGTTGTCAAGAAGAATTTTCTAAGCAATAATCCACTGGAAATATCTTATTCATCAATTGCGATTAAATAGCAATATTGTATGTTTATTAAATAATTAATAATGGAACACAAGACTCTTAAAAAGACAAAAATATAAAATACACTTCCCTAGCTTGTTCCTCAAGGGGCTTACAGTTCAAGAGAGGAGGCAGGGTATATAAATTGAGTAAAATTCAATTAATATGTATTAAGCACATACTATGTGCAGAATATCTTGCTGGCAGCAGGAAAGAGAAAATGATCAATAAGATGTGACCCTTGCCTAGATGGGCCTTATGATCATGTGGAGGCAAGAAGGTAAAGATGCAACTAATCCATGGAAAGCTATAATAAAAAAATAGAACAAGGCAAGAGTACAGGAGAGGTACAAAGTACTGTATAACGTTTTAAAAAGGAAAGATTATTTCAAACTAGAGAGACCCAAGAAAGCTTCATAGAAGAGTAAACACAAGCTAGGTGTTAAAAAAAATTAAAGAAATCAAAATATAAAATGTGTGATCCAGACAAGGAGTCCAGAGGAGGAGCAGATACTCACCTTTGGTATACAAAGGCAAGATTGTATTCAAGGCTTGCATCCCTGACATCTCCAGCCTCTGATGTTGATCAGAGCAGACTATGCTTCATATTTGTCTGTCTGTCTCTCTCTCCTTCTCTCCCTTTTCCCTCCTTTCTTTCTTTGCCTCTCCCTCCTCCCCTCCCATTCTTCCACTTCTCCAATCCTGTTATCCCATTCTTCCTAAAATTAAAAAAAAAAAAACTATATATGCTGATTGCTCACCTAGAATTTATGTCATACATGGCCATCTGAGACATGTTATGATGATAGTTGACATGTTAGGATTTGCAAAGCACTTTGTATATCTCACTTGAGTTTCACAACACTGTGAGATTTGCACTACCATTCTCCACATTTTACAAATGAAGAAATTGGGGTTCAGAGAAAGTAAGTGACTTGTCCTGAAACACAAAGACTGCTGAAGTGGAATATGAACCCAGCTGTTCCTAACCATACATTCAGTACTCTAGCCATTCTACCTCACTATCTATTACATACACTCATAAGGCAAGAAACTGTGTTTCCCATGAATGGACATCTTGAGGCATTATGGAAACAAGAGGGCTCTGAGAAGTCCCCTTATAATTTGTAGTTAATATATTTCCCTTCTCTTGTTCATTGATTTCTCTGTCAATAGAGAAGTAGATTCACTTATGGATTTAGAAGCAGAAAAAAAGTTGAGATGATCCAATCCAATCTCCTGATTTTGTAGACAAGGAAACTGAAACTCAAATACCCACTGACTTGCCCAAGGTTACGTAGAGAGAAAGTTCAACCCAAATCTGAAGCCAAATCTTTAGACTGCAAATGCTCCCAGTTTCAATGTCAGAGTGTAAACCCATTGCTACTGTTACCCAGGACATTCGGTTAGGTTGCTGTTACAAACTGCTGTCCTGTGACCTTCCCAATGTGTGGGAAATGTGTGCAGTGTATTTCAATATACACATTGACATCCTCCTTTCTTCTATAAGGTGTTAGAGCATCACCTCTACACAGGATGTGGAATGGAGCCAGGGTATTTTAGAGTATTGTCTGCATATTCTCTTGTAGTAATAGCATATCCTCTTTCTAAGGGCTATGGAAAAGCCACCCAGGAAAAGGGAAATATTGTTCAGTACCCCTTTCAATGCTCCATCCCCTAGCCCTAGCATGCAAGAATATGAAATATGTGTGTAAACAATAGGTACATACACATGTGCATATATTTATATATATAATCTGTATATATGTATATATATAAAATATGTACATATTTTATATATACACATATATGTATAAACACATGAGGGCTACCGTGTATGTACATACACATACACATATACATATATATGTATTGTATTTATAGAGAAGGTAATAAGATTCATATCTATTTATAGCAATAGGAAAAAAGAGCTGAATGATCTCATTCTCAGCATACAGATCCACACTGAAGCATCAGTTCAGAAGGAAGAATGAAAGTCTTTGTTGATGCATGATGGGAACCCTATAATTTGGAGGGGGGAGAAAGAATCTAACTAAGGGTCATCCTTTTTACAAAACTATTCAGAGACCAGGTCCCTGCTCATTGTGTGGTCTTTGCCAAAGTATGATGATTACAAAGCTGTAACTAATTTTCACCTTAGTAAAAAAATAGCTTTTTTTTGGAGGGGAAGGAGGGCAGGCGAAAAGTGGTAAGGCAGATACAACTTGAAATGTGTTTTTATTTATACTCATACATATGAGTTGTAGGGACAAGAGAGACCCCTCAGGGAGGACTTCACTGCAGTGGCCAGGGAGGGGTTGGTTAGTCTGTAGAGCAGTAAATGGTTGAGGGTAAAAAGATGAGATAAGGGGGATATTGGTTAACATGGGGAAAAACACCCACAGACAAAAAGCACACTTTTCCCCCTTATTCGTCCCACCAGATGTTAGTACCCTGGAGCAAAGCCTTGTTTACTCCCTGCACGTCAGTCCATTACTAAATAGTATGCAAATTATGATGCTACAAATTGACAATTGAATATTTTCATATCCCAAAATGGTATTTTGCAGTGCATTTTTTTTTATTAATTTTTTTTCTCGGAGGTAAAATATTTTCTGTTTTAATTGGGCCATTCACTTCATACCTTTAGGTTTCAGTTTCTTCATCTGTAAAATGTGAGGATCAAACTATTAGATCATCCCAGCTCTAAATCCTATGAACCTAAATGCATTTTTTGTTATCTCGCCTCAGAATACAAGTATATTAGATACTAACAAGTCTATGCTCTCTAACATTCCAAGATGACTTTACCCTCTCAAAAATCTGCTGGACCCTGGAAAGGTGTTTGGATTATTGATGCTACTTTGACAATCTTGGGAAATAAAATGAAGACAGAATTTTACCTGCTCAACCATATTAGAATTCAGCTTTGGAAAAAAAAATGGTAAGTTCTCAAGGGACCATTGCTTAAGGGTGAACAACTATGGAATGAAATGGTAAGTGAAACTGCTCTAGAAATAGGAGCAGTTAAACCCATGTGACTTGGCCTGGTTGAACCTGAGAGGCACCTGAAGAAACCAGCAGAGTGGAAAGATGTTTCCAGAAGCCTCTCTGAATTACTTCAGCATCCTAGCCCTCTTCTTACCAAAGGAAGGGCTTCTCACACCCACGAAGAACTTAAAGAAACATAGTTCAGACATCACATTCCAAAGAAGCATTAGGAATAAAGTATAGGACGATATTAGACATATCACAGCTTATTGCTGGTATTTGAGAATGATATGGATCAAGTCACACTCATCTGGAATGTAACTATATAGAGTTCATCTACTCTGGCTTGCTAAATAAAAATAGTTATCTGTCCTTTCTCCTCAAAACCTATTATAAAAAAGAGGGGAAAAGCTAGCATTCATACAGCACTTCAAAGTTTGCAAGGCACTTTATGTATGTTGTCTTATTTAATCCTTACAACCCTGTGTAGTAGGTGCTATAAGCATCACCATGTTGCAGATGGGGAAACTGAGGCTGAGAGAAGTTATATGACTTAGTGTCAGACAGCAAGTAGGTGCTGAAGTATAATTTGAACTCAAGTCTTCCTGACTCCAAGTCCGGCAGCACTCTATACACTGGGTCCCGCTATTACATTTTCTTTGCCTAACTATTATTGTTTGCTTCCACTATTTGTGGAAAGTAGAGGAACAAATAATCTCTTAATTCTAGAAAATCCCCAAACATCTTGCCTAGTTTGGGTTCATCATATTTTAATCCTATTATGTTGTCCTAGGATTATGATATAGCATTTGAATGGATATAATTAATATGATATGAAATATTATAATGTAACATAAGAATGGAATGTGATGCAACATTATGATATGATTTAATAAGATATAATATTACATTGGGGAATGAATGTTACAAAGTGGAGAAAAGTCTTGCATTTGGCAGTAGAATACCAGGGTTTGAATTCTAGCCTTCTATCTACTATCTCTTTGATACTGGACTAGTCACTTTCCCTTTTTAGGTTTCTATCACTTCATTCATAAAATGAGAATTTTGGATTAAATTCCTCTAAAGTAATTTTCAGTTCTAAGTCTGTGATTGTGGGGGGGGCTTGTTTTGGTGGGAGATCAGATCTGGAAATGAGGGTTGGGCTTTGGTTTTACAGCTACTTAAACTTTCCCTTTGTAATTACATTTGTGGAAGATTAAATGACTAGCCTTTGCTCAGCATACAAAGGCTGTTGGTCACTGAAAGGGAAAGGCAGTGACTTGAAAAGTTGTTAAGAAATAGGGAGAAAGAAAATACCAGAGATCATGGATTAAGCTGACCCAACTCAATTGACCAAGCAAAACCCTGATTGAGTGTCTACTATGTGCTTAAACTGCACTACACTTCAAGGCTCTGTCACTTCTTTAGTGAGTGAACCCCCTCCCCCAAGGCAGGTGTCTACACCTTAGTAAATATTCTTCATGAACTTTTGTGGTAAGGGAAAAATAAAATCTTCATCTGGGGACCAGACTTTTGAAAATGAGTATCTTCATACTTAGCTACTAGTCTACAGATGACTGATACCATCCAAAATCTATGCACCTTGGTAGGAGCTGCTATTGTATTCCACTGGCATAACCTTTGAGAACTCAGGGTCACTATCATGACATGAAGGAGACATCAGAGAAGGACTTTAGGGCAGGAATTCTTAATATTTTTATGTTATGAACACCTTTGGCATTCTGAAAGGAAGGGACATCTAGCCAGTAAACAACATAGGAAGGGGAGAGGGGGACAGAGGGGGAGGATGAGCTGGGTTATCCAGTTAGCTGGGTCCCCACTCAGGCAGCTTGGTCTACTCACAGGTTGTGTTCATCCTTCATTTTTGAAGAAGACCTTGACATCAGAGAAATGAGGACATGACTGGCACTTGACTTTGTTTTCAGTGAGGGAGCTATATGAACTTAGCTAACTCATTTAATGTTTTGGGCCTCAGTTTTTTCCATTTATAAAATGGAGTTTATTAGGATGAATGACCATTAAGGTCCCTTCTAGCTTAAAATCTGTAATCCCATTCAGACCTGTAGATGTCCACCTTGGCCATCTTGCCATCTACCCTGCCATGTCTGTCTTACTTCTTCCCGACCATGCCAGTATCTTTGTCACTAGATCACCAAAACCCAAGTCCTGTTAGTATGAATCTTAAAACACTCCACTTTGACACTTCCACCCTGGGGCTGATCAATCTTCAGTGGTGACTGAGTGATTACAAACTTAATTAGCACACCTCTTGACCCTTTCTTGGAATGACAGATTTAAAAACATAAAAATAAAATACACAGGATTACATGGGAAACCAATTATAATAAAATAGTTATAAAACATATGTATATATAGATAGATAATCACACACACACACACACACACACACACACACACACACACAAGTTCATGGATGCCAGATTAAGAACTCTGACATCTAGTGGAATTTGATGTCTGAATACATCTCCACTAAGTGATGGAGAATTTATTATCCAGTACACTCTTTTTTAAAAAATTCAAAAATCATTGTAACATATAATATTTTGGTCACTTAAGTAGCCTAGTTAAGAAGAAGTTACCAAACATCATCGAGATACATTACTAATTTGCAAGTTCAAAAAGGAAAAACAAGATTCCATGTCTCAACAGAAGACTCCATTTCTTCTGGCTAGAAAGCATTTCAAGATCTATGGTTTGATAAGATCATTAACAGCATTCAGCTTACTAAAGGACATAACAAATCTTGTTCTGGAGAGTTTACTTTGATGATGGTAGAGATGGTGATTGGAGAAGAAGAAGGAGGGTGAAAAATAAAAGGAAGAAGAGAAAAATGAATGGAAGAAGACCATGAGGAGGAGGAATAAGGGAAAAGAGGAGGTAAAGGACAAAAAGAAGGAGATACAGCCATTCAAATCTGGCTCCAAGCTATTTTTTCAGGCTCATTTCACATTTTTTCCAAGGCATTCTAACTTCCAACTGAACTGATTTACTAGCTTTTCCTTGAACTTGCTATTTCATCTCCCTCTTCCTTTGCTCACACTGATTCGATGATGCTTAGAATATACCTGTGGGTAAAATTGTCAGTGCTGGAACAAGCCAGAACCAGAACTAAACTCAATACCAAGCTTAAACCCAAGCCAAAAATTTAGGAACCAGTGAGGGTTTACTGAGTTCCCTAGCAAGGGAGCCCCACCTGTAGGGGTGAAATCTGTCCGAAAGTTTATAGAGGTTTCAATTTAGGCAAGAGGTGAATCAGGTATGAGGTATCTCCTGATTAGACAAGGCCTGTTCTGGGGCTAGGAAAAGGAAAGATTGTCCTTCATGTTAGTTATCTCCTGTAACCCTGCCCTAATAACAGGGGACCACCCTTGCTGTGTCAGCAGTAAGAAAGCTCACAGACAGGGTAGAGGCTGCAGTACAAGCAGAAGTAAAGGTGAAATAAAGAAACTACAGACAAAATGGAGTTGCTTTATTTTTGTCTGCTACTCAGTCCTATCTCTTAAAATCCCTAGCTTTCTTCAAGGTTCAATTACGTGCCACCTTCTGGGGTAGGTTTTTATGACCTCACAGTTGTCAGTGCTCTCTCCCTTCTAAATTCAATACGCATATAATTGGGTTTATATGTTATATCTTTTCCTGTACCAACCTTTAGGAGTAGAATGTAATATCCTTGAAGGCAGGAGCTATTTAAAAAACAAACAAACAAACAACTTTCCATTTCCAGAGCCTCACTTTGTAGGATTTCATTAGATTAGACTATGGCTACAAGGGATATGCACAAGTGCATAGCACTTGTTTAAACTTATAAGGTATATATCCCTCACAACAATTCTATGAAGTGATGCAAGTGTTGTTTTTTTCTCCCCATTTTATAGATGGAAGAAATTATGGTCCAGAGTATCTAAGTGACTTGTTGTTTAGTTGTGTCTGACCTCATTTTGCCATTTTCTTGGCAAAATACCAGAGCGGTTTGCCATTTCCTTTTCCAGCTCATTTTACACATGAAGAAACTGAGGCAAACAGGGTTAAGTGACTTGTCCAAGGTCACTCATCTAATAAGTGTCTGAAGTCAGATTTGAACTCGAGAGAGAGGAGTCCTCCTCCTGTCACTCTGCACACTCTGGCGCCTCCTACTTGCTCTCTAAGTGACTTTATCTAAGGTTATCTATCAAGTATCAGAGCCAGGACTCAAAAACCTTCTCGTTTGAAACTCAATAGTTTCTTCGCAACACCATGTGTAATAGGAGACAGCTATTTCTGGAAATGAGCCAGAGAAACGAAACATCTAGAACCCCAAACAACCAGTCTAAATGAAAAGAGTCCTTTGTTTAAGTAGTGGCATACAGAAAACACTGGCGATGCCCCTACTGCTGCAGCTTCTCAGATTCCTTCCAATTCGGTGCACTTTTTTTTTCCTTTTAGAGCCCCAACCACCTGGGTCCTGAAATCTATTTACATAAGTACCTGTCATTATCAACTGCTGTGTTGGCTTTCTTGACTGATAATCATGGCTGCTCTCCATAGCACTGCAACAGTGAAGGGGGGCTTAAGAATTTCCATGATAAAACCTCCTCTTTGTGCTTTTGCTATCTTGCCTGGTTTTTATATTTGCAGCGGCCTGAAATCTATCCTATGGATTGTCAAAGCAGCCACTTTATTTTTTTAACCAAATGCCATTACAGACAGATGCAACTGCTTTTCATTTATAAACACTGTAATCTTCGCTAAGCTGAAGATATTTTTTGACATCATATAGCTCTGAAGCAATTTTTGAAATCTAGCTAATCAAATAATTTGTTATAGCCATCTTTTTTTCTGATATTTTTTTGTGGAGAGAGGGAGGAGGAGAAGTGGACAGATCAAGTGGATTCTTAGAGAGTATAACATATTATTTGGAGATTACAAATAGAACTTTTTGTCTACGTACTTTCCTGATCCCACCAACTGCTCTTGCCCTCCCACCCATAGTGTCTTGTATTCAATTATTTTGTATGTATTTGTATGTAAGCTTTACACATTTTTGGATTGCTTATTATCTCCCCAATTAGAATATAAACTCCTTGTGATCGGGAATTGCTTCAAGTCCTGGAGCAGGGGTTCTTAACCTGGGTTCCATGAACTTATTTTTAAGTACATTTTGATTGTTCTGTTTCAATACAATCTATTCCCTTTGTAATCGTATGCATTTTATTTTATGCATGTAAAAATTCCACTCTGAGAAGGGGTTCATAGGTTTCAACAGACTGCCAAAGGGATCCATGACATATCAAAGGTTAAGAAAGAACCCTTATTCCAGAAGGATCTGCTTTGACAAAAAAGTAACCATGCCGATGAGATCACAGATTGCTAAAGTACCTTATCTGTTTGGGTTTCCAAAATGTTCTAGTTGAATTGTGAAATGGGTGCACGAAAGGCCATCACGTTTCTGTTTCCTTAGATGAATGAACGAATGAAACAATCAATCAATGTTTAGTAAGTGACTATTATGTGGCATGCCCTGGGAATAACAGTTCTACTGCAAATATTAACAATAGCTAACATTTCTATGTCTCTTTAAGGTTTACAGAACGCTTTACATATGTTGCTTCACCCGAACCTCATGACAATCCTGTGAGACAGGAATCATTATTTATTCTCATTTTACAGATCAGAAAACTGAGACTGAGAATGGTTACAAGGGTGGAGAATCTGAAGCCTTGCAGCCACATGTGGTTCACTCCTCCCAGGTCACATAGCTCTTAAGTCTTTGAGTCCATTTGAATTCAGATCTGCCTGATTGCAGGTCTCTATATACTCTACCACCTAGCCCCTTTCATTCTGTATCAGGAAAGAAAGTCATATCATCCTTGAAATCACAACTCTATTGAATGCACTGCCTATGAGCTGCAAAAACTCCTCTGAGGCATTAATGTGTTGCTTAGTACAAGGATGCATTTGTCTAAGCACATTTGTTTATATAGACACTGAAGAGAGTTAATGAGTTAGGCCTTTGTTTCATTTAGGAAATTCAACAACCTCCAGTTTCTCCCTGAAAAAAATACATTAAAAAATACCAATATTGTTCTGGTGAGGTTATATGACTACAAATCATGACAGAACAGACTCTTCAAGAAATAAAACCTCCAGGATCCCCGAAAGGACAAGGAGGATAAAGAAGTGGCTGCAGCCAGTGCTCAAGGGTGACTTACCTGCAAGAAGTGGTGTGATATATCTAGGAGAAAGACTGCTGGAAAGGGAGTTAGGCTAGACTTGAAACAAGAATGAAGGACAGAAGACAAAGCATGGGAATTTGTGCTGGTGCTCATGTGAAGCTAAGAGACATAGGGGAAGGTTTCCAGCAAAGTGGATCCACTATGGTAGATTTCTAGGCAGACACAGACAAGAGGAGTATAAGAAGAAAAGGCATGAATGGGGTGGGGGGTGGGGTTACAATCTGCACCAATTTGGGGAATATACGCATCGATGAGATCCACTGAAAGACTTGACTACATACATGAACATACACACGAACATACACACAGGGATATATACATATGTGTTCATATTCATATGTGCATCTACTTTTTAACTAAAAGAAATAAAAATTTATTTAATTTTGAAAATTTCATAGCAACTTTTGGGAGAGTTATAGACACAAGTTGTCTAAAGTCAGAACAACAAAGAGAAATAACATAGATGAGTGTTATTATGTTATAGTATCTAATGGTAGCCACCTCAAGGGTGGCGGGGGAAGGAAGAAAAAAAGGGAAAAAAAGAAGCTTACATGATAACTTTATATTTTAAAGGAATAGCAAGTTGTATATAATAGATTTATAGTTTCATGTGCAATCCTCCTTTTTATTGTACCACATTATAGTAATGCTTGTTTTAACCCACAAATTAAAAATAAAATAAATTTTTAAAAAATTCAAAAGCAACTGATTTGAAATCAGAAGTCTGTTATTCTTGTTCAGTCATTTCAGTCATATCTACCAGAAGACTTATGTTCAAATCCTGCTTGTGGATCCTTGCTACCTAGGTGACCTTGGGCAAATCCTCTACTGCAACATGGCTAGCCTTTTGTTTCCTCATCCCTTAGAACTATAAATGAATAATATGACAATCTCTCTCCCAATGCACCTCCCCTACCTTTTCATTTGCTCCAATAGAATGAGCACTTCCCTGAAGTACCCCCATCAGAAGTGGAATGCTGAGTGAGAGGGCTCACGGCACGGCCAATAAGACGAATCAGCTCCCGAAGCATCTGATGTGCCAAGTTCGACATATTTTCTCTGACAAACTTACAAAGCAAAATGACAATGTATTTTAACTAGTCTTTATTTTGATTTTGCAAAAAAAAAATTCGTGGGCATATGTGTGCTTTATGTAGAAGAATGTCCTTTTATGAAACAGATAATGCTCTTAACTATTGAAACTGAATCCTATAAATCAAATCCTATTTTACATGCATGGAAATTCTCATTTTTTAAAGAAATGATATGGCAGATCTTTTGGAGAGAGAAGAATCTTGCTGTCAAGACAATATTCATTTTCTAAATTATCTGGGTGTTTTTTTTCTTCTCTCTCAGACGATTTTTTTTTGTCCAAACCAGGAACTTCATCAGTATTGGGAATCCCTGAGTTATTTACAGGCAAAAAATACAAATTAGGCATACTTAGTTTTTATCAGAAGAACTTGAACCTAGGTCTTTTTTTAAAATTAAAAAATTATTTCTATTCTACTTCAAGATAAAAGCAAATGGGAGAAGTTGTTGAGTCTATTAACTTTCTAACAAAAACAGACAGGAGACAAAAATGCAAAATCTTCAAACATGCCTTTGTTGAGTATCCCTTTGGGTTGTTTTTTTTTTCTACTTAAAGCAATTTTATTGATATGTTTTGTTTTTACATAACATCAATTTCCTCTTGATGCTCTCTCCCCACCCTGTATCCCTCTGCTTTTTTTTCCTATTTAAAGTAATTTTATTGATATATTTTGTTTCTGTACAATGTAAATTTCCACTTTGTAGGCCTTCTCCTTAGAGCCATCCTTGACATACAGGGTGTAGCAAAAGTCTTAATGAAACAGCATTAAAACTTAAAGCTACACTAAGACTTTTGAAATAGCCTATAATTTTATTAATTCATTCTAAATAGATTATAAAGTCTTCAATACATTGTGCATCATCAGACAAAACAAATTCCCACATTGGCCACATATGTACTTCTGCATTTTATGTTCATCCCTTCTTTGGCAGGAGGTGAGTGCTATGTTTTATTTTCATTCTTTTGATTTATCAGTAAGCTAATCAGTGTTGGGCTTAGATTTCCTCAAACAGCCTGATCCACAATTCCCTATTTGGCAACATATATCACATTTTTTTTCTTAAATTAAGGTACACAAGTACTTCCATTACTTGCTAATGTGCAGAAAACAAATTTTAATATCTTATCAGAAAATATGTTTTGACATATAATTCACATCTTCATTCACAGTTCAGCCCTTTGGTGATCTACAGATGAAAAGTACCATAAAAGTGAAAATTTGCTACACATTCTTAATGTGTCCCTTCTCCATAAACAATCATCTATTTCATTTCTTGGTAGAAGTTCTTTTTCAAATAATGCATTCATTCATTCATTCACTAACATGTTTATTAAGCACCTACTCATTGCACCACGGAGAAATTACAAAGGTAAGTAATATGGACCTCTAGGCTCAGTGAGGTAGCTAGGTGGCGCAGTGGATAGAGGGCTGGGCCTGGAGGCAGGAAGACTCCTGCTCCCAAGTCCAACTTCAGACATTTATCAGCTGTGTGACCCTGGGTAAGTCACTTAATCCTGTTTGCCACAGTTTTCTCATCTTTAAAATGAGCTGGAGAAGGAAATGGCAAACCACTCCAGTATCTTATTAAGAAGACCCCAGATGTGGTCATGAAGAGTCAGAGATGACTGAACAACAACTACTCAAGGAGCTTACAATTTTGTGTGAAGAATATGGCAACAGATAAATATAGCACAAAGTAGAAGAAAAGAATCAAAGAGTATACAGTGCTATGAGATCACATGAAAGCTAAATTACCTCCAGCATGGAAGAGGGTAATATCACGAAGGAACTGGCATTTTAAAAGACAACTGAAGGATGGAGGAAATTACAAATGGCAGAGATGAGAAAGGATAGCATGGGCAACGGTACGGAGGTAGGAAAATACGGGACATGTACAAGTAAGAGTAAATGATCTAATTTAGCTAAAGAGCAGCATGCATTTGGAATATTAGTGGAAGGTAAGGCTGAAAAGGAAGTGAGGAGTCATGGACTTTATTCAGGAGCCAATACAGACTATCAAAGGCTTGCACTATCAGATATACATTAGGACAAATGTCACATGGTAACCCAGAGTTAAAATACTGAATCTTCAAATGGCAGTGCTTGACAACATGCATACATAGATTGAGACATGTTTTAAAAATGGAAAATATATGCATATATTTCAATTTCCATACCATATGTTTATTATAGATAGACTTCCTCATTCTTTGTACGATCAAACTTTACAAAGGAGTGAGGAGCTTGAGATATATGGAGAAGAAGGTAGTCCTTTATACATCTCTAAAACATGTTTATTTCTCTGGTTGTCAGTTTCTTCATTCCTAAATTGAGAGAGTTGGACTAAAATATATCTACTTCTATAATCCTACAATTTTAAAGGTCACAAACAAGACAAAAGTCCACATAAAAATCCTGGTTATTTCTCAGTCCCTTCCCCTCCTCTGGGCTTTCCCTGCTCTTATGAGTGATGGAGGTTAAAGACATTCACTAAGCACCTCTTCTCTGCTCAGGGTTTGGGAGACATGAGTTACAGACACTTTGCTAAGGGACAAAAATGAAGACGTTTCATCTTGCTCCTCCTCCCCTCCCATCACCCACAAAAATTCAGCATCCCTTTCTTAAGTTAGAACAAAAGTATGTAGGTTTCTTTGCCTCAATCCCATGTATCCTCATTCTCCCTCTATCCATAGCAAACTCATCAGCCCAAGTCTCTTCTTCCTGGATCCAAATAAAAGAAATAGCATCAGATCTCAGATGGCCCACTTGACTGAAGTACCTACTAGATTTGATGTTTGTTATTTTTTTAAAGTATGCCTAACTTTTGATTTTCAAAAGCAGGAAATGAAGTTTTCAAATGGGCTAAAATAGCATCTCTGGGTTTTCTCCAGCTAACAAAAGCTAGACAGCTCGGAGTTAGGCTGTCACTTCATCCTTAATTCACCCTATTGTGTCCGTGTAATGTGCCTTATGGTATATGAGATTACCCACAGCTCCCAGATCCCCTGGGAGAGGACAATATGAAAGTATTTGCTAACCGCAAGTAGATGAGTCAGATGGAGTTAGAGCCTTAATTCTAAATTTTCTGGCTTTTGTGGGTTTAAGTCAAATCCTCTGTGTTCCTCTAGTAGTTTCTGTACTTAATTATATTTAAAGGTTTTGTAGGTAGAATTCCATTGGAACTCATAATGATCACGCTGTCAACTCCCTGGGTAGTAGTTTCAAGTGTCTCATTACTATTCACTTTGAGCACAAGATATTTCTTTACCCAAGTTAAAGGGATTTTGCTTTGTAAGCAGACATTTATAAATACAAAAAGACCATGGTGCATTTTTGTTCTCTGGAATAAAAATACCTGAATATTTTACAACCCATCATATAATTAAAATCACAATAAGTCCCTCTTAGAGCTCTTGGCTTTCGTTAGATTCTGCTAGTTGCTTTACAATAATTTCTATTTGTAACCTCTCACAGTGGCCCTTCTATTCAGATAGACCTACCTGGGGTGGTTATAATGCAGATATACTAAGTCTGTAGAGTCTACAGAAATCTTTTGAGACCCCTGGAGGCTGGATATTGACATTTGGATAGCAAAAATGGTCAATATGGATTGCAAATTCAGCAGGCACTCTGCTAGGGCCGGGACAGTGGTGGGGTGAGGAGCTCAGCGATGGTATTCTTAGTGTAGTCTCATCTCAAAAACGAGAGTGATGAGCTGATTCACATGTTTGGTACTTTGTCATCAGCAGAGTGCTCTCTTCACAATAACGCAGTTAAAAGCACAAGTATCTTATCTATGACGCATCCCCCTTTGACAGATAAGAAACTTGAGATTCAGAGTGGTAAAGCACTGTGCCTGGCAGTGACCTTGCCCACTAAAGGGCATCCCCCCAGAAGCTCTGGGGACATCACAGATTCCTGCTTTATGCCCACTGAGTCTGCATCCCTGAAACCACAGGTCTGCCTCTTCTATGAAATAGGGAGCTGGGGCTAGACACAGGGCTCTTAACTTGGGGTCCATGAATTTACTTTCTTAAATATTTTGATGATGTTATTTATGTATAATTAGAAAATTATCATTATGTTCAATAAGTTATACTTAATTATTATAATGTTAGGAAAATCAGTATTCTGTGAAGGAACCCATAGATTTCACCTGACTCCCAAAGGGGTCCATGACTCATTGGAAAGGTTAAGAATCCCTCAAGAGGATCAAAGTCCTTCTTGGCTCTGAATCTAATGATCCTATTATCTCTTCCAGCCCATCCACGCTCCTTTCTTCTACTCCTGTCCACTGGAAATTCAAATAGTGCATGAGAAGAGGGGAGGGATAATAACTAACCTGGCTCTATACAATAGTCTCTTTGGTTTTCTCTAGAGAGAGTCTTTTTAAAGACCTCAGTCTCTCTGCAAGGCTGCCTCCTTTCTTCCTATTGAAACTCAACTAGGGTGAGGGGATTTGGATGGCTTTCTGCCGGAATTGTGAAATAGGACACTTTTACATAGTCACCAGGAAGTCTATTCACTCAAGTAATCTATGGTGACTCCCAATCAAGAGGTAGGGATCTACCTGACCTGCACATTTATGATGAGACAGCAGTTTTGTATACGTGTGTGGGGTCACTTATGTGTGTGTGTAAACGATATATATTATGCATACATATATATATATATACATATATACATACATATATTCATTCCTTTAAAGTTCTTACTATGGGTCAGACACTGTGCTAAGTGCTGAGGATTCACACATATATATTACATATATATCATAAAAGCATGAGACCTTTTCAAAAAATGGAAATATATACATATATATTTCACTTGCTATACTATATGTTTGTTGTAGATAGATAGACTTCCTCATGCTATGTATGATCAAACTTTATAAAGGAGCGAGGAACTCGAGATCCTTGGGGATACACGTCTAAAACAGACTCATGCACACTGCTGAAGTAGATGTGCTACTGTGGGCAGAATCTTTGGAAAAGGGTATGGGTCAGAGAAGAGACCTGATCCTGTGATATAAGTGCCCCACCTAATTTTCTTTCCAAATGATATAACAAGTAATGAATTGTTATTACATTCTATCTCCTACATATAAGGGGGAAGGAGAGGGAAGGGGAGCAAGTGAGGGGAGAGAGGGACGGAGGAAGGGAGAGAGGGAGGGAGGGAGGGAGGGAGAGAGGGAGGGAGAGAGAGAGAGAGAAAGAGAGAGAGAGAGAGAGAGAGAGAGAGAGAGAGAGAGAGAGAGAGAGAGAGAGAGAGAAAGAAAGACAGGGAGAGAGACAGGGAGAGAGACATAGAGAGACAGAGAGAGAGAGAGAGAGAGAGAGAGAGAGAGAGAGAGAGAGAGAGAGAGAGAGAGAGAGAGAGAATGAATCCTTTCAACTCAACAAATGTTTCCTCTTTTTCCTCCCTCCTTCTTGTTTTTCCTTTTTGGCTCTTCCCTAAATGATAGGTGGAAGCCAATACCCCTCCTATATTTCCTAGAATGGGTATTTCCTACTACAGAGTGCCTATATAAATTACTGTCTAAAAGACTCATAGTATTGTTGCAAATAGCTATTTTCAGATCATATTAGATCTAGAAGAAACATTAGATATTATCTAATCCATGGATCCTTAGGCTGTGGTTCCACAGACCCCCAAGGAGTCAATGTATAGATTTCAGAGGTCCATGAAATCAGAAAGGGAAAAAATTACATCTTTATTTTTTTACTCACCTCTAACTGACATTTAACATTTCCTTCAATTATGAATTTAAATGAACAAACAAAAAAAATTATTGTGAAGTGCCCATAAGCTTCACCAGATTGACGTAGGGGGTCCATGATGTAAAAAAAAGGCTCCCTCTTCTAGTCTAATCCTCTTATTTTACTGAAAAGAAAAATGAGATCCATAGAGATGAAATGAATTGCAAGATATCATGCTGCTAAGTAGCAGAGCTGAGAAGAAAATCCAAAACCTAAAATGAAACTGAACTTGAAATCAGCTGAAACCATGCATGGTTCTCTCCCTTCTCCCCAACAGAAGTGGTTTTAAAATGGAGCAGGCCACAACAAGAGGGTCCATAAGCAGTGTTTCTCAGAGATGGCCCTGCTGAAACATCCATCTGACCTCAGGATTTCAGGGAACGTTTCATTCTTAGTTATCCTGCATTCTAGATCAGAGGTTCTGAATCTGTGGTCAGTGAACTTTAAAGAGAATACACACATACCCCCACACATACACACACACACATATGCATCTGTAGAAGTGTGTATAAATATATATACATATATATCATTATATGTCATCATGTTTGGTTTCCTTTGTGATTCTAAATACTTTATACATTTAAAATATTAAGGTACCTTTAGGGTTCACCACTCTTTCAAAGAGGTCTATGAAACACTCTAAAAAGGTTAAAACTCCTGTTCTAGTTTTTTCTAATTGTTTTATTGAATCCATAAATTCTGCTAGAGATCATTCAATCCAACATCTTCAATTTACAGATGAGGAAACTGAGACCCAAAAACATTAAAACAATTGCACAATGCCACAGAGATAGTGAATATTAGAGTCCGAATTTGAAGCTAGGTCTTTTGACTGCAAATTCCATAGTCTCCTTCCACTGTGCCGCACTGTCTTTATTAAAGAGACTAGTAAATATATTTGTACTCATCTTCTTGGAAATTGAACAAATCCAGCTAAAATCTAGCTGTTTTATACATTAATTTAAAAGGAATGTATAGGACTGCTCTACTATTGGAGGGGGAGGAGGGGTGAAACCTACCTATCATCCAAAAGGAAACCAACCAATTATATTGTTACTTATAGGAAAAAAAACTGTCATATCTATAGCTAATATATTATAGCAGTTCTAATCAGCTGCATTTTAAAATCTCTCAAAGAATCCCAAGATCCTATAACTTCATCTGGCTCCCCTAAGACTAGGTGATTTCAACCCATCCTCTGGTTTCATTGAAAGCCATTATCATACATTCAGTATTGTGGTTTCCATTTGCAAAAGTTACTCCTATGTAGTCATGTGCATAAATTAGCTAAATGGTATTTACCGAAAAGATATGCCTCTTAACTGGTATTACCAGAGGGGTGTTCTCCCAACCCTATCCTGCCCTCCAAACCTCAGATCTGTACTGTGGGTACAAGCTGATCCCTCACTTTGATCAGAAAGAGAATCATAAACCACTGAATATACATTATCCTTCTGGAAGAAAAAATAATTATGAAGTATGTTCAGTTTCTAGTAGCTCACATTTAGAGACATACAGTAGGATGTGATATATTTCCAGTGATGGACTTACATATAAAAAATGGTATAAAGATATCATCAAAAAATAAGAGTTTTTTTTAAAAAAGTGGGCTGGTCACAAAGTGAGAGCAAGGGACAAAATATAGACAGACTTATGGTTCACTAGTCCCCACAAAATGGAAAAAGACATCGAGGAAGGTCTCCAATACAATAGGAGAGACCATGGATAAGAGCCACACAGGCTAGAAAACTTGGACAGATCATTTACACGTATGGAGGGAGTTCCTGCATTGATGATTGATGATTGTATCAATCTGCTGAAGACATAAATTTCTTGTATAATCACACCTACTTCTAAATAACTGTCATCCCATTCGCGTTCATGCTATGTTACAGTAACCAGTGCTGACCTGTGAGTCACAACTACCTGAATTCTAGCTCCTGTTCCCTCATTTAGTAGCTGTGTGACTTTGGGCAAGTTGTTTTAATCTCTCAAACTTCAGACCTGATTTATAAAATGAATTTTGAGCTAAATAGGTAGTAGAATGGACAGAGAAATAGATCTGAAGTGAAGAAAATGTGAGTTCAAATTCAGCCTCAGACAGTTATTTCTCTCTGCCTCAGTTTCCACATATCTGTAACATGGAAATAACACTATGCATTCTCTCCCAGTGTTGTGAGGATGACATGAGATAACTTTGTAAACCTTAAAAACTATTTAAAAGCTAGCTTTATTATAAATTCCCTTAAAACTAAAAAAAAAAATTCTAAGATAGCACCATCTCTAATATTTGAGAATTTTATGATTCAGTGTCCATACATCACACCTCAATAACTGGAATCTGTCAGTAAAGGCAATTCTGGTAAAGAAGGCCAAGTGACACTGGTGATCCAAAATTTGTGCTGACTCTCCCTTAAGATTGAAAACAGTTTGTGCTTAACTCTGTGCTCAGCTCTGATCTCTGGCTGCCTTTAATAACGTGCCCTGAATGGGCTGTGTCAACAAAACTCCTCATACTTAAAGGAAGCTGGGCATCTTTCACTCTTGGCTTTATTGCACACCCTTTCGTAAATAGGGCAGGGGGAGCATTCGGAGGCTGAGCCAGAGTGAAGGGAAAAATATGCCCAGAGTTTGTAGAGGGAACAAGCTGCTTGAGGGGAAAAAATGCCTATTCCTCAAAATGCTGCTTGGTGAATTTGTAGGGGAGGGATTCTTCAGAAGGTAAGGAGGTGAAAATAAGATCAGTAGCAACAGATCACACTGATCTGGGGCTCTAGAGCTGGAAGGTACATGCAACAGAAGTATATGGCAACCTTGTGAGGCAGATGATGAAGAAATCCTTATTCCCATTTACAGATGATGATGATGATGATGATGATGATGATGAAGAATTAGGAGGACTTGGGTTCAAGTTCTGTTTCTGACTCATACTGGCTATACAGTACTGGACAGGTCACATAAATTGCAAAAACAGAGAAATGCATTGAAAGAATCTCACCAGGTGTTCCCTACATCAGGAAATCGTAGGTCTAGAAATCCTCCTCCTCTTCCTCAACAACATTATAACAATATGATTTCTGGAGGATGTTGGGGTTTGTAAAGTGCTTGGCAGAGATTGCATTATTATTCCCATTTGACAAAAAAGGAAATAGGCTCAGAGAAGTTAAAAAAAAAAACTAGCCTACCTTCCCTAATTGATAAATGGTCAAAGGATATGAACAGGCAGTTTTCAGAGGAAGAAATTAAAACTATCTGCAGTTGTGAAAAAATGCACTAAATCACTGTTGATTAAAGAGATGCAAATCAAAACAACTCTGAGGTACCACATCACACCTATCAGATTGGCTAACATGACAAAACAGGAAGATGATAAATGTTGGAGAAGATGTGGGAGAGTTGGAACACTCATTCATTGTTGGTGGAGCTGTGAGTTGATCCAACCATTCTGGAGAGCACTTTGGAATTATGCCCAAAGGGCTACAAAAATGTGCATACCCTTTGACCCAGCAATATGGCTTCTAGGACTATATCCCAAAGAGATCACAAAAATGGGAAAGGGTCCCACATGTACAAAAATATTTATAGCAGCTCTTTTTGAGGTGGCCAAAAAGTGGAAATCAGAGGATGCCCATCAATTGGGGAATGGCTGAATAAGTTGTGGTATATGAATGTAACGGCAAAGAAATGATGAAAAGGAAGATGTCAGAGAGGTCTGGAAGGACTTATATGAACTGATGCTGAGTGAAATGAGCAGAACCAGGAGAATATCATACACAGCAACAACCATAGTGTGCAAGGAATTTTTCTGGTAGACTTAGTCCTTCATAGCAATGCAAGGACTTAAAAAATTCCCAGTGGATTTTTGTGGCAAATCTCCTTCCACATCCAGAGAAAGAACTATGGAATTAGATCTCAGAATGAAGCAGACCATTTTCTTTTGTGTTATGTATTGTTTTGTTTGGTTTTATGGTTTCTCCCATTCATTTTAATTCTATTCAACTTAACTATGGTGAAATTGTATTTAATAGGAATGTATGTGTAGAAGCTATCTCAGGGATGCAGTGGGGAGAGACAGGGGAAGGAGGGGGAGGAATGGGGAAAAAATCTAAGATATATGGAAGTGATTGTAGAACACTGAAAACAAATAAACTAATTATTAAAAAAAAAAAAAGCTAACCTACAGTCATAGAACTGGTAAGTATAAGAGTCATCATTCAAAGGCAAGTATCCCAACTTAGGAGACAACATCTGAGTGACTTGGTGCAATTTAGACAGACATTAACATTGACTATATTTCCTTCTATTACTTGTTATAAGTTCAAATTCACATTGAATCTAGACCATATTAAGAGAAAGCCTTTATAAGCGTCTAGACAAAATGAATAAGGAGGTCATCTTCACCAAAAAATGCCTGCCTCTGGCAACATCAACTTTATGTGCAGTTATCTTTTTCCAGGGACTAATATTTGCTGTTCATAAATATTCTCTGTTGGTTGATTATGTATTCTCTCCCACCCTTTGCAGCCTCATTCTCTGCCTTCTTCATATTCCTCCAGGATATAAAAAATGGTTGTGTCATGGCAAACTCAGAAAATCATGGTACTGAATATCAATTTCTCAGAAACAAGGTAGGAAAATGTTGCTGGCATAACTCTGGAAACTTCCATAGGCTACAAATTGGCAAGAGGCAAAGGGAAGTGGCATGCAAATTTATCATTAAAAGGAGGTTCTCAATTCCATTTCCAAGAGGCAGAGCAAATCCCCTTCATTATTTCTTCAAAAATAAGTCAATAGAACACAATGAAAAAGATTGCTTTTTGTGGTTTCGCTTTTGACAGGTGGAATCCCAAAACTGCTCCTAATTTATGCGCCAAAAAGATCTATACCTTTCAACTTTAAACATAACTGTGGGGCATATGGAAATAGCTATCAAACACCTAGGAGAGCTGACAATCAGATAGAAATATCAAGAAGCAGGTCTTTCTATTTTGAATCCAGAGCTGTGTGGCATTCGCTGTAGGACACTGCACTTTCAAAATGTGGAGGAGGGCATGAAAATGAAGGTGCTCAATGTTTTAAGCCAAGACAAAAAAAAAAGTTAGATACCACAAAATAAAGTTGAATTATAATGATCCCCCTTAAAAGGGGTGGTCCATATAATTCTCAGACTAGAACCAGTGATACTTCTTAACCTGTAATACAGATAAATTAACAGTGCAAGGAGAAACTCATGGAATCCCAGATTTAGACCTTAAAGGTCATCCCACTATTGTCCAATCACCTCTCTTTATAGATAAGGAAACAAAGACCCAAGGCAATCAAGTGATTTACCTAAATGGCAATGACAAGATTTGATCTGCTTTGACTCCACATTCTACGCTCCATTGTGTTATGTTGCTATCCTCTATTTTCTCTAATCTTATATATTCCAAAATGACCCTTTTATGAATAGCAGTGAGAATGTTTTTAAAAGTTCTATACCCTTGTCTTCTCTAAGAGTAAGCCAGTGGAGCACAAACTCTGGCATGTTCCCCTAAGCTGGAGAAGTTTAGAATATCAACCAGACAAGAGCTGTCTCTACATGGACCCAAGATCATCACACAGAAGTGCACAGTTTATCAATGGAAGACTAGCCAAGGAAAATATACGTGTGTATACATACACCACATATACATATACACACATACATACACACATGCATATATACACATGTGTGTATGTGTTTCTAGGTATGTGTGTATGTACATATACACACATACATGCATGTATGCACATATTTCTTACAGGAACAATCGTTGAAACCATCTAATCCAGGATGAAAAGCTTAGCAATATATTGCAATGAAGGGAATAACCAAATCAATGAACACTGAACACTGAAATGTCTAGATATTGTGTTAATGTTCTTTTTGGTGGTTTCTAAGGTTTTCCTTTTAAGAATTTCTGAAGTAGTGAAGAGGAAGGAAGGAGAAGAGCTTAGGCAAGTAATGCACACTATAACATAAAACAAACCATGAAGTTGGTAGCAAAGAGAGAGACTAAGAATTATGAAATTTCTTACTGACTTTGCCACTAAGAGGCTCCATGACTTTGGAAATATCAGTTTCCTTCTCTAAGCCTCAACTTCCTCACTTGTAAAATAAGGAGATGTGATTAAATGGTTACCAAATTCTTTTCCAGCTCTAGAACAGCTTTGTTCTACGTGTTCCCATAAAGGAACACTGTCTTTCTAGGCAGACATTCTTTTAGCATGACCTGAGTAATCATGGAGCACAGAATCCTGGAATCCTTGAGTCCTACAATCCTGAAGAGTCTGTAGAGATCATCTAACCCATGCTTCTCTTTTATAGATGAGGAAACCCAGGCTTGTCCAGGCGTCACGTTTCTGTGTAGCTCACTGCAAATTTAATGATGATGTTGATCACGATAATGATGATGATGAAGATAACATTTATATGGCATTTTAAGGTATGTGGAGTGCTTTACATGCTTACTTACATCCCTTGATTGACTGCGGGTTCCTTTTTGCTGACAGATCAGAAATTTTGGAGGAGAATTAAAGGGCAAGGGGACAAGACTGTGTTTATTAGCTGTTTGAAGAAGTACCCCTACTTATTGGCTAACAGATCCTTCAACATGAAAGGGGTGTGATAAGGAGGAAAAAGTCTCAATAGGATAAGTCTCAGATGGCAGGTCGTAGCTCATAGCAATTGGCCAAGTGTTATTTTTCTTTCTTTGGGGGATTTTTGTGGGTTGTTGTTTTTTTTAACCCTTGTCATTTTAATGAATGAAATGAAAGTGTTGGAGCCATAATTCTTAATCTTGTGTGTCATGGACCCCCTTGGATGTCTGGTAAAATCTTTGGACCTTTCCTCCAAATAACTTTTGA
Organism: Notamacropus eugenii; assembly: GCF_028372415.1. Classification (NCBI taxonomy): domain Eukaryota; kingdom Metazoa; phylum Chordata; class Mammalia; order Diprotodontia; family Macropodidae; genus Notamacropus; species Notamacropus eugenii. The sequence goes on from NC_092877.1 coordinate 69,450,822, forward strand.
AAATAATTGAAGGAAATTTAAATTTCAGTTAGTGTTTAATGAAAATAGATCTTTCCCCCAGGTCAGATTCATAGACCTCCTAAAATATGTGTATGAACTCATGGACTCAGGTTAAGAGTTCCCATTTTGTAGGCAAAGTGGCATTTAAATTGGATTCTCAGTTCTTCTTCTAGTCAGCTGATTTCATGTGTTTCACAGGTTCTTGCTACATTCTTTGCATGATTCTGCCTTCTTCCTTCCTCCCATGCCCACATATCTCCCATGAATCTGGTTGTTTGGTTGTTCGTGAGTTATTCCTAGACAGCATTCATCCCTCGGTTATGACTAGGATTATAACTCTTTGTCAATTCTTGTCTCTGGGGGAGGGTAGATATTCCTTCATCTGGACCTAATTTATCCACCAAACTGATCCTGGCACCTGGAGACATAGGTCCTCTGACCTTTCAGGTTCAGCCACTGAGTCACCAAGGATCACAGCAGGGCATTGAATTTACTTTATTTAGAACCTCAAACTATAATCATTTGTTATGGAGAACTAAAAATATTTGCAATTTATAGTCTTAGTTTGCTGATTTCTACAATGAAAAAAAATCTGTAATTTCCCTGATACAGAAAACGCTTAAACCTAATATTACAGATGAGAGCTATCTTTATTTTAAATCCTAAGGAATTGCTTGAGTTACATTGAGGGCACGTGACTTGTCCAGATTTTATAAGCTGGATTTGTATCCATTTCTTTCTCACTCCAAACTTGCTACTCTCTCCACCAAACCACTTGGTATCTAGGAACATATATTATCAGCATAGTTTGCTCTGTACTCTATTCAGACCTTGGGAATACTGAAGAACTAAAAATAATAACAGCAGCTCATATTTATACAACAGTTTATAAAGCACTTTTCTCACATCAACCCTGTGAAGATGGCAGTGTAAATATTGTCCCTGTTTTACAGAGGAAAAAACTGTGAGTCAGAGAAACTAAATGACTTACCCAAGGTCACACAGCTTACTAGTAGTGGAACCAAGGATCAAATTCTAGTCCTCTAATTCCAAATCCTTTATCCATGCTATTAGGGTATACTGTCACTCCCACAAAGAAAAAATAGTATCTTTCTCCCTTCCTTTATAGCCACCCCTTCTAGGTAAACAATTTGTATGAATATGATTTAAATGACTTTATGATGACAATCTAACTTCCAAGCTACATAAGAAGGTGATTCAAATTTATCAATCAATTACATTTATTAAGCTCTTACCATGGGCCAAGCATTTGAAGAATTATTCTCTACTAGATAAATGATCAAAGGATACTAACAGGCAGTTTTCACAAGCAGGAATTCAGGCTTCTGAGAAGCCACATGAAAAAAAATTCTCTAAGCACTAATAATTGTGAATGAAAGTAAATCTGAGGCACTGTCACATATCTATTAGATTGGCAAAGTTGACCAAAAAAAAAAAAAAAAGGAAAATGATAAATGTTGGAGAAGCTATAGTAAAATAGGAATATGCATTCATTGGTGGAACTTCAAATTGGTTCAGCCATTATGAAAAGTAATTTCTAATGAGGCTCAAAACATTGCTAAATGTTCACCCAGAGATCAAAGAAAGAAAGGTCTTGTGTGTACAAAAATATTTTAACAGCCCCTCTTACAGTGGCAAATAACTAGAACTTAAGAGGGAACTCATCAATTGTCAAATGGTTGAATTAAATATGGTATATGAATGTAAGGGAATATTATTATGCTATAAACAATCATTGAAGAAACTATTTCAGAAAAAAACAACTTGGAAAGACTAGTACAAATTGATGTAAAATGAAGTGAGCAGAACCAGAGAACAATTTATGTAATAGCAAAATTTCAAAGACAAACAAACAACTCCGAAAGATCTAAGTATTCTGATAAACATAACTATCAACAATTGCAGAGGAACCATGGGAGAGGTGATGGACTCAAGATGCAAAAAGAAACAGATTTTTTGGACATGGCCATAGTGGAATTTATTTTCCTTGATTGTGCTGTATTTATTATAAGGGTTTTGGTTTTGGTTTTTTCTTTCTCCATAGGAGTAGGAAGATGTGAGAGGGAGAGAACAGATTTTGGTTAATGGAAAAAAAAGTTAAAAAAAAACCTATTTAAACGACTGAACTAAGAAAGGGCACAATAGGACCAACTCCTGTGTTTCAGGGACTAGAATTCCTTTAGTTTTAAAAGGGTTTATCTCTATAGTATCCACACTTAACATTGCAGTGGGTAATGCAGGGAGTTCCAGAGAAAGGAGATTGTCCTGCTGTTTGGGGGAGTTTCCAGCGTAATGGAAGAACAGGCACATCTATGTAAGCAGAGAGCAGAGAGTTATGCAGAAGTGTAGGCAAGTAACTGCAGCTGCACTGGGAAACATGCAAGTGAATCAATATGGCATTAGTGACTGGAATGCTTGTTTCAAACCACTTACTCTCTGAGAAATCAGCGTATGGGAGTTCTGAACGACAACTGGAGGAAATAGTATATGGATTGATTCAGAAAACAGCAGAGAATAATGTGGAGGAAACAGGAAACATCTCATTTAATCATAGATTTCTTCCTCCTCTTTTCCTTACAGTCCTTCATTTTTTTCTTCTTCTCAGCCATGATTCCACAGTTTGAAGGAGGAAGAATGTGACTCCTTGCTTTCATATTGATTTCCCTTTTACCAACTCTCCCCCCCAAGCAAGTTGTTATCCTCAAAGTTAGAGTTACTCCTGAGGCTTGGTGATAAAAGCAAATTACTGTTACTCAAGAGCTCCTGAACGGGACCCAGAAGACCCGGATTCTATCCCTGCTCTGATATTTCCTTTTATGCAGAGAGGAAACTAAGAATTTCAGAACTTGGGGCAGATTCAGTTGAGGATGGAGGAGAAGAGACAGAGCCCTTGGTTGGACTGGGACTGGCTAAGCCGGAAGAATCGGTATGACTGGGAGTGATCCACAGGGAAAGACTGGGTGATGACATGAAGGAGATGGACAATTTTCTTCCTTTGAGAGGCTGAGGACTATATTCATATTTATATAATTTATATTTTCTGGCCATGCAGTCCTCTTCACTTTGAGATCTTCCAAGACAGTGATATCAAAGTCAAATAGAAAAAAATCCCTGGGCCACACATTGACTTAGAAAACCTTAAATGAACATTATCTATGTTGTATATCGTATTTTTCACTTGTTTCATAAAACATTTCCTAATTATAATTTAATCTGGTTGCCATTGTGCTTAGAAGTTTTGCTAGCTCCTTGAAGTCCTTAACCTGGCTTTGTTCTAGTATGACTTATGGTTGGTCAACACAGCTATATAGACTTCAAATTTACTCATCTGTCAAATAAGGGCATCCCCATCCCCCCCTTTTATCCTCATTGGGTCAACTTCTCACTTTTTTAAAAAAACAAAACTTTGTCAGTAAAATCTCTTTTAAGTATTTTTAAATGACAATGTTACTCAACTACTTATCAATGATACCTACTAATGAAACAAAAAATGGGGCAGAGAGGGTAGGAGATGGCTGGATGAACTATAAACTACCAGTGAGAAAATACCTTTCACCAATGCAGATTTGCAACTGTTCTGAAACATATAGTCCAAGGCACTGAGAAACATTTGTCCTGGGGGACCACCATAGTGAAGATATGTCAGTAGGAGAATTTGAATCCAGGCCTCCCTGATTCCAGTGTTGGCTTATTTTTCACACACCATGTTGCTTTCCACCAAAGAAGAAAGGATGATTTTAAAACCATAATTTCAGATAACATTTATTCCTAATTTAACACCATGACAAATAGCTTACTAAATGAAAAGGATATAAATCTCTTCTTCCTCAACATTGTCTACTAACTTTTCTGGCCTCTTTTAAGTCCCAGCTAAAATCAATCTTTTACATGAAAAAATTCCCAATCACTCTTAATTCTAGTCCCTTTTAGTCCCTTCCCTATCTTTTATCCCATTATCCTAATTATATCCTGTATAATTAATAACAATAACAAATCCCTACCAATAAAGATTAAAATCTGCCCAGGGTTTTTGGGTTGGCTTATTTCTGTTGAGGTGGTTTCTTGTTAGTTTTTCCAGTAGCTGGCGGCCTCATTCATGGTGAGGATCCTTTCTAGACTGAGGGAGGCTAGAATTGTGATCAGGTACTTGATGCCTCCCTGACTTAGTAAGACCTGCCAGAGTTCATGGTTCCCTGGTAGAGACTTCAAGAAGAGTGGGGCAGTTCTGATGAGATGAAACAGCAAAGGAGGTCCTTCAATGCAGGTCAGTATCAGTATCAGTAATTATTATCTAACTGGGAACATTTGGATGAAAAAGTTCACCTTGAAGAAATTGGAAAATAATTATCACTTTCCCCCATGTGTAAGTAGGTACCATATGTGTGTGTTTGTGTGTGTCTGTGTGTGTGAAGAGTGGGGTAGTTTTCTCACTTGACCATATATCTACTTAAATTTATAAGATTTCACCTTCAAATTAGGTTTTATCTGTTGTATTTGCAATTCTGCTGGAACCATAGCAATATTTTTTTTAAAAAAAATTATTTATTAACATAACAGATATTGCAGATCAGAATCATTGAAAGCAAATCTGATTTGGAGAGAGCTATCAATATATTTACGTTTCATCTGTATTTGGGATTATGTACTCACCTAGAATCACAGCAGTATTTTTTTTAAGTTCTGCAAAATACATTTTCATATTAGAAAGGTTGCAAAAGAAAACACACACAACCAAGAAAAATAAAGTTTAAAAGTTTTCTTCAATCTGCACTGAGGCTTCATCAGTTCTCTCTCTGGAGGTAAACAGCATTTTTTGTCATGGGTCCTTTGGAATTTTCTTGCATCATTGCCTTGCTCAGAGTGGCTAAGTCTTTCAAAGCTGATCATCTTTACAATATTATTCTTACTCTATATAACATTCTCCTGGTTCTGCTTACTTCATTGACATCAGTTCATATATATCTTCCTACTTTTTCTGAAACCATCTCACTCATCATTTCTTATAGCACAATAGTGTTTGATCACAATTATATGCTACAACTTGTTTAGCTATTTCCCAATTAATGGGCATCCCCCCAATTTCCAATTCTTCACCACCATAAAAAGAATTGCTATAGGTATTTATGTACAACTCATCTTTCCCCCTTTTCTTTGATCTCTTTGGAATATGGAGTTGGTAGTTGTATTATGTGGTTCCAAAGTTATACAGTTTTATGACCTTTCTAAACTGTTCCCCAGCATGGCTAGACCAGTTTACAACTCTACCAACAATGCATTAGTGTCTCAATTTTTCCACTTCCCCTCAGGCATTTGTCATTTTCCTCTTCTGTGATGTGAGCCAATATAATAGGTCTGAAACAGTACGTTGAAATGTTTTAATTTGCATTTCTCCAATCAACAGTGATTTTGAAACTTTTTCATGAGACTACAGATAGCTTTGTTGTTTTTTTCCTTCTGAAAAATTCATGGCAGCGTTTCTAAGGCATAGCAAAGTGGAATTAGTTGATGTTGTAACTAGAATCAGAAAACGTAGGTTCAAAACCTGTCCTTGACACTTTCTACCTATATGACCCTGGGCTGGGTCTCAATTTTCTCAATTTCCTCATCTGCAAACTGGAGATAAAAATAGCACTTGCTTTCTAGATCTGTTGTAAGAATCAGATAAGATAACATGGAAAATGTTTTACAAACCTTAGAGTATTATATAAATGCCAATTTATTACATGTATTACTTTCCACATATATGACCTTGGGTCTCAGATTTCTCATCTATAAAATAACAGAGTTGGACTAAGAAACCTTAAATGTCCATTCTAACTCTCTAATAGCTGTTGGGAACAATTTACCCACATGGTTCTTCACTGCAGTTTAGTGATAAGATTTTGGAGGAAGTGGGTTATTCAAGTAAATATGATAGGTTGGTTTGCTTAAGTGAAGAATTCAAGGCTGGGGCAGAATTAAGAAATGAGATTCTTAGGAGAGGGAGTCTAAGAGAGATGACTCAAAGTCAATGATCACTTAGACTCAAACAGATTCAAGAGGCAATTGAGAACTACTGCTTAGTTCTGTAAAGGGACATAACATGATCAAAATAAGTCCCTTGAGAAAGATGATTCTCATTGCCCTGTACAGAATGGATTAGAGTGGGATAGGGCTGGCAGCGGGGAGGCTGGAGAGGCTATTACCATAGATTACTAGCACCTCGATTTCAGCAGTGGCTCAGAGCTGACAAATGTGCCAGGCAGAGTGTTAACTGGGGGTTGTCATTCCTTGCACTGTTCTGGAGCTACAAGCCATCTGTGGGTGTGGCTGAAATGACCTTTGTGGAAGTTGGCCAGATGCTGCATGAAAGGGGAATCATTTTGTAGTGATTCTCTGTGGAGCCAAGTATGAGTTGAAAGATTGCCTGACAAGTCAGTTTCACCTCTTTGCCATCAAATCTCTGGCCATGCCTGAGATTTCTGATAGGCTCCTGTGTTCCACAGCTGTAATTCATCATGTGGAATCATAGGAGTTTAGAGCTGGAAAGGGCCCCAGAGGTCCGTTAGCCCAATATCCGCCACAATGTTGCTAGCATCCTATCCCTCCTATTTCCATTGCTACTGCTCAAGCACAATCTTGCATTCCTGTCCCCACCCCAATATTGCAATAGCCTCCTAACAGGGCTTTTCATCTCTACTCCCCTACTCTAATGCATGCTTCAAGGTATTGCCAGATAAATCATCTTTACTCAATTGGTAATCTTATTGTGATACATAAATGGGAGTCGGCAGTATTAAAACACCTGCCCATTTGATTTTCTGAAATCATGTCACATGAGGATTCATTGATGGAGTTGGAGTTTAGCCTGGACAACAAAAGACTTAAGTGAGCCTTGTTGGCTACATTTGAAAATTTGGAGGGTTGTTCTGTGGAAGAGGTATGAGAATTGCTTTCAAATCTGAAACTAGCACAAATATATAGGAATGACGGGGAGACAGATATCAGCTCAATACTGTTGTGAATAATAATTAGTTTTATAAAAATGGAGTGGTATGCTATATATAGCAGTGAACCTCCTGATACTAGAGGTATACAAACTGACTTTGAATGATCACCTGGAGGGATTCATCCATTGGTTAGGAAGTCAGAACAGATGACTTTTGGGGAAGGTAATACTGGTAGAGGAAACACCTTCTACCTATGTAAATTGATAACTTTGCTGAAACTTAAAATTCCAGAAAGTTGCCAAGAGCAATAAGAATTTGTTTCCTGTCCAGTTCACACAGCCAGTTTGTTTCGTAGAAGGGAATTCAAACCAAAATCTCCTTGATGTGGAGACTAGCTCTCTATCCACTACGATAGGCTGCCTGTTTCAATTGTCATAAAGCATATGTGCTATAAACATCATTATGACTATTAGTGGTAGCATCACAAACAAAGGTTGGATATTTCACAATTTGTGCAGCATTAACCATAGGATATAATATCATTACAACAGTTAAAAGGTAGTTTTAGTTGAGTACAATTAATAGCCAATGCAGGGTCCAAATAGACCTAAAATTTCTCTCTCAGTATTTCAGATATAAAATTATCTGGTGAGAGTATATAAAGCCTCACAGCTCTCATTTCTTTCCTGTTCTATACATTTCCTTTCTTCTTGCTTTCTGACTGTTCTAGCCTTGCCTGGCATAAATTTCCCTGAGGAATAACAGCTATTGGTGAATCACGAAAGATTATTGGCTGCTTACAGCTAATGAGCTATTTCATTTGCTACACTGCAGAAAATCCACCAAATATTTCCTTCTGAATCTCACAGCCAAGTGGGCTGCAGTAAAATCTTACTCTTCTCCACCCTGATATCTTCCTTAAAAACTGTATTTGGATAAATGAATTGGAAACAACTAAAGTGACTAAAAATGAGCCAATAAGATTATCTTACGCTATGCATCTCCTAAAATCCAGTCCTTGTTTACCCAAGTATTTTTAAATATTCATTTGCCTGTCAATCACAGCTCATAAGAAATTATAAAGAATTCCAGATGCAACAAAAATAAAATTGCTTTGGGGAATATATTTTTTTGAAGATTTTTCAGCAAGAATTTAAACATTTGGAGTTCACCTTAAGACTTTCTTCAAAGCTTACTACTCTGTGACCCTTTCTTTTTTTCTTGCATCTCAAGACCCATTAGGGGCATCTGAGTCTTAAAGGAACCTACAATGTATAAGAGACATTTAATGCTTAGACACTAAAGCTTATTTAATGATATTACCAAAAAAATTTCAATATCTATAAAATAACCGTCCACCATTTTGAAAGGTTCTGTTTCAACCAATTAATCTGGAAGGCTCAAAAACCTTTGGTTCAGATGAAGTACAATCAATAACTTCCAAATATCTTGGACCTTAAAGGTGAAGGAAGCAAACTCTAGACAGTACACCCCAAGAAAGTTAGGTATTTATATAATTGATATAATTGTATGCCACAGATGGAAGACCATTATGTAAACACTTTGGCCAGATCAGTGAGAATTCTTGCACAAAGGAAACCATTCTAGAAAACAAAGAAATTCACTTAAGGTAGATGTAATTAATGGTCACTAGTAACGAACACTTCTAGAAGTACTAGAAGCCTACATTTAGTAATTTTGGAAATGGCTCCATTGTGATTATTTTTTAAAAAGAAAATTAGATTGAGAGTGAGAGTGATAGAGAAACAGGGTGGGAGACAGACAGATATAAGAGACAGCGATAGAGACAAGGACACAGAGAGCAATACAGAGATAGAGAGACAGAAAGAGAGGGGGGAAGAAGGAAGAGGAGAAGAAATAGCAAGGGAGGGAAAGAGGAGAGAGAGGGAGGGGGGGAAGAATGAGAACATATTATGGGATTTCCATCTTTCAATCTTACTTAAAGCTGTTTAACTGTTGCTAGTACAACTGGTAGAAAGGAGAGTGAACAAAGTTATTAAGCTACGTTTATAGCATAAACCATGAAATCAGTGTATCAGTGTTTGTAAGTCTTGCCAGCATAGGTAACAGTGACAATGTTTCTTCTTTTTAAAAAAAAAAAATACTCATTTTCCTCTGCAAAAGGGTGTACATAAATTCTATTAAACTTTTTGAGGATAGCTTGCTTTCATGCTATCTGAGCTTTCACAAAAACCTTTAAGATCAACCTTCTGGAAAGTGAACTTGGTGGTGACTACATATCAGGAGAGTGGTTCCATATCCCTCATATGGGATTTACCAACATTCTTTGAATGAAAGACTTTAATCAAGGTCAGGGTAAGAGTACACAGTTGACACAAGCTCTGTCCCTAAACTGTCCCACTGCTCAGGGAAATGGTCTTAAACCTTTGCTGGCCTGTCAAAAAAAGTCTACATGGGAATAGCTGATAAACTGGTATTGATTTTCACATATCACCCTTGTCAAAAGGATTTATTGATGTGTCAATGCGTGTTGTAGAGAGGATCATAGCAGGATAGCTTTGAAGGATTTATAGGGAATCTACAGGCTTTAATACACTTGGTGGTAAATAACTAACAAGCGCTGCACATATTGATTCTTGTCATGTGGTCAATGGAATCTTTAGCCCACTAATTGTCAGTATTGACAAACAGTTCATGATCTAAATGAGCAGCTGGACATCTGTTCCAAATGGAAACATTCCAAATAGAGTATTCCTTTCTGTTTTCTCCCCTCATGTCCGCAGCAAGCTCTTGCAGGTAATCTGGATTTAGGCAAAGGGAAATGTGTGTTAATTAATTTTTCCTCCCTGTCAAATGCCTGTGGAAAGGGAGAGAAAAGCCAAGTCACAATGCACAGAGGACAAGGATAGGGATGGAGGATATGGCCTTGAATATCCAGCTCAGCTCATCTCTTCCCTGAAGTCTTACTAGATAATGCCAAGTCCATGGCAATCCCTGGTCTGAAAGTCCATACTGTCTGTGTATATTCTTCATTTAGCAACTGATCACAAAGTATTTTATGCATTATATCATCATTTCTCTTCTTTTATTACTTATCTTTTCATTTTTTTTCTCTTCCCAATTGAACTGCTGCTGTTCAGTCATTTTTCAGTCATGAATAACTCTCCATGACCCCATTTGGGGTTGTCCTGGCAAAGATACTTGAGTGCTTTGCCCTTTCCTTCTCCAGATCATTTTACAGATGAGGATACGGAGGCCAAAAAAGGTTAAGTGACTTTTCCAGGGGCACACAGCTGGTAAGTGTTTGAGGCCAGATTTGAACTCAGTTCCTCTGACTCTAGGGCCAGCTGGAGGAATCAGAAACTATCTTTATTTATCTACTAAACATTTATTATCCACACTGTATTAGCAACTATGTCTTATGCTTTTGTGATATTGGAGGAAAAGGCTTGATACCAGAGGTTTAATGCTGGATTCAAACTCTGGTCATTGTGACCTTGAATAAGTAACTTTATTTCTCTTGCCTCAGCTTCCTCAAGTGTAAAATGTTGGAAATAATCCCTGCATTGACTATCTCTTAGTGTTGTTGTGGGGATCAAAAGAGATGGTGAATGCAAAGTACTTTTGAACTATAAGGCAACTTTCATGACATAGCTATTATCTCACAGAACCAAGTCTGGAAGGGAATTTCAAGATCACCTAGTACAATCCGTTTCTTTCACAGATGAGGAAACCAGTGCTTAGAAGGGTTAAGTGTTTTGTCAAAGGTTGTATAAGAAGTAAACGTTAAGAGTCAGGGTCTGAAACCAAGTACTTTGCCTTTGGGGTCAGTGGTCTTGTCACTGGATGTTCTAGCTCAGGGGTAGGGAAGCTGTGGTCTCAAACTATTGGAGTCAGTCAAGGCACTGCACTTGAGGACCTAGAGGGTCACATGTGGCCTCAAGGTTATAGGTTCCCCACTACTGTTCTAGCTCCTACTCATAACGTATCTTTTAGGACAAAAACAACAGAAACTAGATTTTTTTATAACTATCATGACAAACTGCTATTTCTACAGCTTATTCTTTTTAACTCTTTTTTTATCAATGCGAGGTTCTTACATTGATAAATTTATTCTCTTAAAAATACCAAAAGATTGGGTTTCACAGAATGGATGCTCCACAAATGTTGTACTACATATACATGCCCTACACGTAGAACTGCTATAAAAATTAGCCAGCTTTTCAGCCACTTTGATTGCCATGGAGGGAGATCACTATAAAAATGTAAGTGAACAATATATGCAAGCATAATGAAAAATAAAAAAAATACTTGTATAGTCATTTAACCTTTTAGATGAAATATCTCATAAAGGAGATCTAGCAATCACTATGCTTTTAGCAAAATATAACTGATTGGGATAAAATCTGTGATTTCATTTGTACAGGGATCTCACTGGTAAGGAAACTCCCACCACCAATGTAGGTCAGCATCATTAATGGTTCCCCAGAACAGAGGTGTCAAGCACATGGGCCATATTCAGACCACAACATACACAGCTTCAGACCAAACCAGATTAAAATGTAATTGGGAAATATTTTACAAAATAAATAAAAATACAATAAAACATAGATATTATTACATTTTAGAACTAAGTCAATATGCAGACTGCAGGAATCCTAATATATGGATTAGTAGTCTCTTTGTATTTCAGTTCAACACCACTGATTATAGCATGGAGAGGTTGTCCAGGGTCACACAGCCTTTGAACATGAAACTTGAGGCTAGGTATTCCTAATTTCATGGTCCACTATACCTTGCTGCCTGTCACATCTCTGACACAGCATACAATCACTGAAACAAAGCACATTGATAGACTTTCAAAATGCTTTCCAAGTGTGTTTCTAATCATTTCTCATCTTGAACCCATATCCTCCACTCGGAGGATAAGCATCCTCATTTTACAGATGGCAATACTGAGGATCTGGTAAGCAAGCAGGGTATCCTAAATCCCATAGATAACTGAAGTCTCTAGATATTTAATTTCACATTATCAATACCACACTATAATCCTTCAACTTTCATCATTTTCCACAATGATTATGTGCCCATGCACACATACATACACACACACACACACACACACACACACACACACACACACACACACACATGCATTCATTAACAAGGGACATCACCCTGAGCCTCCAGAGAACAATGAGTGACATTTCCTTTTCAGAGACATTGCTTTTTAGGGAAGTGACAGCCCTGTCTGATCTTACAAATGTCTCCAATGTCCAATTATCACTGACCATTTCAGTGAGTGACAAGATATCAGGGGAAAAAAAATCTGTCTTGCAGATTCCGTGTGTGTGTGTGTGTGTGTGTGTGTGTGTGTATAAAATGAGAGTTTCCCATTATGATATGAAATGTGGGCATTAATTCTGTAGCAGTGATTTAGAGAACTAAGGGTAGGAATACTTTTATTTACTTCAAGAATTCCAAATCTTACTGTTCTCTTGTCTGCACATCAACAAACTCTCCTTTTGCTTATAATCTGATTATTTATGACCTTCAACAGAAGAAATTTCTGATATTGACCAACCAATGGCCTGTCTTTAATGTGAGTTGGAAAATAATTGTAAAAAGTTAATGATTCCACTTTGGACAATAAAGAGATAGCAAGTTGGTCTCAGAAAGCTCAATTAGGGAGAATAGCAATAAAACACCAGGATGATAACTCATAAAAATCATTACTGTTGCTGTCCAGCCATTTCAGCCATGTCATCATGACCTCATTGGGGGTTCTCCTGGTCGAGATACTAGAGGGGGTTGCCCTTTCCTTCTCCAGCTCATTTTACAGATGAGGAAACTGAGGCAAATAGGGTCATACAGCTGGTAAGTGTCTGGAGCTGAATTTGAACTCAGTTATTCCTGATTCCAAGACCAGAACTCTACCCACTGCACCATCTAAATGCACATAAAAATCATATTATACGACAAAAAATGTTATGTTCTCAGAAAGGCTTTCTTCCAAAGAATTCAAAGTTCATGCCAGCATTTCCTTATCAATCTTCTCAAACTTGTGAGGTGTCCAACAGGCAGGTAGGTACTCATCTAATCTAATTCTAGTTTCACTAATGAGAAACAGAATGTAGAAAGGCTTCAGGCCAAACTGTATATCATCTCGGAGTAAGAATCAGATCCGACTCTTCACTACTCTACCCAGAGTAAATAGCTACAGGAAGCAGAACAGTACAAGGGAAAGAATTTTGGATTTCTAGTCTGAAGAGCTGGGTTCAAATCCCAGTTCTCTCACTTACTACTGGTGTGACCTTGGACAAGTTCTATAACTTCTCTTATTTCCAGTTTCCCTTTTCTGTGAAATGAGAGGATTGGGCTCAATGGTGTCAAAGGTCCTCCTTCTCCATGCTAAACCTGACTCAGTAATTCTATTCAGAGGCACTAAGCCTTTACTTTTCTCCTAATGATACATGGAGTTTTAAATATGGAAGAGACCCTAGAAATCAGGAATTATCTAGCTGAACAACTTCTTTTTATAGATAAGGAAACCATGGTCTAGGGAGATGAAGTAAAATGTCTAAGGTCATAGAGTAAGTTAATGGTAGAACCAGGACTAGAACCCAGGTCTTTTGACCTCTAGCCAGGCTCTCTTTTCTTTTCACAGAATCATAGATCTAGAGCTAAAAAGAATCTCATAGGTCACCTAATTCAATCAGTTCCCAATAGAGATAAGAAACTGACACCAAGGAAGTGAAATAACTCACTTAGGGTCATGCAGCAAATGACAAATTTGGTATTAAAACCTATTTCCTGTGACTCCAAATCTGGGACTGTTACTGGAGCTGGCATGATTGCATCAAATAGATAATGTGGCCATCAATGTCATATCAATGTCAGCCCATATGAATCAAGAGCTGACTAGATGTATTAGCACAATACTGATATTAACAGATAACTGAGGCAATAGAAGGAGCCTTCAAAGAGTTTACAGCCTAGCTGGGAGTATAAAAGATACCCACATGAAACAGTTAAGTAAAAATACATTTCAGTGTATGATAAAGGAACTAGATGGGTATCTGGAGCAGCAGGAATTCAGAAAGAGGGGAGATCAATGTGGGCCATGAAGGATGGTTGGGATTTGCAACTCATCTTTCTAAATGTAAAGATGGGAAGAAACAAAGGGTTTGAGTCTGTCCAGCAGCAAATGTATTTTCTTTTTTAAGAGAATCATCTGATCTGTAGGGGAAGAAGGGCCATTTAGATACTATGTCAGATCTTCACATGAACACCCTAAAAATAATCAGAACTGAGAAGAATAAGAACTTTCACTTTTTAAATGTTTAAATCGGACCCCCTGCCTAGCACAGCTGATAGACATTTCAAGTATCCATCAGCTCTGTCCCTGAGACAACACCTGCACATGTGCATAGGACTGATGCCAAGGTTTCCTGTTTGGTGACTTGGCAAATAAGCTGGTCTGTAACTTAATCACTGGAGATAATAAACTATTCCCTATGACAATGATGTTCCTTGGGAGTGGGGAAGAAAGGGGATAGAGAAGAAATATCCTTTTTTTCAACTACCTGCCAATGGTCAAGTTCCCCCGAAGGTCTCAGGTAAAACTTGGTTTTGCATTTCTCTGAAGTACTCTCTAATCCTTGACACTGGATATAAAGGAGGTGGGGAGGGGGGCATCGTGGTTTGTGGTAAGATGGAGGAAGGCTAGAGAGATGAGAAGATACTTATGAAGGCCTTGAAGGCCAAACAAAGGATTTTATATTTCATCCTAAAGGGAACAGGGAGCCAGTGGAGTTTATTGAGTTGGGGAAAGATGTAGTCAAATCTACACTATAGGAAGATAATTTCAATAGCTGTTCTGTTCCTGAACTATTTCATCTCAACACCTCGCTTAGAAACTTTCACATGATAAGTGCATGTTAAATATTTTCTGGCAAGAATTCTTTTCCCAAATATTAAAAAAAACATTTTACTTTCATTTATGGAATCAACCTGTTACATTTCTAACTGCACCTTCTCATCAACTGTTTTGGACTAGTCTATTTCTTAAACATCTAGAAGCTTAAACCCACTTAAGGCACTATTAGTTAAGAGCTGGAGTCAAGTGGGTTTAATTTATTATAACTTTCTTCTCCCCTTCCCCCTATTGTAGCTTAAATATATGCCAATTTTTACATTAATTTTCATTAGATTTCAGACTTGATTTGTTACATATGAGTAAGCTTCATTCACGGTCATTGCTCATGGACCTTCTTTTCTTCCATTATTTTGTTCAAAATTTAAAAAGAACAAGAGACTGCTCTTTTAAACAAAAAATTAATATTTCTTCTTCTATGAAAACTGCTCTAAAAATAGTTGAACTAGTTTTCTGAAAATCCTTTTTAAAAACTCACCTTTGGGCAAAGATCATTGTTGGTAATGTTTTATCCTGAAAAGGGATTATTTTCAACACATTTGATGATATCTCTTTATAATCTTAATTATGAGTTTTACTGCTGTGAATTCTATGTTTTCATTTAGCAGTGGTCTAGTTACCATCTAAATATTTACAGATTTCTTTCTTCTTAATAAGTGTTCTATTATTTTATAATGAGTTGACTAATCACTGATTACAGCTGCAAAAACTATTTTTGTCAATAGATTAAATACCACGTATGCTTCAAGTCAGTTTTCCCTAAACATTTTACAGATTTGGCTCATTGCTAAATGCTGAATTTGTCTTCCCACTGTCCCCACCCCTACTCTAACACCTCATTCCACTCATTATTAACACAGTAAAGTATTTTAATTGGCTAGCTTAGGGTGTCTCAACTAGACAGCATTACTGAGGAAGGTCCCTAAATTGACTAAGCTATATTGAGTGTTTCATTTAAATTTCCACCCCCCCTCCCGAATATAGATATTTAAAGGACTTTGGAATGTTTCCCATTTTTATATTTTTGAACTATTTGGAAGAATGACAAGGTCATTGGAAACCAAAAATCAAATTCCAATTTTATCACTGAGAATATATCAAAGAGAAAAATCTAAATTACTGTAGAGAATCAAAACCTTACTTTTTCTAGAAAATATGTACTAAAAAGCAAAAAGTAAATGTTTTATATAGTATGAGTTGTAATTTAATTGCACCATATTTAAAATGATAGGATATCAGGTCTAGAAGGGCTCTTAGTGATCTCTTTCTCAAACATGTTAATTTCAGAGATGGGCAAAAAGAGGCTGAATAATTCCTCCAAAGTCATATACTCAGCTGATAGTACAGTTGACACTGTAACACAGGTTTTCTATCTTCCAGGTGGTTTTATTTTTTTAACTCTTTACCACACTGAGATTTGCAGTGATGTCCCTTTCCCTCATTTCCTCCATTTCTTTTTCTATTTCTATTTCTACCTGTTCAATTGCATGTCTGAAGCCCTCCCTGAATTTATATTTTCCAGCCTTTCAATCAATGTCTTTGATGCCATAAAGGTACTGATCAGGCCAAAACTGATAAAGGATTTGTCCATAGGATTCTAAAACATCCACAGTCATGGACACAATTATGATGCCATGTGTGTGTGTGTGGGGGGGTGCTTGTGGGGGTGAAACTGGCAGTACTCTGGTTCATAATTACCCCTCTGGCTAAGTGCAGCATAACTCTGAAGGAAAAAATAAAGAACTCTGTTGATTAGCAAGGTACTGCAGCTGCTGTATGAAATCATCAACATCTAACCCTACTGTAGTATGATCCCTGATGTTTGTTTCTTCTTTTTCCAACTGAGATGAAGAGAAAAACAGAATTGTGCTTCTGGTGTACAATCTTACCTAATTATGCTAGCTGATCACTTAAAAGTAATGTTTGTACACAGACAGGGAAGACGTTCAGAAGAACCAGCTGGTGGATAAAGGCTATAAGTGAGATTTGATTCCTTTTCAAAGACATGTTAACTGTTTACATCTATTTTCAAATGCCACATCACAACACGAGTTACTGTGGCATATTGTAATGTAATACTGTACATTATTTCCAGAGGGGCATTGGAATCGTTAAATAAAAATACTACTCAGCATTTACGTGGTACTTTACATTAATCTCTTACAACATCTACTGGAGTGGGGGAGGGGGAAGTCACTGCTTCAGTTCTCACTCTTTAGGTACAAGGTAAGCTTAATGTTCTTCACTCAATTAATATAACCCTATCTTCCCAAGCAGACAGTGAGATTATTTTTTTTGTCTCCCTACAGTGCCCACTACAGTGTTCTGAAAATACTCCTGGATGGCAAGTGACTTGAGCCAAATCAGGGAAGGAATTAAGATGGAACCATGGAACAAATGGTACCGATTGTATAAGATGTTGAATTCATGGCTGTCATTCATTCATTTGAAGATTTAACCTCTTCATGTGGTGAATGACTTAAGGGAAAGGAGAAACCCAGAGACAGGAGTTAGGAGGCTCTAGAATGACAGGCAAACAGAAGAGGGCAGTGAGCAAAAATAAATTCATTGAGGGCAGCTGCCTCTGGATCAACAGCACCTGAAGACATATCCTGGAAAGGTGAAAGTCAATGAATTTATGGAGGATGAGGAATATAACAAAAATGATCACCCAGAAGACTTCAAGGACACAGAAGAAGTGGAGTCATTTCCTAAAGAAAAAGAGATTTTAATGATTTGCTTCTTTTATATTTTCAACAAGAACCTCACTGCATTATTTCCATATTGGTTTGCTATCGATATGACACATTTCATCTTATGGAAGGTACTCTCGGAATGAGTCCCTTTAAAATTGTAAAATTGGGATAGGATTAACATGTACGTTAAACAATGGGCAGCTAGGTGCCACATTGGGTAGAGCACCGGACCTGGAGTCCGGAGGACCTGAGTTCAAATCTGGTCTTAGACACTTTCTAGCTGTGTGACAAGTTATTTAACCCTGATTGTCTCCTCTACCCCAAGAAACCTCCCAAAGTGTACATGAAATCACTACAGCTCTATATTTATAACTTACATGTCACTGTTTCAATGAAGCCTTCCCAAACAGAATAAAAATGACTGATAATTTTATAGTGCTTTACAGTCTGCAAAGGACTTGAACTGCATTAACTCATTTGAGTCTCACAACAACCCTGGAAAGTAGGTGTTATAGGGATTATAATCCCCACTTTGCAGACAAAGAAGCCTGAGATTTGGGAGAGGTTGAGTCACTTTCCCATGGTCAGTCACAAAAACACTGAATGTCCAAGGCAAGATTTAACCTCAGCTCTTTCTGATTCAATGTCCACTAAGCCATGCTACTGCTCATACTGTATATTCTTTCTAATTAAAACTCTCATAGAGGTTTGGTTATTGTATTTATGTCTCAAAGTTCTTACTTGTATTGGAGTCATTTATATATTTATCTTATCTTCCAGACTAGACTACAATCTACTGAGGGAAAGGACTACTGGAAATTATGTATCTTGCTTTCTTTCATAGGTAACAGCAGAGCAACTTGTACACACTAGAATTCTCAAAGAATCTGGGATTTTATCAGCACAGGAAACTCCCAGTATGAGAACTCCCTCCATGAATGTGGATTACCATCCAGTCAAGATTAGTATAGCAGAGGTTTTCAAAGTATGGTCTGTGGAACTCTAGGGGGTCACTGAGACCCTTTCAAGGGGTTTATGAATAATATATATGTCATTTGTCTATTAGAATATTCCTCCTTTTTCCAACTATTTTCCAATACAATTTCTGTGTCAAGTGGGATTTTCTTCACATATTTCAACTAAAACTGCTTATCATGATAATAAAATACAGAAAAAAGATTTGAAATACATCTGCTTTGTATTAAGCCACATATTAAAGAAATTTCCAAAAAAAACCGTAAAACAATGCCATTGTTATCGGGAAAGTATAGTTATTTTCCATAAAATGTCATTTATTCTACCATGTAATGGACTTATTGTTGCTATTTTAAATGGATCAATAAGTATTTTAAAATTTTACATTTCAGTTTCTAACATGGTTAATATCAATAGCTGTAAGACACATAAATGGAAAGCTCTTTGGAGTTCTCGATACTTTTTAATGGTGGATGTTGAGACCAAAAATGTTGACAACTCTTGTAGTAGCAGCGAAATCCAGGGGAGGTGTTTGAGGAATTTAGATAATGAGTGACTTGTCCATGGTCATATGGTTACTATTAGAGGGAAAATTTGAACCCAGGTCTTTGTGACTCCAGGATCAAACATTCTAAGCACTACGTTACATTGTTCCAATGTCTTACACATAGTAGGCATTTGCTAAAAATGCTTCAATGAAAGAAAAAAAATACTTTATATTTGAGGGAAAACAAAGTCAAGGTACATAAACAGGATGGCAATGTTATGCACAGTGCTATTTAAAAATTCAGAACTGGATGTTTTATCTACCCAGACGACCTCCATTTCTTATTCCACCAAACTGTAAACACTATAACTTCTGCTAGAAAATGAATAGTCACTAGAAAGCCGATGAATTGAATTGTTATGCAAGGGACAGTATCCCTCATGAGCAGTGAACTTCCTTTTGCCTCACTCTGGTGAACAAGGTTCCTGCTACACACTGTTTTTATAAGACATTCTGAATTCTTCAACAACCCTCTTAAACAACTGTTAAACCTCAGTTCTCATGTATACCAAGAAAAGGAAAAATCCCCCTTCTAAGCCTATTTGTCATTTATTAAGTCATTCATTTTATTGCAAATGGCAGAGAAAATCTGCTATTTTTGACGAGCTTAAACATTCTGACAAAATGGAACAAAACCAAACAGGAAAGCTAAATACAAGTAGAGAAAGCTTAGCCAGGTGAAAAGGCTGACATTTGAACTACAAAACTCTGCTAGCAATTTGAGATTGATTAAATACTGAACTAAGCTTGATGGGTTCAATCATAATAGTGATTTGGTAGGGAAGGTATAGGAAGATCCCTGTAAGAAGCTTCGAACTCTAGAGAGCCTGAGAAATCCACACTGTGGGTAAAGTGCTTAAAGAATTCCAATGTGTTATTCATCGACCAACCTACAGTATCCAGGAAGGTGGTTTAAAAATAAGCAAAGAAGAAATTTAAATCTAAATCAGGAATCATGCCTGAGAAATGTTTCCTTAAAGTCACTTTGGGTCTCAGTCCTGAGCAGGAGAGTGGGACTGTGCTGTAGGGCAATACTGCAGAAAGATTCGATCTTATAGATACATGAGTGGCTATTAGGTTGATATCATCTTCAAAGGGACTTCAAAGAAAGGCTCCAATGAAATCAGATGGTGATGTCTATTTTTGATAGACACCATTCTTTTCGGTTTTTGCTCTTAAAATAAATTCAGTATAAAATAAATTCAGTATGTTGGTACAACACTCTATAAGAAAGGCAGATAAGAATAAGGAACTACATTAAAATACCAGGCAACAATTCTGGACAAGTTGGCAACATGCATTTCAATATCTCAAATTAGAACCCCCCACTTTCACCCCCCCCACCAAAGTAAGACAAAAAGATAGTGATCAGGTATACTGACTGAAACAGACAAAAAGATATAGCTGAAAAATGTTTTTTGGTCAGTCATTACAGTCACATCTGATTCTTCATGACCCCATTGAGGGTTTTCTTGGCAAAGATACTGGAAAGATTTGCCATTTCCTTCTCCAGCTCATTTAATGGAATTAAGGGACTTGTCCAGGGTCACACAGCTAGTAAGTATCTGAGGTCACATTTGATCTCAAGAAAATGAGTCTTCTTGGCTTCACGCCCTATCCATTTTGCCACCTAGGTGCCCTTGAGAAAATATGGTATATGAATATAATTGGATACTATGGAGCCATCAGAAGTAATGAATGTGAAGAATTCAGCAAAGTAGGGAGATCTGTATGAAAAGATGCAGTGGAAGAAGTGTTGGGTTTAGAGTCTCAGGACCTGAGTTCAGATCCCACTTCTTTGCCCCATACCTTCCCTGTGACTTTAAAATCACTTCACACTCTAGGGTTCAGTTTCCTCGTCTGTATAATGGGGAAAGGGAATGAACTAGATAATCTCTAAAATTATTTACACATCTAATTCTGTGATTCTATGCTCCTAAGTGGGCAGCTAGGTGGCACAGTGGGTAGAGTGCTAGTCCTAGAGTCAAGAGGATCTGAGTTCAAATCTGGCCTCAGATACTTACTAGCTGTGTAAACCCATTTGCCTCAGTTTCCTCATCAGTCAAATGAGTGGGAGAAGGACATGACACAACACTCCAGTATACCCCAAATGGGGTCATGAAGAGTCAGACACAACTGAAATGACTGAATAACAACAAAGGCTCTTAAATGGTACATAGTAAAATCAGAAAGAGAAAAAAAGAACCAGGTAGTGACTACAGCAAGGTAAGGAGTACCAATACAGAGAAGCAAGAAAATTCTGGTCAATGATATTGCCATGATGCCAAAGTTAAAGGATCTTTTATGTTATTGATCAGTGATATGCTTTTAAACATCATGTACTTTGCAAAGGGACTGGCCTGGGTATTTGTTAGGAAGTTTCTGATGTCAAAAAAAAGGATTAATTTTTAAAGATATTTCATCTAAATTTTATTAATACTTTACATGTGTATAAAGTTATTAGCTGAAAAAGCATTTTGCAAAATAAATATTGCTTTTAGAATCAATGATTTGGAGCTAGAATGGAACTTAGAGTCTATTATACAACCTCTTCATTTTACAGATAAAGAAACTGATGGAAGTTCAGAGAGGTTAAGTGATTTGTTCAGGGTCATCCATCTCATAATTATCTGAACTAACATTTGAACTCAAGTCTTCCTGATTCCAAGGCCTTCACTCTACCCATCATACCATGCTGCCTCCATAAAGTCATTAGAAACTTACAACCCAGTGACAATGGCCTCTAAGCTGTTCCTTGAACAAGACAATCCATTTCCCAACTCATTCATTTTCATTGTCTGCTCCCCATGCCTGGACTACTCTCTCATCTTCTCTTCCTGGTTTACCTGATTTCCTTCAAGTCCTCACTAAAACCTGACCTTCTGCAAGAAGCCTTTCCTGATCCCCATTAATGATGCGTCTGCTCTAATATCATTTCCAATTTGTCCTCTCTGTGTCTTGTTTATACATGGCTGTTTACATGTTATCTTCCTCACTAGACTGTGAGCTCCCTGAGAGCAAGGATTGTTTTGTTTTGTTTTTTTGCAGTTAGTTCAGTTCTTAGAATATAGAAAGCACTTAATAAATGCTTGACTTCAGCTTTAAACACCAATACAAAAATTGAAATTGATTAGTGGTTATTTAAATTTGAATTTATTTCAATTCATATATTATCCTGATTTTTTTTCATTCTCTCCATCTAAAGTACCATCTGAATTATCTGTTTATTCTCATTCATTTTTCTTCATATCATCTCCAACAATCAATAAGCATTTATCAAGTTCCTACTATGTGCCAAGGGGCAGCTAGGTGGTGTAGTGGATAGAGCACTAGTGCAGGAGTCAGGAGGACCTGAGTTCAAATCTCACCTCAGACACTTGACACTCCTTAGCTGTGCGACCTTGCTCAAATCACTTAACCCCAATTGCCCCATCCTGGGTCATCTCCAGTCATCCTGATGAATATCTGGTCACTGGATTCAGATGGCTCTGGAGAAGAAGTGAGGCTGGTGACCTGCACAGCCCTCCCTCACTCAAAACACAGGCAAGTGCAAGTCATGTCATCATTTCTCTGATGGCATGGTCTTCTTCGGCAACTTATATGCCAAGCATATAAGTATTCTGTTTGCTTAACTAGCTCTCTGACCCCATTTATGTGAATATTGCCTCTAAGGGTAAAGAATGTAAGCCATCCATGGCCATCTAACCCACATGACTCCTGTCTAGGTCCTCCCACAAGTTTGACCCTAGAGTGTCACCCAATGTGGTGGGTACCTTCCTCACTTTGTGTTGAAACTATGAAGGTACCAATAGAGTACATAGGCTATATATCAATGAATATATTGCTAAAAAAATCTATGGTTCAATGTTCATATTTTGCCTTAAATGTAATCTAGAACTATATATACACACATGTGTATATGTGTGTATGTGTGTGTGTGTATGTACATAAATGAGTGACCTCAAAATTGCCACAAAGGACTTTAGACTTTAGCCCTGAAAAATCCTTTCAAATTACTGGGCTACTCATTAGGCAACCAATCCTTTCCATGATCCAGTACAAAGCTTGAGACAATATGACAGTTAAAATTTCAAACTTAAAACCCTGTGCTTAAACTTTGTCCAATCCGGTCTCTACCATTTCACTAACTTCAGTTAAAAAACTGCTGACTCATAGACCTTAGATCTAGAAGGGACTTTAGATATCAGCCAGTGAAACTACCTAATTTTCTAGACAAATCAAATAAAGAACAGAAAGACTTCCCTGGCAACTTTTCTTCAACATATAATTTTAGAGCGTTCCTTGGAGAAATAAAGACTTGCCCAGAGTCATCTAGTCCATATGTTTCACAGATGAACTCAGGGCTTCCAGATTTGGAGGGCAACTTTCAATAACTGTATAATGTCTATACATTCTAAGATTCCTATAATGCAGTAGCAAATGAAATAACTTTCCTGGATCACACAGATTGTAAATGGCTGAGTTGCATTCAAAACCAGATCACCTGATTCACAATCTCATGTTGTTTTCATTACTTTGTCAATTCTAATTCCCTGATAAATATTGCTTCTGTCAATACTATCACCTTGCTTTCTTCTCTACAAGACTTGATCATGACAACCTTTGAGACTTCTCAAGTCGTTTCTCCCAGTCTCTCCACCAATCCATCAAGCCATCCTCTTTTTTTCTTCCAGCTCAAAGCTAACCTCCTGAAAAAGACTGTTCTTGGTCTTCAATCACCCTTTTCTCTAGCCTCCCAAGAGCATGGAGATCCTCTGTTCACACCCTATTCATCTGTATTCATTTGACTCTAAAGAAAAGGCAGCATGGTATAAACTTATTAGAAAAACCTTCCCACAGACTCTGGAAGATCTAAGTTTGAATACACCCCGTGAAACAGACAATGTGATTCTGGGCCAGTTCTCCAAGCAACAGGGAGCTCTCAAGATTATATGTCATGGATAAATGCTATTTGCCATCGGTAATGTATGTAAATAAATATATGCTTCAGGTATAAGTACCCATCACAATGGAAAGCCCCTGGAGGATAGACATATTTTATCTATTGTTTATCCTTCCTGGTAAATTGTGGAACAGACTTGATGAAACTTAGGTAGGATGCCCATTGTAAATCCACTGAGCAAGGGCTATGCCTAATCCTTTCAGTGATATGAACTATAGTGGAGAAAGTTTGCTAACAACAAAAGGGAAGAACAAATTCTCACCTAAACTGAGGAGAACTTTACTCCTAGAGGATGTTTCATATCAACATGGTCCAGGAACAAAAGATTGATGGGATTTATTTCTATTGACCTACAGACTGAGAATGCTCTTAAGATCCTCTTGTGATCATGTATGTTGGCTCATGATTGATTCTGGTAGTAATATAGTTCATAATGTATTCCTTTTCTGCAGGATGGAAATTAGATACCACCCAAAGGTCTGGATGTGCCTAAGACTAAATATCAATCAATTAATCAATATATATTTATTAAGCCCCAAAGTACAGCACTGAGTGCTGGATAGCAGACAAGCTCTGGCAAGTTGTGTGAGGTAAAAACTGTAATTTGTCCAGCTACTAAGTGTCAGGTGTAGTATGTCAACCCAGATTACACTGACTACAAACCTTGATGCCTCTCCTCGCCCATAAGGTCTGAGGTAATATTACTTGGTAGAGTAATGATGAACCAGACAGTGAAATGTGATGAAGGTAGTCAAAGTCATGAAGATGGTTGGAATAGAAAGATCAAATGACCTTGACTATTTCAGTGACATGAAAGACAATGGTACAGTACTCACCAAGTACTCTGGGACCTTCAATTACCTCCAGAATCAGGAGGTTCAACTGAAACAACTCAAATGCTGCCCTCACTGATGAAGGGTGAAGACATAGAAGTCAACAGATTTAGATTTGAATGGAAGATGTTTATCATTTCCTGGAAAGCAAAACTGCATGGACAGTGGAAGTCAAGCAAAGATAAGGAAAGCTACATGGTCATGTGAAAAGATTTGGAAAACCACAGGAGTGAAGTTAACAGCTTAGAGCAGCTAAACTACTGTTGAAAAATATAGTATTTATTTTTCAGTTTTGAAAACACACTCACACCCTGACCTCTTTCTGTAACTAAGGTAGAAAGAAAGGAAAAGAAATACAATAAACCATGGGGTAAAATCAATGGTGCTCTTTTCCCCCCAAGGAAAGGAGTTTGGAGGTTCTTCTGGAAGATTCACTGAGGTCACATTTTGGACAAAAACCCCTAAAACTCTGATTAGTGCTCCATAAAGGAGTTTAAAGAACATAGCACTCTAGTTGAGTATCTTAAGACCTCTTACCTGGATCATAATAGCATTCTAATTGGTCTCCCTAGCACCAATCCCCCCTCTCTCCAATCCATCCTCCAAGAAGCTGGCAAATCAATATTTAAAAATTTGGGCCTGCCCAAGAAGCTTCTCTGGTTCCCTATTACTTACAGAAGAGAAATACCAACTATTCTTTTCTGACAGAAAAAGTCCTTATCAACCGTCATCTAAACAATTTCCTAGGTTGACTATATGCTCTACCATACACTTTCTATTCGAGACAAAGTTGATGGCCAAGTTGATGTTTCTTCTACACTGCATTCCATCTCTTGCCTCTACACATTTGTATAAACTGCCCCCATGTCTAGAATGGGGGTGTATAATATGATAACAAGATGTTATATAGGGATATATAGGTATATACAGGCATATATCTATATATAAAAACATATGTTTTAAAACGTTTGTATAAATCCCTAGCACCAGTACATATGAGGGGCCTCAAAATGATTCCATATGAGGATATAGTTATACAGTTTTGCTCTTGAATTTTATAAAAGGTCTCACTATACAAGGAAATCTATTCTTTTATGCAGGGTAGCTAGGTGATACAGTGGATAGAGTGCCATATCTGAAGTGAGAAAGATCTGAATTCTGATCCAGCCTCAGGCACGCACTAGCTGTGTGACCCTGGACAAGTACCTTAACCTCAGTTTCCTTGTCTTAGATGAGCTGAATAAGAAAATGGCAAATCACTCCAGTATCTTCGCCAACAAAAAATCCCAGTGGGGTTATGAAGAGTCAGTCATGACTGAAGAGATTGGAAAATAAATCCTTTATGTATAAATAAGATAAGGGGTCCTGTGAAGCCATGCAGGTAGAGATCCCAACTCTTTGACATATGTAATAAGGCTAAGGGGGAAGGGGATAAAGATGAGGTGAAGCCGATGTGGGCACAATACTATTCTCTACAAGAAATCTGACTAGAAAGGTCCCAAAAAGATAATTGGCATATATTAAGAAAACAACAGAAGCTGTATCTCAGCTTTACTAGCTGTGGAATGCTTATGCTTGTGGATGTCATGCAATGAAACAGTAGTGTTATGTAGTCAACAAATTATGTAGCTATAGCCCTAGCCTCCAAGTCAGGAATACCTGGGGTCAAGAACAACATTTGACACATAATGTAAGTAGAAAAGTCACTAGAGCATACTTCTCAATGCCCTCTGACAATTCTCTAAGATTTCAGAGCAGCAGGGGTCTGCAGTAGTAGAATAAGATACCTTATTGAGATTCCTTCCACTGATGAGATCTCAAGTATGGTTTAAAAATGCCCTCTAAATGCGATTATAAACTTTTTCAGGGCAGGGAGCATGCCCTGTATTATTAAATATCCACAATGCTGAGGACATTCTTAATTGGAACTCCATAAATGCTCATTTGATTTTTTCAAGTTTAACTCCACTGGCCTTTGAAGAAAATGGAAATCCTATTTATGAGGGCAACTACAGGGCTTGAGTATATTCTTCTAGATCTGATTGTGGTCAAAAGATAAGATTGTGATGAACTAAATTTAAAAGTCCTAGGAAGAGAGAGAGAGAGAGAGAGAGAGAGAGAGAGAGAGAGAGAGAGAGAGAGAGAGAGAGAACTTTTCTGCAAAATGTATGGCTACACAGGAATAAGAAGTGCTTGAAGGGACATGTTTCAGGATACTTCAACACTCAAATCTGAAAATTCATGAGATGCTTGTGGAAGCTAATCCAGAAGAGGGCTTGTCCTTCCAGTATTGCTATAGACAGTCAACAGCCCAACAAATTAGCAGGTGCTTGCCAGTGTACATCAGACACTGCCTGGTTCCACATTCCCCCCAGGTGCCTTATGTCAAATGCCTGAGCTTGTGACTTGGAAGGCACTGTTTTATTGAAGGCTTATTTACATTTCTGTGGTCCCACATCTGGAAAAGGAGCTTTTAAACTGGATTTCACAAGAACTGCTATGACTCTCTAATGACCTTTAAAGATACAGGATGCATTTTTGTGAAACTTGCAGCTATAAAGTCTGCTTTTCTAGGTAGGGATGGGTAGGGGGATAAATTTACACATATATCACATGCACACGCACATATGATCAGTAAGCAAAGTAATCAGGCTATGTGGGTCACAACAATACCAAAAATAAGTGGTCAAAGCACATATCCCAGCACAATAGCTTCTCCGCACAATTTTCAATGTTGATATGAAAAGGTTAATCTGTTTTCCACTGATGCTAATAAACGACTTAGCCCTCTGTGCAACAGTGGGGAGGGGGAATGTTCTGCAGCTTTTGGCAGACTCTACCCAAACATACACAAAAGCCATCCTCATATCAGTGAGTCAGCCCTGCTAGGTTTTGCTATTTCTTTAAGCCTTCTGTGTGAGCGAGTTCACAATTATCACTGTGTCCTATGGGGGTTAAAAAGGAAAAAGTGGAGAAAGAGGAGGAGCAATATTATAAAACTTGTCCTTTGAAATACTAGCCATGCTAAATCTAATGTATAAGAGAGAGGGAGGAAGGAAGGAAGGAAGGAAGGAAGGAAGGAAGGAAGGAAGGAAGGAAGGAAGGAAGGAAGGAAGGAAGGAAGGAAGGAAGGAAGAAAGGAAGGAAATTCTATTATCCTATTTTATTTTAAAGAATGCTTTGGAGATTTCTGAAGGGTCTTATTTCTTTTGCCCTCTGTAAACCGGAAGGACTGAATCTCAGAGATTATCTAGTCCAGTCTGTACTTTACCAATGAAAAACTGACACCTAGAGAGAAGGAATTTGCTCCATCACAATAACAATGCTGGGGTAAAATGGAGTTCTACTAGCCTCAGTGAAAGAATGCAGAGCTGGGAGGGACCAACTACTCTAACACTTTAATTTCATTGATAAGAAAACTAAAAGAAACTTCAGAGATATCTAGTCTAATCCATACCTGAACAAGAATTTCATCTCTACCTTCTCCTGGTCATTCACTCTTCACTTAAAGATTTCTACTGAAGAGGAATATGCTACTGCTCCCCCCAAGACAGCCCACTTTCCTTTTGGACAGTCAGTCCTAGGGATAGATACCAGACATGTGATGTCACTGTTTCAGTGAACTCACAGAAAACTCTCTCCACCAGTGCTGGTCTATGCAATGTATAGTCTTTAGAGTTGCTCAGGCAACTGAGAGGTTAAGTGATTTGCAATAGGGTCACAAAGTCAGTACTTGTCAGATCAGAACTTTAACGCAAGATTTCTTAGCTTTGAAGTCAGATCTCTATGCCATGTTACTTTTCTTATTATAAGAGATTTTATTT
The DNA here is from genome assembly GCF_028372415.1 of Notamacropus eugenii. Lineage (NCBI taxonomy): Eukaryota > Metazoa > Chordata > Mammalia > Diprotodontia > Macropodidae > Notamacropus > Notamacropus eugenii. The sequence goes on from NC_092877.1 coordinate 69,479,528, forward strand.
CCAAAAGCACACAAGGAGAATGATGGTTAGAGCTAAGGTACAACATGATGCCACATAATATGTAGAAAGCTGGATTTGAAATAAAAAATCCTTAGGTTTACATCCCACCTCTGAAACTGGGTAACCTTTAGCGAATCATTTAAGGTTTCTGTGCTTCAGGCAACTTCCCAGATCTTATATAATAAGTCTTAATCCTAGGTACATTGCCACTTGCCTATAGAGGATGCTGCCTGGAGCTTCCTTGCCAAAGATCCTTCCTGTCATGTCTACTTGCCCAAACCTGACATGTTTATCCATGAATACTATGTGCATAAAGGAAGAAGGCCAGGTCCCTCCCTCTACCTAAGTTGTGGTAGAGTTCATGGGAGGATTTTATGTATATGAGCTTCGAGTCTTCTGCCTCACAGAATAAGCTGGCGTTGACTATCTCCTCCTTTCACTTGCTCCAAAATAATGCCCTGAATAATCACGTCTTTTGCCACACCCCAGGTATGGCTCTGACTAGGAGCTATCACACGTAACAGTGCACAAAACTAAGATGGGGCCCCATCAGCTTCCAAAGATGCTAGCTAGCTATGTGAATGCTCCATTTCAAATTTCTGCATGTGTGCCCAGAAGCACATTCCATGTGAAATGTTGTATCTCATGCAAACGCTTAACCTGTAAAATTAGTCTAATTGGACCCATCAAATATGTCTCATCTTATCTATCAAGTCCCTGAGGAAAGTATAGAATTCTTCTTTTCTCCTCTCCTACAGTAAAAAGAAAAGATTCTCTCTCTCTCTCTCTCTCCCCTTGTCTCTCTCTCTCTCTATATATATATATGTATGTATGTATTACACACATGTGTTCAGTTCAAGCAAAATCATAACTTGTCTTGGCATTTTTGAATAGATCTGAGTTTCCAAGAAAGTATCACTCACCCACTTGAGTGCTGAAAATGTGATTTAATTCACACTATCTCAGAGGAATCAATATTTCTCCTTGTATATCTGAGGTAGGTGAAAAAATATTTAAATTTGATGATGGCATGGTTTATTTAGGTTCTCACACCTGCGGAAGCCACTTCTTGAATAGAATTATACATCACGGATACACCTCCTTAACAGGTGTTTGATAGTCTTTTAGACAAAAATACATGCGAATATGATTATAATTCTTCCTTACACTTAATTTTGAATGGGAAGGTGGCTTTCCATTTTTAAAACTTCCAACTAGAGATAATAGCAGACAATTTTGCATACTGCATTACAAATGCTTACCTATAGTTACATGGTATGTTTTCTAACAGCACCTAGGGTTGTCTACCTGCGGCAGAAAGTTTTAACAAATGTTTTCAGATGAGCTATTTCGAAGGAAAAACCAGATGGAATTTTAAAATAGCTCATGGCACAATTAAATCTCAAATCCATGTGGGCCACAACAAAATCACCACAAAATATTTACAACAAAAAGCTTTACCAAGTTTCCTCAGAGTCCATCAAGACTTATGTAGGATGCATGAATTCTTTCGAAAAGCATGTAAGCACATTGGTACGTAATTCCTAGGACTTCATCTATTTTCATGACTGGCAAGTACATTTTAATGTCATTATCCTTTCACCTACTTTTTGACTCAACTTTTATATAATTCTACTCTGAATTTCATATTTTTTTCATCCACAGCTGACAGACACACAGTACAATAAACAAAATAAGTCCATTAACACTATTATGGGTTGGGAAGGTAGACGTTCTGATGGCAAATGCTTCCCAGTGGAAATTATAGTGGTTCCCTGACCTTGGAAAAGCTTGTTCAGGCAAAAACCACACAAGGGTAGACTTAGAGAGGGAAAGAAAAAGAGGGAAAAATGAATGAGACGTAAATCAATTCAGGAATCTTCCTTTGTTTGTTCAGATTTCTTAATTAGTGGAGAGTCAACGTGGCGTAGTAGATTTCTACCCACTATAGGACTTGAAGCTTGGAAGCCATGACGTGGGTTCAAATCTCACCTAGCCTATTTAATAGTGAAATAACATTGGATAGGTAACAACCTCTGTGAGGTTCAGCGTCTCCATCTATAAAATAAGGACAATAATGGCACCCACCTTACAGGTGATTGTGAAGATCAAATGAGAAAATCTATATCTATATCTATCTGTCTGTCTGTCTATGGCTTTATAAATCTTAAAGGACTGTGTAAATGTCAACTATTATTATTAATCATTTTTCAAAGAGTAAATCAGATAAAATCTCTTCACATAACAGTATCTGGGAAGTAGACACTTACTACTTAAAACACTCCTTCATTTACCAAATTAATTGTTTACTAGAGGCTTCATGGTAGAGTGGAAGGAGGACTTGAAGCCTGTGAACGTGGCATAGAATCGCAGTTCTACTATTTACAAATCAATTAGCCTGTCTGAGACAAGTTTCCTCATCCATAAAATGGCGGAAGAGGTGGGGATGTCTAAAGGGCCCTTATACTTCTGTGATATTAGAAAACATTGTGCCTGACTTGCAAGGCTGAGTCATGGTCCTGTCCTTAAGAAACTTATAATCTCTAATCATTCATTTACCATTAATGTATAACAATTGCATGCTTCAGTGCCATGATTCTCAGTCTAGTTTCACTCAGCAATATTTTCTTTTTTTTTTTTTATTAATTTTTAACATTTATTTTCACACAATTTTGGGTTACAAATTTTCTCCCCTTTTATCCCCTCCCCCCCCAAACCCGAGCTTTCTAATGGCCCCTGTGACCTATCTGCTCTCTCCTCTATCCTCCCTCCCTGCCCTTGTCTCCGTCTTCTCTTTTGTCCTGTAGGACCAGATAGCTTTCTTGACCCCTTAACCTGTATTTCTTGTTACCCAGTGGTAAAAACATTACATTTGGTCCTAACACTTTGAGTTCTAACCTCCTTAGCTCCCTCCCTCTCCACCCCTTCCCCTTGAAAGACAGGCAATTCAATATAGGCCATATCTGTTTAGTTTTGCAAATGATTTCCATACTAGTTGTGTTGTATAGGACTAACTATATTTCCCTCCATCCTATCCTGTCCCCCATTACTTCTATTCTCTTATGATCCTTTCCCTCCCCATGAGTGTCGACCTCGGATTGCATTCTCCTCCCCATGCCCTCCCCTCCATCCTCCCCCCCACCCTGCTTGTGCCCCTGTCCCCCACTCTCCTGTATTATGAGATAGGTTTTCCTATCAAAATGAGTGTGCACTATATTCTTTCCTTTAGTGGAATGTGATGAGAGTAGACCTCATGTTTTTCTCTTGGCTCCCCTCTTTATCCCACCACTAATAAGTCTTTTGCTTGCCTCTTTTATGAGAGATAATTTGCCCCATATAACTTCTCCCTTTCTCCTCCCAATATTTCTCTCTCACTGCTTGATTTCATTTTTTTTTTTAATATATGACCCCATCCTCTTCAATTCACTCTGTGCACTCTGTCTCTATGTATGTGTGCGTGTGTGCATGGGTGTATGTGTGTACTCCCACCCAGTGCCCAGATACTGAAATGTTTCAAGAGTTATAAATATTGTCTTTCCATGTAGGAATGTAAACAGTTCAACTTTAGTAAGTCCCTTATGATTTCTCTTTGCTGTTCGCCTTTTCATGGTTCTCTTCATTCTTGTGTTAGAAAGTCAAATTTTCTTTCCAGCTCTGGTCTTTTCATCAGGAAAATTTGAAAGTCCTCCATTTCATTGAAAGACCATTTTTTCTCCTGAAGTATTATACTCAGTTTTGCTGGGTAGGTGATTCTTGGCTTCAGTCCTAGTTCCTTTGACTTCTGGAATATCCTATTCCATTCCCTTCTATCCCTCAATGTAGAGGGTGCCAGATCTTGTGCTATCCTGATTGTATTTCCACAATACTTGAATTGTTTCTTTCTAGCTGCTTGCAATATTTTCTCTTTGACCTGGGAATTCTGGAGTTTGGCCACAATGCTCCTAGGAGTTTCTCTTTTTGGATCTCTTTCATGCGGTGTTCTGCGGATTCCTTGAATATTTATTTTGCCTTCTGGTTCTAGAATCTCAGGCAGTTTTCCTTGATAATTTCATGGAAGATGATGTCTAGGCTCTTCTTTTGATCATGGTTTTCAGGTAGTCCCAGAATTTTTACATTGTCTCTCCTGATTCTATTTTCCAGGTCAGTTGTTTTTCCAATAAGATATTTCACATTATCTTCCATTTTTCGAATCTGCGCGGTATGTTCTGAGATATCTGTCTTTCTTGAAAAGTCCTTAGCGTCCATCCGTACCATTCCAGTTTTGAAAGATCTATTTTCTTCAGTGAGCTTTTGAATCTCCTTTTCCATTTGGTTAATTCTGCTTTTGAAAGCATTCTTCTCCGCACTGGCCCCTTGCACCTCCCTTGCCAGCTGAGTTAGGCTAGTTCTCAAGGTGCCAATTTCTTCAAGATTTTTTTGGTTCTCCTTTAGCAGGGAGCTGATCTGCTTTTCATGCTTCTCCCTCATCCCTCTCATTTCCCTTCCCAGTCTTTCCTCCACCTCTCTAACTTGATTTTCAAAATTCCTCTTGAGCTCTTCCATGGCCCGAGCCCATTGGGTGGGCTGGGACACAGAATCCTCAATTTCTGTGTCTTTGCCTGATGGCAAGCATTGTTCCTCCCCATCAGAAAGGAAGGGAGGAAGTGTCTTTTCTCCGGTAAAGTACCCTTCAATAGTTTTATTTCTTTTCCCTTTTCTTGGCATTTTCTCCAACCAGTGGCCTGACCTCTGAATGTTCTCCTCACACCCACCTCGCCTCCTGGTCCTCCCAGCCAGCGTTTGGGGACTGAGATTCAAATGCTGCTTCCCGCCTTAGGATTTTTGGCGGGGGCAGGGCTGCTATTCAGTGTGAGAATTAAGTTCAGGTGGTCAGGGGCAGGGCCGCCTCTCAGGCATAGTTCCCTCTGGGGGTTTATGCACAGACCTTCCACAATGGATCCAGGCTCCTGCTGGTTTGGGGAGCCCCCGTCCGCAGCCGCCTCTCAGCCCCCACCTCCCGGGGGGGCCCGAGCCTTGGGGGCACCCCACTCCCCTCTCAACCCGCCAAAGAGACTCTCTCACCCACCCCCGTCAGTCACCTGTTGGTGGGGGGGCCTGTGCCGCCACTGAAGATCCCGCCTCTGGAGCCCTCTCAGATCTGTGCCTCTTGGAGCCGTGGCCGCCGCCGCTGCCGCAGGTCCGGGCTGGGCTCCGCGTCTGCAGCGCGACGGACCCTTTGCAAGAGGTTTGCAGGTCCCTCAGTGGGTGAGGGGACCCGCGTGGCCGCTGGAGATCCCGTCCCCGTAGCCCTCTCAGATCTCCTCCCCTCGGTGTCGCGGCCGCGGCAGGGCCGCACTCCGCTCCCTGTCCCAGCGCCCAGTCCGCGGCGCGAAGGACCCCCCGCGAGAGGTCCGCAGGTCTCTCCGGAGCAGGAATCTCCCTCGCTCCAATACTCTGTGGTCTCTGGGTGCAGAATTCGCCCTGGCTTGGTCCCCTCTAGCCGTTCTGTGGTTTGTGTGCTCGGAGCTATGTGTATGTGCGTCTTTCTACTTCGCCATCTTGGCTCCGCCCCCACTCAGCAATATTTTCCCAATGTCCTGATCAATATGTCAAAGCAAATGAACATATAACTCTTCATCATTTCTCTTTCAAGTGGAAGAACCTTCGACTGAATATTTTCTTTGTCTTCTGCTACTTCTGTACTGCCCAGTCAAAAGCACAATCTTTAATTCACCCCTCACTTAAAAATCTCATAACCTACTATGATATATTTTTATAACCATTACAGACATCTCTTTAAACTGCAAAGCATCTTAACTTTTGTTATATCTTGGGCCCCTCTGGCAGGCAGGTGAAGACTGTGGACCCCTTCTCAAAATTAAGTTTTAAAATGAATAAAATAAAATACATAGGATTACAAAGGATTTTAAAATATGGTTATCAAAATATTAAAAAACCCAACTTCACAGACCACAGATTAATAAAACCTGTTCTGAAACTTCTTTGAATCCCAGTGCCTACATGTAACTCACCCCTTCTATGTCCAAAAATGTATAACTCCTACAGTTTGTATCAGTTCAAATTTCTTTTCTTTAAAAAAAACACCATCTCCATTTCTTTCATATCTGCCCTCCCACAACCCTGTCATGGGCCTTTTGTATCTTAGACTTGGTTTAAGATGCTACTTCTTTACTGTTATTGTGTCTCTCCACTGCAGTCCCATAATCAATTTTTAATTCTTCCAAACTCTGAAAGTCCTCCTTTTCCCCTGACACCTTTTTCCTAGTGAGTTTTTAAAATTTAATTTTGGTCTTACAAGTGCATTAGGAACACAAAGGAAATGGAATATAGTTTACATGTAAAGAGTAAGAAATAAAACTATATCATAATCATGTCGCTACTGGAAATAGGCATGTGGGGAAATGTCTATAACCCAAGAAGCTAAAATCCCGCACCCAGAGGGATGAACGTTTGTCATAGCTATTTAGGAGGAAGCACCTAGATTGCATCTACTTCCCAGATATTATTATTTCTAGACAAAATATATTAAAGAAGACCCCTAGAATTTTAAAATGACTTACCCAAGATCACATATCTAGGTAACGGCAGAATGAAGACAGGTCAGGCTCCTGCTTCCAAATCCTGTAATGTTTCTGCCTTTTTTTTAGATAAGATTCTACATTGACTTAGATGGATCCATATCCTTAGGCATGGGCTCCATTTTCCTTACCAGTATCAATTATACAAAATGGGCACTCTGACACCTGGTGACAACCTTCCTTCTTAGAAACAAAGACAACAAATATAATATATTTCCCCCTCTCAGCAGTCAGTATTTAGCTATAGCTTGATGTGGGCATATCATAGTTACTCCATGGATTCTTATGGAATGGATAAATGGTCCAATAGCTTATGTTTTCATAGAATTTTAAATTTATAAACACTCCCCATGAAATATCACATCTAAGCTTCATAACAAGTTAGGTAAAACTCTAAGTTGTTGATCTGTGCTGGTGGAAGGAGTTTCCCACATACAAAGTAGATGGGGAGTGGAATCAGAAGACTTGGAGTCAAATCCCAACTTTCCCCCTTACTACCTTATGATCTTGGACAGTCAATCAATCAATCAATCAATCAATCAATCAGCAAGCATTTATTAAGTATTTACTCTCCGTCAAGCACAGCACCAAACACTAGGGATACAAAGAGAGCACAATTAGTCCATACTAGGGAGATTTCTCATTCTATTAGGGGAGGTCACATGTTCACGTTCATGCAGAGGAGATAGAAGGTAACTTTAAGGGAAAGGCAAAAGTGATCTGGGAGGTTGGACTGGAGGTCAGGAAAGATATCCGGCAGAAGGTGACATCGGAGCTCAATCTTGAGGGAAGCCAGGTATTCCAAGAGGCAGAAGTGAAAAAGAAAGCATTCCAGGCAATGGGGATAGTCAATGCCAAAGGCACGGAGAAGGAAGATGGAATTTTGTTTTCAAGGAACATCAAGAAAGACATTACAACTAAATCATAAAGTGAGTTGGAGGGAAGCATGAGAAGACTAAACAGGCAGGCATGGGCCAAGTTTTGATGATCCTTAAATGCAAAACGGAGGACCATATAGCTGAACCTGGAGGTAAGGGGAACACCTCTAAGGACCTCAGTTTCCTCCTGTAAAATGAGTGGATTGGACTCAATGATTTTTAGAGTCTCTTTCAGCTAAACATCTATGACCTCTAAGACAATGCACACACTTAATCAATAAGTATCTATTAAGTACTTCCTAAGCGCCAGGCACTCTGCTAAGTACTGGATCAGAAAAACATACATGCCCCTTCCCCTAAGAAGTTTGTGTTCCAATGGGCACAACAACATGTAAATAACGAGGTATATACAATATATACGCAAAGTAATTAGAAGAGAATCTCAGAGAGGAACGCATTAGAAGCTCAAGGGTGGGAAGTGACCAGGAAAGGCGTTTTGAAGAAGGTGAAATTTCAGCTAGGTGATGAAGGAAGCCAGAGAAATGAAGAGGCAGAGGTGAGGAGGAAGGGTGATCCAAGTATGGAATGGCATGCCAATGCAAAGGCACAGCAATGGTAGATGTAGTGTCACATGTAAGAAACAGCTGGTAGGATGGTGTAACTGGATTGTAAAGTACATGGAGGGGAGAAAAGTGGAAAAATGCTGCAAATGTAGGGAGGGTGAAGATTGTAAAGAGTATTAACTGACACAGGACTTTGTATTTGATTCTAGACTTAATAAGGAGCCACTAGAGTGTGTGGACTAGGAGGCTGACATGGTCAGACCTATGCTGTAGAAAAATTAGTTTGACAGCTAAATAGAGAATGGTTCAGATGAGGGAGAAACTTCTTCTGAGTTCAAATCTAGACACAGACATTTACTAGCTGTGTGACCCTGGACAACTCACTTAACTCTGTTTGCCTCAGTTTCCTCATCCGTAAAATGAGCTTGAGAAGGAAATGGAAAACTACTCCAGTATCTTTGCCAAGAAACCCCCAAATTAGGTCACAAGGAGTTGGATGTGACTCCGAATGACTGAACAATGAAGGGAGAAACTTATTGAGACATGGAGATCAAATAATTCAAAGGCTATTGCAATAGTCCAAGAGAAAGGTGATAAGAGCCTGAACTACGATTGTGGTTGTATGATTACAAACAAGGGATGGATATGAGAGAGGCTGGAAAGACAGAAATCACGAGACTTCACAATGGACTAGATGTGTGGCAGGTGCATGAGTGAGGAATCAAGGATGATACAAAGAATGGAAATCTGGATGACTGAGAGGGTGATGGCACTGCAGACAGTACATCAAGGTCTTGATATGTATGAGTGATGAATCCCCCGTACTGGTCACATTATTTGAATTTGTACTACATATGTCTATTGATCTAGATTTCTTTTACATAATTTTACATAACTTCATGTAGTATGAATCTGAATGCATGCAACTACTTCAGAGGATTCATTACCCCCACTTATCAGAACATGGCTATAATGAGAACATTGGGAAGAGGAATGGATTTGGGAGAAAGATAACGAATTCAGCTTGGTATTTCCAAAAGGCAGTTCGTAATGGGTAACTGCAGCTCAAGAAGGAGGCAAGGACTAGATATACCGATCTGGGATCATCCAAACAGAAATGATAGTTGTACTGATCAGAAAATCAATGTAGGGCAGAGCCTTAGGGGATGATTAAAGTTAGTAAGAATGACATTGATCAAGATCCAGAAATGGAGACTGAGATAAAAGGTCCAGACATGTAGAAGGAGAACCAGGAGAGGCATCAGTTCACAAAAACCTAGAGAGGACAACTTATCTAGGAGAAGGAGGTGATCACCTATGCCAAAGATTGAAGAGATGTCCAGAAGGATGAGGAATGAGAAAAGGTCATTAGATTTAACAATTAAGAGTTCATAGGTAACTTTGGATAAAGCAGTCTTGGTTGAATGTTGGGGTCAGAAGCTATGACTGCAAAGATTTAGAAGAAAGGCAGAGGGGAAGTGAAGGCACCTGGTTTATATGGCTTTTTCAAGGTGTTCATCCTAAAAAAGGAAGAAAAGATATTAGAGGTGAGCTAGCAGGAATAATTGGATCAAACAAGGGGTTTTTTTAAATGTGAAGGAGAGATTGGCATGATAGTAGGTAGTATGGAAGGAACCAGTAAATAGCAAAAGATTGAAGATGAGAGAGACAATAAGGACAGTGGCAGTGGCAATCTTCTGGAGGTCCTACCTGGAGGAGGCCCTGGAGACAAAGACAGAGATTCTAGAGAGGACTACTGAAGCTGGGAGATGCAGACTGAAAAATATCTAAAAGAATTGTTATTTTAGACTTTTTCTTCACCAATGTTATCAAGGAGAAGATATTCAGCTCTTTTAGGGTCTTATTTCAACAGTGATCGCTGTTCTCTCTTTCTTGCTCTATTTCTCTCTCTTCTCTCTCCCTCTCCTTTTTTCTCCCTCTCCATTCACTAGCTTTTTTCCTACCTGCTTGGAGAAACAGCTTGATACAGTGGACAGATCACTGCATCCTGAGTCAGAGGACCTGAGTTCACATCCTGTCATTTAACACCTGTGTGTCCTTTAGGCAAGTTATCTTTCTTGGGTCTCTGATTCCTTATCTGTAAAATGAGAGAATTGGACTCGACTAGACAAACATCTAAAGCCACTCTCAATATTAAATCTCTGATCATACAATAAATTTTCAGATCTCCCCATCTTCATTCAAAAAAACCTTCCCTTGAGCCTTCTACCTCATCTGTCTATTCTGTCTATTGTCCCATTTCTCATTTTCCCTTCAAAATCAACTTTCTTGAAAAAATTGTCTATATCAGATGCCTCCCGTTTCTCACTAATTCAGTCTTTCTGCAGCCTCTTACAACTGCGTTTCCACTTCTAGGGCTCTCAGGAAAGTAATCTCTCAAAAGACCTTCTGATCACCAGATCTAGTAATATTTTTCAATCCTCTTCCTTCTTGAGTTCTTTGTAGCTATTGAAACTGATGACCATGGCCCTTCTGTAGGGTGTTCTCTCTTCCCTTTACTCAAAAGACTGTCTTGGTTTTCCTCCCTTTTTAAAGTGTTCCTTTTCTACCTCCTTCACTGAGTCATTATCTTCCTGATTTCTAAATGTGAATAGTAGAGTTAAAAAGATGGACTTTCAAGGCAGGGTAGAGTTTGAGATCATTCAAAGAACTGCACAACTTCCAAAATTATTACTTGATCAACCTCATTCTATCCAGTATGAGGAACAAGCTCATGCAACTTCGTGTTATGATCTAGACAGCTTTCATTTTCTGAAAATATTAGATTTAGACTCTGAAGGAAGACCTCCAGCTATGAGGAAGACTCCTCACAGAAGATTTATGGGAGGACATTTATAAGAATTGCCCAGAAGAAGGAGACATGGATAGGTGGGGTGGAGCATCGATATCACAGGTCATAGATCTTTTGAAATAGCTCTTTGATCCATTTGTGTGTTTTTTCTTCCATATGGATCACTAAGTAAATCTATTTTGAATAACCATGGGTCTCATCAAAAAGGCCCTGCTGTGTTCTGACAATAGGTACAGCCAGTTCAATGTCATCTCCAAAAGGAAAAGAATTGATCCAGATCCTGAGGGCAACAAAAAAGATGCATTTGAGATGGCATTTTACCGATGATGAGACACATGGGAGAAATGGAACAAAAGACATTATTAAAGGATGGATGACCAGAAGATATATGGATAGCCAGAGTGCTGTACTGGTATCTACGAATATGAAAAGAATTAGATAAATGTGTCCAGTTCATTGAATGAATTCACTGATGAATCTATAGAAACATATGAGAAAGAAATATACAGGAGAAAAAGGGACGGATGTGATCGCTGTACTGGTAGAAGAATGGATTAGTCACACATAAATAAAATCATGGATCCATGAAAGTGCCACAGAAATTTTAAAAAATCAGGCTAAACTTTTCTGTCTCTCTATTTCTGTCTTCCTATTTCTGTCTCCCCTCTCCCTATGTACCCTCTTTCTCCTTACCTCCCCTCCTCCTTCCTTGTTCTCCCTAACCCCTCCCTTCTTCCTTCTTCTATTCCCCTCTCCTTCACAAACACATTCCGGGTGCATAAAAATCAGACTTTTGAAGGATAGTCTTTCCTCGGTAGTTTGAAAGAGCTATTCTATAGCTATAAAAGCACTGAATATGTAAATCTCAGAGACATTTAGATGTTAAAAATTCTAGGAAGCAACATGTGTATGAGCATTGCTAAAAGCAGGTAAATTGAGATTCTGCATTTGGAGTTTACATAACTACTCAAAATTCCTTATTAATTCCATACCATCATTTACATGAAAATGTGGCAATTCTTTGTATTAAGATGCTAAAGCCATATCACATGGACAATGCAAATCATAGCTAGTAAAGAGTACTTTGTCGTAAAAAGATATAATTTATTTCAACAGTTTCTGTGGATCTTTGATATCAAAGTCTCTTTATGACACTGACAGTCATCAAGCGGATGTTTGTCAAAGTACATTTCCCAGATGTCTAAATAAAACAGGTTTACTTTGATGAGTTTTGTACTGATCGCAGAAGCCAGAATGCATACTTGGCTTGTATTTGCATGTCTTTACTTCTGGGACATATACAATCCTTTCTGTTTTCTGATTGCTCCCTCCTTGCCACCCTTACAAAATTATCTGCCTAATTGAGAGTTCCAGTTAGTTGGGTTCCAGCTAATCCAAGTTTTATGATTAAAAAATTTCAATTCTGAGAGAAGGGAGATGGAAAACAATGATGGGAGAGGTAGTAAGGGATTTGGTAGCTAGATGGCACAGTGAATAGAGCTCTAGGTCTGAAGTCAGAAAGACTTATCTTCCTGAGTTCAAATCTGTCCTCAGACACTTAGTAGCAGTGTGACCCTGGGGAAGTCACTTCACCCTGTTTGCTCAGTTTCTTCATCTATAAAATGAGCTAGAGAAAGAAATGCCTAACCACTCCAGTATCTTTGTTAAGAAAACCCCAGATGGGGTCATGAAGAGTCAGACACAACTGAAACAACTGAACAACAACAAAAAAAGTAAATGGTCCACAAATTACAACAGTTTGTATTTATACAGTTTACACACAACATCTAATTTGATTCCTAAAAATATCTTCTTGTATACAAATAGGGTTATGTATTATTATCATCACCACTTCACATTCTCAGTTGCTGGTCCTTCATCTATAACATGAGTATAATAATACTTAATCCTATCTATTTACAAAAAGGTCAACATCACTTGCCCTGTGTAATGGAGGTCATTGACAGCAAAGACCATTTCATTTTTTGTCTTTGTGTCCCCTGTACAACACAAACCAGCACAATGCCGGGCACATAGAAGACATCAAATAAACCTCTGCTGAACTGAACTGAATTGTTGAATGAATCCAGTAAATGAAAAAGGCAGAAGTAAAACTCAGATCTTTTGACTCTAACTGAATTTTCGTCAGTATGATCAAGCTGGCTGGTTCTCAAATGAAAAAAATGAGGAAGCAGAAGCATCCCAGTACTTCTTGGTGACCAAAACATGAGTAATCCTTTATCTTGACCCAATCTTAAAAACTTCAGCATTTAAAATTATTCAAAATCTGCCTTTAACTCACTTTTTCCAGACTTCTCCTACTTCCCTCCTCCTTACAGACCGGCCATTCTAAGTTGAATGGCCTGATGTTCTAGGCAAATCCAGAGCGTTGCTACTGCTGATCCCTGGAAGGAGCATTCTTCCATTTCTACCTATTGAAACCTTGATGGTTAGTTCAAATGCTACCTACTCCACAACAGTATTCTTTGAGTCAGCTAGCCAAAAACAATTTTTCTCCCTCATGACTCACATAGCACCTTCTTTATACCTCTCTTATGCACTTACTATGCTCTATTTCATAGTATGGAAAAACGCCAAGGTCTTCCATTGCATCCTGGGCTGTCTTCAGTCATCCTGATGAATATCTGGTCACTGGATCCAGATAGCTCAGGAGGAGAAAGTGAGTATGGTGACCTGCACAGCCCTTCTTCCTTCAAAACAAAGTCAAGTGCAAGTTATGTCATCATTTCTCTGATGTCATGGTTTTCTTTGAAAACAAAGGACACAACTTCATAGTATAGTGAGTTATTTTATATAAGGCCATCTCTTCCATTAAGTTGTAAACTTTGATTTCATAGACTGCATTTGTATTTCTGGTTGTATCACTAATACTTTGTATAGTGATAGGTACATAATAAGTGATTAATAGAAGTTTTGTCATCTAGTCATCCATTTATTCACTCACTCATTTATTCCTAAAAAGAGATACCGATATGGATGATATTTGACGTTGATGGAGGGGACTTCTTGGAGTCTTATGTACCTAAAATGAGTAACTGGAGACAGAAGAGGTGAATAAAGATGATCACCACATGGAGCTCCTGCTTTTCCTCCTTTTCTCTCCTTTCCCCTCCTCTCTCCATCCCAAACTCTCCTCCACAAAGACTTGCTGTTGTTCAGTTGTTTTAGTTGTGTCTTTGTGACCCCATTTGGAGTATTCCTGGCAAAAATCTTAGAGTCATTTCCCACTTCCTTCTCCAACTCATTTTACAGATAAGAAAACTGAGACAAACAGTGTTAAGTGACTTGCCCTGGGTCACACAGCTAGTGTCTGAGACCAGTCTTCCTGCCACCAACCCCAGTGTCCTAGTCACTGCATCACCTACCTGCCCTCCACTGTGCCCACAAAGACTATCAGGTAGACAATAAAAGTGTGTATGTACTCATTTTTGCTTTGTTTTTATGAGAGCAACAATGTAATGATCCATTGACTATCCACAGCAATGTTCATTGGCTTTGCTGAACAGTTCCCCTCCCCACCTTTTTCAATCTTTTTTTTTTTAAGAATGACTCCTTATTTAGAAAGAGTGGGGATATATTTGGAAATACAGGTGAATTAAAAATATAAGTTATTAATAAAACTTTAAAGAGAGGAAGAAATGGTCACCATTAAACACAGTATTTGATAAATATTGAATTGAATTATTTCATATATATATATATATATAAATATTATCTTGCCAATTCAAGAATGGGAATCACATTAAATGATATGTATCCCTCACATGGACATTAATGCAGATCCTCAATAAATATTGATTAACTCTAAAGCTGACTCAATTGCTCACTCATCCACACCTTCTCCATTTCCCTCCTAGCAACATCCCTTTCACATCTTCACTGAAGGCATTTTCCACTGTCAGGAAAGCCCTGCAGAACCTGGCCCCATCCTTCACTTCCAGGCTTACCACACATCACTCCCTTCACATGCATCATATGCCCAAATAACTGGGTTATTAACTACTCCCTGAAATTCATCCACATGCCATCTTCTACCTTTGGAAATTCACACACGCGTTTGCCAGACTTGGAATATACTTCCTACTCATCGCTGCAATTCATAGGACAAGAGATTTAGAGTTAAAGGGGCTTGAAGTCAATGGAAGCTCATCATTTCCTGTTACAGATGAGGAAACTGAAGCACAAAGAGGTTAAGTGATTTGCTTGGGGTCACACAGCTAAACATTTGAGGCAGGATTCAAACTCGGATCTTCTAGACCCTAAGTCTGGTTTAGGGATAGCCCACCCCACCCCCCGGATATACCATATATAGAAAAGGATAAAGTTTTTTTTTAAGCAATTGACACTGAAGTATGAATGATCAATAAACTTAAACCCAGTTATCTATTTTTCTCCATACTGATCTAAAGCCTACAATATAGTATCCTTACCCTCTTCCCATATACACATTGCCTTCTTATATGGAGACTGGAGTTGGACTTCATGTGCATGGAGTCAGTCCATAAGACACTTGAGAAGTGACACAGACAACGATTTTATGTGATCATTACAAACCACATGTTCCATTAGCAGGAATCGCAGAAAGGGTCATACAGTACAGTGTAATTTCTAAGGAGAATACCTAGGAAATTAACTTGCTCCAGCTTTTCCTAATCTGATATAAGCTATTTTTAGGATTTTATGAGCTCATTCCTTATAGGAATTCAATATAAGTATAAAGTTGCTTTTAAATTCCTTAAAATGTTCCCTTGGGGCTGAAAACTTAACTTTATTTGTTTTCCTATAATAAATGGAGAAAAGTTATGCAGCTATGAAGGTGAAAGTCTGTTCTAAACATTTAAATCACACAAGCTGATCTAAATATTTTAAGTGCAAGTAGTTACTGTGCCATGGATTTCATATAAATTTTTAATTAAGCTTATTTATACTAGCTGGTCAAAATTTGGGAAGTAGAAAAAGGTCATCTTCAGTTTAGTGAAACCTTTTGCCCATGTCCAATATCATGATAAATTTGAATGGACAGTAGAGGTGGGTCAAGGGAAAAAGTTGCATTAAAAATAACAATATATTATTAAAAATCTCAGATACATGTATCATATGCTTTCATTAAGAAAAAAAATGACATTCATGTAGGCAGCCAGGGCTGTAAGTTATTGTTATTATAGCTCTAGAACCCTCCCCGACAGCTAGGCCAGTCTCATCACATGTTCTATATTCATTCCTAACCCTTTGTCTTTGCCATATTGTCTTTCTACCTTAAAGATGCCCTCCTTCCCTTTCCCGGTTATCAAAAAATTGCTTATTGTCTCAGGTTGGGGAGGGGGAAGGAGAGAGGGATAGAATTTGTAACTCAAAACTTTTTTTTAATGTAAAAAATATCAACATATAATTTGGAAAAATAAAATATTACTTTGTCAAAATCTTTAAAGATTCATACCAAGCCCCATGTCATCTAGACAATCTTTACTAACCATCCTGGTCCAGAGTGACTCTCCCTTTTTCCACACAGATTCACAGCTTGAACAGACATGAGACCATCTAGCCCTATTCCTTCACTGTATTTCTGAAGGGACTGCAGCCCAGAGAGGGTAAGTGATTTGCCCAAAGTCCTAACACTGATTGCAAAGCAAAATGGCATAGTGGATAGAGAGCCTCAGAAACAGCAGATTTGGGTTCAAGTCCCATCCCTTCCCTGATACTGGCTATGTGACCATGGAGAAGTCACTCAACCTCTCTGGTTTAGGAAATTTTCTAAGACTATGCTTTGCAGAAGAGATGCTGACCTGCACCGGTATAAGGAGTTTCCTTTGCTGGCAGTACCCTATAACTATGAAATCATGGATCTAGGAATTATCCTGTATAATTTAAAATTGGTAGATGAGATTTCAACCCAGCCCTTCTGCCTTAAAATCTAGTTCTTTTTCTAGTATACTACACCTGACTTCTGTAACACTTGACTGTATGACTCAAATTGGTATTTAATTGTATTCTGTCATATTCCCCATGAGAGGTCCTTGGGAGCATCTTAAAGGCAGGAAATATTTTGGCTTTTCTTTGTGTTCCTGATGGTGTCTAGCACACAATAAAGGCTCGTTGACTTGCTGGTAGCTGACTTGACTAGACTTTTCATATGTCATATGTTTTGTCTCTCAGTGCTCAGACACAAGCTCTTTAAAGGCAGGAACTTTTATTTACATATTTCTTTTGTATCTCCTACAATAAAATATTATGCAATCAGTAGGCGATTAATTAATATTTGTTTAATTTCATTTGTCTTAGCTAACTAATTAATTATAAACAACACGGTTTAACATTATAGGACCACAAAGTGGGGTGCAGTTTTACCATCATGAAATCTCATAACTTTTTGGGAAGTATAATTCATTCACATTATAGGTAACATCACAATTGAAATGGTGACATCTGTGTGTATTTTTATGCCTCTAGCTAAAATAAACTTAGGCTTAGCATCAGAGATTGGTACAAACACTCAGGTGAAAAGAAAACTTTCTCAAGAGAAGTACATGCTTAAATCCGGCTTTGGAAGATGTTAGCTAAGGTCATTTTCTGATCAGATAAAAATCTGATACCAATTCTTCTGTTTTTAGCTGGCACATGATTCAGTCCACAGCATTATCACCAACCAGTTATCTGTGTCGCCTGGAAGGAACTCTGGGTAAGTCACAGGAAAAAGGTGGGAGCATTGTTGGTGTTTCCTGCTGGCCAGAACACTAACATATTGTTTGCCTTATTTTTTTAGTCTATCACATCACATCATAATTATGTCTTCAACATCCTCTTTCCATCTAGGACTTGATGCAATATTTATTGACTTATACAAACTGCGTCAATCCATGAGTCTTTCTTCATTGTTATGCAAGTTCTTTGGGAGGATTTTTTTAATTTCTTTATTTTCCTACCTAAGGATACTCTGTGTATGATGAGGGCTTGATCGTTCTCAAAGACTTTTCACATACACAGCATGCTAGCTAAATGTTACTATCGTCTCATTCTTATCTCTTTATAGTTTTTTGGAGGGAATTCAGATAAAAATGGTCTTGGGACAAATAGCTCTCCCACTTTTATTCCTTTATTTTCAATGTTCTATGGACTGCTCTTATTTTCAGTTTTGATGATGAGTATTGTTATCACACTACTATTTTTATGATCTTATTTGGCTTATAAGTTAAACAGAGCAGGAATCATTTATTCTCATTTTGCAGCTCAGGAAAGTTATTTCAACAACTTAGAATGACAGGATTTTCAAAGCTGAAAGGAGTCATTGAAGACCACCTAGTCAAACCCATTTATTTTACAGTAAGTAAACTCAAGCCTAGTGGGTGGAAGTGACTTGTTCAAGGTCTTTGCTGCTTGAAATATATGGGCAGGCTTTGACAAGAATAGATTTGATTCTTGCAATGATTCTAAGCAGAAAGTATTACCACATTTCCCCCCTGTTGCTGGGGGTGAATTATGTTGATTCAATTCTGTGACTTAAAAATAGACACTTAAGTATAAGTTAATTGCCCTTTGAAAGCAATAAGGCATATGGCAGTTCCAAAGCTGCCACCATGCTTCATTTCTATTTTCCCTTTCCTAATTATTTCTATTCAGTTATGGAAGCAAAGGTTCAGAACTGAATCAATACCTTAAAATGTGGCCTTTGGATCTTTAATAGGTTTACCCCATCCTCCTAGTGGTCAACTTATTCTGTCTTCTTTTCCTTCTTCTAACCCTAAATTTGAGGAGGAAATCCCTGTATCATGGCAGTGCTGGAGCACCATACTACGCCCATGCATTATTTCCTAATTATTTATTTCCAGAACAAACAACATTGTCACTACTTTTCAGTGAGAGAATGCTCACTACTCACTTCCCAGGCCTGACATTCTGTTTCTTTTTTGTGTAAATACTTGTCAGATTCTTAGGAGTGAAGTCAATAAGGTATTTGAAGCATGATTTGGCACCTTGAACCTTTATATGTATAAGGCAACCTCATTTTAATGCAGAATACAGAAATGGAAAGTGTCTTCAGTTGAAAACCTTGTAAGTGATGCTGTGCTCGACATGAAGGTGGCAGAAGGTGGCATGCTGAGCTCAATGACTGGATTCTCTTGGTTGTATGAATCTCTGTCAAAATCAGGAATTGGTATCAGGCCTAAGTGAGTCATCTCAGTTCAAGAGAAGAAAATGTAGGGTTCCCTAGGAATACAAGATATTGCAAAACTGAAGTTGTGTGCTCCAACTCTCTTTGCTTTTTCATCAGGTCCATGTGTACATACAATGAGCCCAAAGTCATTCATTAATCAATCCCTCATGTAAAAACCCCCAGGCAGTAGGAATTAATGGTGGCTTAGGAAGCAGATTTCCTAGGACTCTATTTTGATATGGATTGTTACTCCATGCATTCTCCAACTGGGATTTAAAGTCCTTCACAATCTGGCTTCCTCAAACTTTTCTAATCTCATTTCAAACAACTCCTCTTCTGGCATTCTCTACTCCCATGAAACTAGGCAGCTGTCTCTTCTCAGCATGTAGCATTATATCTTGTGCTATCAAACCTTTACACAACTAGTCTGCCATGTTTGAAATGAACTTTCTCCTCGCCTCTATCCTGAAGACTTCCTACCTTCCTTTAAAGAAGAGTCCATGCCACCCTCTATATAAAGGTTTCCATGATGCCCCTCAATGCCCCTCCCTTAATCTTGAAAT
Source organism: Notamacropus eugenii (assembly GCF_028372415.1). Lineage (NCBI taxonomy): Eukaryota > Metazoa > Chordata > Mammalia > Diprotodontia > Macropodidae > Notamacropus > Notamacropus eugenii. The sequence goes on from NC_092877.1 coordinate 69,499,092, forward strand.
TATTTTGCCTACATTTTACAATTACTTCTTTTTCTTTTTCTCTTCTTATCATTATCACCATGTAGCATTTTATAGTGTTTTAAGGCTTGCAAAGAAATTTGCATATGTTCTCACACTTGGAGCTCACAACCACCAAATAAAATAAATGCTATTACTGCTCTCATCCTTGGGCTGAGAAAACTGAAGCCTAGAATATTTCAGGGAGCAAACCAGGGTCACACAGCTAGTAAGTATATGACGCAGAATCTGAACTCAGATTTTTTTGATTTCATGTCCAGCATTCTACTCAGTATAACACCAGTTTATAAACTGTGTATTCCCCAGTAAAATATAAACTCTTTGAGAACAGGGATTGTTTTATTTTTTGCTTCTGTTTTCCCAATGTTTAACACAATACCTTGCATGTAACAGGTTCTTAAGTGGTATCTATTGAACTGAATGGAATTTAATACAGAGTCAAACTGCAAACCTTAGAAAGAGGATTACAATCCTCAAACAATGAATTGACATAATTCACCTTTAAGGCAGACTTGAATCCTCTTGCCTTCCTACATACATCCCACAAAAGGAAACAAATTAGTGGAAAGATGACAAAATTTGGAGACAGAAGATCATGTTTGTGTTCCACTTATCTTGGGCATAAATGATCTCTAAGAATCTTCCCGGCTCTAAAATGGTACGGTCCATGAGTTATAATCTCTCAGCTTCAGTTTCCTCACTAGAAAACAGAGAAAACAGTTCCTGACTTACTTAGTACTGTAAAGCTTAAATGAGATAATATATTTAAAATGCTCAATAACCACAAAACACTCTAGAATGTGAAGTGCAAAACAAATAATAAGAATCTATCTACTTAAAATGTCTTCTTGATCTTAAGTAGAAAAGTAGTTAGTAACTTCCATCACCACAGTAGATAAAAGCTTAATTTACTGATTGGGAGGTGACTGTTAAAGTAACAATACAGTGAAATTGTATCCTAGTATCTCTAATTTAAATGGATTCCTAGAGGCTAATCCTAACTATATGGTAGGCCAATGTTCAATGTCCATGTAATTTCCAGTCTACCAAGAGTAATCCTCTATCATCTTCCTCATGGATGTCTCCATATTTAGGGTTCTGAGAATGTGCCACAGACCTCATCAAACAACTTTAAAAGTATGTATGCATGCACGTGTGTATACATACATACATATATACATACATATGTATGTGTGCATAATTATTAAGATGCCATTTGCAAGATGCACTCGTACCAATTTCAAACTTTAATTTAAATTATCTCATTATTTCTATTTTACAAATGGACATACTCAGGTCAAGACTCATTCAAAAAGTTAAAACAGCTGGAAAGAAATTTTAGATATTTCTAATTTTCAATCTCGACCTAATCCTTCCCTTATATCACCTCTGGTTCTGCTAAAAACAAAACCAACACTTACTGAATGTAGAAGGGGGGAAAGGAAGAAGGAGTAAATACTTATATAGTACCTACTATGTTCCAGGCACTGTGCTAAGAAGCACTTTATATATCTCACTTGATACTCATAACAACCCTAAAAGAGCTATTATTATCTCCATCTTACAGTTGAGGGAATGGAGGCAAATAGAGGTTAGGCAATTTATCCAGAGTCATATAGCAGGTAAATATCTGAGGCTGGATTTGAACTCAGGTCTTGCTGATTTTAGCCCCATCACTAAGTCACCTAGCTGCCTCAGAAGAATCCTAGATTAAAACCAGTGGAACTAGATTTGAATCTCACCTCTGCTGTTCACCACCAACGTGACCTTGTGCAAACCAGTTAACATTACTGGGACTAAATGTCTTCATCTTTAAAATGTCATCAGACTAAACATTTCCAAGGTCCTTTCTAACTCTGAATCTATGATTCTACAGCTATGACTGGACCACAAAATTATGGAATCTTAGAGCTGACAGGAATCATAGTAGTCATCTCTTCTAACGTTCTGCAAATCCCCGCTATGACATCACTAATAAAATATCATCTGCTTGAAGGCAAGTCCCATCTGCACTGTGGTGATCCTGAAATAATGCCTTATCTCTATAGGCTGTAAGATCTAGACATGTGCTTTTCCTAATAAACAAAACAGTTGCAAAATCATTCTTTTTCTTCTTCTTCTGGTTGAATCTTTTGAATAATATGCCATTTTTGGTCATTAATTTTTCCTAATGATTTTGACAGAGTAATACAAATCTTCTGCCAACGTAACTATAGAAACAGTCCTATTTCAAGCCCCTCGAATGTAATTCCACGATGGCACTGCCCAAAATCTTCCAGCACCATTCTGTCTCTTATTTCTATGGCTTCTAGATAAGAGTTAAACCCTTTGGCTTCCCATGGGAATAAAAAGGACACTGGAATTATTGAATCAAATGATAAAAGAAACAGGAACACATTCATAGTTCTCCCACCCTTGTTCTATACAAATTTCAGGTTATTTGTATAAGGTTTACAAAAGATGCCAAGACCCTCTTCGTTTGGTCCACCAGGAAAAGGAAAAGGAACAAGGAAAGGGAAGGGGATGCAGAGAGGTTACGCCATCTAAGCAAGAGTTATCCATCACAGAACTATCACTAGGCATCCTGCATTGACAATCCTAGAGGGCACTGGGTTTGAGGGAACAAGGACAGAGGAAAAATAACAAAGGCTTGTTTTGTTTTGTTTTAAAATAAATGAATAGGCAGCTTAAGTTAGTGGAGATCCACCCACTGACAACTACTTGGTCTCTTCTGAAATGGGACCAGCTCATGTTACCTCTTTTTGCTTTGAAGTCTCTTTATCAATAAGTATAACACTACTCAAGGAAGCAATATGGTATAGTAGATTATATACTCTGACTTTAGAGATGACAGACCTGGCTTCATTCCTAACTCTCCTCCTTAATCAGAGTAACCATTTTTGTCTCGACTTCACTTTCCTCATTTGTAAAATGAACTCAATAACACAGGATCCCCCCTCTAGCTCCAATTTATATGATCCCAAGTAACTGTTTAACATTCTTATTTGTAAGAATGTCAAAATTTGGAGAATTCAAAATGTGATTTCTCATGCATTCTTCAGTGACTAGACAACTTTTTCCCTTTCTCTGTACTCCATTGCACACATTGGACTCTTTTTTAAACTCTAGAGTAAATTCTTTATTCTGGGGACAATAGTGAATACTTAGGGGAAAGTCAAAACTCACTTACCACATCAAGGTCTAATTCTGCCCTCAGATGTGTGGATAAGGCTTCCCTTGAAGTCTCATTCTCTGGGGCTACATTTGCACATCCAAGATACAGACTTAGCTCTTCACCCAACTTCCATTTTTATACAAGAAGAGTAAGGCTCTGGTAAAATGTATAGGTTGGGGCTAAAGATTAAATCCAAACAGGTTGGTTAATAAAGGTATTTAAAGTAAGATTCACACCTCTCTATCTGATTGCCAGAAGTCCAATCTAGGTAATAAAAGATAGATTAAGTAGAAATATCAACCCATGGATATGTAATCTCCACACTGGTTGCAAAGATATTGTAATTAGTTGACTGTTCCTTCTCCTTTAAATGTACATAGAGGTAAGCATTAAGATCTCCATAGACTCCATTAGCCTGAAGACACTAGAATTCTTTTTGTGTGAAATAGTAATAATAATTCACAAAATAATTCTATGCATGAAGTTCTTGATTTATTCAGACTCAAGAGTAGTTTAGTTAAGGGCCCACTTCCAGAGAACACATCTATGTTGCCCGCAGACTTACGGTTGTCTCCCTAAGTTAGAATCCCAAGAAGTAATATACCTGTAGTTTTCTGAACAACAACAATTTTCTATACAGTGAATGTTTTCTTACACTGTAAAAAAAAAAAAAAAAAAAGCCCTACAGATTAGAATGATTTTTTCCTCTTCCTTAAAAACAAACAAATGAAATTAATCTATTCTCACCATTCAGGCAAATATATACATACATATATATGTATATGTGTATATGTGTGTGTGTGTTTCCTTGCCTCTTGTTTACTACATGTTATAACCGATTATTAAGACTTATGGGTAAAAACCTAAAAAAAAAACAAAAAAAAACCCAAGGTCCACCTTTCTTAAGTTCAACAGACACAGACATTATAAATAAAAGACATCTCCAAAATCTGTCCAGTCCAGCCCCCTTACTAATACCTACAGGCTGAGTAACTTTCTGAGGCACAAAGTTGATATGATTTGCCAAGGTTACAGACACAGCTTGGAGTTTAGAGATAAAGGATAGGAAAGGAGAGTCAGAACCCTGTTTCCTACTACCAAGCAGGGAAAAGTACCAGGTTATTTCCACTATACAATATTATTTCTACTACCAGTTCTAACATTTTATCCATTTGTCTACAGTGGTTATCTGTAAGATTGTATTTAGGTGCATTGCAGTTTCCTAAATTCAATGTATTCATTGTTTAGGTTACCATAGATTGCTTCTGTATTATAATCTCGGATACTATATTGCTAGAAAGTAGCAATCATTGCTAACAGATACTGCTAACACTGCCTGATCTAGGGTATGTCCCAAGCCAAATGGTCTCTCTCCTGAAATTCCAGCCAGCGTTTTGTATAGGCATCTCCTTCAGCCCTTCATATATAACTTTTAATCATATTTATTTGTGCACTAATATTATCTTCTCACTCCCACAACTAGATTATGGGTTCACTGAGGGTGGCGAGGATGTTATTGTTAATCTTTGTATCCCTGGCACCCAGCACACACAGGCTTTGCCCATGATAGGCACTTAATAAATGATTACCGAATTGAATTAAGCCACGCTACAGCAGAGGTGTGATGCTTGTTTGAATAAAGGATAAGCAACACTGTATCTGAAGCCATGGAATTTCTGTGTCGATTGTAAAATGCCAGTGCACAATTCTACCACAAAACCCAGGGAGAGTGGGTCGTCCCTAGATGGACAGCATCATACTAGGAGCTTGCTAGGACTGCTGGGCATCTGACAAAGAAGATTCTCAGATCGATTTTTATAAATATATTTTTGTCTCTTAGGTTAGGCACACAGCATCAAGATGTGCTCTGCTTGCCAACATGAGAATTCTGATTAGCCCAATTTCTTCCTAAAACTAAGGCATAACAACCTGTTGTTTTGTTTTTAGGTATCTATTGTTTAAGGTACTATCTCCTTCCTCGAGTTTTATGTACAGCATTCCATATCTATTGCTTTGTTTTCCCCCAGATCTGTTTATCTTTTGCATAACCATGCTCCCAATTTCTTCTCTAAATAGTTATTTAAAACCTCTTTCCTTTTTTTGTGAGTTTTATTTGTTCCCACTGACAATGACACAATGTTGACATGTGAGTAGGTGGTCACACAAAAGCAGGGATACAAGCCAATAACAACAATGCAAGTGAAAATACCGCCTACCCATTGCTCTGAACAGTTGTAAACATCATGAAATACTTAAATGAGCTTCAGGGGCTTACTGAGAAAAGCAAGACACTGAGTTGCCTACAGGCTGCCAACCATGCTAACTCCAGGACTGCAAAGTATTTCTTCAAGATTCAACATCACCAAGTATTAGCCAGGTTAACAAAGAACCATGTGAAAATAAATATGAAACTTTGAGAATTATGCAATTAGACAGAAGACCATGCACACAGGTGTAGAACTGAATGGTTGTTTCTAATATGGAATGAGGCATACTGTGTTAATCACAGAAAAAAAAGATTTTGTTTTCCTCTCATGGTACCTCTCCAATAGACTGTCTAACATCTTTAGGGAAATTCTTCCAGCCTTTTGTTATTAGTCAGTGAAGATAATACAAATAACTTCTCTTAAAAGATTTGATACAAAAAGAAGAAAGTGCAAGTTCTTAGAAAATAAATGCAAAAGAAAAATTCATCATTTGCATTTTTGATCAGCTTCGTGTGGCCGGCATTAACAACGCTTTCTATCATATCTATAATAAACAGCAAGATTTACAATTATGTTTATATAGACATGCTTTAACTATATCTCCCAATACAAAAATACTATAATAAGACCACAGTCTGGAACTGGGTTCTACTTTGGGTTCCACATTTTTAAGAGGGCAATGGGGACAATAAAAAGCACCTAGAAGAGGGTTACTTGGATTATAAGATGATCAGAGAGGCAACATGAGAGATAAAATACTGAACTTGAAGTGAGATCTAGGTTTAAATACCACTTGAGGTTTTCACCAGTTGTGGGATTCGTGAATCTCAGTTTTTCTCATCTATGAAATGGGAATAATGATATCACTTACCTTACAAGGGTCGTCATGAGGATCATGTAAAATACTGTACATAAAATCTTTTGCAAAATTTAAAATTCTATGTAAATGTAGAAGATTATTTCAATTCAATTTAGTGAATGTTATGGAGCAAATATTATGGGGAAGAAATTGTGTTAAACTAAAAAGGGCAATGAATTTGGAGTCATGGGATTCCACTTATTTAATTAGTCTACACATCTGTAACTTCACCAGTGTCAGGAACTCCCAGTATGGAAGCTCCATCCACAGAGGTTGATGAACATCTCTGTTATATCCTTAAAAGATTTCTTAGACCAATTTAGTATAAATCAGCAGCAAGACTGAAACTTAGATCTACCTGAATTCACAGAGGTCGATTATCCATGACATCATGTTGCCTCTCAGATCTATCGGTTTAACCCTTCCTTAATTATTTACATTAAAGACAACTCACAGAACACTTTTTCATCTTAAAATATCAGATTTCTTTTGCTCTTGATTTTTTGAAAATTCAATTAAATTTTAAAGTGAATAATCCATGCTTTGTCACTATAGTTCTTTCCAAATCAATAACAGAATATAAAACACACACACACACACACACACACACACACAAGAGGAAAGTATAGTACACTCATCTCTATGGTTGGAATAGGAGAAGACATTGAAAGGAATCCTGGGACATGACTAAGGCCCCTTCTTTCTTACAGAGAACAAGGAAATGGGTGTGGAGAAGTTCTATATAGGCATTCCTTGGGACTGCTAGGGCAGGTTGGAAATTTGAAGGAGTTCAGCAACTTGATAAGAAGGGGTATGGAGGAAGGAGGGAGGGTCCGAAGTTTTAAACATGCTTTTACAAGAAAATGCACCTGAACAATGCATGATCCAACCCAGCAGTGTTGGATGAAAGCCCTACATTGGAAAAAAGTTCCAGGTTCTATTTAAGCAAATCCAATCATTTCATAAACATTAAGCACTCATTGTCTATTCTTCTCACAAAATGCCTACCGATTTGATTGACAATTTATGCAAAGATGATTATTTATTTCTATAGTAAATTCAAAGATGAACTGATGCACTTACTAGACTGCAAAGTTCTTGAAGACAGAGAGTTGGTCCCACATTTGCTTCACACCCCCAGTGCTTTTCATAGTAGCTGGTACAGAGTAATCACAATAAATACTTATTGATTGATATTCCATTTTATCTTTCAAAATTTATGAAAATGTGAAAAGTATGATGCAATTGTAGAAGGGGGATCATAAAGTTTAGAATTTAAAGAGTTTTAAGGTGTCACTAACTTATCTATACGATGCCTGCTCTTTATAGGATTTTTCCATATTAGCTGACTGTTAAATATAAACCTTGATGTACATTGCATACGATCTACAATATGGGTTAGTTAACGTTGCTATGGAAACCTTCACTTTTACATTTACTGATTTTAATTCAGTGACATTTCCTGACTTTAGTACAATATAAAGGTTATAAATATAAAATACAGGCTTGTAGCATATTTTTCTTCATATTTCAATTTACATAGCTAATTCCATCACAAATCTCTCAAGAGGATAGGGAGAAAAACATCTAAAGGATGCCTACCAACAAGAATTAACAAATAAGCAGCCATTTTACTAAATAACTGTTTCTACTGAACCCTGAAATCTATTTTCACCAACAAACTGCCCCATCCATCATGCCATTTCTTCCTCAAATTAACTCAGTGGTATTGCCATCACCTCACACTGGTATAAATGCAACATTAAACTTTTCAAAACACTTTCCTGACTACTACTATTTTTATCCACTGAGGCACAGAGAAGCATCATAGATTGCTTGAGGTCTACAAGCTGATGGCAGATGGTACATGCTTTAATATTAAACGAGCATCCACTGAACAATCTATTATGTATCAGGTACTAACACACATATATGGCTAATGCCAACGAATAAGACTCACTCTAGTAGTCAAAGATGGAATTGTGTCATAGTTTGCAGTTGAGTATCTATGTCAAAGGAAAGCATTATCACCATGGAATCCTGGGGAAAGTCCAATGTGATTCAACAAACATTTGTTAAGCATGTTTTATGTGCAAGGCACTACACTATTACATCAAAGACACAAAAGAAATAATATATAGTTCCTACCATCAAGGAACTTACATTCCACTGGAACATACATGACTAAAACATAAGTTTCCTTTCAACAAAGGAGAAGGGGAGATGGATGAATGGCAAAGCATAAAAAAAATGCTTGATGCAGTTTTATGAAACTGTTCATTCATTCATTCAGGAGTACGAATTAAGGCAAAAGGCATTCATAATGCATAATCTGTGTGTAATACATTGCTTGACCACCGTTAGGCGGAAAGAATCTCTATACTCTTATCTGGTGAAATAGGAAGGGAACCAAACAAAAAAAAAAAAACCACTCAAAGATTACAGGGGGAAAGGCCAGCCAACAAAATGGAACAAAGACTTAAAGAGAAAAGGAGAAAAGCTTTTGAGAAACAAGAGGCACTTGAAAGAAAACAGGATCACTAATAATCGAGGTAAGACATTAAAATAAGAAGTACTCAAAATGGGGCAAATATAGAACACTTTTGACCAGTCTTTACTAAAAAAAGATTTTTTTTCAAATGTTCAAAAACAAAGAAGATTTTGCCAAAGCAGAAACCAATCAAAAACAGGTAAGGAAAGGAAGGTCAGAAATTTGGCTATTTCAGAGAATTAGAGAACACACTGCTAAGAAAAATAACGGAATTGATTGACATGATGTAAATTGCAATAATCTTAATAATGATGATGACAAAATAATAGTAATAATATGTGGCACTTAATAAAATACTTTCCTAACAATGATAGGCAATGACTACGACTTCTTTTTGCTTTTTTACAGAGAAAAACATATAGCTGGGCAGTATTGAACAGTAGATAATAAGCTGACTTCATTCCCAAAGATCTGAGTTCATTATGTCTTTGATTATATATTGGTTGTATGACCACAGGTAAATCATGTAATATTTTACTGTACTGGATAACTCTTTAAGAATATAAATTGAAAAAAAAAGATGGTGATTTATTTGCTTTGTAAGAAATTCCTTACTGGAACTTTCTTATATGAATGAGAACACAGAAAGAGAAAGAAAAAAGGGAAGAAGGAAAGAAGGGGAAAAAGAGGAAGGAGAGAAGGGAGAGAGGGAGAAAAGAAGGAAGAAAATAAAAGGAAGGAAGGAAACAAGGAAGGAAAGAAGAAAGCAAGGAAGGGACAGGAAGGGAGGAAGAAAGAAACAAAGAAAAAAATAAAGTGAGCTGAGAAGTTGTATATGCCACAGTGGAAAGAATGAATTTAAATGAAAGAAGCATTTATTAAGCACCATGTGCAAAACACTGTATTAAGTACTGGACACACAAATAAAAAACAGAACCAATTGAGTTGGAATCCTGCCTCAAACGCTCTCAGTTATGTGACCATCAAGACACTCCTTGAGCCTTGTTTTCTCACCTTTAAATCAGGGATGATAAGAATGTTTTAAGTACTTATGTCATAGGATTGTTGTGGAATCAAATAAACTAATTTATGCAAATTTTTATATAAATGTTGTCAGTAGTGTTAATGTCATTTCTTTTTTTAAATAACACTTTTTTTCTCCTCAATTATGTCAGGACAATTCATTTTTATAAGATTTTAAATTCCAATTTTTTCTTTCTCCCTCCCTCCCCTCCCCTCTTCTGAAAATCATAAGCTATTTGATAGATATGTACTATCATATAAAACATCGCTACGTTAGTCACAGTTGTGAAAGAAGAGGAGATCAAAAGGAAAAGAAAACTTGAAAAAGAATAAACTAAGTGGAAAAAAACATACTTCAATCTGTATTCAGAGTCCATCAGTTCTTTTCCTGGAGGGAGATAAGATTTTCCTTCATGGATCCTTTGTACTTGTCTTGAATCGTTGTGGAGAAGAGCTGGATCACTCATAGTTTACATCACACAATGTTGCTGAGACTATGTACAGTATTTTCCTGATTCAGCTCTTTTCATTTTGCATCAATTCATACATGACTTTCCAGGTTTTCTGAAATCTGACTATTCATCATTTCTTATTGCACAATAGTATTCCATGACATTGATATACCACAGTTTGTTCAGCCACTCCCCAATTGATCGCATCCTCTCAATTTCCAATATTTTGCCACCATGAAAAAGGCTGCTATAAATATTTTTGCATATGTAGGCCTTTTCCCCCCTTTTATGACCTCTTTAAGATACAGACCTAGTAATGGTATTGCTGAATCAGTATACTCAGTTTGATTGCCCTTTGGACAAGTTTCCAAATTAATCTCCAGAATGGTTGGATTAGTTCACAACTCCACTAACAGTGCACTAGTGTCCTAATTTTCCCACATCCTCTCCAACATTTATCATTCTCCTCTTTTGGCATATTAGCCAATCTGATGGGTGTGAGGTGGTACCTAAGAGTTGTTTTAATTTGCATTTCTCTAATCAAATGTAATTTAGGGCACTTCTTCATATGCTTATAGATAGCTTTGATTTCTTCATCTGAAGACTGCTTATTCATATCCTTTGACCACTTATAAATTGGGGAATGGCTTGTATTCTTATAAATTTGACTCAGTTCTCCATATATTTCAGAAATCAAACCTTCATCAGAGAAACTTGCTGTAAAGATTACTTCCCAGCTTTCTTTTTTTCCTTTTAATCTTGGTCACATTAGTTTTGTTGTACACAAGTTTTTTATCTTAATATAATTACAAGCATTTATTTTAGATCTAATAATATATGTAACTCACTTAACTCCTCCTTTATGCATTTGGATGCTAGATTTTCAACTTCCAGGAGCCAAGATGATGGAGTAAGTAGTAAATCACTCTCTCTCTTCCTTAATGACCATGACAAACCTGGAGAGGATTGCCCGAGGAAAAATCCTGGAATAATAGAGACTATAGAAAGATGAGGTTCAGCAGCCTTTTAGCTCATGACACTAAGAAGATTAAGGCAAAGGTCCCTCTTGCTGTGACTGAAGGGAATCCAAAGGAAGGGAGGTGTCCTAGCAATCCCTACTTCAGAAAACCCCCAGGAGATCCTGAGCCCCAGGGTGGAGGAGCAGGCAAGCACCAACACCAGACACATACCAGCCACAACCACCAGCTCCAGCTCAGCACCAAGTAAACTAGCAAACCACCACAACCTCCATTTGCCAGCACTTGAGACCCCAGTACACAAAACCAGTAACCAGGACCCTAGCCCACAGCATGAAAGGTTGGGACAGTACCCCCAAGGCTGAGAAGTAAAGACCAAATTTAAAACACAGGAAAAAAGGCAAACAACATGAAGAAAAAGCAACAAAGAAAAATGACCATAGAGAGGTATCTTGGTGAAGATCAAAACACAAATTCAAGAGAGGACAATACTGTCAATATACCCACATCTGAAACTTCAAAGGGGAATACGAACTGGTGTCAAGCCCAAAAAGCCTTCTTGGAAGAGCTCAGGAAGGATTTTAAAAGTCAAATAAAAGAAGCAGAAGAAAAGTTGAACAATTCCTTTAAAAATACAATTGACAAAATGGGGGAAAAAAGTATACTGAAGAAAACAACTCCTTAAAAAATAGGTACAAAAGCTAACTGAAGAAAACAATTTGTTAAAGATTAGAATGGGGTAAGTGGAAGTTCATGACTGTGAGACATCAAGAATCTCAAACAAAATCAAAAATAGTAGAAAATGTAAGACACCTAACTGGAAAAACAACTGACCTGGAAAATAGATCCAGGAGACATAATTTAACAATTATTGGTCTACCTGAAAGCCATGATCAAAAAAAGAACCTGTACAGCATCATTCAAGAAATTATCACAGAAAACTGCCCTGAGATCTAAGAATCAGAGGGTAAAATAGTCATTGAAAGAATCCAGCGATCATCTCCTGAAAGAGATCCCAAACCAAAAATGCAGAGGAATATTGTAGTTAAGTTCCAGAATTATCAGGTCAAAGAGAAAATAATGCAAACAGCTAGAAAGAAACAATTCAAATATCACAGAACCACAGTCAGGATTACACAGGACCTTACAACTTCTACCTTTAAAAATTGGAGGATTTGGAATATGGTATTCCACAAACAAGGGAGCTTGGATTACAACCAAGGATAAACTACCCAGTGAAAATGAGCATAATCTTTCAAGGGAGGACATAGACATTCAATGAAATAGGGGACTTCCAGAATTTCTTGATGAAAAGACAAGAGAGCTCAATGGAAAATTTGGTCTTCAAGTACAAGACTCAAGAGAATTATAAAAAGGTAAACAGGAAAAGAGAAAAAAAAGATGTTATCCAATAAAGGCAAACTATTTACATCCCTACATGGGAAGATGATTACCTATAACTCTTGAGAACTACGTCTTTATTATGACATCTAAAATGGAAATACATAGACAGAGGAGGTGGGTTTAAGTTGACTTTGATGTGATGATAAAAACCTAATTAAGTGGTGAGAAAGGATTGCAATGAGAAAAGAGGAAAGGAGGAGGCAGAAAAGGGTAAACTGCATTATTTGATGAGGCACAAAGAAACATTATACTAGAGTAAAAGAAGGGAGATAAGCATTGTTTGAATTTCACTCTATTCAGATTTGGCTCAAGGAGGGAATAACATACTCAGGTATGGAAACCTAATTGGCCTATAGGCATCTAGAGTAGAAAGGGAAAAGAAAAGGGAGGGAAAAAGTGGTAAGGGAAAAGGGAAAGAAAAGGGAAGGGGCTGATAGAAGGGAGGGCAGATTGAGGGAGGTGGTTGTCAAAAGCAAAATTCTAGTGAGGAAGGAAAGAAAATAATTTGGATGCTATGACACTTGATGCATATATGTTTAGTATTGATATTGCTTCATTGTCTGTGGTACCTTTTAGTATGATGCAGTTTCCTTCCTTATCTTTTTTAAATTGGATCTATTTTTGCTTTTACTTTGTCTGAGATCAGGATTGCTACCCCTGACTGTTTTACTTCAGCTAAAGCACAATAGATTCTGCTCCAGCCCCTTTTCTTTATTACTTGTGTGTCTCTCTGCTTCAAGTGTGTTTCTTGTAAACAACATATTGTAGGCTTCTGGCTTTTGATCCACTCTGCTCTTCTCTTTCACCTTATGGGAGAGTTCATCCCATTTACATTCCCAGTTATGATTACTACCTATATATTTCCCTCCATCATATTCTTCCTCCTATTTGCCCTCTCTCTCCTTTCACACTTTGCCTCCTTACCAGTGTTTTGCTTTTGTCAACCATCTCTCCTGATCTGTCCTCTCTACTGTCTGTTCCTCCCCCACCTCTTTAATTAATCTCTTCTTCTTCTACCTCCCTATCAGGTAAGACAGGGACCTATATTCAACTGATTGTATATTATTCCTTCTTTGAGTAAGTACCGGTTAGAGTAAGGTTCAAGAGATGCTCATTGCCCACCTCCCATCATTCCCTCCACTGTAATAGGTCCTTTGTGTCTCTATATGTGAAACAATTTAGTCCATTCTACCTCTCCCTTCCTTTTGCACCCTGTGTACTCTATCTTCTCGTCCATTAACTATTTTTTATGTTATTCCCTCCAAACTACCTTATAGCCACAAACCTGTATATGTATATTCCTTCTAACTATACTATCAGTGATACCATTTTTACCAATTAAAAGTATTATCTTCCCATGTAGGGATATAAAACAGTTTAGCTCTATTGAAGCTCTTATATTTTCCCTTCCCTTTCCACCTGTTTATGCTTCTCTTGGGTCTTGATATTGGAGATCAAATTTTTTATTTAATTCTGGCCTTCTCCTTATGAAAACCAAATCCTTCTACTTCAGGGAATGGTCATTTTCCCCCTGATGTGTTTTGCTTAATTTCTCTGGTAGATGATTCTTGGTTGTAGCCTTAACTCCTTTGCCTTCTGGAATATTATGTTCCATGACCTCTGATCCTTTACTGTTTCAGCTGCTAAGTTCTGTGTAATCCTATGATTCCCCAAAATTTGATTTGTTTCTTTCTCGTCACTTGCAGTATTTTTTTCCTTGACCTGAAAGATCTAAAATTTGGCTACAATATTACCTGGAGTTTTTGTTTTGGGATCTTTTCCCTGATGTGATCAATTGATTCTTTCAATGCCCATTTTGTCCTCTGATTCCAGGACATCAGGGCAAACTTCCTTGATAATTTCTTGAAAGATGCAGCTCAGGTCCTTCTTTTGATTATGGCTTTCAGGTAGTCCAGTGATTCTGATACTGTCTCTCCCGGATCTATTTTCCAGGTCTGTTGCTTTTCCCATGAGGGAAAATTCATGCTTTTGAATTTGTTTGATTCTTGTTGTCTTGTAGAGTCATTAGCTTCCACTTGCACATTTTTAACTTTTAAGTTGTTTTCCTCAATTAACTTTTGTACTTTTCTTTTCTATTTGGCCAACTATACTTTTTAATGAGTTATTTTCTTCAGTAGATTTTTGTATCTCCTTTTCCACTTGGCCAATTCTACTTTTTAGGCAGTTGTTTTCTTTTTCCAAGCTGGTGACTCTTTTTTTTGTAATTTTCTTGCATCATTCTCATTTCTTTCCCTAAATTTTCTTCTACCTCTCTTATATGACTTTTAAGCTCCTGTTTCAGCTCTGCCATGAGTTTATTCTGGGATCAAGACCACTTTCTATTTTTCTTTGGAGGTATTTTGACATTTTGACATTATCCTCTTCTGACTTTGTGTTATGATCTTCCCTATCACCATGTTGACTCTCTATGGTAAGGTTCCTTTTTTGTTGTTGCTTTTTGTTCATCTTTTTTGGCCTTCTTTCTTTCTTTTATAGTTGATCTCTGCTCCTGGCCTAGAAGGGGCACCATCTTAGAATTCTTGTCTCAGGGACTATAGGCCCTGGCAGTTTACCTGGTGCTGTGTTGCTGCTGCCTTGAGGCCCATGGGGACCCTCACATCTGGTGCTGCATGGAGGGTCTGGGATGGAAGGTAGCTGGGGCT
This sequence comes from Notamacropus eugenii, assembly GCF_028372415.1. Classification (NCBI taxonomy): domain Eukaryota; kingdom Metazoa; phylum Chordata; class Mammalia; order Diprotodontia; family Macropodidae; genus Notamacropus; species Notamacropus eugenii. The sequence continues at coordinate 69,514,361 of NC_092877.1, forward strand.
GCTGGAGGCCACAGGGATCTGGAAGCTTACCTGACGCCAAGCCAGGCTCCTGGCATGTGCTGGGCTGGTTGGATGTTTCTGCTTTTCATGGGGCTACCCTGAAGCACATGATAGTTCTCAGAGCTGGAGTCCACCTGGCAATGCTCAGGCATGGGGTTTTGTAATGGGAATTAAAAATCTTCCACAATAATTGATAGATCTCAGGTGGGAGACTTGTTTTATATATGTTTCCACACCTTTTGCTGATTGCTGGTGAGGCAGTGGGTCATGAGGGGGTCACACCTTCCAGCTCTGAAAAGAGCGTATATACTCTGAGGCGAGGTTTGGCTTTGGGGTTTAGTTTTTGGAAGACTCTGGGCAGCCATTTTGAGAAGCCCCCTCCCAGTTTTGAAAACCCAGATGTTGATGCTTCTCTCTCTGGTAATGGTGTGTTTATTGCCTATGGTCAGATAGTTGGAAACCATGTCTGTTGGTCCTACTTGTATTTTCTCCACTGGTATATGTGTTTGATTAAAGTGATTGTTGTTCTCTCAAAAGTTGTTTTCCTTTTAGAAAAGCAGATCTAAGAACCTGTACTGCAGGCCCTTCTGTGTGTACCGGGGGGCTTTACTGTTACAGGGTCCTGGTGTTGGCATTTGCCTGCTCCACCACACTGGTGATTAGGATCTCCCACTGGTTTACTGAGATGGGACTTGCTTATAGCTTGCTGAGATACTTCCTGTTCTAGGCTGCACTCTCCTTTTACCTGTGTGAGACAGAGCTTTCCTGCAATCTTCCAAGTTTCTAAGGCTCAAAGACTGTTTCATGCCATCTTTTTGCTGGTTCTGCTGTTTCAGGATTGGTTTTGGGGTGATATTTTATGGTTGTTCAGAGGTGAATATAAGAGAGTTACAGTGATTTACTGCTTATCCACCAGAAGTCCTGAATGTCCTTTCTTAATATCCTTCCTGGCACCAAGAACTTAGCATAAATGACACTTTTCTTGGATTCCTAGGTATACCTACTATACTGTCTGGCAAACAGAAAGTGTCTATTACACATAAATAACCATGGTCTCTGGAAAGCCTTACAGTGTACTAAATCTTATGGCAAGGGGAATACTAAATAACTGAGAAAGGAGCATTGAATTTTTTCTCTTAGACTCTAACTTTTTGACTCATGAGTGTTGTACACAGTAGGCCAGAATGGTCCTACTAGACCTGTCCTTGCCATTAGTTTTTTAAAAGCTATATATATACACACATATATGTGTGTGTGTATGTGTGTATGTATGTATATATGTATATTGTATGTATATGCGTGTATATGTATGTATGCGTACATATGTATATATACATATATACATACACACATACATGTGTATATATATACATACATACATACTACATACCCACAGCAGCTTCTATGAATATGCAAACACGTTTCCAGGGTTGAATCACAAAATATAACAAACTATCTTTCTCAAAGATAAAACCAAGATATTTATTCAGATATCAGAAAGCCTATTCCATCATGGTAGCAAAGAAGTTTACGCACATCACCAATCCAGTGATCACTGACATCCCTAAGCCTTCACTCCCTTAGGCCTCTGCACAAACAACCTCCCCTAGGCAAAATTCCTCCCTCTCTCACTCATGCTAGCTGCTCTGCCTCAGCTCTGCCTTGCTCTCTCCAAGCTCTGCTCCACTCTCACTTTCTGCTCCACCCTTCTTGCTCCACCCATTTGGAAAAGCTCCTCCCACCATTGGCTCCATGTGACTCAATTTCCATCACGCAGTCCGATGGACCTGAGCTCAAAGCAGGTTACAAAGGCCTTATTAGTGGGCTGAAAAGATCTTTCCATTCCATTAACATCATGATGTTTTGTGATTAGAATGGCTTAACTGACAAGGGTGAGGAGCCTGTGGACTCTAGGCCACAGGTGGCCTTCTAGGTTCTTCAGTACAGCCTTTTAATTGAGTGCAAATTTTACAAAACAAATCCTTTTATTAAGGGGATTTGTTCTGTGACATTTGAATTAAGTCAAAAGGCTGTACTTTAGGACTTACAGGGCCCCTGGAGCAGGTAAGATGTAAGGAGGGGCCTGAATAATAAAAACCAGGTGAAGGCAAAATTCCCTTAGATGGACAAGGATGACAGGTGATTTGACTCATAGGACCTAAAAAGAAGGCCCTGTCCGACATTAGAATCCTAGAGTTAGAGAGAAGGTAAAGGTGATCTTATCTAGCCTCAAGCATTCAGGCATACATTAATATATCAAGTACATTCACAAGTAAAGGAACTCCCAATCATAATCTGTCTAAAACTTACCATCTGAGAGGATTGCCTATGCCTCAGAGATGCTTTGGTGATTCTTAGATAAAATATATACTTGCCTCTCAGATAAAAATATATATAACTCCATCTAGCCTTTCAAGCCCTTCACAATCTGGGCCCAGTCTATCTTTTCAAAATGACTTCACAGCTCTCTCTCTCTCTCTGTCTCTCTCTCTCTCTGTCTCTGTCTGTCTGTCTGTCTGTCTGTCTCTCTCTCTCTCTCTCTCTCTCTCTCTCTCTGACTGACTTCATGTTCTGCTTACGCAAGGTTTCATCTCTCACGTCCATGTCTTACACACTCTGATCCACATGACTGAAATGACCTCCCTTCTCTTCTCCAATTCTTAGAAACCCTACCTCCCCCCTTCAAGACTCAGCTCAAACCCTACTTCCAAGAAGAGACTTTTCCTTATTCCAACTCCCCATCTGTCAGCATCATAAAATTACTTTGGATTTGTTTCATGTATCGTTTGTATGTGTGTATACATATACACAGGTACAAAATAAATGCATGTTGAATTAACTACACTGAATTCAAACCAAGTCTTCCTGACTACAAACTTAATACTCGATCCCTCAGGTCATGTTCAAATACCTTTAGGCATATGGATACATGAACCTTTCATAAATTGTCATTATTCATTCTCTTTCTGCAACTCTTTGATGATGTTGAGATACAGTAGGGCCATATTTAATGATTTATAGTAGAGGGAACAAGAAGAAACTTGACATTAACAATGTCTCCAGAACATCTAAGCCAACTGGTCATTGTATCTTGATATCGCTGCCCCCCCTCAAAAAAAAAATATAACAGAGTAACAATATGGACGAAGGTTAAAAGTATTTGGTTCAATTTTTTGGCAGTGGGAATACTAAGAAGTGAGGAAGTAGCTTGCTTTGCTTTCCTCAAAACCTTAAAGCATAGCTTCCTGGCCCAGAAACCATCATGACTCTATGCATTGACTTGCAGAAGCAGGGAGAAGGGTGATTAGAAGCTGGAGTAGGGACCGACCTACTTCAAGGAAGAGATAACATGGCTGAAGTAGGGTAAGAAGCCTGGCTTTAGCATCTGGGGTGCTGGGTTCAATCTCATCTCTGATACTTGCTAGAGCTTGTAAGACCATTGTAATTCATCTGGGCTTTAGTTTCCTATTTATAAGAATGGAGTTGAATTAGGTGATCTCTGAGATACTTCTAGTTCTCAATGCTATGATTTGAGTAATTTCTCACTGATTCAAAATGTTGAAAGTAATGGTGACAATGAGGAGGAGGAAGAGTGAATTTGGGGGCATAAATTAGCTTTCCTTGAGCTTTTCTCCCTCATCATAATTTAAAGTATGATCTTCTAGTTATTCAGCCTAGCACTAAGTAAGATATCTTTTAAGATATTATCCCTTTTGGGAGGAAATAATTAAATGGCTTTGTGCCTCTAAAGATCACCAGATATTCAGTGGACTCAAAGTCACAAAGTACAAAAAGGAGATTAAAAAGTTTGTTTGTTTTTTTTTTTAAATGGGATCAGGAATCCCTACATAAGAGCAGCAATCTGCAGTGGACCCTTACCCCGAATCTGTAAATGTCAACAACTCACTCATAGGAATGGGAGTCGCACATGACCCTTCTCAGATCCTTCTACTTTGTCATGATGCCATAAGTTGTAGTGATGAGAGTGCTAGTGTCAGGAAGCCTTGGGTTTGAATCCTGCCTAATAACTAGCTTTTATATAGCACTGGAAGATTTGCAAGGTGCTTTACAAATATAATCTCAATTGCTCCTTATAACAACCTGGGGAGGAGAGTGCTATTATTATTATTATTCATATTATAATTGTTATTTTCTCCATTTCACAGATGAGGAAACTGAAGCAGATAAAGGTACACGACTTGCCCAGAGTCATATACCTAGTAAACGTGTGAGGCTGAATTTGAACTCAGGTATCCCTGACTCCAGGTCCAATGTTCCAGCCACTACACCACCCAGCTGCCTAAGATAAAAGTCAGTTGGTTAACTTAGATAATAATTGCATGACCCTGAGCAAAATTGCTTAACTGCTATAAGCTTGTTTCCTTATCTGTAAGATGGGTATAATAATAGAATTTATTTCCCAGCTTTTCAGGATCAAATGAAGCAATGAATGAAAAAATTTAGTAAAAGTTAACATACTGTATAAATAGGAGCTAACAGGTATGGATCTTCTTCTCCCCGAAAAAAAAATCTCAAAGGATTTTGAATTAGAGCAAGAAAGTTGACTATTCCCTTATCTCTTTTCTCCCACTTAGTTCTATTATTTTATTATACCAAGTGCATCTAGATCACTTCGAGTAAGTCTCAGGAGACTGGGTCATATATATGGTATTGCTTGTTGGAAGTACAGTGGAATGAATTATGGTTAAAATTTCAGTTTAAATTCTAAATGTCTTGACATGTTTTCCTTTCAGGCAGTCACTTGGAAATGTTATAATCTATATTTTAATGTTTGTTTCAAAAAGAGTATTTTGGACAAATCAAATGAAAAGTTTAAAGTCCTTATAAAATTGGCATAAATCACCATCCCAGCAAGTGTTTTGTTTTTTAAATAATAGACACAAGTGACCATTTCCAAGAAGTTTAATGCACTTAGACAACAGATATTAACAGTCTTTCTGGAATAACCTAATATCTTGAGCTTATTTTCCAGTCTTAGTTCAGATGCATTCTAGACCTCCTAAAAGACAGTCAGGACAGGGCAATTACTTATCTTTCCTCTTGTGCACTGTATGTGTTAGGTCCTTATGTGTAAATGGCAGAGAGGAAGGAAGAAGCTTAGTAGTTTTTTTCTAAGCAAAGCATATTTTTAGAGAAAATGGCAAAATTATGTTTCCCAACAAATACAATACTCTAGTTCCTTTTTGCGACAACAAGGCCATCATGATTAAACAGGATTTCCCCTTACCACACAGAAAACGAAAATAATAGGAGAGAGATATAAAAGGGCCTTGTTAGAGAAAGACCTAGAAGAGTTGCTATCCCATGACCACTGGACTTTGTGCTAATCACATACAGATCTGGTGACTTTGCCTTTTAATTTATTTTAATGCAGCATAAAAAAAAAATAAGACTCCTTTTTTTCTTTATCTATGATCTTCTGATGCTGGGATACTGCAGGGGTCCAATGATATTCCCTTCTGCCTATGACATGCTCACCCATTCCTGAGAGGTGGAGAACTTGATTAGGAAAATGAGTCATAGGAGTAAAGTGAACACAAAATAAAAGAAATATCGGCACTTCTTAGTCCTGATGGTCAAGGTGGGGGAGGGGGGATGTATAGAAAATGAACAACTAAAGCTTAAGATGATCCAAAATCCAACTGGAGATCTTTTAAAGTAGTAAGGAGCCCGTGAACCCTCCTCCTTGTTTTCCAGATGTCCAGGAGTACGAGTCCAGGTTTCCTGGAAGGAGTGGGAGGTAAAGGAGGTTACAGTATAAGAGGAATGAAAAGAGTTTCCTTGATAACACCATTCCTATAAAAGGGAACAACGTATGTGAGGGGGTTTGCCTTTCATAGTCCGGCTCCATTCTAGCCTTTCAAACTGATTTCACATTATTTCCTAACATTCTCTCTTCAATCTAGACAAACTGGCTGGCTTGCTATTTTGTGTGCATGGCATTCTAGCTCCTGCCTGAGTGTTTTTACACAGGTTATTCCCAACCCCTCCCATCCCCACAAACTCAAATGCTCTCCCACCTCCCCTTCTCTTCCTGGAATCCCTAGGCTTAGCTTAGGTACCATATCCTAGAAAAGGTCATTCCTGATTTCCTCAACTCTTAGTTCTCCCACTTGAATTGCTTTGGATTTACTTCACATACACTTACATATGTACATATTGCATCCCCCCCCTGTAGAATAATAATTTTATTTTTGTCTACATATCCCCAGTGCCTGTTCTAGCATAATGCCCAGCACAGGCTCAATAAATGTTTGTTGAATTGAATTAAAATGTATGCCAATATTAATATCCAAAGAAAACCTTCTAAGCCATACCAGGGTGTAGAGCTTATGAAGCTTTCCCTGGTCTGCTCTTCCTTCCTTTGCTTTAAGGCCTGTCTTCTTTGAACCTTGCTCTGTACTTCTGTCAATGCTCTCATCATGTCACATTTTATATTACAGTGAGCCATGTTAGGTCTTACTCTCATTCTCCTCCTCTCTTTCTGGCCCCAGATTACGAGTTCTCTAAAGGTAGTGAATGGCATGGTTTTACTTCAATTTTGATTCTCCCTAGGCACCTAGACCAGTGGTCTACACACAGTTGGCACTTAATATATGTTAAATATATTAAATGAAATTAAATTATAGTAAATGATTAATATAATTAATTAATCGATATTAAATTATATTAAATGAAATTAAATATATTAAATGAATAAAGTATCATTATACTGTCTAGTATACAGAGAAACTAAGGATTTCCACCACAATTCCCCAATCCACATGCATGCTGCCCTAAATTCTTCCCTAAAACATTATGTCAATGTCAGACAGTGATACTAAAGAGAAAACAGTGAGAGAGATGAGGCAGACTTAGGGGTAGAAACTGCTAAGCAGCGTATTCATCGTAGGGAATACGGAGACTCAGTTACTTCAAGACCACCTTGACATTAGCCTCACTGATGCATAAGCTGAAGGTAGCTTTATCTTCAATGGCATTCGATAGACCAGAGCTACAGAATCATTACACAACCTTAGCTTAATGTAGTCTGGCTTGTTTTAAAAGTGCCATTTAAATCTGTCCTTTGTTTTCAGAGATCCAAGGCTAAAAATAATGTAACTGTAAATATGTACTTTTTATTATATAAAAAAGAAAAAGTTGTTGAGTAGTATGTAGACTAGGCTTTAGTGAGCACTATTACGAATATAGCATGCATGTGTGTATATATAAAATTTCTTTGTAATGTATATTTCTTCTGTATGTCAACCCTGTGATGGTTCACCTATAACAAGCCAGGCATTTACAATAAGGCAAGAGACCAGTAGAGGAAGTATCATTGGTTTTAGAAAAAGCCATAGAAATAGGAAAGCTGAGGGACTGACATCCCCAAATTCCAGTTCTGGGGGACAGTGAGTGTGAAACCACAGAAACGGAAGACCAAAGTTGAGATAGAGTCATCCATTAGCTCATTGATTAAAGTTATTACACTTTTCAACAAGCATCAGAAACTTTCTGTGACCCAAACCACATTAACTTTGGAAATTTATTTAGACCCCACCCACCCTACATAAAGAACCAAATGATTTACAATCTTTGTGCATCGTTTCAATGCTAACAACTGGAAATGCCTCCATTTGTTTCCAAAGTAGGCACTACAACAACAAAGAAAACAGTTCATATTTTCAAATGTAAAATAAGGGTAAACACTTCCTATGGAAAGGCAGAATTCCTGTCTTAAGAGTACTGCCATTTTAATTTCCCTGTTCAGAAGTACAATTTTAGCTTGGTGCCACTCTTCAAGAGTCCTCCCTTTCTCAATCTTGCCTCCAATCTAGTTTGAGTATGTGGATGATTCATTCAGAATCTGGAGATCCCCGGATGCAAAACATCACACTGGAGCATCTTAGAAATGCCAAGGACCATAATGCTGGGGTTGGGTTTTCATTTTTAAACAAAGCAATATTGTTTTGAAAGTAGTGGGACATTTAAGACAACAGTTGGTTTTTTCTTTCAAAATTAATATATCCCTATTGCCCAGATACAGATGTTTAAGACAGTCAATAACCAGTGAAAGTACACCAGATACTCAGAGTCATATCAAATCTCTGTAATGCAGTGGTCAGGAATGGACTGTTTGAGCAAGTTCCTAGTTTCTACTACTAATGTAATATATGACTTGGTTCTAACAAATCAAAACCATCCCAAGACTCTAAGCATTCCCCTAAGTAGGTAATAATGGCCTTATGTGCAATTTTAATTTCAAATGAGAACTTTCAGCCAGCTGCAGGAAAATCCAATTTTTAATAAGGGGCTCAACTTTTTTTGTGTTGTGGACCCCTTTGGCAGCATGGTGAAGCCAACAGACTCCTTCTCAGACAACATTTTTGCATCCCGCCCCCCCCCCCCGCCAATACATAGGATTACATTTGTTTAAAAAAATCTTCACCAACTCCGAGTGAAGAATTCCTGTTGAAACAATTACCTAAAACGGAGAAAAGCCACTGTGTTTTTCACACTAGTGTTTCTCACACTTGAGACTCAAGTGCAGACACGTGGCTCTAATGGACAAAGAGCCAGTCTCTGGAGTCAGGAAAACTTTGCCCTGAGGGAAGACGCTATCTTCCTCCTTTTTTTTTTTTTAATCCCCAATGCAAGGCACACATAGTAGGCCCTTAATAATAAATGTTTATTTACAGTTTGATTGACTTTCGCCTCTGACACATATTACCTAAATGACCCTTGGAGGGGACAATTCACTTAAATTCTCAGTGTCCCTAGGTAACTCTCTAAGCTTATACATCAAAGAGCAAGGGCAGATCTACATTGATAGAGGGAGTTTCCTAACTAATCGTTCCCCATATCCATGCAATCACAGGTCTGGTTAAAAAAAAAAAGAAAGCCTCATTGTCAAAGGGCCTTTCATGTTTATTGCTTTGCTGGTTGACTTGCCAATACGGATTCTCAGCACCAAGATAAAAAACCTTAGGTGTCCCAAGAAATGAATGACTCCCACAGAAAAGCAGAAGTTGAGGGGCTTTTTCATACCCAGTCATGAATGGTCAATATGGTCTATTTATTTTACGTAACTGTAGTTCTTTAGTTCAAAGAAGGGCTATATGAGAGGCAAGGGGGAAAATAATGTAATGGTTTGGCTATGCACAGCAGCTACATGGTATTTCTCTAGTCTGGCAGATGAGAAATTATTATTGAAATACTATAAATATCATAGGTGTCTTAGTCAATGAAATGGGGCATAGGGAGGAATGTGTAACTGCAGCAATTGAACACTGGAAGCAAGGACCCTGAAGAAAAATGAGAGACAAATCATCGTGGTGGAACTTGGGACTGTATCCAGAAGGAAATTATACTAATCTAGTCAGGTAGCTTACCTCCACGTGAAATGCATTACCGTGCCAAAGACTCCACAGCAGTAACTGGCAAGGTAGCCCTTCTACCTGTTACTACATTTTTGATATGTTAAGAAGTAAGCCACAAGGTGTCACAGTGCTTCAGCCGGCAGCCAGGGCTCTTGTCAGTCTAGACACGCAGGTTGGGGCTTCAGGTTCCCTACCAGGGCTGACACAGCTCTCTACTAGAAGTCTGTGCCATGCTGCAGATTTCCAAGCACTGCTCTTTAGGGGAAATGGTCAGACAAGGCTGGCCAGGTTGCCTCTAATCTATGCCCCGAGGGACATATGGAATATTCCTCTTTATAACCTGATTTTAGAGGGGGCTGTGCTTAGCATCCTGGCATCCTAACTGAGTTTCTTGGATTGGATTATTAACCCAGCGAAAGCACAGGCAGGCTCAGGGTTTGTTTTGTTTTTTCCTTCGACATAATGGCACACATAGGGCATTGTATCTTGGAATCTGGTCATGATTTTCCAATGCGAAAGCTCAGCTCTTAATACTTAATTTAAGGTGTGTCAGGAGGATAATTACTACCCGAATTTACGGAAACATGAATGTATATAGGTTCCATTCTGCAGAATAGTGACTCTTGAGAGAGAAAGAGAGAGAGAGAGAGAGAGAGAGAGAGAGAGAGAGAGAGAGAGAGAGAGAGAGAGAGAGAGAGAATGGTTAAGCAATCATAATTTTTTAACTGTTGAGATTCAGGTAATACGTCTGTGTCACAGTGTAGAATAAGAAGTCTTTCGGGGGAATTACAATGCAGATTCTGTGCCTTGATTATTAAAAGGGATAACTAATATGTAGTGACTATCATTCTAAGATTTTTTTAAAGACACAAACAGCTAATGACAAAACATATCTCCCTTCTCATGACAGAGAGGTGGTAGACCACAGGAGCAGAATGAGGCATACCCAGTCATGAATGGTCAATATGGTCTATTTATTTTACGTAACTGTAGTTCTTTAGTTCAAGGAAGGGCTATATGAGAGGCAAGGGGGAAGTGTTATGAAGTTACAATATGTAATACAAAACAAAACAAAATTGTTAGTTAAGAGAAAATATACTCAATCTTTTTTTTTCATCTCCTTTATTTCCTGATAAGTACTAAGAGATAACAACTATGGATACATGACAGCATATGCCAAGTAGCACCTGGAAGGGAAAGAGGTGTTGACAGGAGATGGAGGACAATGGATACATGTAACACTATTAACTACATGTTGTTCAGCGGTTTAACTCATGTCTGACTCTTTGTGGCTGCATTTGGGGTTTTCTTGGCAAAGATACTGGAGCAGTTTGCCATTTCCTTCTCCAGCTCATTTTACAGATAAAGAAACTGATTATGATAATTATGAGGTAAACAAAGACAAGTGACTTGCCTAGGATCACACAGTAAGTTTCTAAGGCCAGATTTGAATTCTGGTCTTCCTGACTCCAGCCCTGGTGCTTTACCCATCATGCCACCTACAGCTACCAATTAGATGTTAAGAAAGTCTATATTCCATTTTGTCAGACAGGCACAAATCTCACATCAATACTGCCTTCAAAAAAGTAGGTTTTCAATACACACACATACATATGTATATATACATTCATATATGTATATACTATGTAATATCAAATATATATGTGTGTGCACTTTTCAAAGTTTTGATAAATGCTAGCTAAATGATTATCACAAATTTTCTTCTACAGTTCACAATGGTAACTAAATGTTTATAAGCTCCTGGACAAAAGATGGTATGGGGTACATAGAGACATTGAGTTGGTTGGGGTGTTGGTGGATACCTGGTTCACCCCATGCAGGAACTCTTTCTACAACATCTTTGATATGTAATTATCTAGCTTCTGCTCATATACTTCATTGCTTTTTAAAGCAGTTCAATGCTTCACCATTTCCTAGGAAATTTTTTCCCTTACTCTTATCCATAATCTTCTTACCAATAATATCAATTCACTATTCCTAGTAATGCTCTCTCTTGGTTTTCTTTATACTTATCTGACTACTAATTCTCAGTCTCCTTTACTAGTTCTTTATCCATGTCACATCTAATAATTGTGAGTGTTCCCCAAGGCTCTGTTCTGGGCCTTTGTCTCTTCTTAATCTATATTCTCTTACATCGTGATGTCAGCAGCTCCCATGGGTTCAACTATCATCTCTATGCAGATGATTCCCAGATTAATGGATTCGAGTCAAGTCATAACCTTTTGGACATCTCAAAATGGAAGTCTTGTAGGTATTGCCAATAGCTCCTCTTCCAAACTTTTCTATTTCTATTGAAAGCACCATTGTCCTAGTCAACCATGCTTGCAAACTTGACCTCTCCCTGTCACTCACACGACATACTGAATCCATTGCAAAATCTTGTCATTTCTTCACAACACCTCTTCTAAATATGACTTTCCTCTCTCACATACCATCTCAATCAGGCCCACATAGTCTCTCTCTTGATTCGCTGCAGCAGCCTTCTACTTTTGCTTCCGGCCTCAATTCGATCCCAGATCCAATCTGTCCTCCCCATACCTGTCAAAGTAATTTCCCTAAGCAATCCAACCATGTCACCCTGCACTCCACCCAATAAAACCAATGGTTTCCTTTTACTTGAGGATCAACTATAAAGTCCTCTGGCCTTTAAAATTAATCATAACCTGCCTTCTTATACTAATACCCCTCTACATACTTTATAATCCAGTTACAATGATCTACCTACACACACACACACACACACACACACACACACACACACACACACACTCCATCTCCCATCTCACCTTTGCAAAAGTTGGCCATGGTGTGCTCCTCCTCCTCCCCTCTGCTTCTCAGTGTCCCTGGTTTCCTTTGAAGACTCAGGTCATATCCTACCTTCTTCAGGCAGTCCCCCCCCCCCCCAACTGCTAATGTCCTCTCATCTGAGATTTTTTCCCCTTCTGCTTTCTATATTTTTATGTGTATATAGCTGCTTATATGTTGTGGCCACTATCAAAATGTGAGTCCCTGAAAGGCAGTCAGAGTTTTTACCTTTCTCTGTATCTTCAGTGGTTAGCCAGGTGAGGTTCCTAACACATAGTAAACACTTAATAAATGCTTATTTGCCTGGCTTACTGCCCTTCCCCCTACCTCTACTCAGAGCAACAAAGAATAAACTTATTTCCTCTCTCAGATGATAGCCTTAATATATTAGCATATCACATCCTATGGCCCAATAAGGACCAGATCTTGGTTCTAGATAAATAGTGGCTAAGATAAATAGTAGGAATTGTTTTTTCCTCTTGTCTTTGACTCCAGAGTACACAACAAAATGTTTTACATATAATAGGTGCTCAACAAATGTTTGTTGTTTGGGGAATGTTTTCTTGAATCTAAAATCTCATAGCCTTTAACACAGAGGACACTCAGAGAATCAGCCATCTGTCACAAAAGACAGGTGAATTTCAAGAGAAGAGGACATGCTTAGGGTGACTAGCTTCTGATAAGGAATCTAACACAGATTTTCAAGATGTGAAAAAGTCCATTTACTGCTTCGAAAATTTCTAATCAAACTCAATTAAATCGAAATCTGTGAAGTGCATGACCTGATACAATCATACTAGTTCTCCAAATGGAAATACTCCTTTTTACAATAGAAAAAACTCCAAAGAACTTCTAATTTAAATATGCTTCCAGCTTACATGTGCCCCTATTGCTGGAAAGAATCAGTTATCCAGTTTATCTGAGAGGATCAGCCATTTATGATGTGACATACAGAATCAAGACACCAGGATACATGCAAGTGTACTACATTTCAACAATCTTTACACACACACACACACACACACACACACACACACACACACACACACACACGTGCACACACAGCCCTTTACCTCAGAATCACAGAATACTCACCAGAGATGGGAGGGATCTGGGGGATTATCACAGTAGAATCAAATTCAGATAAAAACAGAACCACCAAAATTTATAAAAGGATCCTTGCAGACCAGATAAGGACTTTTAAAACAATATAATACCACTGTCTATGTTCTACTGTAATTTTACTGAATGAAGGAATACCATAGGCCACATGTGTGACATCTCTAAAGGAGAATCATTTACGAGCCTTAGGTGCATGAGCATTATCCAACTTCAGATATTTATAGAGAATGAATTTTACCTCAACAAGAGCGATGATGTGCTTTAATGAAGATATAAAGCGGAAAGAGCACTGGTGCTGGAGTCAGAGAATTTTGATTTATACCTCAGCTCTGCTATATACCATTATGACCTTTGGCAAAGTTACTTTAAAGTCTGGGCCTCAGTTTCTTCATCTGTAAAATGACAAGATTGAGCTAGACAGGGGGTTCTTAACCTTTTTATTGAATCTTTATGGCAGTTTGGAGAAGCTTATGAACTCCTCTTCAGAAAAATGTTTTAGAATGCACAAAATTAAATACATAAGTTTACAGATGAAACCAATGATATTGAAATAAATATAACTTGAAAAAATTCATCAAACCTAGGTTAAAGAAACCTTGGATGAGATGGGTTCTAAAGTCTAGTCTAGTTATAAACCAATGACTGCATAAAATGAAAATACTGATGCGTCAATAGTTGGGCATTGTACTTTTCAATGTATCTTTAATAGTAGGGATGGATTAATATTGTGCCATCCATACTCTCTCAGTTATTCTATGATTCAGGAATCTGGAAGACAGCTGCCTAGTTTGAATGACTGGTTAGATTGTTTCATTTAATTTTCTATCTGCTTACTAGCAAGTCCTATGCAGCTCTAACCAGCCAGACTTAGACAAATACATTTATCTGCTGGTCAAAATCTCTAGCAAAAATTAGAATTATAGTTTCTATCACAATCTTTTGGACTACCTATGATGTAATACCTGAGGTCTGGGTGAAAATAAGTTGCTTTTACTCCAATCACCAAAAATTTTGAAAGATGATTGACACTATTCCTGAATGAGAAATATATGTTTTTGACTCAACTGAGTACAGGTGATAGCTATGACAAATGAAGGTTCTTAGTAATCTGAAAGATTTTATTTTTTGAACCAGATATAGTTAGAGATGTACCACCCACAACCAAATAAATGCATTCAAGAAATCCTAAGCTTGCAACATTTGCAAAGCTGCTTTATTTGCTCAAAAAAAGTCATTCTGTATATTCTTCACGAAAAACAATTGTAATGAAGGACAATTGTAATAAAAGCAGATTTACAGCCTATTCTCTATACACTTTAGATTGATTTCTTTCTCAAACCCAAACAGAAAGCTAAACATTTGCCAAATGTATACAGTTTGATTTTTTTTTTTATCATAATGCACTTACCTCCCAAAATTAAGCTTTCATTGATTCTAAGCTGATAAGAATCTGCCTTGAAAGCAAATTGACTGATTTCTCCCCCTCCCTCCTGGCCTCCTAAGAATTGTTAGTTTGTAGCAATTTTTAATTAAAAACAGCTCCCACAGAAGAAAATAGAAAAAAAAAAAACTTCAGGGAAAATAAAATCAGTCCAGCCGTCCTTCAATTTCTTCTCTAAGGCCATGTTAATATAAAGGAGAGTTTGGAAGCTCCCTCCTTGAAAAATGCCCTTTGGGTTACTGCTAACCATTGTCAAAATAGGTTTGATCTGGGACCCCTCTTCCCCAAATTCTTATTAAATTGCAAATTTTCAGGTACCTCAAGGAAAGAGCAACATTATTTTTCCTCAATTCCTAAAAACAAGGTATCTCAAAGCATTTCTTTTTCTTTTTTCCCCTCCGAAACTTAAACATCTAAACTCATTTTAACGACACTCTATCTACACAAAATCAGTGATAACAAGCTGCTCGAACAATAAATATGAGGTTACACATGAATCCTTGTGACTGAAGCATACAGAAATGGAGCTGCAGGAGTAAGAATTTTTTTTTCACAGGGAATTTTGATGACAAGCTGGGGAGAAAACAGCTAAACAATAGACATTAAATGTTAGCGACGCCAAAAATATTTGGTTCAGTACCAACATTCATGTTAAACTCCATGGAACTCAAACTTTATCAGCCCAGAATGTGACTTATGTGTATTTGTGCTGAGCTGCCATCATAATTTTCACTTAATCCTGCAGAGGGTGGGGAACAGGGAGAAGAGGAATAATATGAAAGAAAAGTTACCTTCACAAGGCATCAAATGAAAGAGAAATAGATATGTGGGATCTGTTAATAATTTTGGTCCTAACAGCCATCATTAAAAACAAAACAAAAACTTTCATTTTTTAAAAGTGGATCTTGCTAAAGGGAAAGAAAGCCAGCTTTCTTGGAAGCAGAAACTACAAGACCACCTGAATGAGTGAAAGAAATAAATGGACCCTACACAGCACCAAGTTACCTTCAATAAATGACTTCTTACATATCAGTATTTGGTCAACTTTAAGTTATTGAAAAATCCAAATTTTAAAAATTCAATTAATTTGAAATGATCCTCATTTTATTTTTCCTCCTTTTTCATTTCAAGTATATATATATATAATATATAATATATATATATAAAATCTATGTATGTATGTGTGGTTACATGTATACATACATAGCCATTTCCTTAATGTTAAAATGCAAGCCAAGTAATGTAATCAAATAATTATAATTTTCCCTATCAAAATTTGTTCATGAAACACATGCTGATTCCAGGACCTTTACATGTTATGATCATATAGTTTACTGTATAGTCATAACAAACTGAAATATCAAGATTCTCCAAAAAAAAATATGATCTGGAAACCAAAATGGGTGTTTTGGAAAAATAAAGTTCAGCAGAAGTATTCCAATGAAAAAAGATCACTTTTTCCTCCTTCATTACAGGGTTGTTGAAGCACTTAATTGTAAGACAAAACTCAAAAGAAAAATCTGAATATGAAATTCATTTTTATGAAATTCTGATCTTATGTAGATAACCACATACATACACACACATTCTTCAAAGCAACAAAGAGGGTATTTTGCTAACATTAAAAACATACTCTAAACTATATTTACATTCCTTTAAAAGGAAAAAGGTGAGGTGGTAAAATGCACTTACGTACAAAACTTGTTATTCTCCACAATGATTAAATAAATTAATTCTAAAAGTTACCTGATCTACTCAAATAAATTTAGTAGCAAGCATTGTGGGGTGAGCTTAGTAGGAGAGAAAGTTGGAGAGAAGAAAGGAGAATGCCATCACAGCTCTCTTCTTCTCAACCAAAAGGCATACACTCATCAAAAAATTAAAGTGTTAGATATGAATTTCCATGAGCTACCATCCAACTTCAGCTGTTATTATTAGCACAGTTTTCACTCAGCACCTAGCAAAATATGTTGTAGCAAATGATGTTTGCTAAATTAATATATTCCTACTCATAATTTTGTTTTGTTTTGGTTTTCCTCCACTATTACCCAAGATTTCAAGTCTACTCTTATGGTTAGCTTAAGGATTATCAGCAGAACTGTAGAGTGCTAAATAAAGTGCAAGGCTTTCAAAGTAATCTTAGAACCAGAAGGCATTTGGGAGACCATTTAATCCAACTGATTCATTGCACAGATGAGTAAACTGAGACTCAGTGGAGGTGAAGTGAATTGCTCAAGGTCATACACCTATTTAGTAACGGCAGATTTGGAAATAGACACCAGATCTCCTGATCTCTGGTACAATTGCACTTTCCACTATCCCACACTGCCTTTCAAAACAGACTAAAGCCATAGTCTAGTCTTCTTGCCATATGTCAAACTGCCCAAGAAAGTAATCATACTTTGCTAACTGTTTCTGGTTGAGTTTAGTTTAATAGGAAGGAATGCACCCACCCCCTTTACTGCCTTCACACAATTTCCTGGATGTCAGATTTAGACACAGGGTGTGGTTTTCTCAATGTATATAAGTATCATGGTTTATTTATCACTTTTCAGCCTCCTAAAGGAAAATGCTCACATTTTTCCCCTAAGAAATTCCTACAATATTTAACTCCTTTTATTTTCTACCCAGAAACTTTTCATTGAGATGGCACAAAATAAACACACTAGAACCTTTTGGATCAAGCCCAGGTTCATGTAGCCAGAGTGGAAAGCAGAGACAATTACCTAAATAACTTGGTGTGGGTGTAAAAAAGCAAGGGATATCAATCTACTTCAGGAAGGTGGATGGGGACAGGAGATGGGGGCAGGGCTGGCAAAAGGTAGGGAAGAGTATTGATCTCATTATCCAAAGGGCTGGCTAAAATAACTGAGTTTCATTGGACATACACTTTGCATTGCCTCTGTTCCAAATCTATTCTGTAATGCAAAGATAGTGGTTTTAGAAGGCTGATCCATAACTTTGTTCTGTGACCATAGGCAATCAACTTAACCTTTCTTACCTCAGTTTCCCTATATGTAAAATGAATTTAATAATATTTGCACTATATACATCATTCTTGTGATGGGGAAACAGTTGATGAATCTCAAATTAGAAACATGCATTAGTATTGTATTATTATCATGATGATTCTTTAAACCATAGGCTACTCACATAGCTACTCCTGTTGTAAAATTTTCTTACTTTCCAAGATACGATATGCCAAAATCATGTGTGAAGAAAATATCCTAGGGATACTGATTTGATTCTAGTTTTATATCACACATGACTGAAAAAATGCAAGGTGTTATGTGAATTGATTTGGATAATTTCGTCACATTTCTAATTAGGGGCAAAAAGAATCTTAAAGTTTGAAAGATTTAGTTTGATGTACTGTTTTCATTAAATATTCCAGATCAAGCCCCTACTTTTATGGACACAGAGGTAAAAATAAACAAAACTTCCTGAATTTTAGGAGACTGTCAAAAAAATTATTCTATGACAAAGTTTAAAGGGTTTTTAAACATTGTTTTCCTAAACAGAGAAACACCTTAAGCTTTAAAAGAAATATAAAACTTTAAACCAAATGCAAAATTATAATAAAGTTAGAAGTTCCTACAGTTTGACTACCCCCAAAGAAAATGTGCTGCTTTTAAAGAAACAAGATACAAATGGTGATCTTTTCAAAAGTCCCCCCTTGGATATAAAACAAACCTAGCAACTTCATTGTATCCTTCTAAAATTTATGAGGGCTAGTGCAAGGAGGTATGCCCAGTCTAGCAGTTCAGAACTGGCCATATAATGTTTGAAAGAGAACTAGTGAATACAAAATATCAGAGTGAAATCTGCCTTGGTTCCCAAAATAAGAAAGGGAGTGAAAGGAAAGATTCTCTTTGCACAACTTCTCTAAAACTTTCTGAAATGTTTGTCTTAAGTTACTTTAAATCTTCTTGCTAGTCACAGATTGCATTTTAACAACTAACAATCTCTTCTCCTATATTGATTATATATGTCTCTCCCCTTACCCCCCAATCAAATACTTTCACCAGTGTATTCACAAAATATCTTCTTTCCTTCTAATTCTTAAAAACACTGTACTTTCTCCAATAGTTTGTGCCGGAATTTAAGTCTAATACCCAGTTGTGAGATTTTGAATGGAGCAAACTTCCCCTCCACCCCCAAAAGGTATATATACAATCATAAGTCTAAGGCAACGATTAGTGCCCTCTATGCAAAACACAAGAAGCCAATGAAGATTCATTGGCTTCTTGCATTTTAGTGATGTTATGAATTTCATATAACATTCATGGAGCAATATGTAAGGAAAATATCAGTGATAACAGTTCTAAAAAATCAGTCCTTTATCAGCAGTTGGCCAATCAGAAAGCAGGTCACATCTTGTTAGCTGTATCATATACATTAAACGTCATGAATTCTCCATGGCTTAGCTGACAATTCATGCATGTGTTTTATTTTATGAAAATCTTGAGTAGTTCCTTTCAAAAGTTATGATTCAACAATCAAGTTCATCTTAAATTTCCCCCAAATCATTTACTCTACCTCCACACAAATGCTCTGGACATTTGCAATCTGGAGAAGGTTATTAATTTTCTAAGATTTGTACTTAAAGTGTTGTCAGGGCATCCTCACCAAACTCCCCTTGGAAACATTTCAACACAAAGCATGTGCCCTGGCATCGACACAGGCACACGGACCCAAATGCAGACTAATTTAGTAGGCATACTTTCACTCCAGAAAGTAAGGTTTCATTAAATATTTAAATTACAGGAGGCAAGCTTTAAGTTTTTCATTTCAAAGTCCTTCCAAGTATTTCTATCATTCCTGTTCACTTAAGTGCTTATACCGGAGCTTGCTGGTCTTTAAGGGAAAAGATCCCAAGTGTGTAAAAATTAGGAACAGTTTCTACAAAGCCTCTCACACCAGTCCACGTTAGGAGGTACTCTGTCAGCTGTGCGATAAAGTCAGGAACTGATCACTTCCCCTCCCAAAGGCAAATGCTTTCCACAATTAATACAGAAATATGTGCATATTTTATGATGAACATGTGTTCCTTAAGGAAGACTCATAGGACAAGTTTTACAAAAGTGTGCTCCTGGGGCTCTTCCGGGGTTACCTTTACATTTTGGGGAGTGACTTTGAAAAAAACAAACCTAAGAAAACAAATGCAGTTTCCCGGCAGCCCCCCTTCTGGAATTTACAAAGATTATTTCAACTCATGCAAATGACCATCCGATACCTTGCAAGATACTCCCAGACTATGTCAGCAGGACGGATACCCTAGCACTTTAAAACAAACCACTTTAAAAAGAAAAAAAAAAGAAAGAAAGAAAGAGGCAGCATTTGTTCAGATGGAGGGAGGGCTTTGAGAATTCAACCTGAAGTGCTGCTGGGCTCTATTTCCAGATTTCAGCATCAACTGTGGTCTGCTCCAAGAGTTGCAGTGCACGGCAACAGAACGAGGGATCACCCACTGAAACTCGTGCATTCACGGGGGCCTCGGGGGGAGTGCATTCCAGGGTCTCCCCAGGCTGGTTATTGGGATGGGACGCTCTGGCAGCATTCCCCCCGCTGAAGCCCCTGGTTGACCATGCATGCCCAGCCAGGGAAGAAAGGTTGGGGCACTTACCTCTGTGCGAGACTGCAGCCTCTTGTTCATCTCATAGATTCGGTACTCTGGTTGCACCATGTACGGTGTGTGCCTCCTATAAAATGGGCCGAAAGGAGAAGAATAGAAGGGGTCATGTGGTGTGCTGGACATCTTGCCTGCTTGGAAGAAATCAAGCTATAGAGAGTATCACCAACATCCATACAGAGCACATGGGCTGTGTGTTCTTCCCAGTACAAAGTAGCTGCGCGCACACACACGCGCACACACACGCACACACAGAGCCACACTGACTGGAAACTGCTGTGGGAGCCCTCTCTCTATAGCAAGAGGCAGAAGCAGAGAGAGCAGGAGAGAGGAGGGAGAGTGATCGAGAGCGAGAGAGCGCACGAGAGAGGAGGGAGAGAGAGCACAAGCTCCAGAGAGAGAGAGAGAGGGAGAGGGGGAGAGAGAGAGAGTGAGAGAGGGAGGGAGGGAGGGAGAGGGAGAAAGAGGAAGAGAGAGACGGAGAGAGACAGGAGAGCTTCAGGCACAACTGCTTGGGTTTGTTTTTTTGTTTTTAAAGAAGCAGTATTTGTGGAGAGGTCATTTCCTGTCCACACTGTAGACTAGTTCAAAAATATAATTTTCCTTCCAGTCTGACAGAGGTCTAAGGTTTGGTTTTAATTTCTCCCAGCCAGGACCCCTTAGGAACAGAGCAGGAAGGCTTGTTAGCACATAGATGGTTTAACTGCCGCCTGAGCAGCCCAGGTTTGGTCAATATCACAAATGTGATTTACTACCAAAACCATCAAGTGTAGGGCACAGCAATACCCCACATTTGGGGCGGTGATTCACTTCGAGGGGAGGATGCCTCTGGGAGGATTTCTCGCCTCTGGGAGGATTTCTCGCCACTGGGAGGATTTGCATTTGCCTCTGGTAGTTTGCAGTAGCTTGTCACTTCTCTGCACTTTATTTTTCCACCCCAAGAAAAATCCCAGTCAAGTTAGGTATTAGAAAGGGATTAGCAGTCCAGGTATCCTACTACTTATAGAATCTATAGAAAGGGGTAACTTGACCCCAAATAGATCATCTGAATAACATAATTTATAATAGGGAGAAATGGAAAAAGCAATCCCCCATGCCAACACACACATTTGTATGGATGTATATGTGTCTATTAAAAGCAAGGCAATAGGCATCTCACTAAATAACCATGGAAAATTCAGCTGAGTACTAAATTGTAGATAATCTATTGGATCATCCTAAAATAATATGTCCAACTCTGATAGAGACCCAGGCTTTCATTTCCTAGGGCTCTTGAAATATATAAATCTTCTCCCAATTGCAGTGTATTATAACTAGAAGTAAGCCCAAGCTGTCTACTGGAGAAAAGGGAAATCACCTTCTGGTGAAAGCTGAGTGATGTACATGACAATTAAACTTTGCTGGAGCCATTAAGTTCAGAGTGGGACTTAGATGCTCAATATCTGGGAAAATTAAATAAGTTGAGACAACCTGGGAAAGTTCAATAAGAGACAGAGATAGACAGACAGACAAGAGACAGACAGACAGGGATAAAGATAGATAGGCAGAGACTCAGAGACAGAAAGACAAAGACAGAGAAAGAGAGTCTGAGAGATCAATGAAAGTCATGATTTGTTTAGGGACTCACTGGAAGAGCGGTGTAAATGTGACGTTTCCTTAACTTCAAAGCTGAATGAATTTAGTGTTTCAGATGTGATTCTGTATTCTGTAGATTCACTAGACAAAAACCCTGCAGTCACACTATTTAGAAGAATATAGAAAAATAAGATTCCTTACATTCCCAGCTTGATACGTTCTTTTCCATAATATGCAGGAACCTGATGCAACCCACCCCATACTTCTAGTAATACTAAACCCAGTGCTGCTGGTCAGTATATGATTAGAGCAGGTATTATACTAGGCACGCTCAGAAATTTTGCAAGGAAACCCCAAACCAGTCAAGCTTGCTTGGTATCAGGTTTCATTATATATCCAAGACCTGGACCAAATTTGCTGTGAGATTTGTCAAGGCACACAACTTTCTAGAGGCAGGATTTCAAATAAATTAGGGTTGATTCATGTTTTGGTGTAGAGACTACTGCAAACCCCAACGATTTCTTGTTTTATAAACCTCCAGATTGAAAATCCGGTGCTTTCTTGGGGTCCCATTCTATATTCACTTAACCATTTGAGCACAACATTAAAGTAAGCATGGAGCTGCAGGAAGCTGCTAATCAAAACCTGGAATAGTTGAGTGACTCCTTTGGATTAATACAGACTTTCTAGGAGGTTAGGATTTTGCTCTCATTAATCCCATGTACCCTACAGGGACAGACTGTTGCCAGATCTAATCAGAAAAAACTTCTTCTTGTGGGCAATGTATAAGGGTTTCAAGATCAGAAATGCCAGCATCGTCAGGATGCTTAAAGAGAATTGGTAGGTGACTGAGAGACAGATATGAAGAAAACACAGTAGTTTTGACTGAAACTCCTTACCTGTAATACTTTTCCTTCTCCTCTCAACTTCTCCACATGTGACCCATCCTTAATGGTCCAGCTTAAGTCCCATCCCTTTTCCATGATGCTTTCACCAAACATCACTTTCCTTTCTCTCCTCTAAACTTCAACAGCCCTTACAATCATAGGGTCTTCTCATCATAGATTTTAGAGATGGAAAAAACCTTAGCCACCAGCAAGTCCACCCACCTCATTTCACAATCTGTATCAGCGTTTCTCAACTTTTTCAAGTGAGAAGACTTATTTTTAGGATTAAAAAAATGCAAAGACCCTCATGTGTAAGTAATTATACTGCTAGTATCTACTGGTTGTTAAAATACATAATAATAAAAAATCGCTACAAATTCAGTAATTATTTAAAGTGAATTTCTGTTGCATCAAGAACACATCTACAGATATTTGAAAATAATGATACATGTTTGTTCAAGATATTTAATTTATTCAGTCCTTAGTATACTGTTTACTTGTGGTTCACAAATAGATTTAGGGACTGCTTATAAAAAGTCAGTGGCTTGCCAGCCCCCACATTTTAGCACTTAATTGGGGCTATTTTGTGTTGTTTACTCCTGTTCCATGGATGTGAACTCTGTCTCCCCAACTAGATTGTAAGTTTTTTAGATGCCAGATATCACCTCTATGTCTCCCAAAATGCATCAGTCAATGCAATGCTGAGTACTCAAGCATTACTTATTTCTTCATTGATTGGTCAATTGATGAACCCTGGTAAAAGAAAGAAAATTCTCTCTCTTGGAAGGCAAAGGAACTCATTCACTATACCATGTGATCAAGTGGAAAAAAATAATGTTAATACCCCCCAAAGACTCAATGTACTGAATCTATAGTAAAGTCCTATTTTTTAAAATGGAAATGTTATGGCAATTATGTGTTGCTTTGTATGCTTTTGCAAATTAGGTCAAGTTCATACTTTTAAACCTGTCATTCAGACTCTTCTATAATTTCCCTTGATCAAAACTTGTCTAACTTTATCTTTCCTTTACTTCTCAGGCTGTATTTTCATATGGGGAGTATCTCATCATTCCCTGCCAAGACTACCTTCATACAAACCTCTTAACCTTTACTCATGCAGTCCCCTACACCATGACCGCTTTCTCCCCAGAATTTGTTCCTTCATCCTTTGTTTAAATCCTATAAATGCTTGAGTAGGCAGGTAGGTGGCACATTGGAGGGAGTATCAGTCAAGAATACTCATTTTTCTGAGTTCAAATCTGACCTCAGATACTTACTAGCTGTGTGGCCCTGAGTAAGTCACTTAACCCCACTTGCCTCGGTTTCCTTATCAGTAAAATGAGCTGGAGAAGGAAATGACAAACCAGTTCAATATTTTTGCCAAGAAAACCCCTAATGGGGTCATGAAGGGTTGGACATGACTGAAACAACTGAACAACAAAAATGTTTTGATACCTATCATATGATAAGGTCCTTACTCTCAAAGAGTCTCCATTGTAGTATCCAACACAGATAGATAGAATATACAACTGAAGAATACATCAGGAAGTTATAAAACAAAGAGCTGTATGAGTTCTGAAATAGATGGTCATTGTTATCTGAAGGATTAAGACAGCTTCCTAAAGGAGGTAACATCTGAATTAAGCTTCAGAGGATAAATAAGAGTTTAACAGATGAAGAAGAAAAATGAGGCATAGAGTTGGGACAATATAGTGCATATTTGGAGGATAACTGTACCCCAACAATAAATTATTAAGTGTCTACTTTATACTAGATATTCTCTTGGGCATAGGAGATATAAAGACAAAAATGAAATAGTCTCTGCTTTCAAGGAAATTACATTTGGTTGGCAGGGGTAGAAATGTATAAAATTAAGTCTAAGAGAGACAAGTGTATGTGGGGGGGGGGGCGGTGACAGGCCAAAGAATCTCATCCTTCTAAGCATACACAGGTGATTTGAGCCAGACCACAGTATGAATGAATGAAGGTGAACACTAGAAAACCAGGCTGGAAGCAGGTTTGAAGGACTTTGAATTCCAGAGAGATTTGTATTTGATCCTAAAGTTGCAATAAAAACTGGAATTTTTTGACCAGGGAAGTGACATGGGTGCTTTAGGGATCTCACTTCAGCAGCTGTGTGAAGGATGAACTAGAAAGAGAAGAGACTGAATGAAGGGAGATCATTAAAGGGATTTCTTTCAAGAGTCCAAGCTACAGGGGATGAGGGGATGAACTAGGGTGGTTGCCACACAAGTAGAGGGAAGGGGACGATGGAAGAGATATTGTCCAGTACTCAATACAGTGGCTGGCACATAATAGGTGCTTAATAAATATTTATTGATAAATTGAAGGCAGAATAATGAGACTTGGTAATGATTCATATGTGAGGTGAGAGAGTGTGAGGATCTGGGGTTTATTCTAAGATTGCAAACATGGATGAATAAAAAAATGATGGTACAGAAACAGGGAAGTTAGAAAAAGGAAAGCGATTTTGGGGGGAACAATAATGAGCTTTGTTTTATAAACATCTAGTCTGAAATGCCTACCGGATCTCTGAGATGTTCAAAAAAGTAATTAATTGGTGATGCGGGACTGTAGCTCAGGAAAGACGCTAAGGCTGGATAGTACCTGAATAGAGTGTATAACCAAAACAATGGGGATTGAGGAGGTAACCAAATGAGAGAGTGAAGATAGGCAACAGGGCCAAGGAAGAGCCTTGGGGAATATCTATATTTATGAAACATGATACAGATTCTTAATCAATAAAGGAGACTGAGATGGAATGGTTAGATAAGGAAGAACAGAACCAGAAGGGAGTAATATTGCAAAAAATCCAGAGAAAACGAAGACAGTTTTCAGGGGAACAGGATGTTCATTAGTATCCAATGCTGCAAAGAAGTAAAAAAATGAAAATTAAGAAAAATCTATTAGCAATGATAATTAAGAGTTCATTGGTAGCTTTGGAGAGAACAGTGGGAGTAAAGAAGGGTGGTAGAATGCAAGAGATTTTGTAGTTAGAATTGATAGCTAGGTAACTGGTTGGATATGAAAGGTGAGAGAGAAAGAAGAATCCAAGCTAAAACTACTTCACTCATGAGAGATTGAATGAAAGCACATGCCATAGAGAGAAATAGTCAAATGAGAAAGAGAAGCAGGTTTAGGAGGAGAGATAATAAGCTCAATGTTGCGCATGCTAAATTTGAGGTACTTGGAGGGTAGCCAAAGGAAAATGTCCTATAAGCCGTTGGAGATCAAAGTCTGTCTGGTGAAATCATGACTAGACATAAAGACTTTGGAGAGGTCTTCATAGAGCATAGTAGTTGGAACTATAGAAGAGAAGGAGATTGCCAATGAAAAAGGTATAAAGGGAGAGGAGAAGTAGAAAGGATTTGGGAATACTTAATCAATAGAAAAGATGGTATAACAGATAGGGAAGGAAAGGGGCCATTGAGAGTTACCTTCAAATATAAGGACTGCTGTTTTGAAGAGGGCTTAGAATGATTTTGTGTCATTCCAGGGGGCAAAACTAAAACTTGTGAGTAGAAATAAGAGAAAAGTCAATTTGGGGTTGAGATATGGGTGATTTTTCTAACAATCAGAGATTTCCAAAAATAGAATAGGATAGTGATTTCCTTATTACTCTTGAAAAGAGAAGTGTTCAAGAAGCAACTGGATGACAAATTGTTGTCATGTAAAAGAAGTTTTTACATGAGAGGACTGGGGTAGTGAACTCATAATTGCATAATTTTACTCCATTTACCACTTGATATGCTTCATCTGTATCTATTGAAGCAAATGTACAATACTAGATAAGGGTGATTGGCTTGTAATTAGGAAAACTGAGGTTCAAATCCTGCATCTGATGCTTACAATCACTCTCCACAGGTCATGAAATGTACGTGTATACCAGGAAAAGTGTCTAGGTATTATACTGTGACATATACTAGCTTCAATCAGCCCTGGTAAGAGAGCTGAGGAAATCAAAGATTCTTTCAATATTCCTGTAATTCAATCTATCACTGCTTAGTTGCTCATATGTTTTTTTTTTTTAATCTGTTTTATACCTATATAGCCTATCTCCATAATGAGATTGTAAACTCTTTGAAAACAAGGATTGAAACTCTACTCTTTTGTACCTATAAACAGCACCTTGGACAACACTAATCACTCAAAGGTATTTAAAATTTACTGCGTCCATAGTATTATACAATCTTAATATAACAAGAAACCTTGCAGGTCATCTAGTCCAAAGTCAAGAAGTGACCTTAACATCCACCAAGTGTGTAAAAATGAAGAGTGCTGAACCTGAGACAAAGGACCTAGGTTAAATTCCAAACTTAACTACTTAGTAGCAACATAACCCTGAACAAATCTCTTAAGCTCTCTAGGACTCAATTTCCTTCTATGTAAATTGAGGAAATTGGACAAGATGATCTTTAGAGTCCATTGTAACTCTGAATCTATAATTCTACGAACCCTCTATAAGTACATCAAATTCCACTATTGGTGGAATTCCATCTATAAAGAACATAATTTTTCTTCAGCTTAATAATCACCAGCAAAACAATCAAACAAACATAAAGCAATGGTACATTATGCAAAAACCTCAGCCTTTAACAAGAAAGAACAAAATGAATTGAGAAAACAAACAACCATAGAAAATGGTGTTTTTTCTTTGTCCGCTTCTAGGACTGCCTGAAGTTGTTCTGCCACCTTTGGCCCTGTTTTCCTGCTTTGATAAGAAACATTTAAAAATCAATTAATTTAGTCAACAGCAAGAATATGTAAAGGACTAAATGTGCAGAGCTAAAGCAAAGAAAAAGACAGAGAACATATTGAAAGCTCACTCCATTGTCCCCTTTTTCTTCTCTCTCTCTAAACTCCAAAGTCCAAGTCTCCAAGAACAAGTTGTACAGGTTGGGGAAGAGTAGGTAACAACCTTCAGGATGAAGTTGAAGATGGTTCCAAGTTCAATCACACATAATGATAGTAGAGGCAAAGGCCACTACCTCAGTTATTTTGATTTGTGGAAATTAATCAAAGACTGATGCAATACTACTTGTGTGACCTTGTACAAGTCACTTAAATCTGTTCACCTCAGTTTCCTCATCTGTAAAATGAGCTGGAGAAGGAAATGGCAAACTACTTCAGTATCTTTGCCAAGAAATCCACAAATGGGGTCACAGAGTTGAACATGACTGAAAAATGACTAAACAATTAGAGACCCTAGTGATCCAATCCAATCCCCTCATTTAACAGAGGAATGACCTTATTTCTGGGGTTGATGTAATTCTAGTAAAACTATATAAGAAATGCTTTTATCCAATAGGTAATATCTTATTCTCAGTTCTAATGCTCAACAGAAACTATGATATCATCAGTCTGGGTCCTCCCCTCACTAGGACATATTACAGTTCCCTCCAAGCTTTAGTAGATGGAAACATGAATTGCTGTGTTACAGATCTATTGTCACATATGGAATTGCGATGTTTGAAATCTGGATTTGAATTCCAGCATGGGCACTTATTAACTATATGATCTTGGCAAAGTCTTTTGACCTTTTAGAGTCTTGGTTCACACATCTGCGAAGTGAAAGGATTGCGCTAGATGATTTCCAGTTTGAAATCCCAAGATCTTATAAACAACCATTCAGAAACAAGGCCTTCCTAGGCTAGAAGAGCTAGGATATTGCTTACATGGCAGTCACAAAGTCCATCAACATTGTTGGTTCCATTGCTGGTACTTGAAGCATTTTCTGCTTGACCTAGGACCTGTCATAATCTGTGCTCTACAGGAATTGACTTAAAGAATCTAAAGTCATCTTTAAAAGATAATGAGTCATCAGAGTGGATTTTAAAGGCTAGTTCAACTAATTTCTTAGTTTCATAGATTTAGAAATGAAAGGACTCTAACATCTCTCTATTCCAAATCAACCTATTTCACAGATGTGCAAACTGAGGACAAGGAACTCAACCATGGTAATGTTAATCAATCTAGAGAAACACGTTAGGTAGGTGAAATGACATTGTAAGGGGCAATTAGTTCCATAGGATCCATGTTATAAATGTGAACTGTGTTCCAGAAAACCCAAAATTCGAACTGTGAAAGCTTGAATTAAAGCTATAGAGATCAAAGACTATCTAATGATTATGGTGATAATCATTTAAAAATATTCCTTCTTCTTTACAGCTTTGTCTATCACCCTACAGAGACCTGATGTCTCTCAAATAACAGGAAGGGTAAGGGGGACGTAACAGAAAAATGCTTTATAAATTGCAAAGCGTTAGAAATTTAAAAGCTATAGGAGCTACCTAATATACTAAATGGAATCGAGATCCAAAAGGATCTTGAAATTCAATCATGGGAGGCTAAACCTACTGAAATAAAATTTAATAGAAATAAATGTAAAGTTAGGCTCAGTTCATGGAATTACCATCAGAAGGACAATATGAGAAAGGAGAGACGATTCAAGCTTAAATAGAAATAGATCCCAGCCAGTCACATAACTAATTACAAACCCACCAATTACCATTATCAATGTTGTGTTTTTATTTATTTGAACATTTCCCAATTGCATTTTAATCAGGTTGTGAGCACTCAGAAGTTTTTTGGGCCCCTGCCACGAGTTTGATACCTCTGCTTTACAGGACCATAATGCTAATGCATTAAGAGAGGTACAAGGATGAGAGAAACAGTTCATCCTGCTGTTGTCATCCACAGTCACATGACATCTAGAACACTTTAGTCAGTTCTAGGTGCTACATTTTGAAGAAGGACACTGATAAATAGAAGAGCATGTATATGAAAACAACAATAATGGTGAAGGGTCTTAAGTCACAACAAGTGAAGCCACATTTATTAAGAGTTGACTCGATGCCAGGCGCTGCACAAAGCAACAGAAATATACATTTGAACAGAAAGAAAGATAATCCCTGTTCTCAAGGAGCATACAATCTAATGAAGGAAAAGAACATGTAAAAGGGAGCTGAAAGGGGGTGGGGAGAAGCTGGGAGTTATTTGAATGAGAGCATTGTAGAGAAACAGTCAGGACTGCAATTTGGAAAGGATGCAGCTATATCTAGCCTCAGCATCCTCCTTAAATCAGAGGTTCTTGGTGGAACCAGCCAATCATAGGAAAAGGCTGCAGGGCAGAAGATACTTCCAGTGTGTGAAGTATAAGGGTCTGATGAGTTTCCAAAGTGATATTGTAGAGAAAGTACAAGACACAGGGAGGGCAGCTTTGTTTTCTTCTGTTATTACATTTGTGTTTTCTTTTTCAATTCTCCTGGGCATGCCTCCTCACCCTAAATTTCTGGGATGATTTTAAGCAAATGGGGATATTTAGTTTGGGAAAGAGAACACTTTGTGGGGGAGACAAGAGCTGTGTAAGTTTTTGAAGGACTACCATATGGAAGAGGATTAGCCATAACCTGCTAGGTCCTCACATGCAGAAAGAAAAATAATAGGCAGAAGTTGCAAAGGGAAACTAAGGGGAAAGGTTATGACTAAGGTTATAAGGGGAAAACAACTTTTTAACATCTGAGGGTATCCCAAAATGGAATGTAGGCAGAGCATTGCTTTGTCTAGAGTAGGATGACCATTTGCTGAGTATGTTTTAGAAGGGGATCACTATTCACATTTAACTCTCACCCCTGGTCCCTTCTTTGTTTCCCAGTCTATATTACCTGGGGATCCATATATTTTATATGTTCTTAGAACTTAGTCTGCATGCTCTTGCTTCATCTGGGGATGAATATTATCTAACAAAGCTGGGACTCAATATACCACTTCATCATGATACTTCCTATAGGATTAAATCTAAATTGAAAATTCTTTACATTGGAAGCCTCAGATTGTATAATGTGTATTAGCAACCTACTTTATCACTTTTTACAGTTCTATAAACTCTTGAAACAAAGACAACCTTAATAACACAAGCACCAAGTAAAAACCCTTCCAGAATGTTTGCCCTAAGTTCCTAGTTCAAGTCTCAGGAATGTTAGGTATGGGTTCATGAAAAAAGCAGACATTCTACTTGTGGTAAAAACAAAAATTGTGAGACGTGATGAAATTTGACATTTTCACAGTCACTCATATATTGTTTTCTTTCCCACTACAAAATGAAGGAAATGTAGCTTGGCAAAAATGAGTGCTATACTAAAGATTAGGGAACCTAAGTTCACATTTCATCTGCTTTTGGGGTTTCTTTGTTCATTTTAGAAAGTCCCATAAAATCTTAGCCTTAATTTTTCCTTCCACATATAATAATAGGAATCAACTAAAGAAGACATTAAATGACCTATATCCTAGTTGATGTAACTGACAAAATAATAGAGCCCTAATACCTTATCAAATGACATCTCTAATGAATCAATCAACGGCATTAAACTAAGACTGAACCACCTAGTTAATAAAACTGGGAAAACTCTATTCAAGAGCTCCTCAAGTCACTGGTTGAAACGAAATGATGCTCCACAGGAAGTATATTGGAACTGTTTAAGGAGACATTCTTATATACGGTGAGTCATTGTAGAAAATATCAAGTCAATTAAGATGTATGCAATGGTGTCGGGGAAAGTGAAAAAGAGAGAGGAGTTTAGCATAATCCCTGAGAAGTAATAGTCTGGGGTGTGTGGTATGGATGGAGAAGTCTCTGGATCCTCCTTCTACCCTTAGACAGAAAATGATCATGTGAACTCTGATAGGTCAGAAGACTTGAAATTCCCATAGTTGTCTTTACAGTATTCCCAAAACAATAGGAGCTAATGGTAGTGTCTATGTAGGGGGCTTAGAACAAGACACACATATACACATGTATGTATATGCATATGTATGTTTTTGTGGAGGCAAATAACTAAGAGGATACCTTCAATTGAAAGATGGCTGGACAAATTTTGGTACATGAATATAATGGAATAATAGCGCACTATAAGAAATGATAAAGGGGGCAGTTTTAGAAAATACTGAGAAAACTTCTATGAACTGATACAGAGTGAACTGAGCAGAACCAAGGTAGCAGTTTATACTATAACAACATTGTAATAAGGAAAATATTTTGAAAGCCTTCAGAACTATGATTAACACAAGAGACCAGCAAGTATCTGAATTAAGTATGCAAAATAAGAAACAATTTTGGACATGGCTAATGTAGGCATTTTGTAGTTACGCACGCATATTTGTTATAAACATTTTATTTTTCTTTTTCTCCCCAATGGGAATGGGTGAATAAAAGGGACAGAAATAAATGCTTATCAAATGAGAAAATTAATTTATAATAATAACAATAAATAACTTCTTACAGGGCAGAGTTTTCATTGTAATATTAGAAAGTCATGTATATTCTTCATCTTTAGCATAAATTAATTATTTGAAAGATAAAGAAATCCAGTAAGAGCTTTACAAAATGGGGCCAAAAAAGCACAGCTAGAATAATGGAGTACACTTTATGTTCCTATGAAGAAAAATAAGAATAAATGGACAAAGAATTCTAATGAGGACTTAGAGGGAGTTATTGAAATGGCGTTGTTTTTGATGAGTTGAAATTAACAGAAAATAGTCATGGAAGGAAGGAAGGAAGGAAGGAAGGAAGGAAGGAAGGAAGGAAGGAAGGAAGGAAAAGGCAGGGAAGGCTGATCTCTATGTTCCCTTTCTAGTTCTGATTTCTATGACTGGATTTAAAATTTAGAATCAAATGAATTAGATTCAAGTCTTCACTCTTCCTCTGATTTGCTACAATGTTCTGCAATTCACTGAGGCTTTCTGTGCTTTGCTTTTCCTCATCTTCCAAATGAGGATAATAATATTTATGCTACTTACCTTAAAGGGTTGCTGTGAGGATGAAATGAGATAATGGATACAAAAGCACTTTGTATCAGTGTGAGCCATTATTGTTTCCTTCTTCTCACCTCCTTGCACTGTTGTATAAGGCACTTTAGAAGCTTACTTTATCAATGTTTTAAATCTGAAATTCTGTACAATAAACTGTTCATTCACTGGGGTAAAAGGTCTATAGAAATTTAAGATCTTGTTATGTAAACCATAAAAACCATTCAATCACAACATTTTCCCTAATGTCAAGGATATTCTTGTAAGTATATTCTTCCTTGAGAGACAACACGGTTTTATTCGATCCTGAAAAGCAACAAATGAAGTAGTAGGATGAAAACTAAGGTCCAAGAGCAGAGAATATGGAATTAAGGTTATAAGAGATAGCATGGTGTAATGAATATGGCATTCCAATTAATGGAGACTTAGGGATAAAGAGCTAGCCTTGCAGTCAAAAAGACCTGGGGTCCAATCACAGCCTTGATGCACACTGGCTATAGGACTCTGAGAAAATCATTTCAATTCTCGACCAGGGAAAGTCTCCAAGCCCCTGACTGACTCAAGTTGTCCTTCTGTATTGGTTCACAGAATTTTTTCACAGGGAATTCCCTATACCTTGGAAATCATGTATCATAATTCCATCACACTCACACCCTAAAAAAATTTCTTTTTCATATTACCTAAAAATTGGGCAGAACTACACTTCTAATCAAGTTTCACTCAGCCACTACCTCATGCTGTCTCCCCAATTGTTACTTCAAGAATTTTAGAGTTTGAAGGAATTTTAGAAGTGCTATGGCCATGCATTAAAGGTCCAAATTCAAGCTATATTACAGAAGAGTAAAATATTTGGCTCTGTTTTTTTTTTCTCACAAACTGTTTTTGCACGAAGTGACTCAGGGGACAGGAACCAGGAGCTAGAGGTGGAAAGAGAGAGGGATAGGTGGAAGAACGAGTCAGGTCTTCTAATTTATGATTGTGAGAAATAAGGCCTATTGATCGTAAGGGTTCTGCAGAATAGGAAACAGTGTAGACTGAAGATAGCTAACCAAATTATAACACATAAATGTCATGGAACAGTACTATTCTTTAAGAAGTACTATCAAAATACAATGAAAGCAAACAGAAAAACATGAAAAGTATATGAATTGATGCAAAATACAGTAAGCTGAGCCAAGAAAACAATATATGCAATACCTAGAACAATGCTATGAACTAAAAATAATCAAATTTGGTCCCCCCAAAATATGAGAAGGCACCCCCGCCCTTCTTTATAGAGGTAAGGGTTAGGGGTATGAAATCGTACAAACATGTCACACTATTCCCATGAGTTGGTTGGATCTGGTGTACTTAAAAAATACTTTCTAATACAGGTTCTCTGATATAGGAAGAAGGATAAACTGGGAAATGTGGGTAGTGATTGTTGGTTAGTTGTTGTCCTTCATTCTCAAAGAGTTCCAAAATGACATTACATGTTGGAGTCAAGGTACAGTGTGTCTGACTATGGCTGATCAGGGCAATATGAGCTTGGAAGGCTCTATCACAGATCAGAGACAAATAGTTCACATGAATATCTGGAGTGGTGTGGGCAATATAAACACAAGATATTGATCAAATTTTATGTAATTATTTTTATCAATTCAAGAAAAAATTTCTAAGAACCAATGACTTAGGACACACTGATACAATTTTACCCCCTTCATTTTATGGTTAGAGAAATTAAAGTTCAGAGCTCTAAAGGGATCCATAATCACACAATTGCCAAGGTAACAAAACCAAGAAGAAAACCCAAGTCTCCTCCCTCTTAGGCCAGCACATTTTTACTCTCTTCTAGTTCCCTTTGGGTTTAACCAGGTAAAGAAAGAGTGTTGGATATTGCTTATATGACAACAGCATACAAAAAGCTGAAGAAAGGGCCGTGGTTTATATTGATAAGCTTTGCACTGGGCAATCATCACAGAACAATGGGGCCTGAGGTGCCACTGGTCCAAGCCAGAACTGACATTTCATTCTCTTTATTATTATCATTGACATCTGAAGTGGTTTGGGTTTTTGTAAGACCTTGTTGTAGTCCACAATCAAACATTTTATTTTGTAAAATAACTGTACATAAGAGTACATTTTCCAGAAAGGGCTGTGTGTGTGTGTGTGTGTGTGTGTGTGTGTGTGTGTGTGTGTTTCCTTCCTGTCAGTTACCATTACTCCCAAAGTATTTACTGAGGCTAACTCTGGACAGCTACTATGCTTCTGAAATAGCTGTATAGTATAGTAAAAAGACTCCTGGATCTGCAGTCAGAAGTCCTGCATTTGAATTCTGGCTCTGCCATTGTTTCCAATGTATCTGATGCACAACCATGGGTAAGATATGGAACCACCAAGACTCAGTTTCCTCATATCTAAAATGTGATCACTAACCAACCTTGCCTATGTCATTGAGGAATAAATGTACTTAAAGTGTGGGAACATGCTTTGCAAATGGCAAATTACTATGAATGTAAGGAATAATCATGACTGTTTCTGAAAACCATGCATTTTTGATATTCCATTTCCTTCGTTGACTGCTAAGTATTGTGCATTGTCTCCCTGTCTAGACTGTAAGCTACTTGAGAACAAGCACCTGGCACCTAAGGGTTCACACAGAATGAATGCTCAATAAATATTTGTTGATAAATGTGCTATGACCTCACTTTTGGCATACAGGTCAGTATAAGTAAAGCCCAGTGTTTGCAGTAAAAGGAGAAAGAACTCAATCAAATGTTCTTTAAGGTTCCTTCCAGCTATGAATCTTATGATCCTAGCCCCACACAATGTCAGTATTCTGGATATGCAATGACCTATAAGCCTCTAGCTTTCACAAACACATACACGCATACACACACACACACGCACTCATTCACTTAGGTATGCACATACTCATTCACTTATTCACATATGCACTTATTCACTTATACACACACACACACACACTCATTTACTTATTCACAAACATACACACATATCTATGTGAAACAGAGAAGAATTTCATTATCACTTTCAAAAAGTTGGCTTATATAGTTTATAACTGGTAAGCACTTTTTGATCTTTTTTTAATGAAAAGATTTTAAGGCTTCATATCTATCATTTGACAGTGAGATTGTTAAATTGGGATGTTCTAGTACTGGGAGTAGCTGGTCAGAGGTTCTGTAAGAGTATTTAGAGTTGTTCAGAAGTGAATATTATAATTCTAATAATTTATATTGGTATATCTCTTTAAGATTCATATAGCATTTCTTCCTACAACAACCCTGTTTAGTAGGTAGAGCTAATACTAACCCCATCTTAGAGATGAGGATACTGAGACTCTGAGAGAATGACTTGTCCATGGACACACAGCCACTAAATGTCTGAGGTAGAATTCAAACCTATATTTTCCAGGTTTTAAGTCTAACACTATCCACTCTGGGGGTAGGGGTGTGGCAAAAAGGCCAGCTGATATAGGTCTAGTCTAGAGTTTTATAGTGCAGTGGATAGAGCACTGGGCTTGGAATCAGGAAGACTCATGTTCATGAGTTCAAATCCAGCCTCACACACTTACTAGTTGTGTGACACTGGGCAAGTAATTTAACCCTGTTTCTTAACTTAGTCTTGGTTTCTTCATCTGTAAAATGAGCTGGAGAAGAAAGTAGCAAACCATTCCAGTATCTTTGCCAAGAAAACCCAAAAATTCGGATCACAAAGAGTCAGATGTGACTGAAATGACTGAATAGGAACAAATTAGAGGGTGGCAAGAGAGTCAATGGTCATGGTAAGCTGTGTGTTTTGCTTGGCATGAGGATATTGAGTGAATACCAGGAAAGAAGGGGTGAAAGTAGAAGGAATAGCACTGAGGAGCTAGTGGCTTTGGTTCTGCTGTCCCTGAGGAGTTAGCATCATCCAGAGTGCCATGTGTCCACAGGTGTTTCTGTGAATTGGAATTCATGGCTTGGTGGTTTTAAGACCTCATGAATAGGCCTGAGGAGGAGCAAGCAAAGATGAGAGATTTCAGAGCAGATCTGGCTTAGTGCTACTTCTCTGGACCATGTCAGCTAAGCTTGTTTCTGGTTCCCATCTCAGAAGAATCCCTTTTCTAGAAAGAAGGGAGACAAGAGGAGGCAGACTGGGAAACTTTACAGAAATAGTTAAGCCCTTTCCTTTTAAGGACAAATTAGATTACAGAAGCCCTATCTTCTGCTGACTCATTTTTTATACAAAAGGATGGAATGAGAAATAGACCTAAAATATGGAGACAACATCAAATTACTTCCTGTATGTACCCGTTTCTTTATACATTGTCCTAGGTAAATGAATACCAAATTTTTATTTGACCCTTAAAATGAGTATGGGGGAAAAACAAGTATAGTTAATTGTGGGGTTAAGGTTGACAGGGTGGTAGATTATACATGTTTTTTATAGAAAAATATATCTGCTTGTACATAGCATAGCACAGACAGAACTAGTTATAATGTTGGCTATAGCTCAATCTTGGGGACATAAAATGCATTTCAGGACTTAGTTGAGCAGCTGGAATATTGATTCAGGATGGGAGTACTTCTCTGATTGGAATCTTTGGGTGGGAGTGGATTCTATATAAAATACACATTCTACTTAACATATTGAATTGAACTGAATTCCATGCTTGGAGTCAAAATTTTAAGTTATGTTAGAGAATGGAAGCTTATTTCTCCATCTTGTACACATGCCAAATTTGCAGTAGTCACATCTGGGTAAGTTACAGAATAATTACAATATCTGTACAGCAACTACACAAAATTATCTGTGGCATTTGAGTATATATAACTATATATCTATATCTGTATCTATATCTATATCTATATATATGCATGTACATATATACTTGTATATATATATATATAGCATCCATGAGTTTCCCTAGACAAGATATTTACAATTACAATTGGACAACTGTGGTTTGGAATTTCATGAAGTATCTGTCAGGTATTAATGAGTAATCTGGTCAGTAGGATCCCATGATTTCTGATATAGGCATACTTGAGACAGAAGAGAAGAACTCAGAAAGCAATGCCAAAGGATCAGCTTTTTTCTGACTTTTAAATGAAGATTTATTGCTGAAAAGCTCATTATTCTCTGTGTCCAAACTTTGGGCAGATTGACAGTGTGGCCCAGCAAATAAGACTTCCCCCAGGTCTCACATACATACATACATACACACACATGTGCTCCCACATAAGAGTAAACAGGTACACAAGGAGATACATGAACATTGGATCCTTAAAACAGTGCTACTCAGACAAAAGGACAGATGTTCTGTGAAATTTCAATTCAGTCAAAGGGATACACTTAAGGACCTAGATAGCCACATGTGGCCTTGAGACCACAAGTTTCCCACACTTGTTCTAGGCACTGTGTTAAACTTTGAGGGGAAGAAGAGAGAAGAAACAATCTTTGTTCTCAACGAAGGTGCAAGTGTGTGTGTGTGTGTGTGTGTGTGTGTGTGTCTGTGTCTGTGTCTGTGTCTGTGTGTCTGAGCACTTGAAAGGAGACGATATTAGCAGCTGAGGTGGTGGGGGAACAAGAAAGGCCTCCTGCAGAAGATGGAATTTGAGATGAGACCTTAAAAATCTGGAAAAACTAAGATGCATAGGTGGGAGGGAGAACTTTCCCAGGCACAGGGCAAAGGCACAGACTGTGGAGGTGGAGTGACATGTTCAAGAAACAGAAAGTAGGCTAGTGTTGTTGCGGGAGAGTGAGGTAAAAGAAGTCTGGAGAGGTAGGAAGGATTCAGGTTATTTTTAAATACCAAACAGAGGGATTTATCTTTGTCCTTAGAATAAAAAGGGAGAGACTGGAGCTCTTTAAGCAGGGGTAGGGATGGGGAGCGATATGGTCAGATAAGCTTTAGAAAAATCTCCTTGGCAAAGAAGCAGAGGGTGGATTGGAGTGCGAAGAGCCTGGAAACAGAGAGCAATTAAAGAAACTACAGCAGTAATCCAGTTTTGTGCCAGGGTATAAGCTGCATTAATAGAGGGGAAGTGTTGTATAAGAGAGATGTTGTGAAGGTAGAAATGACAAGGTGTGTCCAAAGACTGCATATGTGGGTGAGCTCAGGTGAGGAGCTGAGGGTGATGTCGAGATTGGGAGACCAGGTGACCAGGACTAGGGTGATGCCTTGAAAAACGGTAGGAACTACTGAAAGGTGAGGGTTTGACAGGGAGAAATAATGAGTTCTGTTTTGGGTAGATTAAATTTGGGGAACCTACAGGAAATCCAGTTTGATATGTCCAAAAGAAGTTTGGAGATGTATGATCACAGTGAAACAGAGAGGCTGGGACTGAGTATATAGATCTGAGAATCATTTGCATGGAGATGAAAATTGAATCCATGGGAACTGATGAGATCACCAATAAGAAAGCATATAGAGAAAAGAGAAATACACTACAGACAGAGCTTTGGGGGATACCCTTGGTTAGAGGTCATGGCATGAGGAACCATTCATGGTAAAGGAGATTAAGTCTAATAGAAAAGAAGAAAAGCAGGAGAGAAGTATCATAAAAACTAGAGAGGAGACAGTATCCAGAAGGAAAAGATGGACAAGAGCATCAAATGCTTCAGAGTTCAAGGAGGATCAGGATTCAGAGAAGGCCATTACATTTGGCAATTAGGAGATCACTGGTTTCTTGAAAGTTTCAGCTGAATTATCAGGTCCTAATTCAGACTGTGGATGGTTTACAAGAGAGTGAGAAGATAGGAGAGGAAGTGGTGGCACTTGTTGAAGATGATTTTCTCAAGGAATTTGGCCACAAAGGGGAAAAGAGATAGACAATGATAGCTAGTGAGGGTCAATGAGGGCTTCTTAAGAATGGGAGATACTTGGGCATGTTTGTAGGCAGCAGTGAAGAAAAGACTGAAGACAAAAAAGTTCAGTTATGGTAACTGAATCTGTTACTTC
Source organism: Notamacropus eugenii (assembly GCF_028372415.1). Classification (NCBI taxonomy): domain Eukaryota; kingdom Metazoa; phylum Chordata; class Mammalia; order Diprotodontia; family Macropodidae; genus Notamacropus; species Notamacropus eugenii. The sequence goes on from NC_092877.1 coordinate 69,553,995, forward strand.
AGTTATGGTAACTGAATCCACACAATCTGTTGGAGAAGCCAGCATATCAAATATTAATGGATGGTCCACATTATTTTACTATCATTGAGTTTTGATATGACAGTTATGTGGACCATCAGCTGTTTTTGTCTTTAAAGAACATTGACGTCATGTATTTGAATTGAATTGAAGTGAGGCACAGTTGTATGAAGTCGTTGGCCTCTCTCTCTCTTTCTAAGTCTTTGAAGTCTAGTGACCACACATAAGTCAAGGTGACCTTGTAATGGATGACCTTGGCATCTTTGATGTCTGATCAAGCTCTAAGCATTCCACAGCACCTGCTTCAGCTACTTTCATGACCATTTGAACAAATCGTTCTCATTACCCCATTCCAATGGGGGAAGTCTTCATGAACTTGGGGTAGACAGCTCTGTAACTCACTGATAGGTAACTGTTAGTTACCCTCAAGCTAATTTAGTTTCTCTGCTGAGATGGTTTTTCTGGGAAATGGTTGCTACACATGCTACGGCTTCTTGGAGCAAAAGTGAGAGATGTGTGGCAGGTGGGTACTATGCACTTGGCTATTGCCATGAAAAATAATGTGACTAGGGGAAATGAGAGTACTCTTGCTTCAGAAGAAATTGAAAAGGGAGACTGGCTGTCCGCATCCAATATAAAACATGTACCCATAATTCAATTGAATATCTCAAATCAAGACAACCCTCAGCCCATTCTATACCTTTACTTGGCTAATATCAAACTACAAGAATCTTAAACTCCAGGTTTTCCCAGTTGTTCTCCTGAGTTCTGTCTCACATAATGATGTAATTCCTACTTTTAATATGGCTTCTGGTTGAAATAATGTCTCCAACCTCTAATTCTATTGGTCTATGAATCATCTGCACAGTTATTGATTTTGGTTTGATTTGTAATAAGACAGAAAGACAGTATGGTGTAGTGTCTAGAGGACTGAACATAGACACAAGAAGATCATGATTTTAATCCTCCCTTAGATACATACTTGCTCAGGCCCTGGGAATTATTTTTATCCACTCCAAAACTCAGTTTCCTCATTAATCAAATGAGAATAATATCACCACCTTCCTTATAGTGTAACTGAGTTGTTCAAATGACCATGAATATAAATATATGCTGTTAAGGTCCTACCTATGCAGAAATTTCTTGGCTCCCCTAACACTCCCATCCTTACCTCAGTCTTCAAACTTCTGACAGTTCAATCAACACCTTAGAATTCTCATAGTTCCAGTACATCATGGGCTGGGGTGGGGGCAGAGGAAACAGGAACAGGGACAGCATAATTGTTGGGAAATGGTTTTTGCCATGCAAAGAATCAGTCCTCTTCACAACTGCCCCTAGGGCAAATGAATTAGGATTATTGTGCTGGGCACCATGTTATAGCATTTAGACAATGAGAAAAGGAGGCGATCTTGCTTGCTGTTAAAATAGATTTGGGGCTCATAAAAGAAGAATTAGGTAGAACATAATAATGGAAAGAACTCAAGACTGGAGTCAGAAGATCTAGGCTTAAATTTTAGCCATGCTTCCTATTTTCATTGTGACCTTGGGCAACTCATTCAATCTTTCTGGGCATCAGTGTACTGCTCTATAAAATGAAGTGTCTAATATCTAGACAGTCTAAATCATGGTGTCAAACTCCAATAGGATCCCTGAAGTTGCATATTGACTTAGAAAAATATAAATTACCATTATCTTTGTTGTATTCTATTTTTTAAATAGAATAGGGGAATTTCTACATAGGCCTACGTAGGGCCTATGGTTTTGGAGCGGTGTTGGGATGATGTTGCCTAGAGTGTGCCTGGGGTGGAGCCTGGGGCAGAGTGGAATCAAGGAAGCACTAGGATGGATACCAGGAGTACCCACCTTGCCCTCCGCATTCTTCAGGGTCCCTAGGCCGAGGTTAAAGAGGTATCCATGTGGTTCAGACTACAGTATAATTAGTGTCTGTCAAACCAGGAGACAACACATAATTTCAATCTCTGTATAGGTATTATACTTTAAGAAAATTTGCTTAAATGGATCTGCTATTGCTCCTCACAGGGACAGACAACAATCATCCACTCTTATTCAGTGTGATTTTTCTCTCTTAAAAGAAATCAGCAGGTGTTTTATTAGAAGATAGTTTCTATTTGGAGTGGGCTGATACCATGGGAACAAGAGTAAACTAGAACCAAGGGTACATGGCATCAATACTATTCTTGTAGTTCAGATTGAACATATGGCTCAAGACCCTGAGATGGCTGTTTATGGCTTATCCCCAGTATGGCCAACTCCTTGAGAGAAGGCTGGAAAGAAAAGAAGTATTGTCAGGCAGATTGGAAATATGGGAAGGAGGACCATGAATTTAAGCTGCATTGGTTAGTAAATTCAAGATAACAGAACAGCTATAGAAAAACTTCCTGTTTTTGGAATTTTACTATTTCTCTAATGAAGATCTGTACTTCACGAATCCTCTGAATTCTCTGGGTCTCAACTTATTCATTTGTAACATGGGAGCATAAAGTAGGTGATATCTACAGTCTACCAAATTCTTTGAGCTTGAGAAACTTCTTTTCACCTTTGCTGGCTAATTTAACAAAAATTTAATTCAAGTTAACAAACATTCATTGAACAAATCATATTCTGAAAAAAAGTTGGCACATGAACTCTAAGGATTTCACTTATCACAATTTGCTTTAAGTCAAGAATCTAGGTGAGAAGTATTAAGGAAAACAAATAGTGGAGTAGATGTAGCTCTAGAACCAACATTCCCTTCCAAATAAATAATCAAAATAATGAATCAAATCAAATTCTGGAGTGGCAGAGACAACAAAAGTTCAGGGGCTTTTTTTCCAGTCTAAAACAGATTGGGAAGGCAACAAGAGATGTCTGTGCCATTTAGGTGCAGGATGATCCAGAGCTCTCATGGCAGAAACACAAGCTGTGGGCCTTGGAGGCAGCTGCAGCAGCAGCAGCAGCAGCAGCAGCAGTAGCAGTAGTAGCAGCAGCAGCAGCAGCAGCACCTTTCAGACATCTCAGCTGAAAGATGATAAGGGAATTGGGCAACAAGCCAGAGATTACAGGTGACCCCTTTGCTACCACCAGGCACAGGACCAGGTGCTATTTAGCAACTCCACTGCCCAGTCTTGCTTCCTGGTCAACTTCCAGGGTGGGAAGGAGCACTTTTGGTCACAAGGGAGCAGGAGCTATGAAGAGTTATAGTAATTTTGGGTACAAGGGTTCAGGGCCCCTTTCTGAGTAAGTACCAGAGTATAGACCAGGAGAGCAGTGATAATACCTCTCCCATCTTGGAAAAAGCCCAAAACTTCCAAAGCTCCAGAACTAGCCCTAAAAGAAAGTGGGCAATAAAGTTGGAATCTTGGGCAGTGCTCCCCACCTCCCACTCCATGAACAGAGCCCAACTTCAACATAAAAGTTCAAAGTCAAGAATAGACAGGAAAATGAGCAAACAATAAGAAAAGAACCTGAGTATAAAATGCTACTATGGTGACAGAGAAGCTTAGCATAAAAACTCAGAAACTACCAGATGATTATTTTCTATAGCTACAAAAACTAATATCAAAATTCATCTGGAAGAACAAAAGGTCCAGAATTCCAAGGGAACTAATGAAAAGTAATGCTAGGGAAGGTGGCCTAGCTCTCCCAGATCTCAAATTGTATTACAAAGCAGCAATTATTAAAACCACTAGGTACTGGCTAAGAAACAGAGGGGTAGACCACTGGAATATTTTAGGTACTCAAGACATAGCAGTCAATGAATATAGCAATCTACTGTTTGATAAATCCATGGACCCCAGCTTCTGGGATAAGAACTCACTGTTTGACAAAAAATTGCTGGGAAAACTAGATAACAGTGTTGCAAAAACTGGGCATGGACCAATGCCTGACATCATACACAAGAATAAAATCCAAATGGATACATGATCTAGGTATAAAGACTGATACTATAAACAAATTAGGGGAGCACGGAATAGTGTACTTGTCAGATTTATAGAGAATGGAGAAATTTTTGACTAAACAAGAGATAGAAAACATTATGAAGTGCAAAATGGATAATTTTGATTACATTAAATTGAAAAGATTTTGCACAAACAAACCCAATGCAACCAAGATTAGGAAGGAAGCATACAATTGGGAAAGAATTTTTACAACTAATGTCTGTGATAAAGTCTTCATTTCTAAAATATATAGAGAACTGAGTCAAATTTAAAAGAATACAAGTCATTCCCCAATTGATAAATGGTCATAGGATATGAACAGGCAGTTTGCAGAGGATGAAATTAAAGCTATCTATAATCATATGAAAAAAAATGCTCTAAATAACCATTGATTAGACAGAGATGCAAATCAAAACAGCTCTGAATCCTATCAGATTGGCTAACATGACAAAACAGGAAAATGATAAATGCTGGAGAATATGTGGGAGAGTTGGAACTCTCATTCATTGGTGGTGGAGCTGTGAGCTGATCCAACCATTCTGGAGAGCAATTTGGAACTATGCCCAAAGGGCTACAAAAATGTGCATACTCTTTGACCCAGCAATATCACTTCAAGGACTGTTTCCCAAAGAGATCATAAAAATGGGAAAGGGTCTCACATGCACAACAATATTTATAGCAGCTCTTTTGTGGTGGCCAAGAACTAGAAATCAAGGAGATACCTATCAATGGCGGAACAAGTTGTGGTATATGAATGTAATGGAATACTCTAGTACTGTAAGAAATGATGAGCAGGAAGACTTCAGAGAGGCCTGGAAGGACTTATATGACCTGATGCTGAGTGAAAGGAGCAGAACCAGGAGAACTTTGTACACAGCAACAATCACAGTGTGCAAGGGATTTTTCTGGTAGAGTTAACCCTTCACAGCAATGCAAGGATCTAAAAAATTCCCAGTGGACTCGAGGCAAAATGCCACCCAAATCCAGAGAAAGAACCATGGAATTGGATTGCAGAATGAAGCAGACTATTTTTCTCTTATGTTTTGGTTTGGTTTGGTTTTTCTCATGGTTTCTTCCATTCATTTTAATTCTTCCATGCAACATGACTAAGGTGAAAATGTATTTAGTAAGAACCTATGTGTAGAACCCATATAAGACTGCATGCCATCTCAGGGAGGGGAGAGGGAAGGGGAAAATATCTAAGATTTATGGAAGTGATTGTAGAAAACTGAAAACAAATACATTAATTTAATTTAAAATTAAATTTAAAATTTAAACTTAAAAATGCTGAGCAAAACAAAAACAAAAACAGCAAAAAAGAAACAAACTCAGAAGAAGATAGTAAGATATAAACAGCTACAACCTCCAAGAAAAAATATGAGCTTGACACAAGCTCATAAAGGATTCCAAAAAGAGCTAAAAATGATTTTCAAAATTAAATAAGAGTAGTAGAAGCAAAAATGGGGAAAATGAGAGGAGAGAAGAAAATTATGAAAAGACAATTGGTTGGTTGGTTATCCTTCATTCTAAACTAAAATTGGGATCAAGTTACATTGTGTCTAACTGTTAATGATCGGACCAATACAAACTCAGAAGGAACTACCACACTTGGGGCACAAATAGTCTGTATGAACATTTGGAGTAGAGATATCTCTAAATTTGTGCATCTAGCATTTCTTTTGAGCTACTATAATTCTACTTTTCTCATAGAGCATAGTGCCTTCTTTGATGTGGACATGGCTGTAAAGTATACTGACAAGATAAGTCTATTCAAAATTTCTCCATTTGCTATAACCGGTGGTTCCACCTTGGTTGGTGTTGTGCTGGTTAGTTGACAAACTTTGCTTTCTTACTGTTCATTGTTAGGTAATAAATACAAGCAGCAGAGAACTAATCCATAATTTGCTGCATCTCAGCATCAGAGGCTGCATTGAGAACAAAATCATCCGTGAACAAAAAGTCCTACATAAACTTTTCTTCCATTTTAATCTTGGCTTGTAGTCTTTTCAAGTTAAATAGTTTACTGTCAGTGAGGTAGATGACCTTGATGACCATGACCTCAATGAAAGCATCCAACAGCATCACTGAAAACACCATGTTAAAAATTATGGGAACAAGCACACAACCCTGATTCACTCCATTGGCAACTGGAAAAGTGCAAGAGCATTGTCCATTATCCAGGACTCACACAAGCATGCCATCATGAAACTGACATATAGTACTGATGGGACTTCTCCAGGCAATTAAATTTTGCCAGGATGTTCCATAAAAACCTCATAAATCAAAGTATCAAAGGCCTTGCTCAGGCCTGTTCTTGGCATTACTCCTGGAGTTGTTGGCCAGTAAACATCATAAAACCTTTTCCTCACCCTTTTCTGAAGCCACATTGGCTCTTGTTTCAGTAAGTACCCCAACATACACAGGGTGGCCTGCTATTACAGGTTCTTAGATATGCATTTATAAAAGGAAAGGCAACTTTTGAGGGGTCAACAATCTCCTTTAATCAAGCACATGTATTGCTCCTTTAATCAAGCACATATATCATTCATCTAGTTCAGGGGGAAAAGTCAGCACGAAAAGTCATTTTTCTTCAGAGAAAATACAGAGAAATCAAAGATCAACAGACATGGTTTCCAACTTTCTGACCATAATCAATACACGTATCACAAATTGACAAGTTCAACTGTCTGATATCATAGTTACCATAGAGGGAAGCACCAATATCTGGGTTTTCAAAGCTGAGGGGGAACTCCTTAGCAGCTTCCCAGAGTCTCATCTGGCCAAACAAACATTTCCAGTCAGTAAGCCCCAAAGTAAAGCCTCAACTCAGAGTATTTATACCTTTTTTAGAAGGCACCCCAACCCTTGAGGATCACTGCTTCATTACCAAAAGGTATGGCCCTTCCTACAAATCTTCCCTAATCAAACTCCCCTTAATGGGCAGGCCCATTAATGGATAGGGAAGATCTTTAATCACATTAAAATAATTAACAATACAAATACATATACTGTTTCTAGTTAAAGATACTCTTGTTTTTTATTTCACTCCTAGTTGGTTGATAAAGGCAAGGTTCAATCAGAGACACTTGATTATACTAAAACAAAAAGAGCAAAAGATCCTATTTTGCTTGCCATCACAGCTCTCAGATAGATGACCATTTTCCAGGTGAAGGATCAGCCTCCTAAAGAGGTCTCTGGAAAAAATCTTGCCAGCAATGACTAAGGCAGAGTTACCTTGTGGTTGCCATGAGATAACCTATTTCCTTTTCCTTTACAGAGATGGACAATGGAGGCATCCTTGAACTCTAGGGGGATAATCTTCTCTTGTCATATAACCTGGAAAAGTTTAGTCAGTTTTTGTATGAGCAGTGGACCTCCTGACTTATAAATCTCAGGTGAAATAGAATCAGCACCAGGCACTTGGTCATATAAGAGTAGCCTAATGGAATTCAAAACCTCTTCTTCAGTTGAATGTTCAACTAAAGAAGGATTGACTTTAGCCTGAGGCATACAGTCAATTGCTTCAGAATTGAGTGATGAAAATCTACTGAGACCACCATGGAAGTGTTCAGCCCATCTCTCCAGGATTGTGTTGTTATCACGGATGAATATAGTCCCGTCAGTACTGAGCAGTTGAGATGCACTAAGTCTTTGGTTCATAAATAGCCTTCAGGGCATCATAAAAGCACTTTGGATTGTTAATATCAGCAAAAACACTTAATTTCATCTATCTTATTCTTGAGTCAAGAATCTTGCATGTTTCTTAGCTTCATTTGTACTTAACTATTCAAGAAGTTAAACGCTGCCTTCTTAGAGATGGACAAACTGTATGGCAAAACCTGTATGATTCTTGTTAATGAACCTGTTAACAGCTTCTGAATCTCCCCACCATTTTTGTCAAACATGTCTTGATGTTTGTGAGTGTTCTGGCCCAGATGAATAAATGTGATGCTGTACACCAAATCTCTGAAAGTTCCCTACTCCTTTTCTACTTCCCTGTTGCCAAACCTGTGCTGACTCAGTTTCCCTACAAGTTAGCAACAAATTGTTCATGCTCAAAGATGCACTCTAAATCTATTGCATTGTCTTCTGATAGATGTTTTGCTTTGGGGCTGCCACTTTTGTTGAACGCGGATATTTAGTTTGGAGGGCATAAGTCTATGATTGGTCCAGCACTCTGTATCACACATAGCTTTCATCATTCTCATAACGTTTCTGTCCCTTCTCCTTACAATGATATAGTCCATTGAATGCCAATGTTTGTTGTAAGAATACATCCATGAAGCTTTGTTGCATTTAGGTAAACAAAAGATAGTGTTGGTGATAAGGTCATGAGTTGCACAAGCCTTCAATAGTAAGTGACCATTGTTGTCACAGTTTCTAACTCAATTCTTCCCAAGGATTGCCTGTCATACTTGATAGTCTGTGCCTACTCTGGTGTTAAAGTCACTCTGAATTACGAGCTTGACCTCCTTTCACACATTTGTAATAGGGGTCTTGAGGTCTTCACAAAATTTTCTTTGACCTCATCAGGGTTCACCATGATGGGAGCACACACCTGAAGATGGTATGGGACTTTCCTATAAATGGCAATCACACTGGCATGAGTCCATTGTTCATTCATTTTGGTAGGTTTACAAGTTTGTTGACTAGATTATTTTTAGTTGCAAAACCTATGTTATCTTCACAATGCTCCCCAGCACTGTTGCCACTCCAGGAAAAAAAATGCATTCATTTCTGACGTGGGTCAGCTTCATTTTCCAGCCTTGTTTCACTCAGGGCTGCTATTTGGATGTGATACCTGCTGAGTTCTCTTACAATAGGAGCTTTTCATCTTTCAGGTCTACTGGAATTTTTTGTTACTCAAAAATATTCACACATCCACATACTGATGGTGAGTGGAATCATCTTCACAAAAGTTTTTGTACATTCTTTTGGTGTTTTGACTGCAGGGTGGGATCCCTGCTGTGGTAATCAGGCCAGGATTGGATGAAGCAGATAATTTTTAGGGCACCTTTACTAGTCCCTTCTTTGTGATAGGAGATGAGCTGTGTGGTCCTTTAAAAAGGCTGCTCAGATACTCAGAGGGCTGTCAAATCCCTCTTTTGCTTCAGTCCGGTGAGAAGATGATGATCCTATGACCTGGGCTACCTGTGTGCAGGGTTGTAACTACAGTTTCCATTGTATCTGTACCTGCTACATCTTTACTTGTCTGTCACCACAGGGTTTTGAGGGAGGTAAAAATGGTAAGATAATATGAATGATATCTTGACTTGTTTATAAATTGGATTTAAGTGAGGTAGAGTTGCATAGTCACTGGCTTTACTCTCTCTTCCAGAGTCATCAAAGTTCAGTGGCAAGACAAAAGACTGATGATGACTTGGGATGCAGTGGATGTCCTTGGAGGCTTCAATGTCTGAGCAAGACCTAAGCCCTCCACAGATCCTGCTCCAGCTTTCTTCATGGCCATTGGAAGAGACTGTTCTTATCCACCCATTCTACTGAGGGAAGTCTTCACAGACTTGGGGTAGACATCCCCCTAACTCACCAATGGGTTTGAGACCACAGGGTTACCATCAACTTGGTCTAGCCTGTTTGTGAAAATAGTTTATTAGAATGTAGCAACTGTGCATGCTGTAGCTTCTTGGAGTCATGTGTGAAAGTTGATTGAATCAGGTGGACACTAAAAGTGAAAGTAGCCCTGACATAGGCTCAGTAGCCCTCATACCAGAAGTACTAATGTTCCCTAAACACCCATAAATCCTTGATAAAATAGGAATGAAAAATATTGAAGAAGATAATACTTCAAAAAGAATTGCCCAAATGATAAAAGAGGTACAAAACTTCACTGATGAAAAGAATTTCTTAAAAAAACATAATTGGTCAAATGGAAAAAGTTCACCAAAGAAAATAATTCCTTAAAAACTAGTATAAGGGAAGTGGATGCTAATAACTCCACTAGACATCAAGAAACAATAAAACCAAGGCAAAAGAATGAACAAATTGAAGAAAATTGAAATAACAAAAAAAGCAACTTACATGGAAAATAGACTGAGAGATGATTCAAGAATTATCAAATAGGCTGAAAACTATAATAATAAAAAAGAACAAACATAATATTCCAAAAAATTATAAAGGAAGAATACCCCTAATTTCCTAGAAACAGAAAGCAAAGTAGACATTGAAAGAATCTGCCTATCACTTCCTGAAAGAGATCACTCCCCAAAAATGCCCAGGAATATTATAGTCAAATTCCAGAGTTCCTAAGTCAAAGAAAAGTATTTCCAGCAGCCAGAAAGATATCATTCAAATACCATAAAGCCACAGTCAGGACCACATGAGATTTAGCAGCTATCATATTAAGGGAGCAGAGAGCTTGGGACATAATATTCCAGTAGCCAAAGGAGCTAGGATTACAATTAAGAATAACCTATCCAGCAAAAATGGGTGTGGAACAAAATGAACAATTAATAAAATAGAGGACTTCTAAGCATTTCTGATGAAAAAGTACAAAGCTGAATTGAAAAATATGACTTTCAAATATAAGAGTCAAGAAAAGTATTAAAGGGCAAACATGAAAGAGAACTCATAAGGGACTTGATATGGTTAAACTATTTACATTTCTCTATGGGAAGATAATACATATAACTTCTAAGAACTTTTTCATTACTAGGTCAATTAAAAGGACTGTACATAGAGCGCATGGGAGTAATTTAATTATGTTGGGATAATCTCATTAAAAGTATGGTCAACACAGAAGGGTACAGAGAGAGAGAAAGGGAGAAGAAGAATGAAGAAAATTATTTTACATTAATGAGGCTCTTGAGGAAGAGCTTTTACAGTAGAGGGAAAAATGGAGAGGGGCAGGCAATACTTGAACCTCACTCGCATCTAAACTGACTCAAAGAGAGAATATATATATATATATTACATGCACACATACACACATATACACACATGTATGTGTGTATATGTACGTGTTAAGTATATATCTATATACACATATAAACAGCGACATATATACTTAGAGAGGTGTAGAAATCTATCTTACCCAACAAGGAAGTGAGGGTAAAAGGAATTGGGGGTGTGATCCTAGAGAGTCAACTATAAAATTAGTTGAAAAAATTAACAGGGTTCCAGGATATAAAATAAACTCATTCAAGTCATCAACATTTCTATACACTCCCAATAAAACCCAGCAAGATGAAATAGAAAGAGAAATTTCATTTAAAATAACTGTAGACAATATAAAACACTTGGGAGTCTACTTGCCAATCCAAATCCAGGGACTATATAAATACAGTTATAAAACACTTTTCACATAAATAAAGGTAGATCTAAATAACTGGAGAAATATTAATTGCTCACAGGTTGACTGAGCCATTGTAATAAAAAATAACAATCCTACCTAAATTTACTTATTCAGTGTCATACCAATTGCATTACCAAAGAATTAATTTATAGAGTTAGAAAAATAGCAAAATTCCTCTGGAAGAAAAGGTCAATAATATAAAGGAAATCCATAAAAAAATATGTGAAAGAAGATAGTGTTAGCAGCACCAGATTTCAAACTATATCCAAAGTGGTCATCATCAAAACAATCTGTTACTGGATAAGAAATACAGTGGTGGGTCAGCGGAATATATAATAACTTATGTACATAATAAATTGTAGTTATTCACTCTAGTGCTTGCTGAACTCAAAAATCCCATCTTTGGAGACAGGAGCTCATCATTTGACAAAAATTCCTAGGAAAACTGAAAAACAATTTGGTAGAAACTAGGCAGAACATCTCACACTGTTAGCCAGAATAAGGTGAAAAGGGGTACATGGTTTAGACATAAAGGCTGATATCATTAGTACATTAGGGAGCATGGAAAAATGTGTCAGATCTATGGAAAAGGGAAGGTTTTATGGCCAAATAAGAGATAGAGAGGTTCACAAGAAGTCAAATGGATAATTTTGATTTTTCAAAATTTTAAAAGATTTTGTACAAAGAAAACCAATACAGCCAATACAGGAAACTATGGGGGAAATTTTACAAGTCTGTCTTACAAAGACTTCATTTCTCAAGTATGAAGGGGACTGAACCAAACTGGTAAAAAAGATAAAAGCCATTCTCTAATTGATAAATGACCAAAGGATAGTAAAAGGCAGTTTTCAAAAGAAGAAATCCAAGATTTTAGTAGTCATGTGAAAAAGTGCCCTAATTCACTACTGATTAAAGAAATGCAAATTAAAACAACTCTGAGGACTACCTATCAAACTGGCTGTCATGACAGAAAAACAAAATGATAAATGCTAGTGGAGATGTGGAAAAATAAATCACTATTCGTAGAATTGTGAACTGGTACAACCATTCTAGAGAACAGTTTGGAACCATGTCAAAAGGGCTATAAAACTTTGCAAACTCTTTGACTCTTCAATATTGCTTCTAAGTCTATCTGACAAAGAGTACAAAGAAAAGGGGTGAAGGACATATGTATAGAAACATATTAATAACAACTCTCATGGTGGAAAAAAATTGGAAATTGAGGGGTTCCCATCAATTGAAGAATGACTAAACAAGTTGTGGTATATGATGATGGAGCACTATTTTGCTATATGAAAAATGAGCAGGATGGTTTTAGAAAAGTCTTAGAAGACTTAAATGAACTGACACACAGTGAAGTGAACAGAACCAGAACACTGTACATGGTAATAGCAATATTGTAATGACGATCAACTATAAAAGTACTCTGCTCAATACAATGATCCTAAAAATGCTGTCCACCTCCAGAAAGACAACTAATTGACTCTAAGCACAGATTGAAAAATACTTTTTTCACTTTCTTTTTCTTGTTTGTTTTATTTGTTTTGCAACAAGGCTTATATGGAAATGTTTTGCATAACTTTAAATGCATAATGGATATCTTATTGCTTGCCTTCTGAAGGTGGGGAGGAGCTTTAAGGAGGGATAGAATTTGGAACGTCATTTCTTTAGTTTTAAAAATAAATGACAATTATAAAAAGAAAGAAAAACATAGTTTATACACAAGGTAAAATAAAGTAAAGGCCACTCATACTGAGGAATATTCACACACCACAAAAGGATTTCTTGATTTTGCAAAAGAAGTCACAGGGAGTTCCTTTAATGAGATAGCCATGATATATGGAATTTTATTTTTTTTGCTTCTTTTCTGCATTTGATGAAGTAAATGAGTTGCAGAGTCACTTAAAAAAGATTAAAGGGTCATTTCCATGTGGAAATATATCAGAAATAAGATAACTACCACAAAAATTTTATGTACATTAAAGGAAGGATGGGATTTGTGTACAGTTCAAACACAATTTCAGGTGTTTTATTGTGTAAAGCAGAGATTTCCAGCATTTAGGCACATATTACATCTTTTTTTTGCTTGTTTGTTGGGTTGTATCACAAACCCATTCCCCTACTTTAGTGTTGTGTTTTTATGTTGTAATGAATTTGTGATCTCATAGAACTATATGGCATGTGTATACATACACATCACTTAATATATTAATAATAGACTGTAATATTTATATCACACATGCATTTGGTACCTGTGTAACTATATATTCTTACAACATGTGGGCGAGGATACACATATTGGGTCCACAGAGTAAAGGTAAGGGATTGGAGCAGAATCCATTATGCTTTAGGTAAAGCAAAATAAAAAGCAAGGGTAGAAATCCTTATCTCGGACAAAGTAAAAGCAAAAATAAATCTAATTAAATTGGTTAAGGAAGGAAACTACATCTAGCTAAAAGGTACCATGTATAATGAAACAATATAAATACTAAACATATATGCATCAAGTGGTATAGCAACCAGATTCTTAAAAGAGAAGTTAAATGAGTCACAGGCATTATGAAATGTAAAATAGATAATGGCAATTATATTAAAATATAAAGCTTTTGCGCAAACAAAACCAATGCAACCAAGATTATAAGAAAAGCAGAAAGCTGGGAAACAATAGCAAGTATCTCTGATAAAAGCTTTATTCCTCAAATATATAGAGAAATGAGTCAAACTTACAAGAATACAAGCAATTTCCCAATTGATAAATGGTCAAAGGATATGAAAGGTAGCTTTCACATGAAGAAATCAAAACTATTTATAGGTATATGAAGAATTGCTCTAAATAACTTTTGATTAAAGAAATACAAATTAAAACAAGTCTGAGGTACCACCTCACACCTATCAGATTGGATAATATGACAAAAAAAGGATAATGACAAATGTTGAAGAGGATGTGTGGAAATTGGTACACTAATGCACTATTGGCAGAGTTGTGAACTGATCCAACCATTTTGGAGAGCAATTTGGAACTGTGCCCAAAGAGCAACCAAACTGTGCATAAATTTTGATCCAACCATAACACTATTAGGTTTGTATCTCAAAGACATCATGAAAGGGGGAAAGTGCTTACACGTGCAAAAATATTAATAGCAGCCCTTTTCATGGTGGCAAAATATTGGAAAATGAAGGGATGCTCATCAGTTGGGGAATGACTGAACAAGCTGTGGTACGTGAATGTAATGGAATACTATAGTGCAATAAGAAATAATGAACAGGCAGATTTCAGAAAAACCTGGAAATACTTATACAAACTGATGCAAAGTGAAAAGAGAAGAATCAGGAAAACCTTGTACACAGTATCAGCAAAATTGTGTGATGATAAATTATAAATGATTCAGCCCTTCTCAGCAACACAATGAGCCAAGACAAGCACAAAGGACTCATAAAGGAAGATGCTATCTACATCCAGATAAAGAAGTGATGGATGCTGAATGCAGATAAAAGCATATTTTTTTCATTTTACTTTATTCTTTTTCTTGTTTTTTCCCCTTTCGATCTGGTTACTTTCACAGCTGTGACTAATATGGAAATATTTTTTATGTGATAACACATGTATAAATTGCCTACAATTTTCAGAATAGGGGAGGAAAGGGAGGGAGAAAAATTTGGAACTAAAAATCTTGTAAAAATGAATGCTAAAAATTGTCTTGATATGAAACTGGGAAAAATATTCTCAAAAATAAAATAAGATACCCAGCAACATGATATTATTGTTCCATGTTCCGCACAAAGTAAATGAACAAATAAATACATTCAATGAATTTTTTAAAAAATGTAAACTGTTCATATTACACTATGCTCGGTACTGCAGGAGATACAAAGTTCCTGATATATTTTCTTTTCTCATAGAGTTCGTATTCTAGCAAGGGAATGAGACACCAGCACAAATACCTATAATGTGAAATAATAAATAAAATACAATGAGTGCATCAAAGGATTGTGACTAAACTGCTATTGGGATGATAGTTGGGGTAGGAAGAGGCACAATAAAGAAAGACAGATAGTTACTAACTAGAGAAACCAGGATGGTTGTGTTCGTCCTTCGTTGCCAAAGAAGACCATGCCATCAGAGAAATGATGACATGACTTGAAATTGACTTTGTTTTGAGTGAGGGAGGGCTGTGCAGGTCACTAGCCTCACTTCTCCAGAGCCATCTGGATTCAGTGACCAAATATTCATCAGGATGACTGGAGATGGCCCAGAATTCAATGGGACACCCGGGCCCCTTAGGCCAAGGTCTATTCAGGTATTCACTTAGGGTGAGGTAATGCCTGTCTAAGAAATAGTCAGGGGATGGCCCCTCTAATGAGCCAAAGAAAAAATAACTAAATCAAGTTGAGAGGGAAATAGCAACAGTTACTGTTAATAATCACTCTTAAGCCAGGAGGGTCCAGAAAATAGCCCTTAATTAGAGCTTGGGCAGGTGTTGTCCATTCTATGGGCTTCAGGGTGCAGTAGGTTTAAGTTTTGGGAAAGAAGAGAAGGGGAGGGGAGGAGAGGAGAGAAGAGGAAATATTCATGAGAATATTGACCCCAATGGAGTTAAATTGACTTGCCCAATATCACATAGTCATTGGCAGAGCTAGATTTCATTCTCAGGTCCCCTTATTCCAGATCCAATAGAGGTCCATCTTGTTGCACCAGATTCCCTCTTCCTTTTGGATTTCAATTTTGGATAGATTTTATTTTGCAGATTTCTTGTTCAGTCGTTTCAGTTGTGTCTGACTCTTCATGATTCTATTTGAGGTTTTCTTGGCAAAGATACTAAAGTGGTTTGCCATTTCCTTCTCCAGCTCATTTTACAGATGAGGAAACTGAGGCAAACAGGGTTATGTGACTTGCCCAGGATCACATAATTGGTAAGTATCCGAGACTGGATTTGAACTCAGACCTTCCTGACTCCAGTCCTGGAACTCTATCCACTGAGGCATCTCGCTGCCCAGATTTTAACAGATAAGGATCTTAAAATGCAACAGGATCTCACTTTGGGTGGGGGACAAGGTAAGGGGTGAGGGTGGGAGATGAGAAAATTTGCTTGTTTGGAAAAGAGGATTCTTTTAGTTTAGTAAATTATTTATTGGACAATTGCTAAGGGCATAGCCCCAGATGATCATTAAGAGAGATTCAAAAACATAAGACAAGATCCTTGCCTCCAGGAAATTACTATCAAAAACAATCTTTTCTTTTGAAGACAGACACTTACATTGTCCCACTTCCCAGGACAGTAATAACTATTATTCGTCTCATGACTTTAGGCAAGAAGTCACATAGCAGAAGTGTTTCTACTACAAACTCCAGCATCTGTATATCACAGGTTAGTCCAGCATGATGCCCATGTGGGGCTTTTAGCTATTATTCCTTGTACTTCATTTGTGTCCAAATCATCCTCAGGCTGCCTTTAAGCCTGGGGAGTCAAGGGGGAGGGCAATGACAATGGGGAGGTGGAGTCCAACTATTTTGTGTCACCACATTTCTCTAAAGCTACCTCTCTTCTACCCATAGGTGAAATTTTGGGGGATTGACCAAAGACCTTGATCTTCTCCAGATGGGTCAAGTTGCTGCCTTTCCTAAGCACAACAGTGAACTTTATCCTTTTTGGGAAAATAAAAGTGAGGGGAGGGGATTATAGTTGGTATTTGTGTGCGTGTGTGTGTGTGTGTGTGTGTGTGTGTGTGTGTGATAGGTTAGAGGGAAGAAAGGGTTAACAGTATTCCATTAAAGGTGGGAAATGTTCAGCAAAGTAGAATTGATGGAATTATAGCCAAGGCCCATAATTATACAGATGATTTTAGAGATTTTAGTACAATCAATGACGATACTATCCATCGATTCTTAACTTGGGATCTGTGAACAGATAGCTAGATAGAAAGACAGACAGACAGACATGGAGACAGACAGACAGACAGATAGATAAATAGATAAATACACAGACACACACAGACATAGACACAGAGACAAATATATTACTATAATCACTGTAATTGTTTTCTTTTTAAATCTTTCATATTTTATAGATTTAAAGTCCTTATTCTGAGAAGGAGCTTAGAATCTTCACCAGACTTCCAAAGGAATTCAAATCCTGAAATATATTAAGAGCCCTTCCTCTTGTACAATTTCCTTGTTTTACAGCTGAAAAATCGAAGACCCAGTAGGAAAATGGACTTGTTTCAGGTCATATGGATGTCAATAATATAGCCATGCTCCAAACCCAGGTCTTCCAGCTCCAAACCCTGGTCTTCCGACTCTAAACCCAGTACTTTATGTTACTATGGCACTGGCCCTTTTGAGATCACTCAGGAGGAAGTAACAAGTGCTTTCCTAAGATACTAAGCTTTGCAAAATTTAAGATAAATTTAACATTTGTTATTATTATTATTTCCCCTCATAATTTTATATGCTTCATTACTATTTCTGGGATCCATTCATATAAAATTCATCCATACAACCTTGGGTGAGGTGGGAAAGTGAAATAGTAGTTGGTAAGGGAGATAATAGATAATGTTTGGATGAGACTGAAGCTTAGGGGTTAGGATGAGAAGTTGTGGTTCAAACATCTCTGAGCCTACCTATGTAGCACAATAGATTCAAATTTTAATTGATAGAAACTAGGTAGCTCACTGCTTGAGTCTAGTTCATGTGACCTTCCAGTTTCTGGATTGGAAGAATCACAGAACTCAGAGTTTTAAAGGGGCCATCAATAGTTTTTTGTAGGTTTTTTTCCAGAATACACCTGGAAATAAATCATTCAACCTTCACTTGAAGTATCTGGTGAAAAGTACCCCAAATCCCCCCAAGGAAGGTGATTCCATTTTTTGGAAAATTTTGGAAATTCTAATTCTTAGGAGATATTCCCTTACATCACACTTAGATTTGAGAGTGGTGATGAGAAACTGTAATAATGGAGATACTGTGATACTAGGCAGGAAGGGATGCAGGAAAGAGAAACCATAGTGGTAGAAATGGTTGGGACAAGGTTCTAACTGGCTTATGAAATGTGAGCAAGAGGGAAACAGCAAAGCCAACACTGGAACCTCAAATCTGGGAGACTGAGTGACTGATGGGATAAGAGACAGAAAAAAGAAAGTCAGAATGAGGAAGAGGTTTGGAGAGAGATGATAAGCTTCTTTTGGGCCATTTTGATATTGGGGGTGACAGTGTGACATCCAACTGGGGATGTCCCCTGGTAACTAGAGATGTGAGACTGCAGTTGGATATAGTTCAAAAGAAATTTAGGAAACAAAAGTAGTCCATTCCCTCTAACCCCTCTGACAAAATGAATCCTCCTATGATGACTGATAATAGTATGCATCCAAAAGTCAAACCAGCCTTAAAATGTTGATTAATAAATCATGCAAAAACTTCAACTAGCATAGATTTTAATCTTAGCTCAGGTTCTTACATCATAGCCTAGCTCAGAAACAATGCAGGGAGAGGATTAGAATGCTTTTGCACACCAGGCAGTCACTTCTCTGATGCATGCCTTGAGTCATTTACCTAGTCCTCGTTTATTTGTCTGACAGAGGGAAAAAATGAGGATCAGAAAGATGAAAAGACTTGCCCAAGGTCCCACAACTGAATGCGTAGTATAGCTAGAAACAGAAACCAGGGGTTTTGCTTCCAGGATCAAATATAAATCCATGTTGTGTTCAAAGAAAACCCTTCATAACCTGCATCAACCCTTCCCCACTCCCACTAATACATTTTTATTCTTCTTATGTTTTACACCTTTCTACATACACTGTGATCCAGTTGCATGTCTCTTATCCTTTCCTAGAATAAAATGCTCAGTTTCCAAAATATGGACATTTTCAATGGCTTTCCTCCATGCCCAGAATCCTCTCCTCCCTCATACCTACCTCCTGGTTTCCTTGTCTTCCTTCAAGTCTCAGGACTTTCAATGGAAAGCCTTTCTCAATACTCCTTAATCCTAGTCCCTTCCTCTGTCAATAATCTCCATGCATTTTATATATAATTTGTTTGTACGTACAATGGAACTTCAGCTTATGAGTAACCTGATTTACCTATGCTTCACTAGACGAGGAAAAATTTTTCACAAAATTTGTCTTGCAGAACCAACAAAAATTCACAATATGAAAGTTAGGTTTGGACTTGAACAGCTTACAAAGGGATGATTCAACTAGGGCAATGTTTTTCATGTTTTTTATTTTTATTTTTTTTTTGCAAAAGTGCAAAATTTTGTTGAAAAACATAACCCAAATAAGGCTGTAGCAATGAAAGCCACTAGTATTTTTTAACTATAATGCAATGTGACATTCTGAAAAAATGTCAAAAACAAGTGTTGTTAGATAGATTCCTAGTCAGAAGTGAACATAAAGAAAAAAAATCAGTCAAAACATGAAAGTGATTCTAAAAAAAACTAAAAATAAGTGAAAGCAGTAGTGTCAGTCTTACTTTTAGTGAAAGTAGCATAAGAGAGAACATTCCCAACATTGAAATCTCTGACGTTCTCATAGGAGATTCTCCCTTCCACGCAAAAACACTTCCTCTTCCTCTTCCCTTTCATCTCCCTCACATCAGCCATGACTCTTCTCAAAGGTAAAGTTCAGGTTAATTTATTTTATTTTTGGTTTATATTGTATACTAATCATTTTTATTGTATTTCAGGCACATCAGGACAAAAACTTACTTAAAATGATAAATAATTATTTTTATATGAATATTTTTGGGGATGTGGTACCGATCATCTGACTTTATGTTATTTCCTATGGGAAAATTCACTTTGCAATACGAACAAATCGCATGATGAATAGAATCTCAGGAAAGCATTAAATTAGTAAAATGAAGTTCTACTCCCCATTACCCTATGAGTTCCTTGAAAATGGAAACTTGGTTTTACCTTTCTTTGTATTTCCAGTACTTAGCACAATGCCTGGCAGGCACACAGTAGGTACTTTATAAATATTTATTGCCTATCATACATTCCAGTGTTCCTTGGACATTTTGCTGCCACTCAATTCTTGTTCCTGATAATCTATCAATAATTTTCAAAGCCCAAAGCTTCTGCTGGAGGGATGCTCACTGCATCCCAAGTGTGGAAGGGGCTCCATCAGGTGGCCCAGCAATAGGAGTCAGGGGAACCTGTGTTGTGATCACTAGCTGTCATTTAACCATTTGGGGCCTATGTGTCCCCATGTGTGTTGAGTTAGAGAACAGATGCTAATAAAGTGAATACATAGTTACTAAAATATAGTTATAGTTGAGCTTCTTGAAGAGGATAAATGCAAGTAAATGGTTTGAAAGCCCTATAAAATTCTTCCTTTTCTTTAATATTCTAGGAGTGAAATTAAATGACCAGCATTAACTAGAGGCAGAGTGTAATAATGGACAGTCCACTGGACTTGGATGAGAAGGAATTAGGCTTGATTCCTGCCCTGACGTTTGATTAGCTGTGTAGCCACTTAACCACACTGAGTCTCAGCTTGCCTTACGCATAAAATGGGGATGATATTGGTGTCTGAGGTACCTACTTCAGGCCAGCTAGGTGGCACAGACGATGCCAGACCCAGACTTGTGAAGATGAGTCTTAATGAGTTCAAAGCTGGCCTCAGACACTGATTAGCTGTGTGACCTTGGGCAGATCACTTAACTCTGTTTGCCTCAGTTTCCTCATCTATAAAATGAATTGGAGAAGAAAGTGGCAAACTCTGGTATTTGTGCCAAGAAAACTCCAAATGTGGTCACAGAGAGTCAGTCATGACTGAAAAATAACTGCACAACTGAAGTACCTACTTTAAAGAGTTAGAAGACTAAAAAAGAGATTTATATATGTATAGATATACGTGTGTAAACATATATGTATACATACATGCCTATAGATGTGTGCATACATGTACACATGTGTGTATATAGACATATAATGCATGCCTATTTACACATGTGTACACATACATATTCATCTATCTTTTCTAGTGCTTTGAAAGTTTTGAAGTTTTATAAATATCAATTATTATTATTAAAGTCTTTTCTGTTACTGACATTCTCAGTTCCATTTTAGAGACTAAGTTCATTTTTACCTAAGTTAATTAATTAATCAAGTTAATTCTTCATGCAAAGTTTAGTTGACCTCAAATATAAGAAAATCTTGCCTTTTAAAGATGAGAAAATCAAAAATTAATAATAGCTACATTCATATAATCCTTTAAGGGCTAAAAATGCGACTATATGTATACATTACATTTTACATATATTATTATGTATTGTGTACATACATCATCTCACTGGATCCTCTCCACAATGTAGACATACAGTCTCTCGCTTGATCCTCCCTATGATGCTATGAGGTGGGTGCTATTAGAAAGCCATTTTTAAAGATAAGGAAACTGAGACTCGGAAAGATCAAGTGACTTGCCCCCATCACCAAGCAAGAAAGTGTTAGTGGCCAGCTACCCAAAGTATTTGTTGAATTCTTGTTTATGTCCTGATGGTACAAATAGGAATGAGACTATGTCTACCTTCAAGGATTTTCTAGTTTAGCTGAGAGGTAACACTGTCGTGACAAGATAACTAATAACAAACTTCCCTACATCTTAAATCTTTTCTTCTATCACTTCTTGCTTCTTACTGAAATCTGACTCCTCTTAATGACACATCCTCCATTGTCACTTTCTTTCTTTCTTTTTCTTTCTTTCTTCCTTCCTTCCTTCCTTCTTCCTTCCTTCCTTCCTTCCTTCCTTCCTTCCTTCCTTCCTTCCTTCCTTCCTTCCTTCCTTCCTTCCTTCCTTCCTTCCTTCCTTCCTTCCTTCCTGCCTTTCTTTCTTTCTTTTTTTTCTGGCCAGCTTCCTACTACATATTCATTCATTCTCCTCAGCTAACTGGTTAAGGCAGCAGACTTTGAATACTCCTTGCTTCCCATTGCCACTTCTAGGTTCTTTCCCTTCCTCTACCATTCAATATCTTCTCTTCCTTTGAAGTTCGTGCTGTTCAGATCTACCACCAAATCAAAATCTAGGTAACTATTGTCTGCAGACCACCCTCCCAACTCAGATCACTTCCCTTCCTTCCTCCATGGGTTGGGTACTGGGCTTACATTTTTCTCTACTTCCCAAATCCTGCTGTCATACTAGCGAACTTTAATATACATACTGACTCTCATTCAAAATCTCTAACCACTCAGGTCCCCAACCTACTTCATTTACCTTATTTATTATTCCACCCCACCTCAGCCATGCATAAAGTATGATCATATCCTTTGGTTATCACCCACAATATACCACCTCAATGTTCAAGAATTCCAAAATACCCTTATAGTACCATAATCTATTTTCTTTTTACCTTTCTCTTTGCCCTCCCTTACAAAACCCTACTCATTATGGTCACTGTGACCTCTAATCCCATGACATTTCAATTCTCTCCCAAGCCAACTCCTCTGCATCAGTCACTCTTTCTTACTCTTTCTATCTTGACTCCTTGGTGAATCAATTCCATTCTCCACTGTCCTCCTCTCTTGAATCCCTAGCTCCCTGATCATATTACCAATTATGCCAAGCCAAGTCTCAGCCTTGGATCACTCCCATCCTTCACTGCCTTCACTCCTATACACATGTTGCTGAATGAAGATAGAGAAAATCACAAAACCATTCTGAGTGGGTCTACTGCAAATTTATGCTTCACAACTTTGACCAGGCCCTCACTGCTGCTAAACAATCCTACTATACCTCCTTTATCAATTCACTATCTCATTCTCTCTAGAGACTCTTGCAAATCTTTTCATTTTTATTCCAACTTCCCATGACTCCCCCACCTGAACTTTCTCAGCTGAGAACTTTGCCTCTCATTTTACAGGAAAAAAAAAGTCCATTTGCCACAAGCTCTCTGTCTCATCTCTTCTTCTTCTCCTATCACACAAGAGCCTTCTGCCGCATTCTCCTTCCTCACTTCTGTCTCACATAATGAGATTATTATTACCAAGGCTAACCCCTCTATTTGTTCAAATGATCCTATTCCATCCTATCTCCTCCAACAGATTGTCCCCCTGTGAGCTCCACTCTTTATTTATTTTCAATCTCTCCTTGTCTATTGCCTCATTCCCTACTGCCTACAAACATGCTATCCTGTCCCCATGTTCAAGAAATTCTCACTTTTTCCATCCTTCCCCACTATTATTCTACATTTCCTCTGCCCATTATAGCTAAACTTCTGAAAAAGGCACCACCAATAGGTGCCTCCACTTTTTCTCTTTTCATTCTCTTCTGAACCCCTTACTAATCCAGCTTCAGGACTAATTATTTCACTGAAACAGCTCGATGACCTCTTCTTAATCCTCATTCTGCAGACCTTTACACTGTTGATCCTTCTTTCTTCTGTTTTCAAGATACCCCTCTCTCCTGGTTCTCCTCCTACCTGTCATATCTCTCTTCTGTCTCCTTTGCTGAATCCTCTTTCAGATCATGCCTTCTAACTGAGAGGACCACAGGATTCTGTCCTTAGACCTCTTCTCTTTTTTATACTACTTTGCTTGGTGATCTCATCAGTTCCCATGGAATTACTACCTCTATGCTGATGATTCTCAAAGCTACCTATCTTGCCTCAAACCCTGCTGACCTCCAATCTCACACCTCTAACTGCCCTTTAGGCTCTTCAAAGCCAAGTTGGCCTACAGACCAACAAATTCAATATATCCAAAACCTAACGAATTTTCTTTCTCCCCAAATCCAAACCCCTCCTACTTTCTCTATTACTGTAGAAGATAGTACCATCTTGCCACTCACTAGGAGTCATCCAGGACTCCTCATTACTTCTCAGTACCCACTATCCAATCTGTTGCTAAAGCAGACTGATGTGACCTTTGCAACATCTCTCCAATTATGTATCCTTCTTTCCTCTGACACTACTACCCCTCTAGGGCAGGCCCTCATCACCTCATAGCAGGATTAATACAATAGCCTGTTAGGGTCTGCCTACCCAAGTCTCTTCACTCTGCAGTCCATCCTCCATTCAGCCTTTAGACTGATTTTTCTAAAGTGCAGGTCTAACCCCTCACTCAGTGTAATGGTAATTTAAATGGGAAGATCTTTCCCATTCATTAATATGCCCATGTGATCTGCTTAAATCACATGGAAGCCCAAGACGTGTGTTGGGAAGAGCTTGCTGAATGGGTGGAACAGGAAGGGTGGAGCAGAATTGAAAGGAAGTGAGTGAGAGCAGTTAGGGCAGAGAGAGAGGACACAGGCAAGCAGACAGCTAGGCCAGTGAGTGTTTGTGGGAAGGCCCCAGCAGTGGGAGGATGTTTGGAAACAGTTTTGTTCCCTGCAGTGCTAATGAGTATTGACTTCTTGGCTACTGTGATGGATTTGGCTTTCTGGTTTGGGGATTTGACTTTCTGGTGTCTGAATAAATGTTTTTCTTCTGCCTTCTATATGAAGTCTGTTATACTTTGTGAATGCTAATGATACCAATATATTCATCCACCAGTGTTGTGTATATTATCTTGGTAATATACCCAGTAAATTCATTGTCTGCAGAATCAAATACAAAATATTATGTTTAACATTCAAAGCCCTTCATAACCTAGCCCCTTCCTACCTTTCCAGTCTTCTTACCCCTTATTCCCTGACACATACTCTGATTCAGTGATACTGGCCTCCTAACTGTTCCACAAACAAGACACTCCAAGTCTTATCTCCAGGCATTCTCTCTGGCTGTCCCCCATTCCTGAAATACTCTCCTTCCACTGCTATAAGCACTGATCTCTTTGGCTTCTTTTATGTATCCTACCTTCCATAGGAAGCCTTCCCCAATCCCTCTTAATTCTAATTCCCCCTCAGTTAATTATTTACCATATATTGTGTATATATCTTGCTTTGCATATTTGCTGGTATGTTGTCTCCTCCATTAGACCACAAACTCTTTGAATGCAGGGATTGTCTTTTGTCTTTTCTCATATCCTCATCACTTGGCACGTACTAAACTCTCAATAAAGCTCTTATTGACTGATTGATCAATAAACATAAGGCAGGATATGATAGATGTCAAAAAAGCAAGATGGAAGGTGCAGGAATATGAAGAAGGAAATGTAAATAGGGAAATCTCAAAGTAGCTGGATATGGTGTGATTAGGCACAGAGGAAGGAGGAGGATAGAAAAGGGTATTAGATTTTGTGGAACATCTAATTTTTCTTGCTTCCTTTTTGGCCTCTGAGGTTGAAACTTTCATTTTTGTTGTCATAATATAAACAGAATTGTTTCTTTGCAACTCAACTCAATCCATTTTTATAACATGAAGCATCTCAGAACTAGCCCTTTTGAATAAAAGATGGGCTGCTTCCCATTTGTGGCAGTACACAGAAGAACTGGAAGCCCCCATACACTACATGGATGGGTAGAAAATAACTTGCATAATTTTTATTTTAAAATCTTATATTTGCACCAATATGACAACTTGGGAACATACAAGAATCCCTAATGTCAATATTTTAGTGTTATAGCTAGTCTTCCAAAGTATAGTAATCCCAGAATGCACATCAGTGTAAGCTTTGGAAGGTTACAGTGTTAGAGCTAAGAGGACCTTTTGAAATAATCTGTTTTATGACTATTTTTAATTAATTTTCAATCTATTTTACAGATAAAGAAATTGAGGTTCAGAAGGATTAAGCAACTTGTTCAATGGTTCACACCATGAGTTAGCAGTAAGGCTGAGACTGTAATCTCTGTTCTGCTGGTTCCTGTTCATAATATGATATAGTGAATAGGGTCCTATGGTTTTATTCTCACCCAGACACTTATTAGCCATGTGACTTCTGAGGCAAGTTTCTCTGTTTCTCAGTTTGCTCATTTGTAAAATGAAAGTTGGACTTGATGGTTTGTAAGGTCTGTTCCAGCTCTAAATCTGTGATTATGGTCTTATTTATCATGTAATTCACTTAACCTCTCTTGGCCTTAGTTTCAACAAAAGTAAAATGAGGGGGTTGAACTGGATGACCTCAAGTCCCTTTAAGATCTAAATATATGATCCTCTAAGTACACAGGCAACACTGAGCCCATAAGTTCAGGTAGGTTTTTCATGGAAAATTAGAATAACAGTAGATTCTGGAAGGCACGCTTACTGCCCAGATTTCCTTCCAGAGTCTGTTTTGATGAACACTTTTCTCATTTCTTTTGTGCCACTCCTCAGCAACACCTTCAGAACATCCTTACTCTTCAAGCTCCCTATTTTGTATGGTACTCATTCTCAGTGAGCTGCTTTCTGATTTCCTTTGGTCATCCTTAAAAATCTAACGCTTGGTGTGTCTAGATTCCAAAAACTTTCATAGATGGTGATCTTTCTTTTACCTATTTCACTTTTCCATAATTTCCATGGTCTATAATGGGTTATGTCTAGTTCTGGTATATCTTTGTGTGCTACTGTAGTAACTACTGTTACCATTATTAGTAGTACTACTATTACCAGCACCACCACCACCATCACTACTACCACTACTGCTGCTACTACTAACAACAACAAAACATCATCAACAACAATTTGCTGGGTTTTACAGAAAGTAGTTTATCTCTGGTGGAGCCAGTTAAGGTTTAAGTGTGGAATCAAATGGTTATCTATGAGTGATATACACATTAATTCAAGCAACAATATTTCAACAAGTTTGTATCAAGTGAGTCAGATGGATTTTTTCATAGAAAAGAGTCTGTGACAATAATACAGGATCAGGTCATCAACAGCAGAAATTGCCAAAAGCTGAATAGGTAGATAGATAGATAGACAGACAGACAGATAGACACACAGACACACAGACACACAGACACACAGACAGACAGATAGACAGATAGACAGACAGGCAGATAGAGAGAGAGAGATAGACAGACAGACAGACAGACAGACAGACAGATAGATAGATAGATAGATAGATAGATGATATAAGAGCTAAGGCATATTGATTAATGTAGATTATGCAAGGAAACAGTAGAAACAATAGAATACATCACTGTAGATTGCTACAATTTTTTCCCTACCAAAGACCTAGCAAGACATGACATGGTTGCTAGAATGCTACATCAGAAGCTTACTGTTTTCAAAAACTAACAGATTCCACATCCCCATAATACAAATACTGACCTAGAAATATCCTTAAGAACTCTGCTATAGCAAATTGTAATGGAAATGGTCCGTTATCACAGACAGAACAATTGCCTACCACCACCCAGATATAACATTGATCCATAAAGATTTAAGAGTGATGTTTTAAATATTTGTTTTGATTCCAAATACTCATGTCTCCAACTGCATGGAATGAAAAGCTTTTAAAAATTAGAGGCCTAAACAGAAGAAATCAAAATCATGTGGTGAGAGGATGAAGCACATATCAACTCCATCATCCTATCTGCTACTGGCACTATCCCAAGGAGCCCTTCAGGGAATTCACAGAACTCCAACTTACATCTTAATACTTTTATTCAACTACAAAATATTTTTTATTTTAACTAGTTGTGAAAGAATCCACGAGTCAAGTCAATTGGAATGTATTGAGTGCCTACTATGTGCCAGGCACGCTACTAAGAGCTAGGTATAAAAGAAAGGTTAAATCCAGTTCCTCCTCTTCAGGAGAGCAAATATTAAACGTAAAATAATAATAACTAGATTGTGATCTGGACCAGGAACCTATCTATTGAAAGTCTATCAAAATATAAAACCAAATGAATAGCTGATGGTCATGATGATACACATGATAAGGTTGAAAATTTACAGAAATATTTTTGGATTAGACCCTACTTTGCAAAAAAAATAACAAACAAAAAGCAGTCATATGGATTTGTTTAGGAAATTCTTGTCCTTTCCAAGACTAACTGCTCCAAATGTATCTTTGATTCCATTCCATCCCATTTTTTCTAGAAGATTGTCCTCTCTATTATCCCCACTCTGTAGCAAATATTTAGTCCCTTCCTGTCTACTCACTACAAACATGTTTGTCTCCTCTCTTAAAAAAAAAATCTTACAATTAATGCATTCATCCTGCACACCTATCATCGTATTTTCTCCTCCCTTTTGTGTCTAAATTCCTTGAGAAACCGATCTACAATTAATGCCTCTACTTTCCTTTTCTTTTTTTTCTAAACTTTCCACAGTCTAGCTCCTGGCTTCACCATTCAACTGAAACTATGCTCTCCAGTCTTACCAATGATTGCTTAATTTCCATATCTAATGACTTTTTCTCAATCCTTGTCTTTCTGGACCTCTCTATAACTTCTGATATTGTCAATTACGTTTCCTAAAACTCTTTTCTTTCTAGGTTTTGGTGACACTGTTCTCCCCTGGTTTTTCTCCTTATCCTTTGGTGGATCTTGATGTAGGTTGTTTCTACTAAGCATGAATATCACCCTATCCCTGCCTTTCTCTCCCTCTTCCCCTCCCTTCCAAGTCCTGGGACCCCTTTTTTTTCTTCCTCTATATTATCTGTTTTGGTGATCTCATAATTAATTCCTTTGAATCAATCAGTTCCCAATAATTCAATTATCATCTCTATGAGGATGATTCTCGGATAACATTTATCCAATCCCACCTTTTCTCTTAACCTCTAATCTCATATGTCATACAGACATCTTAAACTCATAATTGTTCATTATTTTCCACCTTCACTGCCTAACAATCTCCCTTGTCCAAACTTCCTTATTAATTGAGATCACCAACATCCTCTTAATCACCGTCTCCTGATCTAAATGTTATTCTCAACTCCTCACTCTTACTCAGAGCCCATAGCCAATCAGTTGCCAAGTACTGTTGATTTTACCTTTCCAACATCTCTCATATATGCCTCTTTTTCTTTTCTGATATAGCCTCAACCCTAGTACAGGCACTGATTACCTCACACACGGACTCAATAGTCCATCCAATGATGGTTTTCTGATGCATGTCCCCATCTCAAGTCTCTTCCAACTCCGAGGTATTCTATACTCAACTGACAGGGATCTTCTTAAAGTGCATATATGACCATATCACCTTCCCCTCAATAAATAAATAACCCTTAAGGTCAAATATAAAATCCTCAGGCTCTTAAAAGAAAGCTTTGGCTGTTTATAATCTTGTCCTTTTCTACCCTTCCAGTATCCTTACGTTTTGCTTTCCTTCATCTACCTTTATGATCCAGAGCCAATGACCTCCGTGCTATTCCCCAAATGTGAAAAATCTGTCTCCTGATTCTGACATCTTAGTGTTTGGCCTCATGCCTAGAATGCTCTCCCTTCTTTTCTCTACCTCCTAGCTTTCCTGTCTTCCTTCAAGTCTCAACTTAAATCTTCAAGAGGCCTTTTCAGATCCTCCTTAATCCTACTACCTTCCCTCTGATATTACCTCCAGCTTACCATGCACATATTTTATATATTCATAGTTGTTTGCATGTTGTCTTTCCCAATTAGAATGTGAGCTCCTTGAGGACAGAAACTGCTTTTCCTTTCTTTTTTTGTATCCTCAGTCCACTTGACTAGAAATGAAATTCACATTGGCAATTAAGAATCAGGTCATCAGCATCGGCAACTAAAAACAAATTGTCATTAAGGAGACTAGTCTTACTAATCAGGGAAGAATATGTAATGGGATAAGAGAATGTTACAACAGAAACTAAATAATAGAAATTATAACTATATAAATACAAATAATATATAAATAATAGAAGCTATATAAAATACACTATGGCTGTAAAAATTTAGTATGGATTAAGTAGCAGCTAGCAAGAATTTTGCATATGGGCATGAACAGAATGTGGGTTGGACATGCCAACAAAACTTGGGGGATCATTGCCATTGGCCCTTCAAGGATGCCTACTCATACAATCTAAGCATTTTTCTTGTATATAAGAAATTGCTATGTTTCATGAACTAGGCAATGAAAAATCTCCATACTACATAGAGATCTCAAAATATCCTTAAGAATCCAACAAATAAACTGTGTTGAAACTGGATCATTATAACAGATATAGACATTGCCCACAATTTCAAAGTCATAAAATTGATCTGTAAAAATTTACAGGTATGTTTAGTAGATGTTTCTACACCAAATACTTATAATCTCCAAGCCACATAGGGCAAAACTCTTTAAAATTATAGAGACCTAGCAGAAGAAATCAAAATCATGTGGGAACAGAGTGTAATCTACATCACCCTGTATGTCAATGCAGTTGCATAGAGGCTGCTGTTAGTGACCCTACAGAAAATGTGCTTGCATCCAAATACTCTTATTAAATTGCCAAAGGCAGTTATCTTATCTAACCATGCAATAGCCTACAAAAGAATAGCAGGATAGCAATTGTCTTATCATCATTCCTATCTGAATTTCATCAAAAAAGATGAGTGTATGAGTAATGATAATAACAATAATCGATCAACCTCATAATGACAAAAGAATTTGACATTAAGCAAGAGAACTTTAAGTCTGTCAGTTTAAATCTACAGTGGTTCTGCCTAGTATTACACATACCAACATTATTCTTGAGCAGAAATGAATATGGCTTTTGGATCTATGGGATATTCATACTAAAACAGAAAAGTAATAGCCTGATATATATGGATGGTTTTGTGAAAAACATATTAGCTAGGTATTTCATTACATGAAAACTTTCTCAATTGGTAGCAAAATTCATTTGAGTTTGATAAGTATAAAATATTTAATGTCTACCAAGGAAAACAGAGACTGAAGTCTTTGAGTCCAAAATTAAAAGTCACATTGAAACAACGGATGAAGAAAATACTTTAAAATTCTTCTGTAAGCAAGATGTATCAAGCAGAAGGCTATAAAGGGGAAAGTTGAAATTTTGTGTTTTAGGGACTGATTGGTCAAGTCAAGTTGACCAGGAAGAACATAATTCAAGCAATTAAAATTTTTTTTCTGTGTGATGCCTGTCTTAAGAGCATACGTTTGATGGTAAAAATAAATGACTACAAGTACCCAAACAAAAGTGTCAATGTAAATGAAACAAAAGGCTTTGGATTAACTTCACTTTCTAAAACTGTTCCACACTTCATAAGGATTAACATTTTCTCATCAAAAGAAAAAAAAAGAGGGTTGATAGATCTTTTCCCAGCACATAAAAATTGGGTTGAACATACACAAATATTTTGGAACTAACAGATCTTACTTCACAAAGCAATAGTGAAGTATGACAACAGGTATACATCACAACATTAGGTGAATGTAACTATAAGGAGTTTATCTCTACATAGAGTCTATGCAACAACTAAACTCAAAGAGTAAATTTTGTTTAAAAATGTCCTCCCCCATAGGTGACATCCATAGTGTACCCAAGCTCTATCACCAATGCAAAGTGGATGGGACTATTCTTCATGTGACTTGTTTTCCCCTTCATTGCTACCATGATATTAATTTTAATGACATTTCCCATGGATTAAAATGCTGAGTGAATGGTAGGAAACATCCCCTCTCAAAGCAACAATGGCATTTGTTCTGAACCCTATTTCTTTTTAGGGTAAGTTCTTTAGCAAACCAATCTGGAAAGATGTGATAGGCATCACCTCCACTGCGATGCCTACCTTGGGTTGGGAGAAAATTGACACTTGGCCATCTCCTCTGGAACATTCCAACTTCTAGGAGAAGGAGAGAATCTGAGTGAAAGGATCACTGATAGAATTAGGAATATAACAGGCTGGAAGATTCTGGAAATCCTAGTTCTTAAGATAACAACTTTCTTATTATTGGAGATGATCAACCAGAAGTTAGAAAGCCACTTCTCAGAGATGTTGCAGAGGAGATTCATGGTACATTTAGAAGTTGCACTAGATAACCATTAATTTTTTTTCCCAGATTTCAAAGTCTATAGCTATGACTAGGGAGGGGGTTCTTAACCTTGGGCTGCCTGGTCAAACCTATAGTCTCCTCAAAATAATGTTTTTAAAAATTGAAGTATATTTTAGTTAGACACTAGTGAAAATAAAAATGTAATTTTTTTCCCCATTCAAGTTTACAGACCCTCTGAAATCTATCCATGCAGCCCTTTAGGGTCCACTGATCCTCAGGTTAAGAACACTTATATTAGGGAATCTTCAAAATATCTATTTTTTAAAAAAACTCCAATGGGCTTGATTTAAGAAGGATGTGAGCTGACATTTACGTTCTTTATTCTTATTTTACTTTTTACTTGTTAATGTCACTCTAATCAGACTATAAGTTCCACAAGCTAAGTAGCAATCTTTTGTATCCCAAGCAGGGGCCAGCAGAAGTCCTCATATATAACAAGTACTCAATACCTTTTTTAAAAAATGACTTTATTTTTAGTTCAGGGACCACAATTTCATTAGCTTCTACTTTCAGCCAAACTTTTGTCATCACCTTTTGATAACTCTCCTCTCTTCTTGCTGATGCTATAAGAAACCATTGTATATCCAGTTCCCAACAGACATGATAATCTTTCCTTCCTCTGAACTCCCCAATCACTTTATATCTCTCTTAAGGCACTTTCATATCCGACCTTGAATTTTAATTCCTTGTGCCTTCTTTTCTCCCCTACTGAACTACAAGTTCTACTTGAATGAATGAATGATCAATAGTTCCTACTTTATAAATCCAGGCAGCTTCTCATCTCAACTTCACATAATTTGCCATGCATGAGTGAACTTGGTTTCAGTCCTTAGTATATGTGTGCAGCCAAAATAGCCAAAAGGAGAAGGGCTTTGGGAGCCTGAACAAACATGCTTCTGGCTACATCTTCATTTCCTACAGCCCATTCTTCTTGCTGTGAGGTGTTGAGTGATAAGTAGTTGGTTGGAGTTTGTGTTTTTTTCCCCAGTGGAAAACCACAGGAATAGCACTTTGTAACACTGACACATGGTATTTGTAGGTTTTTTGGACAAGTTCAATATGTATACACAAAGAGGATTCCATTCATATATTATATTTGTAAATTTTTCCTCATTCTGTGCCCTAAGTAAAAAATAATGAAAGTTATTTGTTGACTGTAGCCTTTGGTTTTGAAGTCATCCAATTCCGTAGTCTAAAAAATATAGATTTAAAGATAGAAATGACCTTAGAGGTCATCCTGTCCAACCTTCTCATTTTACAGATTAGGAAATTAAGACCCAATGAGATTAAATGACTTATACAAAGTGACAAAAGAATTAGAGCAGGGACTGGAAACGAAATGTACTGATTTCAAACCTGGCACCTTTTCCATTTTATCACCATGCCTGACTTGCCAACTAAAGCTTTTCATCTAGACTTCCAAAATTGGCAAAAGCCACACATTCTAGTCTACCAAGGAACTTCAAATGGCAGAAAAACTATTTGTTCTAAGACCTTCACCCTCTAATTTTATGATGTTCCATTTATTTTCCCTGGGAAAAGTGAGTCTAATTTTCCCAAACCCACAGACCCTGCCCTAAGCAAAATTATGAAATTGCTGGTTTGTCTTAAATGTTGCCTGCCATCTGCCTTTTCACCTCATTCTTCCTCACTTCTCTACTGCTTTCACCAACCTCACCACAACTCAAGGTACCAAGGATTTGTCTTTCTCTTGTCAGCTATTAGTGGTTCCTATTTGGAGTCAGTGTGTCAGGTCCTGGCCTGCTAAGATGCCAGCCTGGGTGATTGGACTCACTCAATACTGCTACTCCAACACTGCCTGCTTTTCCCAGTTTCTAGGTGACTTTTGATACAGGTCTTAGCTTTGGAGTGGGGCAGATAGATGGTACAGTAGATAGAGGCCAACCTGGAGTCAGGAGGACCTCAGTTCAAAACTCACCTGGGGGTGGGGGGGGCAGAGCCAAGATGGCAGAGTGAGAACACATACTCACCTAAGCTCTAACACAAAATACTTCGGGTACCTCTAAAAAGAGAATCTTAACAAATTTTAGAGGGGCAGAATCCAATAGGAGACAGAGTGTGTCATATTTTCAGCCCAGGACAGCCTGGAAGTTCAACAGGAAGGATCTGCTATGTGGGGCTGAGAGCACAGAGCACACAGGCTGCACCAGCACAGACCCTGCCATAGCAGAGCTGGGCAGGAACCACTGGGGCAGACTGAAGCAGAAGCAGCAGTGCAGATTCTCAAATGTATCAGCCCAGTTCAGCAGAACCGAGTGAGAGAGAAGCATAGGACATCTGGTAACAGCAACAGCCACTCCTGAAACTATCAGCCTGCAGATTAAATTTCTGTTAGTCACTTACTTGAAATTCCAGGAGCCAAGATGGCAGAGTGATCTATATGTGCTCTACTCTTCCCCCTGCTGACCTTGAAAAATCCAGAGAAAATTTCCCCAGAAAAATTTCTGGAATAGTGGGATCAGCGAAAGGAATAAACAGTCTCAACTAGAGAGGCTGGGAAAATCATTAAGAAGAGACCCTCTTGCTGTGGCTGAAGGGGACCTGTGCAGGACCAGAGCTGTCCCAGAGAGGCCCACCTCAGTGAACCAGGAGAAGATCCTGAGCCCCAGGGAAGTGAACCCTGTAAGTGACAACACCAGGACCACAGGCGAGCCTTATCACAGCCAGGGGAATTGGAAAACACTAGCATAGATGGGGTTTACCAACTGCTGAGCTTGCCTGTGCTCTAGTTCAGGAAAGGAGACCTCCTACAGCCAGACCACCCTTCCCACATACCCCACATAGATAATAAATATCCAAGATAATTACAGGGAAACTCAGAAAGATTTCACCTGGCTTCTGCCTTGAGTACCCCAGTCAACTCAGAATCAGGTAAGCTGCAGCATTCTAGCTTCTAGTTGAAAGAACCAGAGGCCAAAACACACAAAACCTCAGGATCTCACCAAAAGAGCCGTGGGACAGAGCCCCTTGTGTGCCGGAAGCACAGACATACTTTAACAGCCAGGGAAATGGTGATCATCATGAGCAAGAAGCAAATCAGAAAAGGAAAGACCATAGAATCTTACTATGGGGACAAAGATCAAAACACGAATACAGAAGAGGTCAACATTAAGACTGTACTCCCTTCTGAAACCTCAGAAGGGAATATGAACTGGTCTCAAGCCCAAAGAGAACATTCTTGGAAGAGCTCAAGAAGAATTTTAAAAGTCAAATTAAAGAGGTAGAAAAAACAATGATCAATGATTTTACAAATATAAAAAGAGAATTATCAGAAGAATTTAAAAGGAAAAGGGCTAAAGGTAGGGCCAAACCTAACTGGAGAAAATAATTCCTTAAAAGGAACAATTGGACAAATAGAAAAGTTAACTGAAGAAAATAATCTATTAAAAATTAGAATTGGGCAAGAAGGAGCTAATGAGTTTATGAGACATCAAGAATCTGTCAAACAAAATCTAAAGAATGAAAAGATAGAAGAAAATATAAAATATCTCATTGAAAAAACAATTGACCTGGAAAAAAATAGATCCAGGAGAGAAAAATCTAAGAATTATATTGGTCTACCAGAAAGCCTTGATGAGAAAATAGCCTGGACAATATTCTCTAAGAAGTCATCAAGGAAAACTTCTTAATTCCTGAAGTCAAAATAATCGATGAAAGAATCCACTGCTCACCTCCTGAAAGAGATCCCAAACTGAAAATGCCAAGGAATATTGTTGCCAAATACAAGAACTATCAATTTAAGGAGAAGATACTGCAAGCAGACCGAAAGAAACAATTCAAATATTGAGGATCACACAGGACCTAAATCTAATCTTAAAATAAACAAGAAAGAAGTTAAGGAGGTACATAAAACTCTGGATAAGGTAGATATAATAGTTCTCTGGAGAAAACTGAATGGGGATAGAAAGGAATATACCTTTTTCTCAGTGATAATGGCACATATACAAAAATTGGCCATATATTAGGGCTTAAAAACCTCACAATCCAATACAGACAGGCAGAATTAGTCAATGCATCCTTCTCAGATAACAATACAATAAAAATTATATGTAATAAAAGGCCTTGGAAAGATAGAGCAAAAATTAATTGAAAACTAAATAATCTAATCCTAAAGAATGAGTGAGTTAAACAACAAATTATAGAAACAATATCAATAACTTCATTCAAGAGAATGATAATAATAAGACAACCTACCAAAACTTATGGGATGCTACAAAAGCATTTCTTAGGGGAAGTTTTATATCATTGAATGCCTGCATGAATAATATAGAAAAAGAGTAGATCAATGAATTGGGCAAGCAGTTGAAAAAGCCAGAAAAAGAACAAATTGAAAATCCCCAAGTGAATAACAAATTAGAAATACTGAAAACCAAAGGAAAGATTAATAAAATTGAAATTAAGAAAACTATTGAACTAATAAATAAGATTAAGAATTGGTTTTATGATAAAAAAAGTAAAATGGATAAACTTTTGGTCAATTCTATTAAAAAGAAAGAAAGAAGAAAACAAAATTACAAATATCAAAAATGAAAAGGGTGAACTCACCTCCAATGAAGAGGAAATTAAAACATTAGTTAGAAATTACTTTGCCCAACTGTATGCCCATAAATTTGACAATCTAAGTAAGATGGATGAATATTTAAAAAATATATAAATTGCCCAGATTAACATAAGAGGAAGTTAACTATTTAAGTAACCCCATCTTAGAAGGTAAAATTGAACAAACCATCAATGAACTCCCTAGGAAAAAATCTCCAGGACTGATGGATTTACAAGTGAATTCTATCAAACATTTAAATTAAAACAGTTAATTCCAGTACTCTATAGACTATTTGGGAAAATTGGGGAAGGAAGAGTCCACCCAAATATTTTTTATGATACAAATATGGTTTTGATACCTAAACCAGGAAGAGCCAAAACAGAGAAAGAAAATTATAGACCAATTTCTCTAATGAATACAATTGCAAAAATTTTAAACAGGGTTTTAGAAAAAGAATACAGCCACTAATCACGAGAATAATACATTATGATCAGGTACAATTTATACCAGGAATGCAGGGCTGGTTCAATACTAGGAAAACTATAAGCATTATTGATCATATCAATAACAAAACTAACAGAAACCATATGATTATCTCAATAGATGCAGAAAAAGATTCTGACAAAATACAACACCCATTCCAATTGAAAACACAGGGGAGCATAGGAATAAACGGAGACTTCCTTAAAATAGTAAGCAGTTTCTCCCTAAAACCATCAGCAAGCATTATATGCAACAGGGAGAAGCTAGAAGCATTTCCAGTAAGATCAGGGGTGAAACAAGGATGTCTGTTATCACCATTGTTATTCAATATGTTACTAGAAACATTAGCTTTAGCAATAAGAGAAGGAAAAGAAATTGAAGGAATTAGAATAGGCAAAGAAGAAACTAAGTTATCACTCTTTGCAGATAGTATGATAATATACTTAGAGAATCATGTAGAATAAAGTAAAAAACTACTTGAAATAATAAACAATGTTGGCAAAGTTGTAGGTTACGAAATAAACTCACATAAATCATCTGCCCTTCTATATATTACTAACAGTCCAACTGCAAGAGATAGAAAGCAATTCCATTTAAAGCTATGGTAGACACTATGAAATATTTGGGAGTCTATCTGCCAAAACAAACCCAGGGACTCTATGAATACAATTTCAAAACACTTTTTGCACAAATAAAGTCAGATCTAAGTAACTGGAAAACCATCAGTTGCTTGTGGGTAGGCCAACCTCATATCATAAAAATGAAAAATCTATCAAAATTAATTTATTTATTCAGTGCCATACCAATCAAACTGCCAGAAAATTATTTTCTAGAATTAGAAAAAATAATATTAAAATTCATCTGGAATAATAAAAGGTCCAGAATATCAAGGGAATTAATGAAAAGAAATGAGATGGAAGGTGGCCTAGCTGTGCCAGATCTCAAATTGTATCATAAAGCAACAATCATCAAAACCCCTTGGTACTGACTAAGAATTAGAGGGGTAGACCAGTGGAATAGGTTTGGTATTCAAGACACAGTGGACAATGAACATAGCAATCTACTGTCTGATAAACCCAAGGACCTAGCTTCTGGGATAAGAACTCACTGACAAAAATTGCTGGGAAAACTGGATAGCAATGTGGCGGAAATTGAGCATAGACCAATGCCTGACACCATACACAAGAATAAAGTCCAAATGGGTACACGATCTTGGTATAAAGATTGATACTATAAACAAACTAGTGGAGCATTTATCAGATTTATGGAGAAGTTTTTTGACTAAACATGAGATAGACAGCATTATGAAGTGCAAAATGGATAATTTTGATTACATTAAATTGAAAAGTTTTTGCGCAACCAAACCCAATGCAACCAAGATTAGGAGGGAAGCAGAAAACTCGGAAAGAATTTTTGCAACTA
This sequence comes from Notamacropus eugenii, assembly GCF_028372415.1. Classification (NCBI taxonomy): domain Eukaryota; kingdom Metazoa; phylum Chordata; class Mammalia; order Diprotodontia; family Macropodidae; genus Notamacropus; species Notamacropus eugenii. The sequence goes on from NC_092877.1 coordinate 69,592,535, forward strand.
GTGTCTGTGATAAAGGCCTCATTTCTAAAATATATAGAGAACTGAGTCAAACGAACAAGAATATAAGTCATTCCTCTATTGATAAATGGTCAAAGGATATGAACAGGAAGTTTTCAGAGGAAGAAATTAAAGCTATCTATAATCATATGAAAAAATGCTCTAAATCACTATTGATTAGAGAGAAGCAAAGCAAAACAACTCTGAGGTACCACATCACACCTATCAGATTGGCTAACATGACAAAACAGGAAGATGAAAAATGTTGGAGAAGAAGTGGAAGATTTGGAACACTAATTCATTGTTGGTGGAGCTGTAAGCTCATCCAACTATTCTGGAAAGCAATTTGGAACTATGACCAAAGGGCTAGGAAAATGTGCATACCCTTTGATCCAGCAATATCACTTGTGGGACTGTATCCTCAAGAGATCATAAAAATGGCAAAGAGTCCCACATGTACAACAATGTTTATAGCAGTTCTTTTTGTGGTGACCAAGAACTGGAAATCAAAGGGATGCCCATCAATTGAGGAATGGCTGAACAAGTTGTAATGGCATACTATTGTGCTATAAGAAATGATGAATAGAAAGACTACTGAGAGACCTGGAAGGATTTATATGAACTGATGCTGAGTGAAATGAGCAGAACCAGGAGAACATTGCACACAGTAACAACCACAGTGTGCAAGGGGTTTTATTCTGGTAGATTTAGCTGTTCACAGCAATGCAAGGACCCAAAATATTCCCAATGGACTCTTGAGGTAAAATGCCATCCATTTCCAAAAATGGAACAATGGAATTGGAATGCAGAATGAAGCAGAATATTTTCACTTGCATTATGTTTTTGTTTGTTTTTTCTCATGGTGTCCCCTATTCATTTTAATTCCTCTTTGCAACATGACTAATGTGAAAATGTGCATAACAGGAATATATTATAGAAACCATATAAGATTGCATTCTGTCTCTGGAGGAGAGGGAAGGGAGAGGGACAAAATCTAACACTTATGGAAGTGTCTGTAGACAATAAAAAACAAATAAATTTTAAGAAAAATATTGCTAGAAGACACTCAGGAAAAAAACCACCTCAGGCACTTTCTAACTGTGTGATCCTTGGGCAAGTCATTTAACCATGTTTGCTTCAGTTTCCTCATCTCTCAAATGAGCTGGAGAAAGCAATGGCAAATCCTCTAGTATCTTTGCCAAGAATGTCCCAAATTGGGTCACTAAGAGTTGCTGTTGTTTGTCCTTCGTTCTTGAAGAGGACCATGACATCAGGAAAAAAAGGATTGTACATTAAACTTCAGCAATCTATTATCTCTATTGATTTTCTTTTAAAGTGAATAGTAAGTTTAACCTATAGCTTTTAAATATTTCCTGCTTGTCTGAATTTCATTTTGCTCTTGATGAGTAGATGCATTTGAAAAGATAACCTTGAGTAGTGATTCAAAACAATAATAACATTTTGTTGTTATTTTGGTGGTTAGTTGTGTCTGATTTTTCATGGTCCCATTTGGGGTTTTCTTGCAAAGATACTGGAGTACTTTGCCATTTCCTTCTCCAGTTCGTGTTACAAATGAGGAAACTGAGGAAAACAGGGTTAAGTTACTTGCCCAGGGTCACACAGGTAATACGTGTCTGAGGCCACATATGAATTGACACTCTATCCAAGGCCCAAGCCATTACCATTGCCATGACCCCTGGTAACCAGCATGAGATTTCCTTCCAGAAGAACATGAAAAAGCAAAGTGACTCAGGGACTCAGAGATCATGCAACAGAAGCAGAAAAAGGTCCTTGAGAAGAAAGAAGGGCCCAAGTAACTCTATGGCTCATGTTCATCTCTTTTGCCTGTCAGTCATATGCCTGGTGCCACTCCCATCATGTTCTCACCTCCTGTAGCTCTTATGGGTTCCAGAACTGATGGAATTCCAACTACACTGTGTCTGTAGTGGGATGCCTCTGTGCATCCCTCCTTGCAACCTTACTCTCCTCTAGGGCATTCCTGGGAGTCAGGGAGCTACCTGTTGCCAGTGTTTTGTTTTTTTTTTTTTATTCCCCAGAGTATTAAGAGTAGTTTCATAATGACAAAAAGTCACAAAAGCACCATTTAAACAGGGTTTTTAAGGTTTACAAAGCACTTTATGCGGCTTAGCTATGGTTATTGTCACTAGTCCTATTTTACAATGAGGAAGCTGAAGATCAGAGCAGGTAAATGATTTTCCCATGATCCTATACCTAGAAAATATCAGTTGCAAACTTTGCCAGAGGAGCCAATAGTAAGTAGTGCTTTTTCCACCATGAAACACAAAAGGAAAGAAGTCCCGATAGTGACATCTCAGGTATTAAGCAGGAAAGAGATTCAGGGGCAGGATGTCTTCTTCAGATCTCACTGTGTAGGTAGTCACCTACTGTAACCATAGAAATAAGAATAGCCTTGTACACTTAGGTCTGGTTCTATGATTCGAGGCCTCTTGTATGAGGTACCAAGAATTCTGATCTACTCCTCTGGCAATCACCAGGACAGACTCTGCAACCACCCCTGAGATAGGAACTTATATTTGTGTATAAAAATTCCCAAATGCTAAATATGACACCATAGAAACAGTGTTATCATTTGCTCTAGACAATGAAAGTGACCCTGCTATTGATGTCCCCCTTGGATGAAACAACAGGATTATTATTAGCCATAAGTGGGCTGTGTTTGACTGTAACCAACTCAACTGATCAACATAGGTCACTTCTCAGCTCTCACAACTTATTTTTTAAAGTTCAATAGCCTATTAGATTTCTTCTGAAATATATATATATATATATATATATATATATATATATATATATATATATATATATATATACATATACATGTATGTATGTATATATGTTCTCAGCCACAAGATACATAAAGCCCAACTTAAGTTGTAAATGCTAGATATTTAATGAATATAATGGAAAGCCATAAATGCAATTTTTTGACCATGCTAATTGGCATTTATATCCTATCAGTTTTGCAGTGAAAGACCATTTTAAGAAAATTGAACTTGAAGTCAAGAAGATTTGAGTTCTAATTCTGATTATCACCTCATTCTACGATCTTTGAACAGACACTTTTAAGCTCACCAATCTGTAACTTCTTCATCCATAAAAATGAAATATTAATCATATTTACCCTAGATAACATCGAGTGAGATAATGGACATTAAAATGTTCCCTAAGTAGTAAAGTTTTACATCAGCAAGAGATAACACCATTTATATGCATACAAATACATAGAGGTTATGTGAATTCTATGTATCTTGAAAACATGTTGAAACAAAGGAATAATACAGATAAGGATGAAATTGTCCTCTCTCTATTAGTTCTATCTTAACTTCTGCTACTGACACACTTAATGATAATGGCCAAATGATAACATTCCTTGAAAAGGCATTTCTCTGTATTTTATATCTCCTAGTTAATATGCTCAGGAGTAACAGGCTATAATGGATATAGGCTCAGATTGGTAGTCAGGAAACATGGGTTCAAGTACTGTCCTGACAAATATCAGCTATATGAATGCAAAAAAGTAATTTAGCCTCTTACTGGTCCCATGATACTCTCTAAAATAATATTTCAGAGCATTTTCTGATCTGTATTGGTAGATGGAGTTTCCAACTTGAAAACTCCCCATACTGATGAAATCATAAGTTTGGACTAAAATCGATGTGGTTTTTATAAGATCTGATCTTGGAGGTGGAACTTGAATGGTAGATAAAAGGTAGTGACTTGCTTGAGCTCTCCCCCAAAGTTCTGCGCCCTCAAATAATGAAATAAAACAGTTCTTACAGTGGCAAAACCCACAAAAGGACAGGGTAAAATAGTTTCCTAGCCAAAAATAAGTTATAAGGTTGGCATGAAAGGTCTGTTGCACCTGGGTGAGAGTGGATGAACCCAGCCTCAGCAAATCAAAAGCAGGCCTTTGAAATCACTGAATCAGCACTGGCAGTGGCTGCTTCCAGAGCTCTCAACCCACAGGTGGTAAGGAGGTTAGATAATTGATCAGGAGATTATAGACATCTCTTTTCTGGCATGAGGCAGGACTCTGTCACTTTGCTCAACTCAGAACCATGTCACAATCCTGAGTGGTAGGTCCTATGGCAAGAAGGAGCACTTGCACACCACAGCTTGCAGTCACAGGGGAGGAGGGACCCTCTTCATAGTTTCGGGGCAGAATAGAGTGTTTGTGGTCAATCACAGACGAGAGCACAGGCCAGGAGAGTAGTAAACATACTTTTTCTTAGATCATACCATCTTGAAAGAACTGAAAACCTATAGGTCCCTAGAAGTATCCCTGAAAACAGCTGTACAAACCCCTGAATTTTGGGATACTGCGACCTCCACCCTGGAAACAGAGCTCCACTTTAGCAAAGAGTTAAAAGTCAAGAAATAGAATGGAAAAAATGAGTAAATAACAACAAAAATTTCTGACCACAAGGAGTAACTATGGTGACAAGGAAGATGAAAACAAAATAAAAAATATAACAAAATCAAAGAAGATAACCAAGTCAAAGTTCCAACATTGAAAGTTTCAAATAAAATTGTGAATTGGTCTCAGGCTATGGAAGAATAAAAAAGGATTTTGAAAATCAAGTAAGAGAGTTAGAGGAAAATTTGAAAATAGAAATGAGAAGAATGCAAGAAAATCAAGAAAAATCCCAGAAATATTATAGCTAAATTCTAGAGCTCCAATGTCAAAGAGAAAATATTTCCAGCAGCCAGAAAGAAAATTTAAATAACATAAATTCACCATCAGGATCACAAAGCTCTAGCAGCCACCACGTTAAAGGAACAGAGGGCTTGGAATAGGACATTTCAGAAGACAAAGAAGCTAGGATTACAACCAAGAATAACCAACAGAAAAAAAAACTGAGCAAAATTCTTCAGGGAAAATGGATATTTAATGAAATAGAGGACTTTTGAGCATTACTGATGAAAAAACCAGAAATGAACAGAAAATTTGCCTTTCAAATATAAGATTCAAGAGAGCATATAAAGATCAATGCAAAGAGAAATAATACGGGATTTAATAAGACTAAACTGTTTACATTCCTTCATGGAAAGATGATAGATATAACTGCTAAGAACTTTATCAATGTTAGGTTAGCAAGAAGAACTCTCCATAGACAGAGAGTTTAGGAATGAGCATATTATGTTTGGATAATCTCCAAAAACAATGGATGAATAAGCAAGAGGAATGCACTGGGAAAAGGGAGAAGGGAGAACAAGAATGGGGAAAATTATCATACACAAAAGACACACAAGGAAGAGATTTTAATAATAACAAAATTCATCTGGAAGAACAAAAGGTCAAGAATATTAAGGGAATCAAAGAAAACAATGTGAAGGAAGGCAGCTGAGCAGCAACAGATTCAAACTTTGTTACCAAGTGATGATAATTAAAAGAATCTGTCACTGACTAACAAATACAGTGGGAAATCAGGGAAATAGATTAAGTATAAGGTGTGTGTTTGTCCTTCGTTACCAAAGAAGACCATGCTATCAGAGAAATAATGACGTGACTTGCACTTTTGAGTGAGGGAGGGCTGTGCATGTCATCTGAATCCAGCGACCACATATTCATCAGGATGACTGGAGATGATCCAGGATGAAGCAACTGGGGTTAAGTGACTTGCCCAAGGTCACACTGCTAGTAAGTGTCAAGTGTCTGAGATGAGATTTGAACTCAGGTCCCCCTGATTCCTGCACTGGTGCTCTATGCACTGCACCACCTAGCTACCCCAAGTATGAGATATACCTCAGTAAAAGACTATAGTAATCTATTGTCTAATAAACCCAAAGATCTAAGCTTTGGGGGCAAGAACTCACAATTCGGCAAAAAAATGCTGGGAAAATGGGAAAACAGTTTGACAGAAATTAGGCATAGACCAACATTTACATTTTATACAAAATAATGTAAAAATGGTTATACTATAGACACTCACTCACACACACACATATGACACTTATAAAGGTATAGGCATACCCCCTCCCTCTGTGTATATATATGTGTGTGTGTGTGTGTGTATGTGTATATATATATATATATATATACACATATACACACACATACACATATCTATATATAGGTGTGTGTATATATGTATATATACATACCTCTATATATATGAATGTAGGTATAGACATAGACAAGGACACAGACATAAAGTGTGATATCCTAAGTAACTTAGGGGAGCATGGAAAATTGTATCTGTCAGATCTATAGATAAATAAGAGCTTACGACTGAACAAGAGATAAGGCAGATCATGATAAGTAAAATGAATAATTTTGATTACATGAAATTTAAAAGATTTTTGAACAAAAAAACCAATACAGCCAAAATTAGAAGAAAAGCAGGAAACTGGGGCACAGGGGGATTTTATAGCAAATTCCTCTGACTTTGATAAGGGCCTCATTTCTCAGATATATAGGGGACCAAGCCATATTTAGAAAAGTAAAAGCTACTCCCCACTTGATGAATGATCAAAAGGTATGAATAGGCAGTTTTCAGAAGAAAAAATCAAAGGTATCAAAAGTTATATAAAAATATTCTAAATCGCTACAGATTAGAGAAGTATAAAGTTAAAACAACTCTGAAGTACCGTATCTCACACACATCAGGTTCTCTAACTTGATAGAAAAGGAAACTCACCAATGATGGAGGGAATGTGGAAAAATAGGCACACCAATGTACTGTTGGTGCAGTTGTATACTTGCCAACCATTCTGGAGAACAACTTGGAACTATGCCCAAAGGGCAATAAAACTTTGAATATCTTTGACCCAGCAGTAATACCACTGCTAGATCTGTATTGCAAAGAAGAAAAGCGGAAAGGACCAATAGGTTAAAAATACTTGTAGCAGTTCTTTCTGTGGTCACAAAAATTTGGAAATTGTGGGGTTGCCCATCAGTTGAGGAATTACTGAACAAGTTATTTTATATGATTTTGATTGAACACAATTATGCCATAAAAATGACAAAAACTTGGAATGGCTAATATGAACTCACACAAAGTGAAGAGATCAGAACCAAGACTCCAGCGTGCCCAGTAACAGCAATTCTGTAACAATGATCAACTATGAAAGACTTAGTTAGTCGAAGATAATGAACTAAAACAATTCCATAGAACCTATGATAGAAAAAAATGCTATCCACCCTCTGAAAGAGAATTGTTAAACTTTGAATGCAGACGGAAGCATATTTTTTCACCTTTTTTGCATTTATTTTTTATAATGTGGCTAATATGGTAATATATTTTGCATGAGTTCATAAGTATAACTGATATCAAACTGCTTTCTTTCTCAATGGAGTGGGATGGGAAGGGAAGAAAGAATTTGGAACTCATTTTTTTAAATGTTAAAAGTAAATGAATTTAAAATAAATGGTCAGGAAGTAGAGAATAATGTCAAGAGAGCCACTGAGCATTCAATTTAAAGTCAAATCTCCCAGGACAGAAGATGCTCCCTCTATATACTCATATGGCAACAAACATCCTACTATCTCTCACGTGTTTTAAGGCAACCTCACAGATATAACAAGCTGTGCCTCTCCTGAAATGTGAGGCTCCAGAAACTACTCAGGATATGAGGTTCTTTAAGGGTCAAATTATTACATGTGAGGCTCTATATGTAGATGTACTCCAGTTATTTAGCTTGTCTCATCCACACACGTTAGCAATTCCCTATGGTATATCCAGCCCATTTACATTCACTAAAACTTCATAGCTTAACAAACTGTTCAATTAAATTAGTAAAAATCTTGGCAAAATCAAGAAACACGAAACAAGTGTGTCATAGAAAGTAATCTTTCTATCCAGTTCAACTCCCTAAGGTAAAACATACATTTCAGATCGGAGTCTGTTTCCTCTTTCCTCGATCCTCCTAGCTGCAGAAGAGCCATATCTGATATTCAGTATATTATAATCAACTACCTGTCTCCCAGATGAGTGAGAGAAGATACAGGCAATTTAATTTCTGATGGGTTGTCATGTGAGGCCTAGAAAAAAAATCAGATATTCTCTTGATCATGACTGAATGGGTGATTGGGACAGGAAGATGGCTACCTCCAACATTCCAATGTTCCCAGAGGGGCTTTATGGGGTGCTCAACATCTCTGGTGGGAGGATTTGCCAAACTGTTTTCAGGGCTATTCATTTACATTTGGTGTCTATGTGTCACACAACTCTCATCTGTGGCTCCAAGAATTTATAGCACACACAGTGGTCATACCCAAGTAAAACCAGATTTAGGGTAATCAGCAAACCTCAAGCCCATTGAAGATTTCCCATGATGGAATGGGTGGATGAAAACAATTTGTTCCAAAGGTCGAGTGTTTATAGCTTGGTTTGACATCAAAGATGCCAAGGTCATTCATTGCATTCTGGGACATCAGCAGTTGTCTTGACTTCTATCTTGTCACTGGACTTGGATGACTCTGGAAGATTGTGAAGGTGATGACTTGGTTCAGCTCTGCCTCACTTAAATCAATTTACGTGCAAGTCAAACCATCACCCCATGATATCATCGGTTCTCTTCAAAAACTAAGAATTAACAACTATGTTCTCAGAAATTCCTCTCTACATCGGCCTGACTTATACACCTGTCTATTCCTAAAATACCTACACTGAAAAGGATGTTGCTTCAATACTCTAAAGACCAACTCTGCTTCTAACCCAAATAGGTGAAAAGGGGAATGGGGGAAATGTTTTGTAGCCAGATTTTGGCTAGCATTTCTTTTCCCTCTTTTTCCTTCAATTTCTCTGAACTGCTCCTACTTCTTGTGTGATGTCCACCAATTAAAACCAAGCCAAGCCCAGCCAACCACAAAGATATCTCTGTGGAAATATTATCTTCAAGGTGCTGGCACTATATTCCACAAACAAAATTCCTGCAACAGATAGACTCATAGAGATTGTGTGGTCTAGTCGTATTCTGATAAAGAGCACCAAGTGGAAGAAGTGAGCTTGACTTTAAGAAGATCATTGCAATACCAACTTCCATTTCTAAAGAACTTGTTTACTAACATCCTTCTTAGTTATTCTTCCATGCCTGATGAATGTGCCACTTAAACCATTTTAGGAGAAAACAGGTGTAGTCCTCTGCTGACCATCTCTAACTTATTGATCAGCATATACTTCTTCCTAGACTTCACAGCTTAAAAAATAGTTATCCCTCAAGTACAAATTATTTGAGGGTTAATAGTTATATGTTACTGACTTTTCTAAATTAAAGAACTCTTGTCTTTTTAGTCTTTCTACCATTTCCTAAAACAAAATTATGATATTAATTTGACAATTTTGATTGTGATAATTTGATAATTCTGCAATAGTTTTATTTATTTATTTTTAGATTCCAACATTCATTTCCACAAAATTTTGAGTTCCAATTTTTCTCCCCATCTTCCCCTCCCCTCACCCCATAACACCTTGCATTCTGATCACCCTTTCGCTCAATGTGCCCTCCCTTCTATCATATGCCACCATTTCCTAATTCCCATCTTCTTTCTTTTCTATACTCCATTACCCGTATTTCTTATTTCTGAATTGTATGCAATAACAACTCTCAACATTCATTTCTAATACCTTGATTCCAACTTCTCTCCTTCCCTCCCTCCCAACCCATCTCCACTGAGAAGGCAAGCAATTCAACACAGGCAATATATGTGTCATTTGCAAAAGATATCCATGATCGTCATGTTGTGTAAGACAAACTATATTGCTCTTGATCCTACATTGTTTCCCCTTATTTCTATTCTCTCATTTGACCTTGTTCCTTCCCAAAAGTGTTTACTTCTAAGTTACTCCCTTCTCCCATTTGCCCTCCCTTCCATCATTCCCTTCACCCCACTTGTCCCTTTCTCCCCTACTTTCCTGTAGTGTAAGATAGATTTTCATACCAAATTTAGTGAGCATATTATTCCCTCCTTAAGCCATAAGTGAAGAGAGTAAGCTTCATTTTTCCCTCTCATCTCCTCCTTTTACTCCTTCATTGAAAAAGTTTTTTCTTATCTCTTTTATGAGTGAGTCTGCCCCATTCCATTTTTCCCTTTCTCCTCCCAATATTTTCCTCTCTCACCCCTTAATTTAATTTAATTTTTTTATGGATATCATCTCTTCTGATTCAACTCAACCTGTACTCTCCATCTGTGTGTGTGTGTGTGTATATGTGTGTGTGTGTGTGTGTGTATAATTCCTCCACCTGCCCAAATACTGAGAAAAGTCTCAAGAGTTACAAATATTATCCTTCCATGTAGGAATGTAAACAGTTCAGCTTTAGAAAGTCCTTTATGATTTCTCTTTCCTGTTTATCTTTTCATGCATCTCTTGATGTTTGTGTTTGAAAGACAAATTTTCTATTCAGTTTTGGTCTTTTCATCACAAATGTTTGAAAGTCCTCTGTATCACTGAATGACCATTTTTTCCCTTGAAATATTATACTCAGTTTTGCTGGGTAGGTGATTCTTGGCTTTAATCCCAGTTTCTTTGACTTCTGGAATATCCTATTCTGATCCCTTAATGTAGAAGCTGCCAAATTCTGTGTTTTCCTGATTGTATTTCCACAGTACTGGAATTGTTTCTTTCTAGCTGCTTGCAATATTTTCTCCTTGACCTGGGAACTCTGAAATTTGGCCACAATATTCCTAGAAGTTTTTTTTTTTCAGATCTCTTTCAGGAGGTGATTGATGGATTCTTTCAATATTTGTTTTGCCCTCTGGTTCTAGAATATCAGGGCAGTTTTCCTTGATAATTTCATGAAAGGAAATGTCTAAGCTCTTTTTTGGATCATGGCTTTCAGGTATTCCCATAATTTTAAATTATCTCTCCTGCATCTCTTTTCCAGATCAGCTGTTTTTCCAATGAGATGTTTCACATTATCTTCTATTTTTTCAATCTTTTGGTTTTGTATTGTAACTTCTTGGTTTATCATATATTCATTAGCTTCCCTGAACTCCACTCTCATTTTTAAAGAACCATTTTGTTCAGTAAGCTTTTGAAACTCCTTTTCCATTTGGTTAATTCTGCTTTTTAAACCTTCTTCTCCTCATTGGCTCTTTGGACCTCTTTTTCCAATTGAGTTAGCCTCTTTTCAAAGGTGTTATTTTCCTCAGCATTTTTTTGGTTCTCCTTTAGCAAGGTGTTGACTCACTTTTCAAGCTATTCCATGGCCTGAGCCCATTTCATATTCATTTTGGAGGTACTAGAGACAGAAACCTTGACTTCCTCTGACAGTATGCATTGTTCTTCCTCATCTGAAAGGATGGAAGGAGATACCTATTCACTAAGAAAGTAACCTTCTATGGTCTTATTTTTCCCCCTTTTTGGGGCATTTTCCCAGCCAGTTACTTGACTTCTGAATACTTTGTCAAGAGGAGAGTCCTAGTGCCCCTCCTCCCCCAAGGACCTTGCTCTGGACTGAGGTTCAGATCCCTTGCTCAATTCCCCCAGAGGCTTTAAGCTGAACCACTGTGACAATGGACCCAGGCTGTTTCCACGGTCACCATAGCTGTCTACCACCCATTACTGCTGCTGCTGCTTCTGCTGCTGCCACCTCTGCCACCACCTGGGGCCAGTGCTGGGGGCTTTGAGGGAAGCACTAGAGTATATGCATCTTCCTACTCTGACACCTTGGCTCCATCTCCCTAATTTGATAATTCTTGACTAGTGGTGGTAAACCTGTGGCCTCGAGACCAAATTTGGCCCTCTAGGTTGTCAAGTGCAGCCCTTTGACTGAATCCAAACTTCATAGAACAAATCCCTTAACAAAAGGATTTGTTCTGTAAAACTTGTACTCAGTCAAGAGGCCACTCCCAAGAACCTAGAAGGCCACAGGATCCCCACCCCGTCTTGACTTTTCAGAAATCCTCTACAACTTATGCAACATAGTGCTTCCAATTGTAGTATTCTAATGATTATCAGACCAAAATTTTGGGAGGAAGCTTTGTAGTCACCACAGCCAATGCCCCATATGTATATATATTTGTTTCTCAAGCTTATTTTCTTAGCAACCATATCAGTCAGTGACAATTTCCATCCAAAGAGCTTAAATACTCAATATGAGTTTGAGAAAACCAATCTTCACCTATCCCCCACCCAATTTCTGACTTACTCTCTTTTAGTGAGCATAATGATTTGGAGATACGTGCCTTCCAGTTCTCTGCTTTCAAGATTCTGCTGCATTCTTTTTCCAAAAAGAGAAAGCAACGTATCTTTGAAAGCAACGTGTGATCCTTAGAAGGAGCTATAGAAAGTTGAAAAAAGAGTATGGCAAAACAGTAAACAGATTGTTGTAACCCAAAATAGGATTTAAAACTTGCTTTTATTTTAGGAAAAAAAACACAAGTTAGAGTCAGCTCAGATATTTTAAAAGAGATTTTTTTTTTCTACTTATGCCTAAGCAAAAATTACACAATCACAAAAAAGAATAGAACCTCTCATTCCAGGATTAGCCACATCAAAGTCATGATCAACCTAATTTTAAGTATCTAGAATCAGAGAGTATCAGCATTTTCAGAAAGGAGTCTTAGAGATCATATATTCTAGAGATTCTATGAAGTTTGAAATACATATGTATGTATCTATGTATGTATGCATGCATGTAAAATGACATATAGATATAATTGGCTTTCTTGTAATCACAATCCTATGTATTTTGTTTTAGATATTTAAAAAAACACTATTTTGAGTGGGGTTGATAGTTTTCACCAAATTGCCAAAGATACAAAAAAGATGAAAAATGCTTAATTGACTGAAAATTTGTTATATTATAAACAAGAAAGTGAAACACAGAGAGACGAATTGATTTTTTTAAGGTCGCATAGCTAAAGGGCTCGAACCCATGTCTCCAGATTCTTAATTTTGTGTTTTCAAAGGATGCATTTATTTTCACTCTATCACAAGAATTCCTCTTTGTTCACTACTGAGTCACTGGCAAATGAATTTCCTATATACTCTTTAGATTATGGAGTTCAACTGTAGATACCAAGTTGTAATAATGGCTTAATTAATACTAATTATAACAAAGAATGCCTTATGGTTCCAACATGTTTTACTCCTATTTATTTATCAGAAAGTATGTGCTGAACACCCACACGTTTATTATATTATCAGAAGTTGTTTCTAATTCAATCAAATAGCTATACTTCATAACTTCATAGATATTCTAACCTTTATTTTAAAACAAGTAGCAATTATATATATAGCAAACTATATATTTGTTTCTCTTGAAAAATAAATCCTCCTTTTCCATCAATCTTGTCCTTTAAGTATATTTTAGCTTATGTTTTATATCTTATCTATACTGGCTTATGTAAACTTAAACAATTTTACAGGGAAGGGGTAGAGAGACAGGCAGTTTTTCTTAATTTTAAAGAAAAATATATTCTATTTGTCTTGCTGTTTTTTCTAATTTCTTTGTTGTTTTTCTTCTCAAATGTGGCCAATAGACTAATCTTCACTAACTCCAATGTCCTTGCTAGCTCCCAGTCCTTACCCTCTTTGATTTTTCTGCATTATTTTGAATCCTCACTTCTTTTGGTTGTTCTCTCTTCTTTGGGCTTTTGAGACAATGCAGTTCTCTTCATTTGCTTCTTCTTTTCTTTGACTCATGTCTCTTCCTCTTCCCACTAACCATATGTGGGTATCCCAAGGCTCTATCCTCAGTATTTGTTTCCTGAGAATCACAATATCAAAGTAGGGAAGGAATTTGGAGGTCATTCATCCTACCTACATCTGATGGATGTATTCCTTCTTCAATATATAAAACAAGTCACCAACTCATTATTTGAAGATCTAGGGAGGTGGGTGAATATATACACATAGCTCATCCCCTCAATCCCAAAACAGCTCTTCCTACTTTTTCATGGCTCTCATTATACTTTCTTCCATGCTGAGATAATATGTTCCAGGATTTTCAATTATTTCCTACATGTGGATAGATCCCAGATCTTTATATCCAACCTAATTCTCATCCCTGATGAGCTCCAGACCTACATCTCCAACTATCTGATGGACACATGATCTGTACCTCCTCTCAGTACGTCAGACTACACATGCACAAAATTGAACTCATCTCTTCCACACTCTCATTCCCTTAAATGTTCCTCTCCTTTTAATTTCCCTATTTCCCATCTTCCTTTTCACTCACTTTTGTCATGATGGAGTCAGTCAGAGAGGCAATCAACAAACATTTATTAAATGTTTGCTATGTGTTAGGCAAGGTGATAAGATCTGGGTATATATAGAAAGGCAAAAACATGATCCCTGCTCTCAAAGAGTTCACATTCTAATGGAAAGACAATTTATGGCCAAAATTGAATTTAAAAGGAAAATACAAGTAGAAAGTAATCTATCTCAGATGGAAGTCATTGGAAATTATTGTGGGGGGAAGACAACTTTGAAAGGAATATTGTAGAAGGTGGAATTTGAATTGATACATGAAGGAAGTCAGGGAAAACAGCAGGTGGAGGCGATGGATGAGAGAGTATTGCAGGCATGGGGGTACTAGCCAATGAAAAGGAGATAGAGTGTCATGTCTGAGCAGTAGTAAGAAGGCTAATGTCATTGGACCTTGGAAGATGGGGAGGGGAGTTAAGTTTAAGGAGACTAGAAAGGTAGCAAAGAGGGGTAATGGATGTTGGGGAGGTGTGAGTTTCAGAACTGATGTAATCTTGCAGGAAGATGAATTTCTGTGGATAATGATAAAGTCTGGGAGAGCAGCCAATTGAGAAATGATGAGGTGACTTCCCTGGGCCCCTTCCTCAAGTTAAGGCTTTAGTAAATGCTTATTTACTGGCTGATTGGGGGTATCAAAAGCTGAAGGGAAGCCAAGAAGGATGAGGAATCATATTTATCTTGACATGTTTTAACAATATTATTCAGTCATTTCAATTGTCTCCTTACTCTTCATGACCCCATTTGGGTTTGGTTTTTTTTTGGCAGAGATAACCGGAGTGATTTGCCATTTCCTTCTCCAGTTCATTTGACAGTTGAAGTAATTGAGGCAAACAGAGTCAAGTGACTTGCCCAGGGTCACAGAGCTAGGAAACCTCTGAGGTCAGATTTGAACTCAGAAAGATGAGTCTTCCTGACTCCAGGTCCTGGCACTCTATTCACTGTGCCTTCACCTTACTACTTGCATCATTCTATTTTTCTCTATCTCCACTACTACCACCTTAGATTACTATTAAACAACTGCAAAAGATCATGAGGTCTCCTTGCCTCAACTATCCATTCTCCAATGTATTTTTCTCATAGTTATTATAGTCATCTGCAGTGTGCAGAGTTCTTATCATGCATCACTTCTCTATTTAAAAACCTCCAGTTACTTTTCCATGTATACCAAATATGGTACAAGTCCATTTAAGGGCTGCCACAATTTGGTTTTAGGCTTACTTCTCCAGCCTCATCTCTGACATTCCTTCTGTTCCAGTCAAATACTTGCCTTTTCTTATTCTCATCCAGCCCTCTATACTTTTGATCCTTTCTGTTCCCTTCCCTGGAATGAGTGTTCCTAATCCCTACCCTAACTCTATTTGTGAATTTTTCTCTTCTTTTATGGTCCTCCATGAAGCCACTTCTAACACCAAAAGAAATTTCTCCTTCCTCCGAAGAGTATAACATTTGGTTTTCTCCTGTGTAGTTATGGTCTAATCTGAGCAGCATTCTGGCATGGGGGATAGAGGGCTGAAGACCTGAGTGAGCATCCTACCTTTGGAATTTACTAACTGTATATCTGAGGGAAAGTCATTTGGAGTCCCTGAATTTGTTTTCTCATTTGTAAAATAGCAATAATAATACCTAGAATAATACCTAGTAGGGCTGCTGTGAGGACCAAACATGATAATGTATGCGAAGTTCCTTTCAGACTTATTTACTGATTGACTGATTGATGGTGTCAAAGGCTGAAGTTCTATAAAAATGTCATATACATGTGTCATGAATACGTCAAAAATTATTATTACTTGCGTATGTGTGCCATCTTTGTTAGTATTAACTTTTTCAGGATGGGCTCTGCTTCATTCCATCTTTGTTTCCCTACTGCTTGGCATATGGTCATACATACATAGGTGCTTAATAAATGTTTGATAAATAAATTTCTGGATGAGGTCTAGAAGAAAGGGGAAAAGATATATAAGATATACAAGAAAGAATACATTTCTCAGGAGGAAAGACACTTGGAACACTGTGCTTGACTTGTCCAAAGGGCACATGTGGATCAGAGATTTAGCGCTAGAAGACATTTTAGGGGTCATTTTCAGTCCAATCTCATCATTTTATGAATAAACTGAAGTTTGAAGAAGTCAAATAATTTGTCCCAGTTCACATAGACAGAAAGTAAATTTCACTGCTCACTCCTTTTCTTTCTTCCTTTTCTATGTAGTTTATGAGTAAGTCACCAAGAAAGAGGTTCAGGAACTTGGTCTCTGAGGAGACACATCCATATTCCTCCATGTCATTTTATAGCAGTCACCAATGATGAATGGCCATTGTATGTTGAACTTTGAAGAGATGTTTCAAGGACATACTGAAACACAGTTTGACCAACACAGTCAGGAAAGCAAAGTACCAATTGCAATAAGCTTTACCTGTCACATTCTACTCCAACATACTTTTTCCTTTTCATACAAGTGTCCTCACAAATTAGTTTCTATCCCCATGTCACGTTTCCGAGCATGTGCTTGTGACCTTTGACATCTCTGGCTGTTTCACAAAAGGATATTCATAGCCTATCACAAGTATAGCTTCCTCTAAGAAGGAATGAATATGAGGAATTCAAAGAAACATGAAAAGATTTGTATAAATTGATTCAAAATCCAATAAGCAAAAAAAATAAGAACAATCTGTATATCATTACTACAATAATGTAAATGAAAAGCTTGCCAGTCGAAAAACCAGTAAAGTTTCCAGAGAAGAGAAAAATGAAATGTAACTCTCTCCTGTCAGAGAGGTGAGAAAACTATTAGGGCAGAAGATTAGCTATACAATCAGACATAGTTGTTATAGAAGATGGTTTTTTTAACTGTTTTCTTTATTACAGGGAAATTTATTTGGAATGGGAAATAATTTTAGAAATTACTGTGAGAGAAATAAAAAAGCATTAAAATTTTCTTTTCAATTATATTTTTTTAAAGTGCAGGACTTTATGATAGGCATTAGAATTGCAGAGGCACAGCTCAGTGGCACAGTGGATAGAGCATCAGGCCTGGAGGGAGGAAGACTCGTCTTCCGGAGTTCAGATCTTTTTTTTTGCCTTAGTTTGCCTGTAAAACTTAGTTTGCCTTAGTTTCCTCATCTGTAAAATGCCATCTCCTTCTCCAGCTCATTTTACATATGAGTGAACTGAGGCAAACAGGGTAAAGTGACTTGCCCAGGGTCATACAGATAGTGTCTGAAGCCGGATTTGAACTCAGGAAGATGAGTCTTCCTGACTTCAGATCCAGCACTCTAACCACTTAGCTACCTTATTATCCCCTATTACAGTCTCCCTTACTAGAATATAAATTCATAGTAAGTTAGGGATTGTTTCATTCTTTGTACTTGTATCTCCATTGCCCAGCACATAAAAGATATTTGTTGTTAGATGGACTGATTGATTGTTTTATAATGAGTCCTAGTATTTTGATAGTAATGAAAGTCAAGCCCTCTTGCCAGTTACTTTCTCCTTTTGAAAACTAGAATATATGCCCCTCTACTATACCCTGAGATTTTTCAAAGATCCCCAACAATGGATTTAGCAGCCACAGAAATATGTTTTTTGGGGGGACCTGGAGATGTCCAGAAGTCATGACTTGAACTCAGGCCCCTAGGTGTTCTTTACTATCCTCTCATTTATGTTTCAGTTCTGTTAACCCTTTGCATTGTATACACTCTGAGAACCATGCCACTAATAAAGAAAAAACTCTCAAAAACATTTCATTCCAAAGTTCCCATTATCTCTACTTTGGCAACAAGTTTCTTCCTTATTGATCAAGTCAAAAATAGGAACTATCCTTGTCACTTCCTCCATCTTTTGAAGCATGAAATTATCTGTATGGCAATTTAAGACTTTACTAGCTCTTCTGCTTTGAGGAGAGACAGAGGGAGGAGAGAGATAGGCAGGGAGGGAGCTCTTACAGATATCTGCATTGTTGAAATCCTCATGGTCACTCCATCAAATCCACATACCAGCTATGTGATCTGCTTCTTGAACCCAATTCAGTTTAATTTAACAAACATTAAACATGTAATACTTGATTCAAAAAGCATTTATTAATCTATTAATATGCACATGATCCATTTCCTTCTTCTGGCCATGTAGACTCCTTTTCTGTTATTGCTTCATCTTCTCCCTTCATTGATCCCTATTTAAACGTTCTCCACCAACCTTCATACCTCTGGTTCAGGGATTCCCACACAGACTACATCATATGTTAGAAAACTTCACTTAACTGCTCCTTCCATCTGTTTTAATTCAATCTGTTTCTTTGGTATTAAACATAGCCTTCCAATTTCATATTTTAATCTGTAATTTAATGAGACTTCTTCTCTTTGTTCTTTTCCACCCTCAAAACTCCCAATACAGGCTTGGATTCCCCTCTGCTATTTTGCTTTCTTTCGATTTCCTTTGTTTCTATGTTTTCTTCTTGAAACACATATTCTGTTTTTTCAGGAAACATTCAATCCTCCCCAACAGGCCTTGTAGTGGGCATATATTCCCTGAGCCCTTGCAGCTTCTCTCCCAGCAGGCAGACCACTCTGCATTTGATTCACATGTAATTTTCTGGGCAGTTAACAGATTACAAAAATAGTATACTCTCTGAAGGTCACTGGAACCTGGCCCTCACCCTCCATACTTGCCAAAACTGAGATCCTCAGCTCTCTGGGCAAACTCTCGTTGGTATCTGCATCAACCAACTGACTGTTCACTGTACTAGGTAGTTGTTGCTTAGAGGCTTAGGGAGAGGCTTTCTTTTTTTAATGAGAATGGGATTTCCCATCCTGACTTTTGGTTTCATCTTCAATTAGCAGATCCTTGCCAGATTCCTAATGCTAACAGTCAATGTTTCCAGCTTTATCTGTGAGAAGGTCTTCTGAGGATATCCATCTTGCAGATACTGATCTCTTCTTTACTTTTCTCTCTTCTCAAGTTTGCTTTCTATTTGTGTCTTCCTCTGACTGTGATACTCCCTCTGAGGTCACTGTTGTTCTTTAGTCATTTTCAGTCATGTCCAACTCTTTATGACTCCATTTGGGGTTTTCTTGGCAGAGATACTGGAGTGCTTTGCCATTTCCTTCTTCAGCTCATTTGATAGATGAGGAAACTGAGGTAAATAGGGTTAAGTGACTTGCCCAGAGTCACAGTCTGGTGTCACTATGGTTAAAAATTGTTCCATCATGTCCAACTCTTCTGGACCCCATTAGGGGGTTTTCTTGGCAGAGATACTGAAGTGGTTTACCATTTCCTTCTCCAGCTAATTCGTAGATGAGAAAACTGAGGCAAATAGGGTTAAGTGACTTACCCAGAGTTGCTCTTTGGTGTCACTATCTATGGTTAAAAATTTTTGTTCCATCATGCCCAACTCTTCTGAACTCTATTACGCAATTTTCTTGGCAAGGATACTAGAGTGTTTTGCAATTTTCTTCTCTAGTTGTTTAAGGCAAATAGAAATTAAGTGTCTTGCTCAGGATCACACAGCTAGTGCCTGAGGCTGAATTTGAACTCAGATCCCTAACTCCACCCCCTCTATCCACTGAACCACCTCATGATAAAAAAATTAGAACCATATTACAAGAACATTTAACAGAGTTTAAAAGAGGAATTGCTGATTTGTTTTTCAAAACACCTATGATTCAACCTAGACATCGATACTCAACTAACCAGAACAGAACAAACTCAGTTACCTTTAAAAATCATTTTGGCAAAATTCTCCAAAATAAGTGTATTTTACAAGCATCCTTTAATGGTTCCATTGTTTTATGTGTTTTGCTTAGCTTAAGTCAGGAGCCATGAGATATTTTGACAGGAGCTATCAGGTACACTTTAAATGGTTAGGTTTCCACAAATGAACACATGAAATATTTTTGAAGCACAGAATGGAAAATAACTCTATTGAAAGCAAACCATTCCTCAAGTTAGCAGGAGAGTATGAACTAAAGCATAGAATTTTTAATTACTAACACAATCCTCTTTCTACTCCACCATGTTCTACTACACTCCTTTGTTTGTAATCTAATACCATAACAGAAAATCTGAATGACCCTTGGGACCTCTTAGCTGAAATAACCCTCTTCCTTTTCATCATTATCATCTTCTTAAAGATTCTTATTAGAGCGTGGACTGAGTATGAAATGATTGCTAACTGAATAAGTTGGTTGATATTTTGTCAAGACTTTGGTATTTAAATAAAATAATGACCTCAACCATGAGGATATTCCCTCCATTGGTGTTGATGACAGCCCATCCACATCTTTTCAGCCTATGCTTTTTTTCTATGTCTTCCCATAAATCATCCACAGAAGACTCATCCATCATGCTCACGGTCTTCTGGGTTTTTAACATCAGTGAATGCCAATGCAGTACTCTGCTTGTCTACCTAGTGCTCTCTGTGTTCACTCCATGACTAACCCACCTCCTTTTTGAGTTATAAAATATAGTTAGATTCTATGTAATATCTGCAAAATGAGGAAGTAAACTGAATGACCTAGGGTTCCTCATGTCTATAAAGTTATTATCCTAAGAATGCTATGAATCCTGTAAGGCAAGGTTAAATATAATGTCACACCATTAATAAGTCCCCCACCAAGACAAAAGATGGTAGGATAGGAAGACCATTTAATACAACTTGTATACAAATTCCAAATCTGAATTCTCTAAGTATGTAAGGCAGGAAGCTAATTGCATCGAACTAGTCATATCACCCTCTCTATCCCTCTTCTGGACCAATGAGACAGGCAACAATTTGTAGAGGATCTTTGCTGCTTTCCCATGTCCCCTATTTCCTTTTCCTTTTCATTACTCCTACTTCAGATGCCTCTCTGAATTTGTCTTCTGAGAGCAGGGCTCTGTGCTTTGAATCAACTTACTTTAAAATTTATTAATATTGTTTCCCCATTTTACCTTTGCTATACACCTAACATGTTTAATCTCTGAAATGAATATGATCTGTTTGGTCTGTTTCTCCCTGAGTGCTACAGTGAGGCTGGTGACTTTGTACAACCCTCCCTCACTTAAGTCAATTTACTTGCATGTCATGACCTCACCTTCCAGATATCATGGTCCTCTTCGAGAATGAAGGAGAAACAACAACTTTGAATGTATATTTCCCTTAACCCCAAATAAATATGAGACAGAAGGTTATTTCCTTATCCATCAATTTGGATCTCTTTCCTATAATAGAGTATTTTTGGAGAAGAAAAGGATTATGAGATGGTATGGTAAACTTTCAGGGAAAGATCACCAAATGTGAAGTTGGAGGATTTGGATTTGGTTCCTGGCCCTGCTCCTTAATGTAGTGTGCTATTTCATTTCTCTGACCTTCAGTCTCCTTAACTCTAAAATGAGCAGATTGGACTAGGTCATTTCTAAGGCCTTGCCCAGGTTTAAATTCTATGATGCTATGAATTTGTATCAAGGTATTAACAGCCAATAATGGTTTAAAGTGCTGTGCCTGCAGAAACATATTTTAAAGGAGGACTTTTGAAAACATCAATTTCTTAACCCAAAAGAGTGATTCTCTAGTGATGAAATTTCAAGCACTTTGGTAGGGCTACTTGGGAAGATGGAGAGGCTTCATTCACTCATTCATTCACTCATTCATTCATTCATTCATTCATTCATTCATCCATTATGGGACAGCTAGATGGTATAGTGGATAGAGCATCAGTGCAGGAATTAGGAGGACCTGAGCTCAAATCTCACCTCAGACACTTGACATTCACTAGCTGAGCAACTCACTTAACCCCAATTGCCTCATCCTGGATCATCTCCAGTCATCCTGATGAATA
Source organism: Notamacropus eugenii (assembly GCF_028372415.1). Lineage (NCBI taxonomy): Eukaryota > Metazoa > Chordata > Mammalia > Diprotodontia > Macropodidae > Notamacropus > Notamacropus eugenii. The sequence goes on from NC_092877.1 coordinate 69,614,542, forward strand.
TCTGGTCACTGGATTCAGATGACTGTGGAGGAGAAGTGAGGCTGGTGACCTGCACAGCCCTCCCTCACTCAAAACAAAGTCATCATTTCTCTGATGACATGGTCTTCTTCGACAACGAAGGACAAACACACACTCATCCAACAAACATTTATTAATGTCTACTATGAAGTAGGTCATCCAACAAACATTTATTAAATGTCTACTGTGAAGTAGGTGTTGGGATAAAAAAATTATAAAAAGAAATCTGCCTTTGGGAAACTTAAGAACTGCTAGGGAGACAGAGCATGCATTCAAGTAAGTATGAAAGAAGGTCAAATAATATAGGGGTAAAGGAGAGATCCAAACAATGTTCTCTGGGAAAACTTAAAGTGAAGGAGATCACATTTATAGAATCTAGAACTGAAAGGGGCCTTAGGGGCACTTGGTTCCAAACCCTATTTTATAAATGAAGATAAATAAAGTGACTTGTCTGGTGCTATACAGATGAGTCTCAGAATAAGATTTGCAATTATGTTTGCTAATCACAAAATCTCTTGTTTGTCCCATGCCAACCTTCTTATCTAGTACAAACAGGGAAGACTTCATGGCAATGGGCTTTGAGTAAATGTAAGATGTCAACCAGAATAATAGAGGAGAAAGTTCACACTAAGTGTGATCACATGGTAAATGGAGAAGGCATAATAAGATGAAAAAAAGTATGCAGGAACATAAAATGTACCAAGATGAATGCAAAATAAGGCTGGAAAGTTAGGATGGAGCTAGATTGTAGAGGGCCTTCAATGCGATGTTAAAGAGTTTGCCTTTTAAATGGTAGATAACAGGAAGGCCCCAAAAGGTTCTGGAGCAGGGGAGTGGTATAATCAGACCTGTGAATTAAGGGCACTATGTTGTTAGCCAAGTGGAGGTTTGATTAGAAGGGAAAGAAACTGGAAGCCAGTTAAAGGGCTATTACCCAAGTACCAGGAATGGTGATGATGATGATGATGGTGGTAAGTGATTTAAGGGTTGCCAAATGCTTTAAATATTTTGTCTCATTTGATCTTCACAACTCCATGAAATAGATTGTTGGTGTTATTTGGTTGTTTCAGTTGTATCCAATTCTTCATGACCCCATTTGGACTTTCCTGACAGAGATACTAGAATGGTTTGACATTTCCTTTTCCAACTCATTTTACAGATGAGGAAACTGAGGCAGAGTGAAGTGATTTGCCCAGGGTTACACAGCTACTAAGTGTCTGAGGTCTGATTTGAACTCAGGAAGATGAGTCTTCCTGACTTCAGGTCCAGTGCTCTATCCACTGTGCCACCTAGCTGTGTCCCTGAGGTAGGTGGGTGATGTTATTTTCCCTGTTTGACATAATCACAGTAAATTAGCTGACAAGTAATTCAATTAAATACATTCCTGGAATCTGTGTTTTGAAAAACGTCTTCAGAGACATCAGGGCAAATCCCTACCCAAGTGGATGAATCCCCTCTACTACATCTGTCATTGCTTGAAGACCTATAAAGATCAGGAAACCATGCTTTTGTGATTTTATGGGACGATTCTAATCCATCAGGAAGGAGTCTTTCCTTCATCTGCCTCCTTTACTCCTAGTTCTTTCCTCTAGAGCTAAGTACAAGAAGGCACACAAGAAAACCTTGCACATACCCATCTATAGGAGACTCTCCTGGTAAAAGGGCAGATGGGAAACAGCGGAGGGAATTTTCATGGAGACACACTTTTGTGTTCTCTACCTTCTTGTATCCCTAGGCATTGTTCTGATTCCTTCTTTTACTTACTATTTTTTTCTTCACAGAATATATCCCTACAACTGTCCAAAGTCTGGACATTTACAGGATTAATTAATTTCGACAGAATTCCCCTTAGAGAGTTAGTAGGAAACATCTCATTTTACTACTGGTGAAACTTAAAAGGCTGTATTTAGCCTTCACTTTTCTTCTAGATTTTATAACTAGAGCCAGCACGAGGTAAACCTGGGAAGATCAAGGTTTGCCTTAAGTTCCCAAACTTCCCCCCATGCCTCTCCCTCCTCTCTCCCATAATTCAGTCTGGCCCTTGTCTCCTTACAATCCTCTGCTTTCCCAGGTAGTGATCCTGCCTGTTTGCTCTAGATATTTCTTAGTCTAACCAAAACTTTTAGACTCTCATGTCTGCTCATCCTACTAGTGGCTAATGATGATCTGTTCCAGATAGGCACAAAAATGTATTAATAGATATTAATGGAAGAGTCAGAGAGCTCAGTTTTGTCACTTTGAGTGAACTTGGACAAGTTGCTTTAAACTTTCAGCGTTAGAGATGCCTCATACGCAATATGGGAATGGAAATAATTGCCTCATATTTGTTTTTACAAAAATGATTCAAAAGCTTTTCAAAAAGTAGTTGTGTAAAAGAAGATACTTCAACATGCTGATCATTAATCTCATTGATACTAATGCCTTTCACCAATTCAAATCAAAGCCCATTCAAACCTACCCATCCTGACCCACAAACATTAGACAGAGGTTATCCAGTATTCTTGGGGCATTCATCTAGCTTTCTTGACATTTCATGGATACCAGTGAAGCATGAGGACTATCTAGTGACTATCTCTCACTCTCCCTTTCCCCATGTCTCTTGTATGTGCATCACAATTTTTCCCAGAGATTCATTCCTCTGATAACAAGCCATATGCAGTTCTTCTTCATTTATGGTCCATTGAAGCCTATTCATGGCCACCACACTGTATTATGTTCATCTTTAACACTTTTTGCCTGATATTCAATTTCATTTCTTCATATACAGTAGTACTCGGCAACACATATCCATAGGACACAACTGGAAGAATATAGGTCTTTTAAAGTGGGCTTTTGTTTTAGAGAGAAGCTTAGTTTGAGTAAAAGTAATTTCTTACAGGTAATCTAGTTCATGTTCCTCCTCCTGTTCAAAGCTGTGCCCAGACCATTTTTTCAGGGTCTGTTGAAGATAAAGTTACTAATTAGTGAGCTCTTTTGGCAGTCTATTACAACTACATATCATAGTCCTAATTAGATGTTTCTATGGTCCCAATTCAAGTTTACCACCTGTTTTGTTTTTCAAGCAGCCTAAGAATAGTTTTTCCATTTAAGTACTATAATTTCAAAGCCCCTGGTCTAGGCAATGTGTATTCTTCATCCACTTTGTTTTTCTTCTATAGGTCAAACACTTTTTGGTTAATTAGAGACCCAATTTAGGAGGTTCTTCAATATTTTAGGGCTTGATGCACTCAGTACTGAAATTTACAAATAAGAACTATTATTCTATTTTCCAAGAACCTTTTCCAAGAACCTATGATTTCATTATATACAGGGGAGGTGCTTCACTGGAGTAGGGACTCTAAAGCACAATAACACTATCTTTGATAAATTTTATATAGTTGCTAAGCACTGTGGAAATCTTGTTTTTTTCCGCATTTTTCATTAAATTGAATGACTATAAAGAGGTGATCTATTCTAGAGTAGTGCTTGTGAAAGCACATCTGTTCCATTACCAAACCCTCATTAAAAATGCTCTTAACGTACGTCCAGATTATGCCAACACAAAGCAGTCATTCAACAAACATTTATTGAGCTCCTGCTACATTTCATGCAAAGGGTAACTGATACAAATAGAAAAAGATAGTTACTGCCCTAAAGGAGGTTGCAATCTAATAGGGAAGACAAGAAAAAAAAGAAAGCTGGAAAATGGTTGGGGAAGGAAGGTAACTGGCATAGGGATATGATGGTAAAGTCCAAAGGAATGCACCTGGTAGAAGAGGAAGACATAACTGGCCTGGGCATCCTTCTTAAATGAGGGTTTTGAAAGGATCATCTTATTAGGGGTAGGCCCTAGAAACAATATCTTAACTCACATGAGTGACTTTAACACTGAGAATTTCAAAGTTATGGGTGACACACTTTTGAATGATAGATGTATTTTTATCACATTCTTTTAATCATTCCACAAATTTTCACCAGGACCCATGATAGGCAAAAGATTTAAATTAGTACAAAGATGTATTGAGACATAATTCCTACTTTTAAGGAGTTTGTGGTCTATTATGATAGAGGAAGCATTTAAAATTTTAAAAAAATAATGAGAGTTCAGAAGAGTAAGAGATTTCAGACAACTAGTAGGGATAGCGGTGGTGGGGCAGACTTGGTCAAGACTTTTGACCAGGACCTTGAAACGTTAGAAGAAATCTGTTAAGTTGAGATAATGGCAATAGGTAAGTTAGGCATTCCAAAGAGATATCACAATTCAAGCAAAGTATCAGAGATGGCCAAATATAATTCATGTTTAAGAGAAGATTAAGAAATAAGTTTAGTTAAAAAGCAGGATTCATGTAAAGAAGTAGTTTAACATAAGATAGAAAAAGTAGGTTGACATACAATTGTGGAGGGTCTTGACTAAGGAGTTCAGATCTCATTCCATAGGCAATAGATACTTATAGATTTTTAAGGCAAAAAAGTGGTGTTATTTAAAGTGTCCTTCAAATTATATTCCATGGATGTACATAGCAAGTATTATTTACTGAGTTAAATGTTGCTCTGACAAAAAGATAACGTTCCAGTTCGGGGCAAGTTGCACAGCTGACACATAGGAGTACTTGTGAATTCTGTTCCTTTTAGTTATGGACTCCATCCAATGATGGTGTAGAGCCAAAGCAGATACCCACAGGCTCTGAAAACATCAAAGTATTAGCATCTAGTACAATAACTGATCCTTAAGATAACTCCCCAGTGATTAAGGAAAAGTTTATGTTGTTTCCAGTCAATTATCTGAAAACCAGGGATTGTGTCTAGTTTTAGAAACTACTTCCATAAAAAGATATTTTACTCATGTTATATTAAAGAATGGATATTACTCCCAAGAAATCTATAAATTTTTAACCCTTAAAGAGCACACTTTACTGAATGTTAAGAGATATTAGTGACTTGGTGACTGGAAGTCAAGTGTTTCAGGAATCAATGAAGATTGGGGGCAGAGCCAAGATGGGGTAGTAAAAGCACAGACTTGATAGAGTTCTCCCTCCAAGCCCAGCCAAATGACAAATAAACTCTAAACTGACTCTAAACAAATTCTGGAGCTACAGAACCCATAGAATGAAAGAGTAAAGCAAATCTCTAGCCCAAAACAGCCTGAAATATCAATGAGAAGGATCTATTATGCCATGCTGGAGCAGAACGCAGTCTAGCACAGACCACACAGACGGGACCTGAGCAGGTCTGAGAGGACTGAATCTCTGGCACCTGTTTCAGTTTCCAGATTTCATGATCCCCAAATGCCAAGGACAAATTGGAAGGTCAGTGGGAAAAACCTGTAGGATCTGCATGAGAGAGTAGAGTGGATCTGGTGCCAGCCCCAGGGCAGCAGAGGGGCGGAAAGAGGCTACAATCAGGTACCAAGGGCAGGAGCAGTGGCAGCGACTGTTTCTGGAGCTCTAGGCCCACAGATTGGGGGGGGTGGGAATGGAGTGGCTGACAGTATACCCCTCACCCCCACAGGAAGCAGAGAACTACCATGACAAAGAGCTCAAAAGTCAAGTAAAAGGCTAGGAAAATGAACAAAAACCAGGAAAATAGTCAGACTATAGAACCTTACTTTGGTGACAAGGAAGATCAAAATATACTAACGGAAGAAGACAACAAAGTCAAGGGTCTTGAATCCAAAGCCTCCAAGAAAAATATGAATTGTTCTCAGGCCATAGAAGAACTCAAAAAGGATTTTGAAAATCAAGTAAGAGAAGTAGAGGAAAGATGGGAAGAGAAATAAGTGATACAAGAAAATCATGAAAAATAAGTCAACTGCTTGCTAAAGGAGACCTAAAAAAAGGTTAAAGGAAATAGCATTCTAACAAATATACTAACCCAAATGGCAAAAAAAAAAAGATCCAAAAAGCTAATGAGGAGAAGAATGCCTTAAAAAGCAGAAGTTCCAAAAGCCACTGAAGAAAATAATTCTTTAAAGATTAGAATGGAGTAGATGGAAGCTTTAATGACTTAATGAAAAATCAAGAAATTGTAAAACAAAACCAAAGGATTGAAAAAATAATGGACAATGTGTAATATCTCATTGGAAAAACAACTGACCTGGAAAATAGATCCAGGAGAGAAAATTTTAAAATTATTGCACTACCTCAAACCAAAATCAAAAAAAGAGACTGGACATCATATTTCAAGACATTATTAAGGAAATCTGCCCTGATATTCTAGAACCAGAGGGTAAAATAGATATTGAAAGAATCCACCGATCACCTCTTGAAAGAGATCCCAAAAGAAAAACTCCTAGGAATATTGTAGCTAAATTTCAGAGCACCCATGTCAAGAAGAAAATATTGCAAACAGCCAGAAAGAAACAATTCAAGTACTGTGGAAACACAATCAAGATAACACATGATCTAGCAGCTTTGAGGGATCAGAGGCCCTGGAATATCATATTCTGGAGATCTAAGGACCTAGGCTTAAAGCCAAGAATCACTTACCTAGCAAAATTGAGTATAATACTTCAGGTAAAAAATGATTATTCAATGAGATAGAGGATTTTCAAGTATTCTTGATGAAAAGACCAGAGATGAATAGAAAATTTGATTTTCAAACACAAGAATCAAGAGAAGCATGAAAAGCTAAACAGGGAAGAGAAATCATAAAGGACGTACTAAAAGTTGAATTATTTACATTCCTACATGGAAAAATAATATTTGTAACTCTTGAGATTTTTCTCAGTATTAGGTTAGTTGGAGGGATTATATACATATAGACAGAAGGTACACAGTGAGTTGAATAAAAAGGGATGATATCTCAAAAAATAAAATTAAACAGTGAGAGAGGAATATGTTGGGAGGAGAAAGGGAGAAATAGAATGGGACAAATTATCTCTCACATGAAAGAGGCAAAAAAAAGCTTTTTCAAGGGAGGGGATGAGGGGGGAAATAAGAGGGAAAGAGTAACCTTACTCGCATGGCATTTGACTCATGACATGCATACTCAATTTGGTAAGAAAATCTATCTTACACTATAGGAAAGTAGGGGGGAGGGGGATAGGGGGTAGGAGATGGTAGAAAGAAAGGCAAATGGGAGTAGGGGGTAATTAGAAGTAAACACTTTTCTGGAGGGACAGGGTCAAAAGAGAGAATAGAATAAATGGGGGGCAGGATAGAATGGAGGGAAATATAGTTAGTCTTTCACAACATGACTGTTATGGAAGTGTTTTGCATAACTACAAATGTATAACCTATATTGAATTGCTTGCCTTCTCAGTGGGGATGGGGGGGGGGAGGAAGGAGGAAGGGAGAGAAGTTGGAACTCAAAGTTTTAAAAACAAATGTCAAAAAAAAGTGTTTTTACATGCAACTGGGAAATAAGATATACAGGTAATGGAATATAGAAATCTATCTTGCCTACAAGACAATAGATGTGATGGGAATAAGAAAAGGGAGCACTGTGATAGAAGGGAGGGCAGATTGTGGGAAGGGCTAATCAGAATGCATGTCTTGGGATGGGTGGAGGGGAAAGATGGGAATATTTGGAACTCAAAATCTTGCGGAAGTGAATGTTGAAAATTTAAAATAAATTAATTAATAAAAAAAGGAATCAATGAAGATCATAATAAAACAAATGGGGTCATGAAAAGGCAGACACAATGGAAAAGACTGAACAACAATCCGTGGAAAACAAAGATCTTTACATTGATACATTTACAATGCAGGATGGATTTCTTAAAAATAAAGAGTAAGAACATCAGTACAAAAAAATGTTGTTATTACTAGAAGAAAAAAAAGCATTTGCCATGTGCAAAACAATGCAAAGACTGGAGTACTAACTATTGAAGAAAGTAGTATTTTACTGATAAAACTAACTTTTCATTTTACTCTACACCAAAGTCACTGTCAAAACAAGTTCAAGTATACTTGTAATATATGGTCCTCTTTAACATTAGAATTTTTCCAGAATTACAGAAATTCTCCCAAAAGAGATGAAATACAGCACAATCTTGTATTATGTTATACATCAGAAAAGATCAATAAATTTATCCAAGATATATATAGACACACATGCTTCAAAGGCCTGGTGACCAGATTAAATTTCATTGGAAAGTTTTGGGCCAGCATCAAGCCTAGACTTGTAAAAATGGACTATTCATAAAAGCGCATTTAATATACAATATGATATATGGTTTTGTGATTAAGAATTAAAGAATGTGTCAAAATGTTGTGAACTTAATGCTACATCACTACAATAACTGACTGCAGCAAAAGGCCATGCATATTAAAAGTTGCTTGAAGATGTAAAAACTTTTAAGAGTTTCTTTTTGTAGAATAAATTTAACTGCTTTATGTGTTTTGATCAATTTACATGTCAAATATTTTGGTTGCTTTTATGTTTCCTCTCTGGTTCTTGGCATATTCAGGACAGTTGAGATTATTCGAAGAATCCTTTCTGGACAGGTGATTCCTACTATATTTCATAGAATATTAAAGTTGGAGGGCAAATCAGAGATTATCTAAGTCCAGCCTATAATAATAACCTCAATAACATTCCCCAAGTAAGCATTAAACATCTCTCTGAAGACTTACATTGATGGGGAATCCACCATAAGATATGGCTCTAGCCCTCATAGAACTTGTAGCCCACACGGGAATTATGACATACATATAGACAACTATAGAGATGCTAAATGAGACCTAAGAGAAGAAAAGTCCTTATTTCCTGGAGGAAAGGGGAACTATCTTCAGGCATTTGGAACTCCAGGAGGGAAAAATGTCTTAACTATGTCTTCCTCAGTTTTGGGCTACGGCTCCCTAAATAAACTCTTCTCCCAGCACATGCATGGATCATGTCCACCACTAAATTCAACTGTTTTAGCCACATAGATATAGGGAGAGTGATTTCCACTGTCGCTCTACCAGCAAATTCAAGGAACAGAAACCGTTAACAAATGGATCTTGTTAGGCTGCTGTCAAGAATAAGATTTTTATCAAGAACATTGTTTTCTTGAAGACACAAGAATAATTTCCTCCTAATAAATTTCCATCTTATCCAAAGAAGTTGAGTGTCTGCCAGGAGCCCAAAGCCTCCTGGGGGTAGGGCTCTAGCAGCTTTGTACCATTGGATTAGATGTGTGTGCACGTTTCCAAAAGGCACAGTCTGAACAGGGCCTTTAGAGGCACATTGGGACATTAAAAGAATGAAAGGGAAGAAAAAGGAAAAGAAAAGCCAACCCACACTGAATCTTGCTGTACTGGAAAGGGCCCTTTAAAAAAGACCTCCTTTCCAGTGGATCTTTTGTCTTCTGATCAGAGTAAGAACTTAGTTTACAGATTTGTTCATCTCTGCAAACAGGAAAAAATATTTATCTGTGTACTTAGAGGCTTTGATTCATGGATGTTCAAATGCAATGTACTATTAAGGTTGCATATTTCTTGATATTTGTAATTCCTCGAAAGTATTTCATTTACAGTATTTTTTAAAATAGTTAAACACACAGAGATTCTTCAAGGATAGTAGTTGAGAGGTTCCACCAAAATAGTGCTAATGATGAACTAAATTGCTTAGAAGTCAATGAGTTGCTTTTAATTAGCCAATACTGACCTATCTCTATTTCCTATTCCAATTCCTCTCCAAAAAAAAAGAATAAAAGTAGCGGGGAGATGTTAGGGGAATGATTTCATGATTGGTGTTTAGGGACTCTTTTCCTGTAAACAGGACATACAGAATACAGGAACAATGCTCCTCTATACACTGATCAGAAAACACATTTAAACCCCAAACTCCCTCCCCCTCCCTTTGGGGTCACAGAACTACCTTCTTTGAACAATAGCTAATGGAATGTGGTGAAGAGTGTGTGTGGAGGGAGGGGTAGGAGCTGTGCAAGTAGAAATGCCATCCAGGCCCACAGACTAATTTTATTTGTGATTTATGGAGGCTTTGCACCCTTCCCCCTGAGCTTCTCTGGGGAAGGAGGAGGGCGAAAGGCCATCTCAAGGTTGTGTAAAAATGAGTATTGGGATGCAAAATACTGGACCCTATTAAGGATTTCTTTTAAGTAAATTAAAGTTATATATCATAGCCTTCCAAGGAAGCCTGTTCTTAGGTTTGCTCCATCCCCCCAAATTGGGAGAGCATTTAAGCCTTATTGAAATCAAATAGCAAGGACAGGAAATATGATTAGAAATGAGGTCTCAGCTATTAACAAACATACTTTCCTTTCTGGGGAGAGTTTTTTTAATCATAGAAAATGAGAGCAAGGCAGCAGTAACTTGGAGGATAGTCAGCAAAGACAAAGGAAACAACATATTAGCATATTCCTGGACATATGTCTGTCGAGCCCTCATACTGGCCCTATTAATTGGGAGAATTCTACACATGGGGAGAGAAAAAGAGTTTGGGGTTTGGGACTTTTTTAACACAGTAAGAGCAGTTCATATTTCCTCTGGTCAGACATATCCATTTTTATGTCCCATGTCTTTATTTCTCCAGTAATCAGATTTTATCTGAATTTTATTGTATTTTCTACATCTTTCAAGCCACAAGTTGATATTAAACTCCAGTGTTCATACAATATTATGGAAGTCTATACATAGCAGCTCAGCCTAACTGGGGCACATTTCCTCTTAATTTAATAAAGATTTTAAACAGAATGCTTTGCACCACTGACTAGGCAGCGGAACTATTTTCATGGAGAAAGCTCCCATCTCCTGAATATTCCCAAATACTCCTTAGTGTCCACTTCACAGAGACTCCTAAGTCTGAGCACCTCCTCCCATCTGGGCCCAACCTGCCCTGTTCTCCTGTTGGAAAGGTCACTATGCCCATGAACAGCCTGGCTTTCTCTTTATGTCTCTGGCAGGCAGATCAAACAAGGAAAAATAGACTCGTGATCCTTCATCATCTCTGACTTTTAAAAAAAGATGCTAAAAGTTTGAATCTTTCTCTCCATTCCACAAAACCCAGATCTTTCATCCCCATAGCAAGGCTTCCCAATGTTGGGAGTGGGACAGGGTAAAAGTCAGGAAATCTCAGTTCTGGTGAGAGATCCATCCCTGACTAAGGCTGTGACCTGAAATAGTCATCCAAATAACTCTGCATAAACAAGATGCACAGAGCATAAATCAGAGAGTTTCTGAGTGAGCTCAGACTAATCACTGATCCTCCATCTATGGCGTAGAGTCCATAACCTCTATAATCTCCCTAGACCTATTTGATCTAGGCCAGAGTTATCAAACACATGAGCCTAAAGTAGCCCACAATATTCTGGAGTGTGACTTGAACCAGATTAAAATGTAGTCCCTACCTAATTTTAATGCGTTGGAGCATTAATTAAAAAGAGGATACAAGTGTATGGTTTTCTAAATGGCTGCAGGGATCCTTGTGAGTGGTTTAGTGGCCCCCTTTTTATTTTGAGTTTGACACTATTGATACAGGTAGTATTAGCTGTGAAACTGGTCAGTTGTGTTTTTGGGTCCCTCACAGGGACCTTGTGCATCAAAGGATGATCAATTTAGAAGTGAAAGGCACTTCAGGGGCTGTCTACTCCAATTCCATTGTTTTACAGATGAGGAACTGAGGCATAGTAGTTAAGTGACTTGTCCAGGGTCATGAAACTAAGTAAATGTGTGAGGCAGGATTTAAACCCAGATCTTCCTGACTATTCTGTCAACTAAGTGGGGAATCATCCTTGATGAACTCCAACTTTTCTTCTGGCTTTGTTATTCTAGTATGTATGAAATTGTCTCGAAGTTCCCTTACAATTCTAGCATTTAGTTAACCTCTCACAAGGTCCAGGTTGCTTACTAGTGAAGTTTCAGAGTGAGCCTAGTAACTTTATTTTCAAAGCTCCCAGGGATCCATCTGTAGCACATAGAGCCCAGGATTTCTGGCAGTTGTTCCTGCACTATAGAAGCAGATACAGTAAGGTAGTGTGGAATCATCATTGTACTCAGAGCCAAGAGACCTAGTAGATGCCAGTTCTACCATGAATTAGTTCTGTGTCAAGTTAACCAGTCAACAAGAATTTATTAAGTGCCTACTATGTATCGGGAACTGTGATAAGTGATAGAGATACAAAGAAAGGTAGAATAAAACAAAACAGATCTTCTTTCAAGGAGTTCACAGTCTAATGGAGGAGACAACCTACAATCAACTGTGTATAAACAGGATAGGTACAGAAAGAGCTGGAGATAGTCTCTGAATGACCTCAGAAAAGTCACTTGCCTTCTGCATTGTAGAGTCTAGAATCTCTAACAGTAGAGTAAGAACTAGAAAAGTTTTCACCTGGGGTAAAAATCTTTCAGGGAAGGGGTAGTTGAGATCTAGACAAGGAGTCAGGAAAACCTGAGTTCACATCTTGCCTCATGCACTTACTAGCTATATTATTTCACTTAACTTGTCCACTTACCTGGGCAAGTCACTAAGCCTCTTTGTCTTCCTCAGTTTCCTCATCTGTAAGATGGTAATAATAATACACCTGCCTCTCAGGATTGTTGTGAGGATCAAGTAAGATAATATTTGTAAGTTGCTTGGCAAATCTTAAACCACTATACGTGTTAGCTATTATTAGCTATTATTAAACTCAAAATATATAGTGCATTTAAAAAAACACCCCTCAATTATTTCAGATTCTAGAAGGAAGTCCCAGGAAGATTTCATTGAAATTTAATTGAGTGGATTAGCAGAAAGTTCTACTAAAAAGGTGGCTACAAGATAGGGAGAGTCTGAGAGACTTGTCCTATAGTAGGGGGAGTGAGGGCCTGGAATTTCTGTGGTCTCCAAGGTCCCCTCCCACAGATGATCTCCTAAGAATCCAACAATGATACACAAAGGGATCTAGTCTGTTCTCATTTGCACAGAGCCATTTAAACTAGATTTTCATGCCATTTAAACTAAAATGCCCAGGAATGTATCTCAATCACATAAATGCAGCCAGTGCTCTGCATTTTCCCATCAAAATCACCCATTGTGACTTGAGTCATATTCTATTTCTAAGAGAAAAGTTAGGCTTATAAAGCTGGAAAGGAGAAGAATCATGGGGGTGGTGAAAAGTGAATAACTAACTAATGAAGAAGTAAGCATAGGTGGGGAGATGTCACAGAGGATGCAGGGAAAGAAAGGCATAGGTGATCCAAAGAACAGAGGAGCAAGCCTACGGTTGTGTCTGGGGAACTTCAAACAATACAATTTGGCTACAACATAAAGTATGTGGAGACCAAAATGGGAGAGGACTGGGAGAGTTACAGTGGGGGTCACGTACTTGAAGCCCACAGGAAGGTGTTTAGGATTTGTTCAGTGGATAATGACAAGTTCCAGGGTGACAAAATGTTATATTCAGAAGAAACATCTCTTAGGGAAACCTAGCCCAGGGGAATCAATCTCTTCCAGCACTTGTTTACTTATTCCAGTCAATATAACGTGAAACAAATACTATATTCAGGTTAACTGTAGTTGTCATTTAGTTGTTGCATTTGTATCCTACTCTGTGACCCCTTTGGGGGTTTTCTTGGCAAATATACTCCATTTCCTTCTCCAGCTCTTTTAATGAATGAAGAAACAGAGGCAAACACAATTAAGTGACTTGCCCAAGGTCACACAGCTATTAGATGTCTGAGGCCAGATATAAATTCATGACTTCTGGCCAGGCACTCCATCCACTGTGCCACCTACGTGTTCTTCATGTTAAGCTGGTGAGGAGTAATTTACTGTAATGGAAATAACATTGGACTTAGAACTCTGGCTTAGGTTTATATCCCAGTCACTTCTTAGTTGTGTGACTTTGGACAATGCAGTGCAGTAGATAAGATGCTAGATCTGGAGCCAGTAGGACCTAAATTCAAATCTTACCTCAAATGCCTACTAGCTGTGTGTGTGCCTGGGCAAGTCACCTAACCTGTCTAGTTCTGGCTTTCCTCACTTGTAAAATGAAGGAGTTTGGATTCAACGGCCTCTGAGCTCCCTTCCAACTCCAGATCTCTCATCCCATGATCCATAAGGCTCTTCCTCTCCATGAGTCTCTGTTCTCTCATCTGTTAAAAAATGAGATTGGAGTGGATAGTCTCCAAGGTCCCCTCCAGTGTGAAATTCATTGGTGATATGATTCCAGGTTGAAATGGACAGTCAATTTACCCTAGAAGCAAAGTTCCCAACTGTATGGGGTAATGGCCTTATGTGATGTTTCACAAAGCAAAGCATCCACCAAGAGCAGCAGCTAACTCTTTCTAACCTTACTGCTTTCTGCCTTGCCTGAGGTGGGAAGGGTAAATAATTTGTCTTCCAGTTCTCACTGGGTTAGAGGAAGCAGAGATTCCTCTGTCAGGGACTGAGGCTGTCAAGAGAAAGTTTACTATGTAGTACAATGGAAAGAAAACTAACCCTGCAATCAAAGGGTTCACAATTCTCTTCTGACACTTAGCACCTGGGCAATCACTTAACTATCTTGGACCTTGGTTTCCCCATAGGTATAAGAGGGTTGGACTAGACAGCTGTCTCTCTCTATTTCTCCAACCTTCTTGAAAGCTCACTGTAACTCTGAAGTGGGGTAGATTAGATCTTAGGATCCCCATTTCTATGAGAAACAAACTCAGAGAGATAAAAGTTCTTTGTTTAAGGTTCAAAAAGTGGAACAAAGAACAAAAGTTTGTTCAAGGTCAAAAAGAGGTGCAATACTTTTAATAATAAGTTATATTAACAGCATTCACTAACATGATATACTAAATTTGCCCCATATAGCTTCACCTCACCTCCCCCACTCCCACCCCAACCAAACTGATTTGTAATAATTAAAAGGACAAAAGAAACACAGTTCTAGACTCTTCAAATTTCAGCTTGGAAAGGTAGGTTGAAGATAAAATATGGAGAGACTTGATTGCCAGATTAAGAAGCTTATTATTTATTCAGGAGGTTAAGAGGGAGTTTTAGGATGCTACATTCAGAAAGGCCTCCTTACTCATCTACGTGGAGGAACATTTATGAAGTAAGCTACCTACCTACTGAAAGAGAGAAAATGGATTAAGGGTATAGATTGAGACATATAGAAAGTTATGTGATAAAGCAACATACACATTCCTAAAAAATCATTATACTATGTGGTTAATCACCATAAAGCAACATACTCATTCCCAAAAATCACTATACAAAATTGCACAATGAAAACCACTAGGTTTATGCAGAAGATGGGGTTAGGGGAGCAATACTCAACAACTTCATCAGTCTCTCTCTCTCTCTCTCTTTCTCTCTCTCTCTCTCTCTCTCTCTCTCTCTCTCTCTCTCTCTCTCTCTCTCTCTCTCTCACACACACACACACACACACACACACACACACACACACACACACGAGGAACCTAAGGAAAACTGGCCAGGGCAGGGAGCATTGCCAAAGGGAGACGGCAGAGTATAGGGGTAGAGCAGGTGAGTTTGAATCAGGCTTCTAATGCCTCAGAATATGTATAATAAATATGACATTTTACCTTGAAAAAGAGCTGAAGATTTCTTGTGGAGGTGGGTGTTGGAAAGGTTGCTGTTTGTGAGTTATTGTGAAGTCGTGCAGTTTTTTGTGTTCTATTTCTCAAGACAAAATCCATGTTATGCTCAATTATTTCCCTAATATATCAATCACGCTGGAACAAATTCGCATTTTCAAAACAAGTTTTATAGCAAAACTGAATGTATATTTTTGGACATGGCAAATGAAGGAACTTGTTTTGCTTGACTGTGCATTGCTGTTCATAAGAAACTTTTTTTTTCTTTTTTCCAATGGAGGAAACAGCACAAGAAAACAGATGTTTGTTAAATAATAATAACGAGCATTTCTATAGTATTTATACGTGCACTTTACTAAAACCTTTACAAATATTATCATTTGATCCTCAGAATACTCTGGGAGGTAGGTGTTGTTATTATCCCCATTTTACAGGTGAGGAAGCAGAGGCAAACAGTGTTTAAGTGACTTGCTCAGGGTCACACAGCTAGTAAGTACAGAAAGAGCAGGTTTGAACTTAGTTCTTCCAGTCTCCAGAGCTCTATCCAGTTCTCTACCAAGCTGCCACAAATGAAAAAATATATTAAATCCAAACAATCTAGCCTGGTGAATGAATAACTACTCCACCAGCACACATTTCAAATTTTCTATGACTTAACAGAAAGTCTTTGAGCTGCTATGGGCAAACAATATTCAACGCCCTGCAGTCAAACTCATCTAGACTGGTCTTCAGATAGCAGGTCTAAGCATTTCATCACTGGGTCTGTAGCAGATGCTTTTCTAGCCTGGCAGAACCTTCCAGAACCTCACTGCACGTTTACCTGTCAAGACCAAGTCCAAGGTCATCTTCATATCATGATAAGACACCAAGCATTTTATGCATAACAAAATGTTTAACACAGGCCATGGGTCTGAGAAGCATAAGCATCTTTTGTTCAATTCTTACAGATAACTTAAAAAGAAAAACACCACTCCTGACATGAATTTTTACCATCCCACAACATTTGTCATGAGCCTTTCCCACACAGAAATACCGCTGCTGACAGAATTGAGTAATAGAAACCTGAAAAAAAGAAAAAAAAATACTGGTTCCTTGAATTTTTCATTGCTTATTAAAATCCTGTCTCACCCACACCCTGATTGTGTTCACCCCAACCAACAGTTTCTTGTAAGCCTGCTCTACTTTGTGTGATGAATTAAACTTCCCTTGTCAATTTCTCTACCTTATGACTATAAATAGCAAGGCCTTGCAAGAGTTGGTTGCCATGAGTGCTGATGGCTTGGTTACCTGGAGGTGCCTAATCATCTCTTGCTTTAGGTTCTCTTTCTCTAAGAAATCTTCCTTGATTACCCAGCTCATAGCACTCTCTGTAACTCCTCTGATGGACCATACACCTTGTGGTTTGTGATGATTATTTGGCAATATTGTCTTATGCCACTGGTGATCCCTTTCCGTTGAGGGATCTTATCTCTTTTACTAGGTTGGTTGTTGTCCTTCATCTTCAACAAGGACCAAAATGACATCACCATTGTAAAGTGAAATTTCAGTGTGTCTGACTGTGGCTGATCAGACCAATAGGAGCTCGAAATGTTCTACCACAGGTTGGGCACAGGCAGTCCATGTGAATATTTGAAGTGAATATCTCAAACACATCCTGCATTTACTTTGTGCTGTCTCAATTCTGCTTTGCTCAAAGAGCACAACACCTTTTTTTTTATGTGGGCACACCATTCTGAGTGGTCCTGTGCCAGTGTCTCCCATGTTGCACAGTCAAATCCAAAGTTCTTGAGAGTGTCCTTGTATTGCTTCTTCTGACCACTGTGTGATTGCCTGCCCCATGCAAGTTCTCCATAAAATAGTCTTTTTGGCAAGCTTACATTTTGCATTCAAACAATGTGGCCATCCCATCAGAGTTGTGCTCTCTGAAGCATAGTCTGAATACTGGGCAGTTCAGCTCAAGTAAGGATTTCAGGGTCTGGTACCTTATCATGCCAGGTGATCCTCAGAATCTTCCTAAGACAGTTCAAATGGAAATGATTCAGTTTCCTGGCATGGTGCTGGTAGACTGTCCATGTTTCACAAGCATATAACAATGAAGCCAGCAGAATGGCTCTGTAGACCTTCAGTTTGGTAGTCATTCTAATACTTCTTCTCTCCCAAACCTTTCTTCGGAGCCTCCCAAACACTGAGCTAGTTCTGGCAATGTGTGCATCAACCTCATTGTCAATGTGTACATCCCTGGAAAGTACACTACCAAGGTAAGTGAACTTATCCACAGCATTCAAAACTTCTCTATTTGTTGTAACCAATGGTTCCACGTATGGATGGTGTGGTGGTGGCTGATGGAGCACCTGTGTTTTCTTGGTGTTAATTATTAGGCCAAAATTAGCACAGGCAGCAGAGAATTGATCCATACGTTGCTGCATCTCAGCTTCAAAGGCAACATTGAGTGCACAATCATCTGCAAACAGAAAATCATGCACCAACGCTCCCTCCACTTTGGTCTTGGCTTGTAACCTTTTCAAGTTGAAGAACTTACAGTACAGTAGTTGACCTTGGTAGTAAGAAACTTGAGAGCAGGAACCAATGGTTTCACCCACCCACCCACCCACCCACCCTTCTCTGCCTCCTCCTCACAGTACCACTTTGTTTAACCAGAATATAATGGTGAAGGGTAGATGGGATGGGTGGAGACATTTTAGAGAGAGTCTGAGAGAGTCAGGAAAGTATTCTAGAGAGGGATAAAGATATGGTTGGCCTGGACATCCTGATTAAAATGGAGGTTCTGGAAGGAATCTCAAGACTGAATAAAATACTAGATTTTCTGATTATTTGCTGGAAGGACAAATACTGAGGCTGAAGCTTAGATACTCTGACTACATAATGACAAGATCAGAATCACTGGAAAAGATTCTGATGTTGGAAAAGATTGAAGGCAAAAGGAAAAGGGGGTGAAATGGATATATAGCATCAGGGAAGCAACAAACATTACAGTGGATGTAAGGGTTTGGTGGCTTTTGGTCCATAATATCATGAAGAGTCAAACATAACTGAACAATTTAACAAAGACAGAAAAGTAAGATGTTTGTGAATGGTTCACAGTCTAGTAGAAAGCCCACAAGATACAAAATAGAATGTGATGAGTGTATCCAGGTTATCCATAGATAATTCATATTTATTTTAAAGGTTACAGACAACTCTCCCTACTACAACCTAATTAGATAGCATTGTCATTCCCATTTTAGAGATGAGTAAACTAAGGCTCAGTTAGTTAAGTGAAATGGTCCTCCTGGCTATACAAAGTTCCATCAGAGCTGGGATTAGAAGAATCAGATTTCCTAATCTGGAGTCAAATATTTTTTTCCATGACACTATAATCATACTTGAGGAATCAGGGATGACTTCATAGAGGAGATGGTGACTGAAAGTGAGGCTGAGCAATCCAGATGTAAAGGATGCAAAGTCATGGAGGTAGACAAAAGCTAGAAAGTGAAGGATGCTTGAGAAATCCAGTTTAGTTGTGGCCCCATGCCTGGACATTTTTATGACACTTGGTGGATAGTGGACACCATATATCTAAAATCTAGCTTTGTACACAGCCAGAGTGAAACATTTCTGGCATAGTATGGATTGGAGAGTTACATGAAAGCCTGAAACATCCCTCTTTCTTGTCTGTGATGGTATCTGATACTACCAACCTTTCTAGCATATCCTGCTACATGTTTTTTATCATCACTAAATGCCTCATACTAGGAAGGAATGAGAACACAGCTAATCCATTTCCATAGACACAAGTATATGATCTCCACCCAGAATTTTATAAATTTTAAGCATCAGAAAGGGCCTTAGAGCTTATCTGAACTAAACACCTTATTTCACAGATGAAGAAACGAAGGCTCCAAGGAGTGATTTGATACTGACCAAAGTCACACGATGAGTTAACTACAAAGACAGCATTAAAATATATGGCTTCATCATCTTTATCCCATGTTCTCTCTGCAACATCACACCACTTTCCATTCTCATCTAAAAGTGGACCCCAGAGAAAACAAGGAATGAAACCAAGAGCTATGAGAGTTCTCAAAGGGCACAGAGTATTTTCATCACTGTTGTAGAAGGTAGGACCTTCAGAGGAGAAAGACAGATTTGGGAAATTATAAACTAGTTAAGAAGATGGCGCCTGATAATGTGAGGACTGTATGTGAGACATCCCACATGTTGGAATGTTAGATTATTGGCATGTATCTAACAAGGGTTGGCAAAATAACATATTTGGCCTGAAGATTTGATAAAGAGGAAATGAAACTAAAAATGGAGGCAAGGCAAGACAACTGACCACAACATAGCTAATTTGGCAGGTATGACAGAGGAATCTGAATATTGGGAGATGTGATGCTTAATTCATAAGAGACAATGTCTAACAAGAGAACCATTAATAAAAATAATGGTCTCAAATTTCTATACAAAAAGGCTCAGTGTGCAGGTAATAAACAAGATGAACTAGAGTTGCAAAGAGGTAAATTTTCCCTCTAAGGTATCACTGAGACCAGATGGATGTGACTCATGACTGGATTATTTCTACAAAAGATATATACTTTATTCATAAGGAAGAGATTAGAGTTCTGGAGGAAAGTTTCAGTAGAGCACCATTATATATCAAGTTATACTCCTGTGAGGAAATCCATGAACTCAATAAGAAGAAAGCATGGTAGAAAGCATTGGGAGACAGCAAGTGGAGGGAGACACAGAAGGGAGATTGCGATGAGAGGGTACCACAAATAGCCAGACGAAGTGGCACAGTGGATAGAGTGCCAGGCCTGGAGTCAGGAAGACTCCTTCTTGAGTTCAAATCTGACCTCAGACACTTACTAGGTCTGTGACTATGGGCAACTCACTTGAACCTGTTTGCCTCAGTTTCCTTATCTATAAAATGAGCTGGAGAAGGAAATGACAAACCACTCCAGGATCTTTGCCAAGAAAACTCCAAATGGGGTTATGAAGAGTCAGGCACAACTGAAACAACTGGTCAAGAACAAACCACAGATAACCAAAAGGAGGAAATGGATGATAAGTTCAGGAAACAGATACCAAATCTGACACAAAGAGAGATGCTGGAGATTTTTTCCTGTAATCAAAAGCCTAGCAGCTGAGAAATTCTTGAATTGGCTTAGTTTTATTTTTTCAAAAAGGGAAGGAAGGAATCAGAGGAAATGCTCTTCTGGACCTAATTTTGACCACAAAAGAACCAGTTGCCAATATAGAAATGATGAGAAACTTGGGTTGTTAAGAGGTCAAGAATATTAAAGAACTTAATAGGGGAGGAAGAAGTAGTGTTTCACATGACCAGATGTCAAATGATACCACAAAGTGATAATTATCAAAAACTACCTAGTATTGTATTAAAAAGAAAGAAGAATAGATCAGTTCAATAGATTAGGTATGCAAGACCGAGCAGCAACCATTTGTAGCAATTTTATGTTGGTAAATTCAAAGACAGAAAATATTAGGGAAAAATATCTTTATTTGACAAGAACTCAGGAAATTAGAATAGCAGTCTGGCAAAAAAAAAAAAAAGATTTCAAGCCACCATTTCCTACTATATACCACAATAAATTCCAAGTGAATAAAGAATCTAAGTATAAAAGTCACACAATAAAAATTTTGGAGAAGGAAAGATTATTGCTTTCAAAGGTATGGAGAGGGGAAAATTGTAATCAAACACAGGAGAGAAGAAATCATAAAAGACAAAGGAGACAGTTTGGATTAAGCAAAATTTAGCAGCTTTTTCATAAAAAACTAACGTTTACATAGTATTCAAAATTTACAAAGTACTTTACATATATAGTCTCATTGGGGGCTCATAATAACTCTGTAAGATTATTATTGACATCCGAAATTTACAAATGAAGAAATTGAGAACCAGAAAAGCTAAGTGATTTGCTTCTGTTCACACATCTGTTAAGTATGGGAGGTCAAATTTGAACCTAGGCCCTCTTGACTTCAGGTCCTAGACTCTAGGTATTATATCATTCCATTTCTTTCCCCACCCAAAACAGCACAGCTCTACTTAGCAGAAGAAAAGATAAATTTTGGAAAAAAATATTTTAACTATCTCAAATAAAAATCAGACATGGAAAACAGAATTGATACATATGATTACAAGATAGATTACAATATTAAAAAAAAGGACAGGAACACAAAGTTCTCAAAAGAATACATAAAAACTATGGTCCAGGAGTTTGATGGTAAATATTTAACACCCAGCTCTTTTTTAAAAAAAGAATATATGTAACATGCTCTTAAGTTTAATATGTATTATTAGTATTTTCCCCATCATTTTCTTAAGTCTAGACAATCAACAAAATGGTAAATTAAGCCTTGGTTTGTAGCATTTCTAGCATTGTACACATTTCTAAGGCGTAATGGTCACAGCTGAAAATTCAGTCATTGGTTTTCTCTAGCAATTTGAGCTGGCTCCAGCACAGTCCTGAAACTATTTGAATAACTGCTTGAATGCATGTTTACAATTGCTAACCATAACAGCAATGCAAAATGACTGACACCCATCAATGTGACAAAGGTGTTAAAAAATGAAAAACTAATTTTTGGGAGAGCTATGGGAAATGTCATGCTAACGCATTCTTTGTGGAACAGTGAATTGATTCACCTTTTCTGGAAAACATTTAGAAATTACATAAGAAAATCTAGATTTCTCATGTCCATTTGACCCAGAGAACTCATTATAGAGATGATATTCCATTGAGGTTAGTGAGAGCAAAGGAAAAAAAAAACTCTATACAAAAGTGTTCCTCTATATTTCCACATAGAAGCAATGAATGGTCAAGGTGTTCATGTACTTAACCTCAGTTCACTGTCTTCCTTACTTCACAAAAGCACAGGACTAAGCATGTCTTGGGCATAACAACAAATTTCAATGGCTCTCAATTACCTCCATGATCCAATGGAAAATTCTTAAAGCCCTTTTTCCCCTGGCTTCTTCCTTTCTTTCCAGGTGCTCTGCTATCTAGTGACACTGATCTTCTTGCTGTTCCAGCCATTTTCATTGTCTTTCCCCCTGCCTGGATTTCTCTCCTCATCTCCTCTTTCTGGCTTCCCTGGCTTCCTTCCAGTTTCAATTAAGAATCCCAATTTCCACAGGAAGCATTTCCCAATCTCCCTTAATGCCAGTACTTCTGATGAGGTTCAGGGGTATGGTGGGTACCCCAAAATACCAACGTGCCAGGTCCTGCTCAAATGAATTTGACTCAAAACTGTTTTAAACCAAAGAAAAACAAAGTTTATTAAAGATTCACCACCTTGGATTGACTCTTAAGGAGACTAAGCATTTGTAACACTTGTATTTACAAGCAAGCCAGATAGCTAGACAGAGTCTGAGCTGGATTGAATCTGAGCATCTTCGTGGAGGCAAGATGGAACTTAAATACAGAAAAGACTGAGGGAAGCATCCGGGTATAGCCAGGTAGTCTTGGGGTCCTAGTGATGTTCTTGATAGACCAAACCCAGGGAGGATTCTGATGGGAGTGATGGGTAGTCCAGATAATCCACAATCCAGGCTGGGCAACTTGGACTTCAAGAGAATGCTAAGTAGTTGAGAATATCAAAAGGATGCTAGAATCAAAGGAAGACAATGCTAAATGGTGATCAGATATGGAGTATACAGGCTGGGAGAAATGGAAGGGAAATCCAAGAAGCGCCCCCCCCCCCCAAGGCCAGACTTTCCAGGGCCCTTCAGACAAATGTGACAAAAGTCCTCCTGATCCATGGGGAAAAGGTCTTGTCTTGGGCTTGTATCCCATCACTTTCTTCTGTGGATTATCTCCAATTCAGATAGACAAACTGATAGATACATAAATAGACAGATTGAACATAGCTGTTTGCATGCTATCCCCCCCATTAGACCATGAGCTCCTTGGGAGCAGAGACTGGATTTTTACCTTTCTGTGTAGCTCCTGTTATTAGGATGGTATCTGGCACGTAGTAGGCACTTAATCAGCGCTTGTTGAGTTGACCTAACAGACAAGAGTTGTTCCTGGTGAATGTGGAAACCCTAGCTAGGTTTGAACCTAACAGTCATGTAGTCTACCTTTTTTCTAACAGTCACACCTTCTTTGGAGAATGCCAAAAATTCTCTGATGTTACACTGATCTCAGTAGTCCTTGCTCAGGTCACAGAAACCCAGTCCCTTTTCTGAAATATAATTCGTTCATTAGGTAGCCTGGCAAGTGACAAAGAATGACAGAATATAGGAATACCTGGATGTAAATCCCACTTGTGATATTCAGCCACTATGTGACCACAGTCATGAGACTTGCTGAATCAGTTTCTGCATGTACAAAATGGAGAGATCAATAATGCCAGCAGCACCTACCTCACAGGCTATCGTGAGACCCAAATGAGACAATCCAAATGTAAAGAACTTTGCAAACCTTAACACGTTACATAAATGACAATTGCCATTTTAATTTTTATTCATAAAATTATTCATTAAAATTAATTAATAAAATTAATCCATAAAACTATTCATAAAATTACTTATTATTCATAAGTAAAAATTACATAAATTTTATCTGCAATTCACTAGGCAGCATAGCCATATAGCCACATACCCAGCTATTTCCAAACCATGCTTCCTGTATTCCTGTCATCATTTGTATTCTCATTATCTCACTAGGAGCATGGACTCTGTCCTTGGAATCTCTTTGTACTCTAAACTTATCAAGCCTGGAACCCCCTCCCACTCCCATCTTTTCCCAGTTATTTCTAACAACCCCCCCACACACACACATACACCCCTAGCTCCCTTTATGCATTATCTTTTCCTTTAATATGTAAGCTCCTTGAGAGCAGGGAAATGTTGCCCTTAGCAAAGTGTCTAGCATACAGTAAGCGTTTAGTAAATGCTTTATCATTCATTCACTCATTCATTCATTCATTCCCTGTCATTTATGCACAGGTTCTTATTATAAATAAAAAATTATTTTCTTGATCAAGAATTAAATGTCTCAGGGGTCTGGGAGAACCCATGCTCCACACCTCTGTTTTCACCTAGTCCTTCCCCTTCTGTGGGCAGCTAGGTGGCATGGTGGATAGAGCACCAGGCTTGGAGTCAGGAAGACTTGAATGCAAAGCATGCCTCAGACACTTACTAGTTGTGTGACCCAAAACAAGTCACTTAACCCTGTTAACCTCAGTTTCCTCATCTGTAAAATGAACTGGAAAAGGAAATGACAAACCATTCCAATGTCTTTGCCATGAAAACACTAAATGGAATCCTAAAGAGCTGGGCAAGACTGAAACTACTGAACAGCAAGTTGCTGAGCTGAATAAATAGATGACAAAGCATTTGTTATGCACTCAGTATGCATTAAACACTTATTGTTACTGCAGTTTGTCTCTTGTCAAAGAGGACTACTGACACCATGGTGCGATGACTCGTGTGTGAACTGCATGTAAGTGATGTCATCCACCTCATTCTTTGTTCCATAGTCTTTGGAGTCCAGTGGCAAGACAAAAGTCAACATGACTGCTGATGACCCAGGATGCAGGGGCTGACCTTGGCATCTTGGATGCCTGACCAAGCTCTAAGTGCTCCATAATACCCACTTCTACCACTCTCACAGCCTTTGGAACAAATTGTTTTCATTTGCCCATTCCACTGGAGGAAAGTCTTTATATGCTTGGGATAGACACTCCCACCAGCTTGAGACCCATCAGTGACCCCCATATAGTTTAGTCTGTCTGCTGAGCCTACTCACTAGGATGTGGCCACTGCTCATGCTACAGCTTCTTGCAGTCACAGGTGAGACCTGACTGCCAGATAGACACAGAAGGTGGATGAGCAGCCCTGAATGCCTCCTTGAACACCCCTATGGATCACACAAATTCAAAAGAGAAGATACTACCTGACCTCAAGAAATTTAAAATCTATTAGGAGAGCTTACACATAAAAGGGAAACAAGTGGGGATACTTTGACTTGGAAAGTTACCTAGAAAGCAAATAAATCCCTAGGGGAGTAGAAGGATATGCCTGGGATAATGACAGAGTTGATTTCCTTATTGTTTCTGAAGGAGAGAGGGAGGTAAAGAAGAGTTCTGGTGACCAGGAGCCAGTGAGACTGAAGCCAATCTAGAGATAGTGGGCCAATGAGGTAAGTATCAGTCTCCAAGCACATTCCAAGGCAGGCACTCCTGCTATGAAAGTGTCAAGTCCTCCAGGGTTTTCTTTAGATTCTCCTTTTGGAATGTATCCAGGCTTCTTCCAATTCCCATAAAGGTCCTCCTGGGTCTAAACACCTGAGCATTCTGAATCCTCAGGGAAAAATGACTCGGAACAATGGTCTGACAACAGAACTAGATCCAACTTTTTTGATAGGGTCTATCCTGATTCAGGTTTTCCTTTGTTTCCAGTGACTGGGTCACCCTTCTGTGGCTTGTTCGAGGCTCTACAGGGTCTATTTTTCTAGTTTCCTACCTATTCCCTGGTTGATTTTATTAGTTCTGTATAGCTGATGAGGGGACGAGGTAGACAGGAACATAGTTCCCACTGCTTAGGCAGCTCTTGTTGCTATGATAACATTTCATCATTTAGAATCCTCCAAAGAACTTGAATCATCCTAATGGGTCATGAGCGCAGTACCTTAGCCATGACTACAATAACTTCTCCAACTTAGGCTCAAAGTTGGAAACCCTCCCTCCAATGGCTGTGAGGATATCTACTCAATAACTACTAATTGGCTATTAAGAGTCAACAAAGACATTAATAATCTAAGAATGGTTCATATTCAGGGTGTGAGAAGATCAGAACCTGTCCTCGAACTCTCTGGGAAATGTCTACATTTTTTTCCACATCAAGTTTCTGACATTCATATGACATTACTATGACATGTTCACATCACATGTGACTTCTTCACCAGATAAGGCTTCCTTTTCCCTTGAGAATAGACACAACTCTCTGTAGAGGTCCTTTAAGCTTTACTACACATCTGACATCTTATTGAATGGTCTGGGCCTGCGCCCTTTTTGTCATCAGTCAATTTGCTAGCTACAAATCTGTTTTCAATTGTGCCTTCATTACAGTCCACACACTCCCATGTGAATTCTTGGTCTATACCAATCCTTATGTATCAGCCTTCTAAGAACTGGACAGCCATATTGGCAACTAAGCCCCCAAATGTATATAATACTAACACAAATAGTACAGCGCTAATTACCCTGGTGCATTCAAGTGTGCTATATATATATATACCTAACCACTACAAATGTATAACCCTCTCCAAACACAGAGCAATAATGCTGGATAAACCTCTTAAATTTAACCCAACATCCAATAAGGATCAAATTCATGACCCAGGTAAAATTCTCACACACTTCTCACAAAAATTTTTTGGCTTGTGTTTCCACCCCAGGAAAACCAGGGAATGTCAGTATCTGGTTTGTTTTGATCTCTCCAAAAATTCTTAGCTCCCTGTGAGTGCACAAGCTGTGAAGCCATCAAGTATAGAATGGGGTTGTTTGGTTCATTTTGAAAATGAACCAAAAAGAAATCATTTATGAAATGTTCATATCCAAGCCCCTCAAATTCCCCCCAAAAAATCCTCTCCTTCCTAAAGAGTTATCTTCTCCTCTGGCAAGCCCACATAAGTTTGGGACTTACACTCTCCACACCTCTAAGAGTACCGGTGAAGGAGTATGCCCAATGGTCTCCATGTGATTTCCTACTCTGTACCCATTCAGGGATGGCTTGGGAGAAAAATAAGGACAAGGATATAGAGAAGGGAATTTGCTGCATAAATGTGACAATTGGAGTGATGAGGAGGGAGGGAGGGAAAGAGGCGGGAGAGTGAAGGAGAGAGAGTTAGTTTAGAAGGGGGCCTTGAAAGAACTTTGGAACATTTAGCTCATGATGTAGGAAAATATTAAAGACCTAGTAAAGAAATATATAGATAGGGGTTAGGAGATTGAAGTGTCTCTAAGAAATGAAAGAATAGTTAGTAGGGAATAATAAACCATCTCTAAAGCTTTACACAAAATGACTTGCCAAAGACCACATAGGTACTTGGTGGCCATTCTAGATTAAAAACCAGTAAGTTCTTCCATTGTTATATCCAAAACACCTACACAATTTATTTTTTAGTTCAATAGTGAGACTTTTAACTGAATGTGAATTCCAATACATATACAACAATAATCAATAATGTCCTAGGTGCAAGTCACTTACAGTACAAAGCCCACAATCCTCTTCCACCAAAGCACAGCATAATTTCCCCTAATGTCACTATCACCAGCATAGAAAACCAGAACCCCATACACATTTACTACAACTATATTAAATTTTTCTTTCAAAGAAAACAAAGCCAGAGGGACCAGAACTGAAGATATATCTGGTAAGGACACAGAATGAAAGCAGATTCCGCCTTCTATTTGTTCATTCATAGAGTTCTACTCTGTTAAATGCTAGGGGTTTTGTGTAAGATTTTGCTCCTGATTTTACAAGTTTTTTTTTTTCTTTCTTCTGCTGGTGTTGGTTGTTAAGTTCCTAATAAAAAAAAATTAAAGAAAACCCACTAGCATGATGAACCTTTAAGATTTTGATCTTGCCATAAAAGCATCTCCTAGAAATTGAATCTAAGTTTAATTCAATTCACCTCAACAAACATTTAGTAAGCACATCACAATTTAGGTGCTGGGTACAAGAAGACAAAAACAAAGCAAGGGGCTTGCCTTCTCTTGTGTAGATAAGTAAACGCTAGGCAATTTGAGGAACATCAAAGCAGTCACATCTGGCAAGAGGGAAGCCCCTGAGTGGAGTCTTTAAGGAAGCCAAGGATTCCAAGAGCAGAGGGTTAAGAGGAAATATAGGGATTGTATTTCAGGTATGGGGGAGACCTTGGACAAAGGCCCAAGAAACAGACGATGGAATGTTACCCAAGAAGACCAAACTACTACTATCAGCACCATCCCATGAGCCCCTCTGGAAGTATCCCAGAATTCAGTTCCCAAGAACCCTGGGAACATTTTGCTTCCCCACTCCAGATCACCTGTTCCTCCCCTCTCACAGCCATCCAGGCATACTTTATAGAGGGAAGCTGCACCTTTAGAAACCCAAGCAAGACCTACAAATCTCCCCACCATGTCCCTACCTGCCAAGAACCTTTTCAGCAGTCACAGCTACTGAAGACCCCCAAAAGAAAGTTCTCTCCATCAAAGCCCTTGTACTATACTGTCAAATGGTTCAATATCAGAAAAGGAGATTTTTTTTTCAGTAGAAATGACACTGAAAAAGCTGTATTGCCATCTGTCTTGTAAGCTATGGCCTAAAGATCCTTCAGGGCTTTTCCATCTATCCTACAATTGACCCCCCAACTATGGGAGATAAGTAACAACATCTTGTTTGTTAGGAATTGAATATGATCTCTGAATGAAAGCAACAAATGCCTTGGTTTTGTTTTTTTTTTTTAACTTTTAACATTTATTTTCACAAAGTTTTGGGTTACAAATTTTCTCCCCTTTTATCCTCTCCCCCCCCAAACCCAAGCATTCTAATTGCCCCTGTGACCAATCTGCTCTCTCTTCTATCCTCCCTCTCTGCCCTTGTCTCTGTCTTCTCTTTTATCCTGTAGGGCCAGATAGCTTTCTTTACCCCTTAACCTGTATTTCTTATTTCCTAGTGGTAAGAACATTACAGTTGATCCTAACACTTTGAGTTCCAACTTCTTTAGCTCCCTCCCTCTCCACCCCTTCCCTTTGGAGGACAAGCAATTCAATATAGGCCAAATCTGTGTAGTTTTGCAAATGATTTCCGTACTAGTTGTGTTGTATAGGACTAACTATATTTCCCTCCATCCTATCCTGTCCCCCATTACTTCTATTCTCTTATGATCCTTTCCCTCCCCATGAGTGTCAATCTCAGATTGCATTCTCCTCCCCATGCCCTCCCCTCTATCCTCCCCCCCACCCTGCTTGTGCCCTTGTCCCCCACTCTCCTGTATTGTGAGATAGATTTTCCTATCAAAATGAGTGTGCATTTTGTTCTTTCCTTTAGTGGAATGTGATGAGAGTAGACCTCATGATTTTCTCTCACCTCCCCTCTTTATCCCTCCACTAATAAGTCTTTGCTTGCCTCTTTTATGAGAGATAATTTGCCCCATTCAATTTCTCCCTATCTCCTCCCAATATATTTCTCTCTCACTGCTTGATTTCATTTTTTTTTAAGATATGATCCCATCCTCTTCAATTCACTCTGTGCACTCTGTCTCCATGTATGTGTGTGTGTGTGCATGTGTGTGTGTGTACTCCCACCCAGTACCCAGATACTGAAATGTTTCAAGAGTTACAAATATTGTCTTTCCATGCAGGAATGTAAACAGTTCAACTTTAGTAAGTCCCTTATGACTTCTCTTTGCTGTTCATCTTTTCATGGTTCTCTTCATTCTTGTGTTTGAAAGTCAAATTTTCTTTTCAGCTCTGGTCTTTTCATCAGGAAAACCTGAAAATCCTCCATTTCATTGAAAGACCATTTTTTCTCCTGAAGTATTATACTCAGTTTTGCTGGGTAGGTGATTCTTGGTTTTAGTCCTAGTTCCTTTGACTTCTGGAATATCCTATTCCATTCCCTTCGATCCCTTAATGTAGAGGGTGCTAGATCTTGTGTTATCCTGATTGTATTTCCACAATACTTGAATTGTTTCTTTCTAGCTGCTTGCAATATTTTCTCTTTGACCTGGGAATTCTGGAATTTGGCCACAACGTTCCTAGGAGTTTCTCTTTTTGGATCTCTTTCAGGTGGTGTTCTGTGGATTCCTTGAATATTTATTTTGCCCTCTGGTTCTAGAATCTCAGGGCAGTTTTCCTTGATAATTTCATGGAAGATGATGTCTAGGCTCTTCTTTTGATCATGGTTTTCAGGTAGTCCCAGAATTTTTACATTGTCTCTCCTGAATCTATTTTCCAGGTCAGTTGTTTTTCCAATAAGATATTTCACATTATCTTCCATTTTTCCAATCTTCTCGCTATGTTCTGTGATATCTGTCTTTCTCACAAAGTCCTTAGCGTCCATCTGTGCCATTCTAGTTTTGAAAGAACTATTTTCTTCAGTGAGCTTTTGAATCTCCTGTTCCATTTGGCTAATTCTGCTTTTGAAAGCATTCTTCTCCTCATTGGCTTTTTGAACCTCTTTTGCCAATTGAGTTAGCCTATTTTTCAAGGTGTTAATTTCTTCAACATTTTTTTGGTTCTCCTTTAGCAGGGAGCTGATCTGCTTTTCATGCTTCTCTTTCATCCCTCTCATTTCTCTTCCCAGTTTTTCCTCCACCTCTCTAACTTGATTTTCAAAATTCTTTTTGAGCTTTTCCATGGCCTGAGCCCATTGGGTGGGCTGGGACACAGAATCCTTGATTTCTGTGTCTTTGTCTGATGGTAAGCATTGTTCTTCCTCATCAAAAAGGAAGGGAGGAAATGTCTGTTCTCCCAGAAAGTGGCCATCAATAGTTTTATTTCTTTTCCCTTTTCTGGGCATTCTCCCCAGCCAGTGACTTGACCTCTGAATATTCTCCTCACACCCACCTCCCAGCCAGCATTTGGGGACTGGGATTCAAATGCTGCTTCCCGCCTTAGGGCTTTTGGCGGGGGCAGGGCTGCTATTCAGTGTGAGAATTAAGTTCAGATGGTCAGGTCGGGGCAAGGCCGCCTCTCAGGCTCAGTTCCCTCAGGGGGTTTATGTACAGACCTTCCACAATGGATCCAGGCTCCCGCCCGCTTGGGGAGCCCCTGTCTGCAGCCGCCTCTCAGCTTCTATCACCCGGGGGGGGCCGAGCCATGGGGGCACCCCACTCCCCTCTCGACCCACCAAAGAGACTCTCTCACTGACCCCTGTCACCTGTGGGTGGAGGGGCTTGTGCCGCCGCTGGAGATCCCGTCCCTGAAGCCTGCTCGGATCTGTAGCTCTCGGAGCCGTGGCAGCCGCAGGTCTGGGCTGGGCTCCGTGTCTGCAGCGCAACGGACCTTTTGCGAGAGGTTTGCAGGTCCCTCTGTGGGTGGAGAGACCCGCGTGGCCGCTGGAGATCCCGTCCCTGTAGCCCGCTTGGATCTTTTCCTCACGGTGTCGTGGCCGCTGCAGGGCTGCACTCAGCTCCCAGTCCTGGCACCCAGTCTGCAGCGAGAAGGACCCCCCGCAAGAGGTTTGCAGGTCTCTCCGGAACAGAAATCTCCCTCGCTCCAATATTCCGTGGCCTCTGGGTGCAGAATTCACCGTGAGTTGGTCCCCTCTAGCCGTTCCATGGGTTGTGGGTTCGGAGCTATGTGTATGTGCGTCTTTCTACTCCGCCATCTTGGCTCTGCCTCTCAATGCCTTGGTTTTCTACCTGTATCTCCTGTGCTTAGCATAGTACTTGGAACATGTTTGTTATTGTTCAGTCAGACATCCAACATTTTGTGACCATATGGACCATACTGTCCATGGGGTTTTCTTGGCAAAGATACTGGAGCAGTTTACCACTTTCCTCTCCGGTAGATTAAAGCAAACAGGCATCAAGTGACCTGCCCAGGGTCACACAGCTAGTAAGTGTCTGAGGCTGGATTTGAACTCAGATTGTCTTGACTCTAGGCCCAGCACACTATCTACTGAACCACCTAGTTGCCTCCTACTTGGAGGACAATAAGTGTTTAACAAGTAATTTTTCATTCATTCAATAATGCAATAGTTTACAGACACTTTTGTTTGGGGGAGGTGACAAAATATCGGGAAAGGGCAAAGGACTTCACAGTAAGAGCACCCAATAGTCAACATTAGTTACGCTAACAGATAACTGTTTCCCCACATTCACCTTTTAACTTTTCTTAGAGAAATCTCATCGTTTATTTTGTTCATTATCACCATAGGGATCAACTCACCATTAACTAAACTACAATAATGATCTGATCATTTTTTTCAAAATATATAAATATAAATTTTTTTTAGGTTTCTGTCTCTGTGTCTCTCATTGTCTCTGTGTCCTCTCTATCTCCATTTTAGAGATGAGGAAACTAAGGCTTGACGAAGTTAAGTGACTTGCCTAAGGTCACACGTTGCTGCCTCCCATGAGATTTGAATGCACGCTGTACTGAGCCATCAAGTCTTCAAATCAGGGTCCAACAATGGTGTGCTTTGACATCATACAAAGACTAACCTGGTTGAGCAAAGAAGTGTAGCACCAGAGGATTAGTAGCATGGTTAGTAGTTTTTGATCATGGTGACAAAACTCTTCTAACCTGACTTCCTTCTATAGGAAGTCTTTCCTAATCTCCCTTAACAGTGCCTTTCTTCTGTTAATTATTTCCAATTTATCTTCTGCACGGTGTGCTTGCACATAGTCATTTGCATATGATCTCCCCAATTAGAACTCTTTGAGAACCAGAACTATCTTTATATTCACAGTGCTTAGCGCAGTCCCTGGCACATAGTAGGTGTTCCAAAAATGTGTATTGGCTGAATGACCCACTGAATAAAAGAGACTGCAGTGGGCATTGGTGAAGGGAGCTCCCTCAACCACAAAAGCTTGAAGTACTCAAGTCTTTATATTCAACGAATATTTATTGAGGGCTTACTGTATACCCAGCACTGTAGCGTTGATCGAAGGGGTGTTTTAAAGAATGGAAAACATAGTAGTCTCCATCCTCAAGTATATTTTGATCTTGGGAGAGCTAAGAAAAGTATGCCAGAAACCTTCATTAACCACCCCAAATATGTAATTAAGTACTATGGTACAGATTGTAAAGACTATACAAAGTTAAGGAAGAGAAACTGAAGGCTAGAGCAGCCATGGAAGATTTCATGAAAGAGATGTGATTTAAGTATGGATGGAATGGAAAGGTAGAGGAGAATAAGGAAGGTGTTTATAAGACTGGCATTTGCCAATGGCTTAGGGATGTCATTTCATTTTTAAATTATTTTCTTGATGTCAGTGAAAAATACATGAAAAAGAATCCAAACTTTATTTAAACAATGCAAATCTATTGGCTCTCATACAAGCTTAAATATGACCTCTGATCATAGCTTGCTTTACACTTTTATCTCCATCCTTCCCTCTTTTTTCTTCCCTCCAAATTTCTTTTTTTATTTAATTTCTTTTGTGTTATATTTTAAATTCCAAAACATGTTCCTCTCTCCATCCTCATGCCACATCAGAGAAGACCACCATTTGACACAAGCACATTTCTTCCCCTTCTAGCAACTTCCAGAGTTACCTACCATTGTTAGTCCTACCTTCCTTCAGAAAAGTTCTCTAATTCTACCAATTCTGAGAAGGCTTCCAGCTTCTCAGGCAGAAGCTTCATAAATCCTTCATGTTAACTTTAAATTTTTTGCAAATACATTGGACTGTTTCAGTTTGTGGTACCAGATGTCCAAGTTAGACTTCCATTCTTTCTTCTCTGGGACATCTTTTCATATCCTTTGAATGGTATCATATAGTTCACAATGGTCCTGTGTGCATACACCAAAAGCAATATTTGTTAGTTACTTAACATTTTTCTTTTCAGAATATGTGAGCGGAGCTCACCTACTGATGCCAAAAAAACCTTTCTTTCCCCGGAAGTTTTAACGTTTTATTACTTTCTCTCACTTGTTATAATTTTAGAGCAGAAGGTATCCATTTCTTTCTACCAGTATTCATGGAGTGAAACGCAAAAGTTAGAGCTAGCTACAGGTATCTATGCTGTTGCAAAAAGAGGAAACAAGGAAGGGGGAAAAGATGAACCTAGAAGGTTGTTCAAAGCTCATCTTAACTGAAAATGAAAGAATCTTGAAATCTCAGTGAAATCAGGACTTTTATACCAGTGTACCAGCAAAATAATTTCTTCACTTTAGCTCCTGAGAGTAAAATGTACATACTCTTGATGTATTGGCTTAAAACAGATTCCCATCTCCTCCTGGTAGAAACAATTTCTTCCAGATCCAGCACAAGGCCAACCTATTCCACAAACTTTTCCTCATGATTATGGCACCAATACTAATCTCTCTCCTCCTCCAATAAACACTAATTTTTATTTAAATTCATGTTGAAGAAAAATTAAATTTATTTTGTTGGGTCCAGGAAGCAGAAACAGGAGCAAAGAGGAAAAGTTCCAGGAAAACGGGTTTGGATCAATGTAAGGAACAACTTCCTAACACTCAGATAAGTACTTCATTGTTTCTTTGTCTCTGTAACCTCATCAATGTCGGTACTATTTCTAACAGTAGAATCAATCAATCAACAAGCACTTTGTAGTTGTCTGCATGGTCTACCAGGCACTGCACCAGGCAATAAGGATTCAAAGACAAGAGGAACTTACATTCTAATGAGGAGGATCATATACTGACCAGTTCCAGGTAACAATCAATGCATAATTTTTATTATGTATACTCTTGTTTAAGTTCAATAGTCAGTCTTCCAAAGGGAGTCCACAGACTACATTAGGGAACCTTGTCAAGACCACTTGACCTTGCATCAATATTCATGGAGCAAATGGGATTTCCACCTAAGTTATTCCTCCTTCTTGCTGTAAGACCATGTCTCATTTTTAGGCTCTATGTTTCTTTGACAATATCTTTTTTTAATGCGTCTCTTGTGCAGCATGATACTATTCACTCCCTCCATGTCTTTCTCCATTTAATCTTTGGGAGACTTGAAACCTTAAGGCTGTGGCACTTCAAAATTCATAGTCACACAACAGGACCAGATTGTAGGTGTTAACGAGATAGACTTTTATTTCAGGGAAGAGCCTAGGGTTGGTAAAAAAAACAAACAAACAAACAAAAAAAAAAAACATTGCATAGTTTTTCAGTCTATTCTTCTCCCATTCAATTCTGGTCTTGTTTCATAGTTTATTTTTATTATGTGTCAGAAATATGTTGATAGATGAGCTCCATGGGCTATTCATTCAACTGTGTATCATAGTGTGGACCACAGGCATTTCTCATCCACTTGTTTCTTCCTATGGATTGTTAGGTTGAATTCTCTTTTGTGATTCTGGATTTCATTTAAGAGGCTCTGAAACATCCTAGTACTTGATATAATCTATACATTTCATCCACAAACAAAGATACCTGAAGGACCACATCATCTCTAGGGAATCCCTCTTCAATTTGGAAACCTGTTTGAAATATTCTCCATTGCAATGGTAAGTTCTCCAATAAGCACATATCCCTGTTTTATTATGTGCCTTTCATCCTTACAACAGTCCTGGAAGGAATGTACATATTTTTCTTTTCCCTTTTATACACATGAGAAAAGTGAGGCTGGAACAGACTTCGTGACTTGTTTATGGTCACACAGTCTGTCCTTCCTTTAGATTCCTCATTTGGAAAAAAAAAAAGAGAGATATCAATATAGTCTGAGAATTTAATTAACTTGCCTCACAATGAGGAAGTGTCTAAGACAGTATTCAAATTCAGGTCTTCCTGACTCCAAGTCTGGTACTCTATCCACTATTCTGTGCTGCTTCTCATAGAATGAAAAGTTTTATAAATCAGTAAAGCAAAA
The DNA here is from genome assembly GCF_028372415.1 of Notamacropus eugenii. Taxonomy (NCBI): domain Eukaryota; kingdom Metazoa; phylum Chordata; class Mammalia; order Diprotodontia; family Macropodidae; genus Notamacropus; species Notamacropus eugenii. The sequence continues at coordinate 69,650,525 of NC_092877.1, forward strand.
TGTTACATGAGTGATATAGATGGTAAGTGATGGGGGAGTTCAGAGAAAAATATCACTTTGGGTTTTGGCTTTGGGAAATGGGAGGTAAGGGCGATACTCACAGAAGGATTCTTAGAGTGTTTAAAATGATCAAAGATACTGCTGTTGACTCCTGCTACAGTTTTGTCTCCTCTGAGATTCAATGACCAGAAATTACCCAGCTGGCTCTAGAATTTGCAGATGGGATCATGCAGCACTTACAAAACACCAGTCATCATTTGTGGGCTATTTACTCATTAGGCCTCTCACATACCACAGGCAATTTTGAATTTCCATGCCCATTAAGGTAGCTGAAGTCAGAAAGTGCTGTACACTATGATGCTTCTCTTTCCAAAAATCCAGGTAGGAGAGGGGAGAAAGATGACACAATCCACAATAGTATTTCATGGTTGTTACTTTCTCCATCCACTTCCTCACTTTGATTAAAAACCTACCTGCCCTTAAGCGACATGATGTTTCCTCCCATGGAGGTTTTCACCTATTCTTACTCTCCCCAACTCAACAAGAGGGAACTCAGACTTCTCCTTATGGTTCAGTACCACTTCTGAACCTCTGATGTTGTTCTACTGCTCCGTTTCTCTCATAAGTCTCCCTCTTTCTACTTGACATTAGTACATGTGAAAAAAAAGAATGCTTTAATGCACTAAGACATCAGTAGGAGTCAGTGCAGTAAGATGTGGTCATCAAAAAAACTAATGCAATCCTAGAGTGTATTAATAGAAGTACGATGTCCAGAACTGGGAGTAAGTTCCATTGTCCTCTGTCATATCAAATCAGCAGTACTGTGTTTAGTTTTGTGCATAACTGAGGTGGAATAAAGATAAACAAGAGTACCTTATCATAGTATAGAGGGGACCATGAGTTCTCCAAGGCCATGTCAAATGGAGCCATGCTCTTGGAAGGTCCTACTGAGGCTCAAGGAAATGCTTAATGATGTATGTCTTCTGAGAACCTGCTAGGCTCTTTCAGAGAGCTTTCCATCAAATTGGCAGCAACGCAATGGGTTGTTTGGTCTCCACAATTTTCAGAGTTCATCATCAAGTTTAGGAGGGATGGCTATGGGTATCAGTGAAGGGGAAAACTGCACTAAAAAAATAAAGATCAAAGTAGCAAATTGAAGAATGTCCAGAGAAGAGTGACCAGAAAAATGAAGGAAAAGAAAGAGGAAATAAAGAATCGCTTAGGGAGAGGAAAAAGATTAATAAAAGCCCAATATGTGAAGGACACAGGGCCAGACTTGGTGAATACAAAGGAAAAAATGAAAAAGTACCAGCCCTGAAAGTGCTTATATTCTACTGGGGAATATGACATACAAAAGCAAATACAAATTAATTTGAGCAATAGTAATAACAAGGGACATCAGGAAAGGCTTTTCATAGGAGGTGACCTGAGTTGAATCATAAGGAAAGCTAAGAGTTCTAAGAGGTATAGGTGAAGAGACTGCATTCCAGGCATGTGTGAGAACCTATTCAAAGGTTTGGAAGAAAAAGGTAGAAGTCTGGAGAACAGTAAATAGATAGTTTGGCTGGAATGTAGAATGCACAAAGATTATTGATCAGAGGGATACTATGGTCAGACCCATGCTTTAGGAAGATTATCCTGACAATAATATGGAGGATGTATTTAAAAAGCAACAGACTAGATCTACCTGCATTATTACTAAAACTTCATTCTTGAACATGACCATGACCTACATTTTACTCAGGCCTCATTCTCTCTGACCTCTCTATAGCACTTAACATTTGCAACTCTCCCCTTCCTGAAAATTCGTCCTTTGGATTCTGAAACAATACCATTTTCCTCATATCTCCCTCTATTATTTGAATTCTTGTTCTATAGCTTCTTTGCTGATTCCTTTTTCCCCTTAACCTAAAAATAGGCCCTTAACCAAGGGCCAGTCCTAAGCTTCCTCATTTTCTATTTCCATGACAAGCCTCATCCATTCCTACAGCTTCAACTATCACTTCCCAGTGATTTAAAATTTATATCTTCAATCACACCTCTCTCATGAGTTTTAGTCCTATATTTTCATTTGCATGCTATGTACTTTCATTTGAATTATGACAAGCTCAACATATATAAAACTCACTATACTTCCCCCAAACAAGCTTTCATATCTACCTGTGTAGAAATCTAGTCCTTCCTATCCCCCTCTCCTCCAGGGCCTAGCTGTGTGCTGCCAGGTGTATGTATGACAGAGGACATTGAGTGCTAGATTCAGAGTCAGGAGATCTGTGTTCACATCCTTTCAAATGGTGTGACAATAACCAAATCACTTTATGCCTGTTTCCTCAACTATAAAATGAATATTAATAATGAATATTAATAATATCAGTAATTCCTACCACTCACCATGCACTTGTGATGTGCAAATAAAGAAATGGATTAAAGCATTTGCAAACCTTAGAGCACTATATAAATGTAGTTACGATGATTATTATAGTAAGTTTCCTAACTGATATTCCCATCTCTGACTTCCCACTATTCTAATACATCCTGCATACTGATGACAGATTTATTTTCCTAAAATATTGTCACTCAAAGCCCTTCAGTTGTTCGCTATTGTGTACAGGAGAAATTCAAACTCCTTAGATTACCAATTAAAACCTTTCATAATCTGGTCTCAGTCTACATTTCCAGACTTACCGTTAGCTACTTCTCCACATGTTACCTCTACTCCAGTCAAATTATCCATTTTCTCCTAGGTATGATACCTGTATTCCTCCCTCCACCTGGTTCACACTGATCCCTTTGCCTAAAATGCCATTTTTCTTTTATCTAAGGGCTATCCTTTCTTTAGGGGCAGCTATGTGGTGCAGTGGGTAGAGCACCAGTGCGGGAGTTAGGAGGACCTGAGTTCAAATCTCACCTCAGACGCTTGACACTCACTAGCTGCGTGACCTTGGACACAACCCCAATTGCCTTATCCTGGGTCATCTCCAGTCATCCTGATGAATATCTGGTCACTGGATTCAGATGGCTCTGGAGGAGAAGTGAGGCTGGTGACCTGTACAGCCCTCCCTCACTCAAAACAAAGTCAAGTGAAAGTCATATCATTATTTCTCTGATGGCATGGTCTTCTTCAGCAATAAAGGATGAACACACACACCCTTCCTTTAACACCTAATTGAAGTACCACTTCCCTTATAAAGCTTTCACCCCTTTCTCTTCTCAGAAATCCTGCAGTAATTTTTTTTTATTTTTTTATATTCATTTTATTTATTTTTAATGCTGTATAATCTCTATCATAAAACTTAGATTTTCCCCCCCTAGCTACCCCTCATTACCCCCCTCCCTCCCCAAGATGGCATACAATTCTATATAGGATCAACACATATGTTCCTACTGAATACATTTTCATTATAGTCATGCTGTGTAGAAGAATTAATATAAATGGGAGAAATCATATAACAAACCAAAACATAATACACACACACACACACACACACACACACACACATACAAACATACACACACACTCACACACACACACACACACACACACACACACACACACACACAATGATCTGCTACATTCTGCAATTGAATTCCATAGTTCTTTCTCTGAATGTGGAAGGCACTTTGCCTTAGAAGGCTATTGGGAATTTTTCTTTTAATGTGCTTGAATTACTATGGAGATCCAAGTCTACCAGAAAAAGCTCTCGCACACTGTGATCGTTGCTGTGCACAAAGTTCTCCTGGCTCTGCTCCTTTCGCTCAGCATAAGATCATATAAGTCTTTCCAGGCCTCTCTGAAGTTTTCTTGTTCATCATTTCTGGTGCAATAGTATTCCATTACATTCATATACCATAATTTGTTCAGCCATTCCCCAATGGATGGGCATCCCCTTAATTTCCAGTTTTTGGCCACGACAAAGAGTGCTGTTATAAATGTTTTTATACATGTGGGACCCTTTCCCATTTTTATGATCCTTGGGGATACAGTCCTAGAAGTGATATTGCTGGGTCAAAGGGTATGCACATTTTTGTAGCCCCTTGGGCACAGTTCCAAACTGGTCTCCAGAATGGTTGGATGAGCTCACAGCTCCACCAACAATGAATTAGTGTTCCAACTCTCCCACATCCTCTCCAACATTTATAATTTTCCTCTTCTGTCATGTTTACCAATCTAATTGGTGTGATATGGTATCTCAGAGTTGTTTTGATTTTCATCTCTCTAATCAAAAGTGATTTAGAGCACTTTTTCATAAGATTATAGATATCTTTAATTTCATCCTTTGAAAATTGCCTGTTCATATCTTTTGACCATTTATCAATTGGGGAATGACTTGTATTGTTGCACATTTGACTCAGTTCTCAATATATTCTAGAAATGAGACCTTTATTCCTGAGATGAGCTAGAAAATTTTTTTTCCCAATATACTACATTCCTCTGAATTTTAGTTGCATTGGGTTTGGTCATGCAAAATTTTTTCAGTTTAATGTAATCAAAATTATCCATCTTGTACTTCATAATGCTTTCTACTTCTTATTTAGTCAAAAATTCTTCCCTTCTCCATAAATCTCATAAATACACTGTCCCTTGCTCCTCCAGTTTGTCCATGATATCAATCTTGTACCCATTTGGACTTTATTCTTGTGTATAGTGTCAGGCATGGGTCTAAGCCTAGTTTCCGCCACACTGTTATCCATTTTTCCCAGCAATTTTTGTTGAACAGTGAGTTCTTATCCCAGAAGCTGGGGTCCTTGGGTTTATGAAACAGAAGATTCCTATATTCTTTGCCTACTGTGTCGTGAGTACCTAGCCTATTCCACTTGTCTACCTTTCTGTTTCTTAGCTAGTACCAAGTGGTTTTGATACATGCTGCTTTATAATACAATTTGAGATCTGGTAGCACTAGGCCACCTTCCCTAGCATTTCTTTTCATTAGTCCCTTTGATATTCTGGACCTTTTGTTCTTCCAGATGAATTTTGATATTATTTTATCCAGCTCTAGAAAATAATTATCTGATAGTTTAATTGGTATGGCACTAAATAAGTAAATTAATTTAGGTAGAATGTTCATTTTTATTAGATTGACTCGGCCTACCCATGAGCAACTAATGATTTTCCATTTACTTAGATCTGACTTTATTTGTGCAAAAAGTGTCTTGTAATCGTGTTCATATAGTCCCTTGGTTTATTTTGGCAGGTAAACTCCCAAATATTTTATAGTGTCTACCCTGGTTTTAAATGTGATTTCTCTTTCTATCTTTTGCTGTTGAACTTTGCTACTAATATATAGGAATGCAGATTTGTGTGGATTTATTTTGTAACCTGCAACTTTGCCAAAGTTGTTTACTATTTCAAATAGTTTTTTACTTGAATGTCTGAGATTATCTAAGTATATCATCATATCATCTGCAAAGAGTGATAACTTAGTTTCTTCTTTGCCTATTCTTATTCCTTCAATTTCTTTATCTTGTCTAATTGCTACAGCTAACATTTCTAGCACCATATTGAATAACAGTGGTGATAATGGACATCCTTGTTTCACCCCTGATGCGACTGGAACTGCATCTATCTTATCTCCATTTCATATAATGCTTTCTGAAGGTTTTAGGTAAATATTGCTTATTTTATGGAAAGGTCCCTTTATTGCTATGTTCTCCAGCGTTTTTAATAGGAATGGGTGTTGTATTTTGTCAAAAGCTTTTTCTGCATCTATTGAGATAATCATGTATTTTTTTTCCCTGTTTATCTTTTTCTGCCTCTCTTGAGATCTGCATTTGAAGATCGAATTTTCTGTTAAGTTCTGGCTTTTTGTCAGGGAGGTCTAGAAATCCCTTACATCATTGAATGACCATCTCCTTGCCTGAAATGTTTTGCTGAACTTCGCTGGGTAGTTGATTCTTGGTTATAGTCCCAGCTCCTTTGCCTTACAGAATATCTGATTCCAATTCCTTCGATCTTTTAATGTAGAAGCTGCAAGGCCCTGTGTGATCCTGACTGTAGCTCCTCGATATTTGAATGGTTTCTTTATGGCTGCCTGTAGTATTTTCTCCTTCACTTGATAGTTCTGGAATTTGTCAACAATATTTCTTGGGGTTTTGAGTTTGGGATCCCTTTCAGGAGGTGAACAGTGGATTCTTTCGATGACTATTTTGCCCTCTGGATCTAGCACTTCTGGGCAGTTTTTCTTGATGATTTCCTGGGAGATATTGTCCAGACTCTTTTCTTCATTGTGGCTTTCTGGCAGGCCAATAATTCTTAAATTTTCTCTCCTGGATCTATTTTCCAGGTCAGTTGTTTTTTCCAACTAGATATTTTACATTTTCTTCTATCTTTTCATACTTTAGATTTTGTTTGACTGATTCTTGCTGTCTCATAGAATCATTAGTTTCTACTTGCCCAATTCTAATTTTTATCAAATTGTTTTCTTCAGTTAACTTTTGCGTCTCCTTTTCTATCTGTCCAATTGTTCCTTTTAAAGAGTTATTTTCTCCAGTTAATTTTTGTACTTCCTTTTCCATTTGTTCAATTTTCCTTTTCAAAAAGATATTCTCATCAATGAATTCTTTTTTCATACTTCTAAAATCTTTGGCCAATTTCTCTTCTATTTCCTTCTTCAGTTGTTCCAGGAGAGCTGTTTGTGCATGTGAGCAGTTCATAGTCCCTTCTGAAGTTTCAGATGGAAGTACTGTCTCACTACCAACCTCTTTGGTATTTGTGTTTTGGTCCTTGTCCCCATAGAAAGATTCTATGGGTTTTTTTCACTTGTTTTGCTTTTTCTTGTTCATGATAGTGATTGTCTGTTGTGGCTTCTGGTTCTTTCAGTTAGAAGCTGCAGAATTTGGTATTGAGCTTACTTGTGTGAAAAAGCTAAGAACAAGTATCTTTTTATTTTTTTGTTTTGTCTTTCCCTGATCTGCCCTGGGTTAGCCTGTTAAGTGTGGGGAAGGGGTGGTCTGGTCACAGGAGATCTCCTTAGCTGAAATGAGGCAAAAGCAAGCTCAGGGGTTGGTGCTCCCAGCTGCTCTATTGTGTTCCCGTTTCCTCTGGAATGCTGAGTCATGCCTAGATCCTAGTGTGAGTTTCCACCCCTCTTGGGGCTCCTCTCCTGGCACTGAGGCTCAACTGGGTCCTAGTACAAGTTTCCACTGCCCTGGGGCTGGTTTTCCTCTGCCACAGTAGGAGGAATCCCCCTTAGCTATCTTCCTAGCCTCAGGTGTTATAAGACTATTTGCCCCCTCTGCTGTTCGCACTGATCCAGGATTTTTCTGGGGAAATATTTTATGGTTCTTTCAAGGTCATCAGGAGGGGAGGAGAGAGCATTTACTGATCACTCTGCCATCCTGGCTCCTGGAAGTTCAAGTAGGTGACTTACAGACATTTAATCTGTGGGCTGAAAGTCTCAGGAGCTTCTGTGGCTGATATCTGGGGCTCAGCTGCTGTCACTTGCTCAGCTCTGCTGGGCTCTCACTCTGGGCTGCTGCTCCACCGGTTCTGCCTGTTGCTGTCTCAGGTTTCTCTGGGGCGCTTCTACTCTGCTGTGCTGGACAGGCTGTGCTGTGCACTGTGGGCTCACCCCTGTGGAACAGATCCTTCCCATGGAACTTCCAGTCTGTCCTGGGCTTTGAATCTGCCATAGTCTATCTCCTATTGGATTCTGCACCTCCAAAATTTGGTCAGATTCTCTTTTTAGAGGTATCTGAAGGAGTTTGTCTAAGAGCTTAATGAGTTGTTGCTCTCACTCCGCCATCTTGGCTCCACCCCAATAATTTCTTTTCTGCACCATTCTTTTTAGTTGCTAGCATTTGCTACCAAGAACTTTTATTCAAGGTGTTCTTTCTGTGTCGTGTATCTCCAATTAGACAATAGACTTCTTGAAGATGGCCAATATCTCATTTGGGGGGAGAGGGGCAGGTATTGTCTCATGTTAATACAACTAACAAGCCCAAAAACAATAAAAAAAAAAAAACAAACAAACACAAAGCAAGCCGTCTAGGAGCCATTAAACAAAATGACACCAAAGAAGAGATGTGATAAGCAGTATATGCTAATAGGAGCTTTTATAATATCATATTTATTCAAAGAAATGGTGACCATGTGCTTTAGTTTTCACAAAGTAGTACCCATATTATTCATTGTGTTTAACCTGGAGATCTCCTGAACCACTGTGAATCTCTAGAGCCTAACTCTCAACCTTAAATACAGGTGCTGCCAACCAATAAGCAATGTCTGATGAGGGAAGCAGTTGGACCTAAGAATACTCACTCGAAGGTATGAAAGTAGAGCTTTCATATAAAATGGATTCAACATATTATTCAAGTTCATCAAGTGCATGTGCTTCAGAGCAATCAAATTAGTTTGAGAGGTCCCTATAACTTAAGTATCATTTTAGTAATACAGATTTTTGAGTGCCCCATTTAAATTGGGTTGATCCATACCACATCTTAAGGAGAAATAGCAGTAGCTAACATTTATATAAAGCTTTGATGGCTTTACATAATCACATTTGATTCTTACAACAATCCTGGTAGAAAGATAGTGCCAAGTACAATTATCCCCATTTTAAAGATAAAGAAACCAAGCATGAGAGAAATGAAACCTGGCACACTGTGTGTCCTAGAGCTGAAATGTGGATCCAGATTTTCTGATGCAAAGTCCAGAGAGCTTAACATTTGTCCACAATGTTAGATATGATGGCAAAGATTCCTTAATCCTGAGATTGTCAGTGTAGACATGGTCAAAAAGGAAATGAAGGACAGAAGCTGGCCTATCTTAGGTCTTGGGTAAGTTTTCATTTGATTTGGTGTATATTTTTCCAGTGCAAACTTTGTATAATGTTGGAGTTGCTGAGAAGCAATTTTCCATAGACAGTTTATCTGGGGGAATAATGCACAATTGATGAGCTGTCTGTTTTACAGACTACATCTCCTGGGAATGTGAATGGTTGACTGAGAGGTGAATACCTTGGTAGAATGAACCAAGAATCCAGTTATTCAGACAGAATGCATAAGGCTGTCAATGATATGTTCAGCATATTTGTATGTATTCTCACCAGATTGAGCAAAAAAGGGTCTGAATGAAAGAGAATTATTTCAAACAATTATAGGACTCAAATCCAGTCCATCCTTTACCTTAAATCTGGAAAGCACCTAAACTTTCCCCATGACATTAATGTAAAATCTTTCCCTTTTTTCTTACTCTCTCTCTCTCTCCTACCCCTGACTGTATTGCAATAAAAGCAACCTAAATAAATTGAGTGGAAATTTCTGAAAAAATTCTTGCTCTTCATGGATTTTTCCCCCCTGGTGATGGGTAGCATATGGGATTTCAGCAAAGGAGTCTAGAACAATATGTTGTATTTGTGAAGTGGAGGAATTCTCTCCATTTGTTTTCTAAAGCATTTCTAGAAGAAGAAAAGTTAATGCACAAAGATCTGCCTTCCTGCTCACATCTCTTTGCATTCAAAGCCTTCTGAGTGTATTCCTCTCCTGACCCAGAGCTGGAAAACTGATAGTGACATCAGAATCCAAAACCCATCAAGTGGATGAATTTGTGACTGATCCATTTCTTTCTTTACATAAGCGGTTTGCCAGAGAGAAACAATACAACGTAGTTGGTTACACAGACAGTCAACAAACACTGATTAGGAGCCTAGTATGTACTGGGCACTATACTAAGTGCAGCATACAGAAAGACAGACAAAAACAGCCTCCACTCTCAAGGAGCTCACAGTTTAATGGAGAAGACAACATATAAGCAACGATGTACCAACAAGATACAGGTAGGATACATTAGAGATAATCAGCAAAGGGAAGGCACTACCATTAAGGGGGACAACGAAAAGCTTCTTCTAGGAGACCGATTTTAGTGGAGTCTTGAAGGAAGCCAGAATTCAGAGAAGAAGAGGGAGAGGATTCCAGAAATGGAAGACAGACTCTTGTTAGACTCCAATGTTCACCAAATACCCTTCTCTAGGGAGATTGATAGGGTTCAATCAGTTGAGTTCAGATATGCAGCTCAAGGCTGAATCTGGGGCACACAGCATCTATATTTATATCCTTTTGATGTACTTTATACTCCAGAGGAGCACAGGAACCAAATGTGAATGCACACAGATAGAGAACACAGGTGTGCCAGGTAACCTTCTGGTGGTTGCCCCAAGAGACTGGCAACAAGGGTTACACCGAACATATGAAGTGGGGAATGTGAAGGCACCTAAGCACTGTTGCTAATTCCTGGAGTCTAAATTGACTTTCCCACTGTCTTCAACACTGTTCTGTGAATATTTCCAGAGACAGACTGGTTTAATATCCATATACCAACAGATTTCCTCAACACTGATCCCATCTACATACTACTCCATAATCCCTAAGGAAGGGTGGAAAGTTCACTTCTGACGCAGTAGTCGAAGCTGCATTCTTCTCCCCTGAGCCCTAGTTCTAAGACTGAGGAGGTTAAGTGAAGACAAAAGTACCTGTGACCCTCCAGTGTTGAATATGACTCTAAAGGTAAAGGTGAATGCTATTTGGCAGTTTCCTTTTTTTTTTTTTTAAAGGATACTATAGGGACACAAGTTTGTCTATCCAACTACGAGTGGTCCTGATGTCCAAAAGTGTCTGGGGGGAAACCAGCTACATGCTTTACAAGTCTGGAATTCCCCATTTACATTGATAACATTATTTGTTGAACATATGCCACATGAGTTGGCTTATTAGAAGAGGAGGGAAAAGGAAGCAAATGAAGTAGAAGACAAAGTCTTTGTTCTCAGAAATTTTTAACAAATAAATTGATGGGGAAATAGAAAGGTTATTATAGTAAGAGCTGACATTTAAGGTTATGAACAAAAAAAAAGCTCTCAAAAGAACAAATGCAAACTATTAAATGCAAACTATTAAAAACTACTTGAAAGGATCCTCTAAATTATTAGTAATAAGAGAACTGCAAATCAAAACAATCCCATGGTTTTACCTCACACCAAATAAAATAATAAAGATTATAAAAGATTAGAACAGTCAACGTTGGAGGGGATGTGGAAAAGATAGGTGCACTAATGCATTGTTGGTGGAGCTATGGATTAGGACAAACATTCTGGAAAGCAATTTGGAATTTGGAACAAAGTGACTAAAATACCTATATTCTTTGACACAGAGATTGCATTGCCAGATATAAACTCCAAGGAGGTCACGCACAGAATTTAGACCCTATATGCACCATAAATTTATAGTAGTACTTTGTAGATACCCATTGATTGGAGAGAATACCTAAACAAACTATGGTACATAAAAGTAATAGAATATTATTATGCTGCAAAAGATGACAAACACAATGAATAAAGAGAGGCATGGGAAGACTTACACAAACGGATGCAAGGGAAGTAAGCAAAAGCAGAAAAATATGTACTCAAATGACTACATCAATTTAAATGGAAACAACACAAAGATGAATATTGTGAAATAATAAAGACAAAGCTTGACCCCAAAAAAGAAGTGTGAAAAGATACTTCCCCCCAGTTCCTTTACAAAGTTGGGGGAGAGAGTTCATATATGAGGCCATCACATAAAATATTAATTGGTTTTGTTTTTTTCTCTTTCTCTTTTTTCCATTTAAAAAATTTCTCGAAGGGATGGTTCTCTGGGAAGGAAGAAAAGAGGTGATACAGGTGGTAATCTAAAAAATAAAGAGTAGCCATGAAATCTATTAAAACAAAAATAGCTAACATCCATTTTATGCTTTCCATACATTATCTCATTTGATATTGACACCAACTCTGTGAGTGGATACTAAAGAATGTACCAGTATTCCCATTTTACAGATGAGACAAATGAATCTGGCACAGGCTCTCATAACCTCTTACTTGGACTACTGAAATAATCTGCTGGTTGGTCTGCCTACTGTGAGTTTTTCTCCATTTCAGCTCATTCTCCGCTCAACTGTCAAAGTGATCTTCCTAAAATTCATATCTGACCATGTCAACTCCACCCCTACTCTCTGCAACTCCAAGGGCTCCTTATGACCTCCAGGACTCAATATAAAATCATCTGTTTGATATTCAAGGCCCTTCATAACCTGCTCCCCACCCCCACCCTATACCTTTCCAATCTTTTTATACCTTGTATCTCACTAATGTTGTCTATAATCCAGTGGCATTGGATTCCTGCATGTTCCTTAAACAAGACACTCCTCCAGACTCAAAGCATTTTCCCTTACTGTCCCCAGTGCCCAGAATTCTCTGTTTCTTCATCTCTGCATCCAGGCTTCTTTGACTTCCTTTCAATCCCCAACTTAAATATCATCTTCTATGGGAAATCTTTTTTGTTCTCCCATAATTCTAATGCCTACTCTATGCCAGTTATTTCCAGTTTCCCCTGTATAGAGCATGTTTGTATATAGTGAGTTTTCCCCTCCATTTATACCATGAGCTCCTTGAGAGCAGTAATGGTCTTTTGCTTTTCCTTGTATCTCCAGGGCTTAGTGAAATGCCTGGCACATACATAATAGGTGCTAAATAAATGCTTATTGACTGACTTAAGAAAATTTTCCCATCCTCTCCCAGTTATTTAAGTATTAGAGGTAGAATTCAAACCCACATCTATTCTAATTCTAAATCTAAAACTCTGCACTTCACACAGGATCCTTCATGCCTCAAGAATCCCATCCCAAAACTGATTCACCCAGATCTGACCAGCTTTCATCCGGTGGTGTACAATAGAGACTGTTGGGCTTTGCTCTATTAGAAACAGAGCCCCAAATTAGAATGGGGTCTCCTGAGGTCATGAACAGGTATTAGTAGCCCTGACTTTAAGCACAATGGTTGGTACAAAGTTGGCTGACATGACAAAACAGGAAGATGATAAATGTTGGAGAAGATGTGGGAGAGCTGAAACACTAATTCATTGTTGGTGGAGCTGTGAGCTGATCCAATCATTCTGGAGAGCAATTTGGCACTATGCCCAAAGGGCTATAAAAATATGCATACCCTTTGACCCAACAATATGACTTCTAGGACTGTATCCCCAAGAGAGCATAAACATGGGAAAGGGTCCCACATGTACGAAAATATTTATAGCAGTTCTCTTTGTGGTGACCAAGAAATGGAAATCAAAGGGATGCCCATCAATTGGGGAAAGGCTGAACAAGTTGTGGCATATGAACATAATGGGAAACTACTGTGCTATAAGAAATGATGAACAGGAAGACTACCGAGAGACCTGGAAGGATTTCTATGAACTGATGCTGAGTGAAATGAGCAGAAGCAGGAGAACTTTGCACACAGCAACAACCACAGTGTGCAAGGACTTTTTCTGGTAGACCTAGTCCTTCACAGAAATGAAAGAACCTAAAACATTCCCAAAGGACTCTTGAAACAACCATCAACATTCAGAGAAAGAACTATGGAATTAGAACACAGAATGAAACAGAATATTTTCTCTTGTGTTATGTTTTGTTTTGTTTTTTTCATGGTTTCCCCCATTCAATTTAATTCCTCTACGCAACATGACTAATGTGAAAATGTGCTTAATAAGAATGTATGTATAGAAACCATATAAGGTTGCATGTCCCAGGGAGAGAGGAGGAGAAAAATCTAAGACCTATGGAAATGACTGTAGAAAACTGAAAGCAAATAAATTAATTTTTAAAAAGTAAGTGCTTAACAAATACTTTTGCACTCCATTCCATTGAAAAGAAGCACCAAGTCATTAAGTTCAAAGGGGTTCCAGAGACCATACTGTGGAACACATAAACGAACAAGAACCCCATTTATAATATACCCAATCAGCAGCTTAGTACAACAGAAAGAGCACTTCTAGAGTCAGAAGACCTCGGTTCACGTTTATCTGTGACATATACTACCTAGGTGACTTTCAGCAAGAAAGTCACCTAACTTCCCTAGGCCTCAGTTTCTTTACCTGCGAAATGAGGTATTTGAACCAGATAGCCTTTTGGTCTCTTTCAGCCTCCATCCCACTTTTGGCCAGTACTAATTGTTAGAAATTTTTTCCTTATATCAAGCCATATTTGATTTTGTCACAACTTCTACCCATTGCTGCTAGTTTCAGCTTCTGACACCACCCTTGCCAGAACAAAACCATCCCTGTGTTGATCGGTGAGATAACATATGCAAAGTGCTTTGTAAACCACTAGAAAAGTGTGAATCATTCTAGCTGCTACCATTACACTTTCTAATCCTACAATAAGAGATCTGAGATGGGGGTCTCAAGTTCCAATTTGAGTTCTAATCTCAACTTTACTCTGACTGGATGTATGATCTTGAGCCAAAGTACATGGAACCAGAACCTCAGTTATCATATCTGTAAAAAGTGGGTAATAATTCCTGCCCTACCTTCCCTATAATGTTCTTATAAAGATCTAATAAGATTCCTTGTGAATATGCTTTTTCAAACATGTTAATGGTATAAATTCAAGGCATTATTAATACTAATAATCAGACTAATACAATAACAATAATTTATCATTTTATTAATAATAATACTTCATCCTGAAGTTTTCTTTAATCTCAGTTCATCATTATAGTAGGATTTTTTTTCCCTTTTTTGAAGATAAAAAATTCATTCTATCTCTTCCTGTTCCCTCCAAACCAGTCTCATAGAGTTTTCCTCCCATCCCATATGTTGCTATCAACATGTTCTGCTTTTCAGGAGGTAAGTGAAGCAGCATGTGGGTGGGAGAGACATAGGCAAGTGAGGCTGCTGCTTGGAGCCAGTGATTACAAGCATCATGTCAAGCTTGCTGACAGCTACTGAGTACAGTACCTCAGTATATTGATCACCCTGTGACCTGCAGGTATTAATCCACATGCCTTTATCATCCAAGAGATTTGGATGGTCAAAAGTCCTGGAAATGTTTCTTTGTCATGATGGCATTAGAAATTAAACAAGTTCACTTATGTTAAAAATCAATTTTAATTAGAAAAATGTTAGGTCCTTAAACTGTTAATCTAAAAATCAGTTCAATTCCATGTTGGTGTGTATTTTTAAGTGTTTGAAATTAAATTAAAACTTACACACAAATTATTTTCAGTGTAAACATCATAACTAAAAGTGTTTTCTCAGAGCTGAAAAAAGCTACTAAATATAGTCTGGTGGGCACAAATATAAAATATTGCCAATAGAAGAAATGTTTTTAAAAAAAAGGTTAAATAATTGTTACATTAGCCATTGCATTCCAAATAATATCAGCTAATATTTATATAAAGTCTTACAATTTACAACTTAATTTTCCACGTAAAAATCTAATTTGAGCTATGTAACAATGCTGAATTATAGGTCTGCAAATAAGATTATCCCATTTTCAGACCAGGAAAATTGAAATTGAGAGGTTGAATACCTTGCTGACAATCACATTTTTAGCCAGTAGCCAGTGGTATAGCCCAGACCTGAATCCAGATTGTCTGACTCGCTTTTTCCAGTACTCTTTCCACTACACCATTCAAAAGACTACAGCACATTTCTGTCAACCTCATAACTACTTCAGTTGAAATCTTGGGTACATTCCAAGAAGTATATGATTTGGTAAAGGCTATAAAATATTCATGAGTCAATCAACAAATATTTATTGGGTCCCTACCTTATGCAAAGCACTGTGGAGAATACAAAGAAGCATGAAACCTAGCCTTTGACTTTATGGAGTTTACTTACTGTCTAGTTGGGGAGGAAAGGTATTAATAGAGGAAGAGTTAAAGAGAAATTGACAACTGTACTCTTTAAGGTCAGTGCCAATGAGTAATAGAAACAGTTGGATTCCTTAAGAATTAGAAACAGATTATATAAGACGGAAACTTTATGGAAGTGGTAAGAAATGAGTTGGGGCTTGAAGGGGTAAGATTTTAGTTGACTTAGAAGACAAGAGAGGACATTTTGATTAAGAAAAATGGTGTGAACAAAGGGCCCACAAATCAGAATAAGGAAGGCAAATTTGGGATGAGTGGAGAGACTAATCTGGCAAAAATGGAAGGTTTTCTTTAAAAGAGCAATGGGAGAAAAAGCTTGAAGGTAGATTGACACTAAAACTGCCCAAAATATTAAATGTCAGGCTAAGTGGTTTAGACTTTATCCTTCAAGTAATTAGGGGTCACAGGTTTGGAGTGGAAAAGTGACATAAAGAAACTATATCTTAAATAGATTCAGTCTTGCAGTTGTATGTAGGACAGGTTGGAGAAGAGAGAATCTGGAATCAAGGGAAATCCATTAGGAAGTTATTACAATTGTCAAGGTATGAGATAGCAAAGGTTGGGGAAAAGTTGACAGTGGTAATGAAAAGAAAAAGAAGGATATAAAATATGGGAATACACAAATTAATTTACTGATTAACACTACATCACATTAGTTAGGGTTTGCTTTGTAGAAACAAACAAAATAATAAAATTCATCTGGAGAGGGGAAAAAATGTTTCAGAGGAAATATTAGAAAAATGTAAGGGGCTTACTATAGTCCTATATCATTTTCTGGAGTCAGAAGACCTACATTCAAATTACAGTCCTGAAGTCTACCACCTTGTGAGACACGGGGCAAATCACCTAATCTCCCTCAATCTCGATTTCCTCATCTATAAATGAGGGGATTAGACTAGATGCCCTCTCAACAATATTATTAGCTCTATCCCTTTGTCACCCAATTGTCACCCAAATGATTTCATATTTGTTAAAAACAATACAAAAGTAGTTCCATGAAAGAAGACAAAACCCAGAAGCAAATTTTAAAAAAAGCCCAGTGCTGAACAAACACAACGCAAGCCATCGGGGAAAGTACTCCCTATCCAACAAGGACTTCAGGGGAAACTAGAAAATTGTTGGCCAGAAAATAAATTTAAACAAGCATTTAGCACCATATTCCACAATGAGTGCTAAAAGGATAAGCAAATAAACTACAAAATGTCAACTAAAAACATTAGAGAATGGAAGGAAATACCTTTCATTTCAATCTATGGTTGGAAGAACATTTATAATCAAAGAAAATATAAAATTAAAATAAATAGTTTTTGATTATATAAAATTTTAAATCTACCCACATAGGTAAGACCAGCAGATAGAGAATATCCACTGTTCAGATCATAATATATGATTGAAAAAACCAATAAATAGCATTTCTCTATCATTTATGTATATTTGAAATACACAACAGAAATGGATGAATATAGCAAGAATTAAACAGGAAAAGGTTAGTTTGCCTTCAGGAAACTATAAATCCTCTTTGATAATTCCATCCTTCTTCTGGAAATTAAGTTGTATATTTTTAATAACATTATTCTAATACAATTCTGTATGGTTTTTAGGACTGGAATACATTTTCAGAAGAACTGCAAAAAGAAGTTCAACAGCCTGCAGCATATAAATGAGGAACTTTAACAAAGATCAGATAAAAATCCTTCACCCTGGAAACATGTGACTGGAAAAATAGATGGTTTGGTTACATAATGAAAGTGAATGATGATACATGGATAGCAAGACTGTGGAGTTGACATCTTTGATATCAGGAGAAATCAAGGAAAGTCTCACGTGTGTTGCATAAGCCTTTACCACCATGCCATCCCTCCACCCTTGCTGTGTCAGTCTTATGGGAGGACATGAACAGTGGTCTGACAGGATGGGCAGACAGGAATGGGCTCAGGTCTGCATTTTTGGAGGAACCATCCAAGTCAGTGAGATCATAGATCTATTTAAGTACTTGGACAAATTAAATCAATACATTTAGAGTCTGAAGAGACTTTTTTTTTAAAGTGAGGGGATGTCTTTGGATCAACTATCTCTGATAAAAGTTTGATATCTAAAATAGATAGGAAACTGTTCTAGGACCCAAGAGATAAGATGGCAAAGGATACGATAAACCAACATTGGAAAGAAGAAATAGAAACCAACAATAACAATATGAAAAAAATTCCAAATCACCAATACTAAGAGAAATGCAAATGAAAACTACTCTGAAGCTTCTTCTTAACCCTGGATAATTAGAAAATATAACAAAAGATAGAAATACTTGGTGCTAGAAAGACTGAGGGAAGACAGGCATAAGACATTGTTTGTGAGCCTGAATTACTCCAATCATGCAAGAAAGCAAATTTGAATCATGCAGAAAAAATTACCACACTGTTCATGCCTGTAAGTCCATTAATCCTGTTCATGATTATATAACTCAAGGAGGTAAAGGACAGAAATCAAGGTCCAATTTATTCCAAGACATTAGGAGCAGCACTTTTTGCAAGAATAGGAAACTGAACAAATTGTGGCATATAAATGTCCATAAGAAAGGACAGTTATAAGGAATTCAGAAAAAAAAGCCAGAAGATTTGTATGAACCAACAAAGAGTGAAGAAAGCAAAAGCAAAAGAACAAGACGCGACTTTCATAATGCAAAAGAAAACAACACTAAAACAAAACAATATTCAAATTAAACACAGAACACTCTTGACCACAAAGGATCAAGAATGGTGCCAACTTTCTTCTTCTCAGTAGAGTGGTAGACTACAAGCATTGGATGTTGTATATACTATGAGGTATCATCACTGTGATTGTTTTAATTAACTTTTTCTTTCTTATGGTGGAAATTATTTTCTTGAGAATAGTTATTAGGAAGTAATAGTGGTTTAAAAAGGAAAAAGCATTAATAAGACTTTTTTTTAGAAAAAAGACTATAAAAGAGAAGGCATATGCCTAGAATTGGGTTAAACTTCACTAGGGATACAAAGAAGTATAAGAAGTAACCATCAAGTAACTTTCTGGATCATTTTTGGGGAGAGGAGAGGGAGGGATTGGTTCTATAACTTCATAGAATTATTGGGGACTAATTTTCTCTACCAATATAGATCTGCATTTACCCTGCAAATTATACTCTTGTCTGGGCCACTGAGAGGTTAAGGGGTTTGTCCAGGGTCGAATGGTCAGAATTTTCCAGAAGCAAGACAAACACATGTCTTTCTTACTCTGGGACCAACTCTTAGCTAGTTGGCATAATGGATAGAGTTTTGGACTTGGACAGAAAGTCCTCAGTTTGCATCCTGCCTCAGAAATTTATTAGCTGTTTGACACCAATTGTACCACATCACCTCTCTTAGTATGTTTCCTTATCTGTAAAATGGGTGTAATCATAGTATCTATGTTGTTATGAGACTCAAGTGACAAAATATATCTGAAGTGCTTTGCAAATCATAATGGGCTGTATAAACAACAGCTATTGTTGCTGTCATCATTATTACACCACATTTTCTTACATACTGGACTATATTTGCCTGATTATAAGTTGTTTCCCCAAGTAGAAGCTACAGTCACAAATTAGAAGGAAAAAAATACACATATTATATATATATACATATATGTAAAAATATGTATATATATATGTACCAACAATGTATGCCTATATATGTGTATAAACAATATACACAAGTGTGTAAAAATATATGTGTATCAACATATGCATATGTATATATACACACATAAAATATATACATGTCTATGTAAATTATATATATACAATGACACACTTATGTACATATGTATGTATATAAATACACTGAAAAGTTGCACTGCTAATAGAGTACAGTCAGATTTTTAATATAAACCAGATTTAGGGAAAAATTTGGGCCTATATTTATAAGAAGGTAATTAATAACACAGGTTACCAAATGCTAAAGTACTGACTAAATGGTTCAGTAAGAGTTCAGAGAAGGGAGAAATCCTTGTGGGCTTGGATGAATGAGAGATTTTATGGAAAAAAAATGAATTTCTTGATGAATTGAAAAGCAAAACCACAAAACAACAGCAATTTTAACAAGAAATTCCAAGATGCTAGAAATGATCCTTTGTACTCCCATTCTGTTTTTGGTCTAAGAAGTTCAGAAGTTCTATTAGCATAAATTAATCAAGCTTGCAATCCTCTTCAGAAGTAAGTCAACAGCACTACATTCATTTTAAAGATAAAGAAATGGAAGACAAAGTAGGAGTGTTACGGTCCAGGGGAGGGTTATATTTTTTTCATAGCTTTTTTCATAATTTGCCTCATCACTAAAAAAATGTGGGTATGTACGTAAGTGTGCATATATGTGTGTATTCATATGTGTGTACACATAGACACATATTCACTGATATGTTCATGTGTCTGTGTATATGTTTACTGGGTATATGCATACTAATATACTAGTAATTATGGATGTCATAAATTTATACAACATATATTAACAAATTTACACAGTAAAACAAATTATATAACAAATATTAAAAGTATGAGATAAATGCTAAATAATTTTTTATCCTATAAGCAACAGGGAGCTGCCAAATTCTGGAGTTAAGCATGGAGAGTGACCAGGTTGGAGCTGTGCTTTAGGAAAATGCCATCAGTAGCTGTGTAAAGAAGAAACTGGAGGGAAGAGATGAGGCAGAGAGGGTCACTAGGAGGCTATTGAAATGGCCCAGGTAAGTGGTGATGAATGGACAGAACGAGGTGGACAGGAGAGATGGTGAGGTAGACTCAATAAGATCTGGTGACTGGATGAGTGGAATGAAGAAAGAGAAGTAATAAAAATGACATTGAGGCTGAGAAAATTTGAGTGACTGGAAGTTTGGAAGAGGACTAGTTTTGGGAGGGAACAAAAATGTATTAATATCTGTGTGCCCAATAATAATCCAGCCATGCCTACTCAATGCCTATGGCTCACTCTGTCCCACCCAGATCTAAAGGAATGAGACTCTCCCTGACCAACCACTTTCCCAAAGGGCAAGTGGATCTCTGAGAGCTGCCTCTCAGAGCTGTTAGGTGAATGGGGATAGGGAGATAATGCAGAATTACCTTCAGGAGCTGCTGTGGAACAAGTATATTTCGGTTATAACATCTCTAGGGAAAGACATCTGACTCAGAAGAGGGGTATTAGGAGCTTGTATAATAGATGTGGGATGTATAGTAGAAGTGTGGAGAAATGTTGAAGGAAAGAGTAGGTATGGTTGTATTGGAGATGAGCCTCATGATGGACTATTACAGTGAGGGTGGAATGTGCCCTTTCTTATTACCCTCTGATTAGCTGATCGCATACTCTTATGGTCAAGTTAGGTCCTTCCTGAGATGACCTGCCCCCCAGCCCACGTTAGAGACTACTGATATTGCTGAGGAGGATAATAAAAAAGAATGGGAACAAAAGGCAAGAGGCAACCTGGCTTGTTTAATCTTTGAAAAAATTTTGTCGCTCTGGGGCTCAGCTTCCTCATCTGTAAAATAAGGTGTCTAGAGAGGATGGGGGAGAGGAACCACTAGGAAGTGAAAGTGTTCTTTGTCAGAGGATGGGCAGAAGATAACACCACAATCAGAATTGGCTTTTTTTTATGTAAAATTAGTTGGAATAAACAGAGTAGACAGTCACCTCAGGTCCTAAGTTCTATGCTTATCCAGGGTAAAGGGCAAACTTCTTTGTTTGACATTTAACATCCTTCACAATCTGGTTCCAGCCTGTGTTTCCAGATTTATTTCACCTAACTCTCACACATTCTAAATTCCCACCACATTAGCTACTACTGTTCCATATATACAACATTCAGTCTCTCACCTCCTTGCCTTTGCTTTGGCTGTCCCTAAGGCCTGGAATACTCTCACTTTTGATTCTTGCAATTTGTAGCTACCTTCAAGGCTTTGCTTAAGTACTACTTCCTATAAAAAGCCTTTCCCAATCTCTCCAAAGTTGTTAATACTCCCCCTACATATACAGTACATATTAACTTACGTATAATATTTCTATATTTCTATTTATTATTATTTATCAAGTATTTGTGTACATACTGAATTCACCTTCCTTCCTGTGTTTTTATCCCACCACTGTACATAAGAAGTGCTTTGTGAATTGGATGACCCTAATTTAGAAATGCTACTAGACCCTGAATTTAGACATAAACTAGCCTTGGCTAACTAAAAATCTGTCAAAGCTTAACTCTCCTCTTCAAAATCTCTTTCTCTAGAGGAAGTTCAGCCTTTTCCCTTCAACCCATTTCAGCTCATCTTCTAGCTTTCTTAATCCTATGAGTGGCACTCATAGGTGGCACTCTGGAAAGAGTTCAGGTGTGGCCTCAGAAACTTACTACCTGGATAATTTACATAACCTCTGTTTACCTCAGTTTCCTCATCCAGAAAAGGAGGATAATAATAACATCTACCTCAAAGGGTTGTCATGGGGATCAAATGAGATAATATTTGGAAAGTGATTTACAGACCTTCAAGTGCTCTATAAATGTTCATTATTGCTGCTATTATTAGAGAAGCAACATGGGCAGACTGGATGAGATGGGAAATGGAAAGTCCAAGATGTAGGACTCCGTAGCAGCTGCAGATCCAAGGAACAGCTTTACTTTAGTACCTCACCCAGCACCCCTCATCCTGGCCTCCTCTGAAACCATTTAAGATAATGTTTGTCAGATACATGAATGTACCAAAGCGACATGGGAAATACACAAACTCTTTTGGATTATGCCTGATGGAAAATAACCTATTTAAAGCTTTTGGATGTTTTTGTTGTTTTCGTTGTATCCAACCCTCCATGACTCCATTTTGGGGTTTTCTTGGCAAATATACTGGAGTGGTTTACCATTCTTTCTCTAGTTCATTTTTTAATTAAATTATTTTATTTGTTTTCAGTGTTCTACAATCACTTCCACATATCTTAGATTTTTTTCCCCTCCCTCCCCCTACCTCCTTGAGACAGCATTCAATTTTATACAGGCTCTGCATATACATTCCTATTAAATAAATTTTCACTTTCATGTTGCATAGAAGAATTAAAATGAATGGGAGAAATCATTAAACAAAACAAAACATAACACAAAAGAAAATGATCTGCTTCATTCTGCGATCAAATTCCATAATTCTTTCTCTGGATGTGGAAGACATTTTGTCTCGAGTCCATTAGGAACTTTTTAGGTCCTTGCATTGTTATGAAGTATTAAGTCTACCTGAAAAATCCCTCCCGCACTGTGGTTGTTGCTGTGCACAAAGTTCTCCTGGTTCTGCACCTTTTGCTTAGCATCAAATCATATAAATCTTTCCAGGCCTCCCTGAAGTCTTCCTGTTCATCATTTCTTATAGCACAATAGTATTCCATTACATTTATATACCACAATTTATTCAGTCATTCCCCAATGTTACTGATGAGGAACTGGGATAAAAAGGGTTAAATGACTTGCCCAGGGTCACATAGCTAATAAGTGTCTGAGATCAGATTTGAACTCAGAAAGATGAATCTTCCTGATTCCAAGCTCAGTGCTCTATCCAACGCACCACCTACAATTGTCTTAATTGGGGGCTTTGTGGAAGGGAAGAGCAAGAAGAGTTATTGACATGTCTCCTTAGATGTTTTATCCTTTTCTGTAGAATTTTCATGTTTGAGTTTGAAAGAACTTGGGAGCTTTCTAGTCTAACACCCCCATTTTGAAGAATCTTAAGGAAAGGGGGTTGTGACTTACCCGTGGGACAAGTAAGATTAGAACCCAGATCTCTGCTAATCTTCTATTCAGGAAAAGTCTCAGCAGGTATAATGTGTGTTGGTAAAGATGACAGTGGCAGGATGACAAGGATCAGGGATGCTTCCATTTCTTTGGAAGTGCTCTAATGGAGAACAAGTTAATTGCAGGTAAATGAAAGCCAAGCAAAGTCTAATGAAGTTGATGATAAAGATGATGCTACTTAGCCCTTGATGTTTTTCATCTTCAAACACTTTACATATATCATCTAATTAATACTTCAGCACACAGCATGGAGTCACCCTGTGGAATTCAGAGACCATAGAATTAAATATTGTAGCCACAAAGCAGAAAGAAGATGGGTAATTTGATGGCTAACAATAGCATTTATGATTGTCTTTTTTTCAAGAGGGATAATCAAATCTCAAGCTTCAGGGTGCAAACTGATGGCAGATTGAGAAATAAACTCCTTACTCTCTCCATTTCTCCTCAACCCTACACAGCATAGCTTCTGAGGTTCATTGTGGGAAGGTGGGCATGGTTGATGTAAATAATACTCTAATCACCTAGCCACCTGGTACAGCTATTGACTTTAAAAGGGGGTGGAGAGAGGGCAAATGTTTGATCTTCTCCAGAATTAAAATCAAAATGGTTTGGAGATTTTATATCAATAAGGAGATCAGTGAGGAAGTGGAAAAGGCCTTGGTAAGAAGTTATGAAAGATTTGGATTTAAATCCAGCACTTAACGCTCACTAGCTGTGTAGCTATGAACAGGCCCCTTAGAAGAGATAGGTAAAAGAAGTAAGGTAGTTCAATGGAAAGAGTATGGGGCAGATAGGATAGAGCCTTGGACCTAGAGTCAGGAAGACCTGAGTTCAAATATGACCTCAGATTCTGACTAGTTATGGGACTCTAGGCAAGCCACTTAACCTCTCCTCAGTGGGAAAATGGGGATCATAGCATGTACATCCCAGGGTTGTTGTGGGGATTGAATGAGCTAATATTTGTCAAGAGCTAAGGCAGTGCCTGGCACAAAATTAGTGCTTATAAATGTTTTTTTTTCCTGACTTCCTGAATTTTAAACTGCTTTCCACAGTAAGTCCACAAGTCACTTCTCGTTGCTGAGGTATATAAGAGTCGAAGTATACCTTTTGCGAGATGTCAATCTCCTGTCATCCCTGGTTTTGTTCAATTCCCAACTAAAACTTTCCTCTCATAGCCAAAGTGAGCAATACCGCCTTCTGAGAGGTGGTACTGGAACAATTCAGGGAAGGCAGTAGTAGCCTTGGGTGCAACTGGGGGGCATTGAATAAAAATAAGGGTGTGGTGGAAGCATAAGAAATGAAGAAAATTTTGAAAAACCATTCATACAGGTTTCATCTGTTGTGTAACAGAGTTAAAGTCATAGTGATAACGTTATTTTCCAAATAGACACACAAAATGCAAGTTAAAACAGATCAGTGGCCAAGTCCCCCAACAGGTCTTAACAAGCAAGTGCTGACAGGCGAGAGGTCCAGCATGCATTGGCAGGAACATGCATGCGTAATGACTTGTTTACAATACAACAATGTATAGCTACATGATGCAATACTGTGTCATCAAAATTTCAATACAGGAAAAAAGTGACAAATTTACAATAAATTATTAAATTTAACATGTGTAATTTAATTTCAAATTACAAAAAAATAAAAACATTAAAGGGTTAAAGAAAATAGATTTCCAGGTAGTGAACTAGGTAATTTTTTTTAATGGAGGCAGTAGGCCAAATAAGGCTGGGAACCTCTGAGGGAGACTTCATGTTCCATTTTTTTTTTTTAAATGAAGGTGGTAGACTACATCGTCTTTAAGGTCCCTTCTAATTCTAAACCCACAATGCATAGTTCTCTGAACCTCAGTTTCCTCATCTATAAAATTTTCCTCAGGAGATAGAGAACATTTTTGGAAATCTGAGAGGGTATGTAAAGTCAGGTATTACTATGAAAGAGAGGGTATTTTTAATGGTGTGCTCAAACTATTTGTTTTCTTTTCATTCATTCTGCCCCTTGGAAATATTCATTCTTCTGAATACAGAGGAAAGCAAAGAAGAAAGGGATTTCTTCCCCATCTCACCCTGTTTGTGAAGGACTCCATAACTAGGAATCCAGCCTAGCATACCTCTGACTATGCGAAGGCCCTCTTCCATAAATTCTTATGAGAAGCAGCAGGAAAAGGACTCTATTAGTCAGACAGTCCAAAAGTATTTATTAATGACTATACATAAGGCACTGTACTAAGCGCTGATGTTATGGAAACTTTTGCCATTCTATTATTCTTTCTGCAATTTTCAGCTAATATTAACCTCTTCTGACCAAAACCTGTGCGAGTAGATAGGAAAATTTACTCGGAGCCTTAAACATTCCTGAGATAAGAAAGAACCTAAGGGAAGAATTTCAATTGTCCCTGACTCTTTGGCCTGTTTATGAACCTTCTAAATGTAGTTTAATCTGTAACCTGACTTAGTTTACCTAGAGTTTATTTGATGAAGTTTGTTTCCTTAGGGGATGTAGGAGATTATACCTCTGTTTAACTAACTTTGATGACATTGAAGGATGCATAGGATTATGAAATCTACCCTTTCTCTAACTTTTATGGCCTAAGAGGAATGTATAAGATTGAAATATGTAAATGAATTATTTCTCTGTGAGTGTGACATGATTTTGCCCATAAAAAGTCTTATTAGATTCCTAATCAGGGTTCAGGTTTCCTCTGAGGCTTGAACCTATGCTGCAGCATAATAATTAAATCAAGGTTTTTACCTCTCTAATTTCTGTGTTGTGGCAAATACATTTTGGAAGCAGTTACCTGTCACATGACCTCAGAGAGGAGCTATTTCTCTCATAATACTGAGGTTACAAAGCACAGAACAAAAACAAAACAAAAGCAGAGCAAAAAAATGACATTTTTGGTTGTCACGGAGTTCATAGACTAATGGGGGAGAGGGACAACATGCAAATAATGATGAACAAACAAGATAGAGACAGGATAAATGAGAGATAATCAACAGAGGGAAAGTGCAAGCATTGAGGGAGTGGGGAAAAGATCATGGAAGGCAGGTTTTTAGCTGGAACTTGGAGGAAGCCAGGGAAGGCAAGAGATGGAGACAGAGGTAAAGTGCTAGCTCCTAGATGCCTGAGACCTATGGAGAAGAAAAATGGATTCATATGGACTGACAAAAGAGCTTCCCTCCCTCCCTTTCTCTCTCTGTTTCATTTTCTTTTCTCTTTCCCTCTTTTTTCTTTTTATTTCTTTCTTTTTTCTCTATTTCTTTTCCTACCTTTCTATCTTTCTTTCTCTCTTTCTTTTTTTCTTTCTCTTAAAACACTAAACAAGTTGTAAATTTTTTATTTTGAGGTGACATTTGAGTGAAAAAACATCCAAAAGCGAAGATTTGGAGTCTTGGTAGGAAGGGGTCCTGAACCAAAAGTCATAATCAGGTAATTCCAAAGGTCTAACAGAAAAAGCAGGGAGCAGTTTGCTTCAGAAGCTCCAGGGTAGTGCCCCACTCCCCCCCACCTCCTTCCCTCCCAGGCAGTCAGATGCGGGTTGTTTACAGTGGACACCCAGTTCACACACTCATTGGGAACTTTGTCATCACTTCCTGGTCACAGCTTCCTGGCAAAGAAGGCATTAGACAGCTGCAGCCCCTGAGATAGGAGCCTGTGAATAAAAGTTATGCATAAAAAAGGTTTCCACCGGCCTTTCTGATTAAAGAAATGCAACTCGGCACATCCTGTGACCAAATCCAGTTCTGAGTGACTCAAGTTCAAACCAGATGACCTTGATAACCTAGTCTTCCCATCCTTTCCAACTATTTTGGATGTCTGAGTCCTAGGAGCCTAAGCCAAATTGTTCAGATCTTCACAAAGGCAAAATAAACAGTTCACAACTCCTCCCTTGGGACCCTTTGAAGTATAAGGGTCCAGCTCAACTCCCAGTAGGTCTTTTCAAACTCTCCCCACATCCCTTGTCTGTGTTTTCCTCCATTCCTTTATATGTGATCTGTATTTTTTTTAATCTGTTCACATGTTGTATCATGATGCAACCCTTACATTACAAAGAATTTTTCCATTTTTGTTGCTGAATTTTATATTCCTATTACCTTAATACTATTACATAAGCATTATCAGTGTTTAATAAATGCTTGCAAAGTGAATTTAAAACACTTGACCCAAGTTCATGAAGGTGAACTTATTTAGGAAAGTCAGTTGGATGATCCCCTACAGAATACAGGACTGTTTGGGCCATATTTATACCCGTTCCCTGTTGGGTTCTTGGGGTCTGCAAGCTCTAAATGGAAGTCAAGCAAGTTAACACTGAAAGGGTATACTCTGATTCATCACTAGCTCTTAAAGGAGAGAGATCTCTCTCTAAAGCTGTATCTGAAATGTATTCTTTCTCTCATAAATACTGCAATGGAAAATTTATCATCTACCCAAAAGTTGGAGAATTCTGTTCACATAGTGTTGGTCTTTATTGAAGTTCTTTTCTGAGACACATGTTGATGCATGAAGAATCTCAGGTTAGGCTACATTTCAACTTGAAAATAATCCATGCCATGGAATGAAATTATTCTGATGTAATGTTGGCTCATAATCTATGGAGTCACAGACAGTGAATATTCAATGGCTACCAACCCCAACAGGAAAAACAGCAATAGTAATAACCATAACAACCAGACCACTTGAGTGGTAAAATGGGAAAGCAGATTGCAAGGAGCTATGAAGGAGTGAGAGGAGAAAAAGTAGCTTTTCTTCCTAAGAGTTGTACTCTGAAAAACAAGAGAGATACAGTTTGAGGGGATAGGATGATCAGATGAGGATTTTTTCCTTAATGACAAGGGAGACAAACATGTTGGTGGGTAGCAGAGATTGAGCCAGTAAATGGAGAGAAATTGAAGAGTGGGGAAAGAAGGTGAGAGTGGAGGTGATCTGCTAAAGGGGAAGGAAAGGGAAAAGCGTAAAGTGGCTGGCCTTGGTGAAGAAAAGGACCACCCCTTCATATGAAACTGGAGTAAAGAAGAGAATGAAGAGTGATACTGAGGGGCTGAGATGTAGAACTAGGAAGAAGAGGGAAGTCAGCCGCAATGACCCCTCAGGAAAGTATGAAGTAAGCAGCTAGGTGGCACAGTGGATAGAGTGCAGAGCCTGACTCATCTTCCTGAGTTCAAATCTGGCCTCAGACACTTAATATTATGTGTGACTCTGGGCAAAACAAAGTTATTTATGCCTGCTTGCCTCAGTTTCCTCATCTGTAATTGGAGAAGGAAATGGCTAATTACTCTAGGATTTTTGCCAAGAAAACCCCAAATAGGATCACAAAGAATTGGACACAACTGAGCAAACATGTATGCAGCAAAGGCTTGTGCTGAGATGGTGGGGGAAAGCTGGTATGGGAAACGAGAGGGGAGAAAATGTTTTGTTCTGTTCTGAGAATTGGAATAGAGAATCAGTCAGGGATGAGTAGATAGATTGTCCTGATGCAATGAAGAAACACCTTCCTGTAATATACCTGGGAAATTATATTATGTGGATTTAAGGAGAAATAGTGAAAAGGAAGGAGAAATAGGGCAACTTCTCAACTTTCTCAACTGAAATGGGACAAATAAATATAATACAAGACAAAAGTTTATGGGACAGAGAAAAAGTTAAATTCAGGACCCTAAGAAAATTAAAGGAAGAAATCACTTTCTTCTGATAGGGATGGAGGAAAGCTAAGTAAGCAGAGATGATGCCTGAGTTAGGCCTTGAAGGTTCTCAGCAAGCTGAGATAAGGATATAGGGTATGGTTGCCATGGGATGTGAGAGGCTGTCGGACATGACATGGGAATAGGGAGGGCTCCTTTGGCTGGAATAGAAAGTATATGATGAGAAAGAATGTGGCATAGAGCTGGACAAGTTGGTTAGAGAGATTATGAAGAAGCTTAAAGAGTAACCTAAAGAATTTATATTTTATTTTGTAGAAAATAAAGAGGAACAAAAGGAAGAGGGGCAAAGCTCTTTTACTAACCCCAAGTTTGTTACCAGGGTTTCCACATGAAAGCAAGACACAGAATAGGAGGACAGAACCAAGATGGTAGAGAAAGTTCAGGGACTCTCCTGAGTTCTCCCAAATTTCCCTCCAAGCAATTTTAAATAATGCCTCAAAGTAAATTCTGGAATGGCAGAACCCTCAAATGGACAGAGTGGAACAATTTCCCAGACCAAGACAACTTAGAAGGTTGGCATGAAAGGTCAATCACACCAGAGTGAGAGTGAAATGCAGGCTATGCCAGGGGAGGCTGTGCCCCAGGAAACCAGAAGCAGATCCTGGAGGGTGAATGAATCAGCACAGATAGCAGCTGCTTCAGGAGCTCTTAGCCCATAGATGGAAAGAGGGTTGAAGGAGATTACAGGGGTCTCTTTGCTGCAACTAGGCACAGGATTCTGTTGCATTGCCCATACTTGGATCTGAGTGGCAGTCCCAGGATGAGGAGGTATGCTAACACCAGAGCTTGTAACTGCAGGGGAGTGGGGACCCTGATCACATTTCTAGGACAGAAAAGAATGCTTGTGGTTGTTCACAGACTAGAGCACAAGCCAGGAGAGTAGAAAACACACTACTCCTTAGATCATACCACCTTAGTAAAACAGAAAGTTTATAGGTCTCTAGAACTAGCTTTGAAAACAGATGCACAAAAAAAACATGAAGCTTGGGACAATGCCTCCTCCATCTCAGGAGCAAGGTCCAACTTTAATATAAAGAGGTAGAAAAATGAGCAAACAACAGAAAAGAACCTGACCGTAGAAAGTTGCTATCATGACAATGAATATCAAAACTCAAATTCAGAAGAAGACAACAAAGTAAAAACTGCTACATCTGAGTCTCAAAGAAAAAATGTTAATTGGTCTCAGGCTATGGAAGAGCTCAAAAAGAATTCTGAAAAACAAATAAGATAGATAGAGGAAAAACTGAGAAGAGAAATGAGAGTGATGCAAGAAAACTGTGAAAAAAAGAGTCAACAGCTTAGTAAACGAGGCACAAAAACTGAAGAAAATAACTTAAGAAACAGAAGAGGCCAAATGGAAGAAGATAATACAAAAATTCACTTAGGACAAGAACTCCTTAAACAGCAGAACTGGCCAAAAGGAAAAGTAAAAACAAAAGCTCACTGAAGAAAATAATTCCTTAAAAATTAGAATTGAATAAGTCAAAGCTAATGACTCCATGAGATATCTAGAAGCAATAAAATGAAATCAAAAGAACTAAAGAAATAGAATAAAATGTGAAATAACTTACTTGAAAAACAATTATCCTGGAAAATAGATCCAGTAGAGATAATTTAAGAATTATTGGACTACCTAAAAGCCATGATCCAAAAAAGAGCATTGACCTCATCTTTCACAAAATTATCAAGAAAAATTGCCCTGATATTCTAGAATCAGAAGGTAAAATTGAAATTGAAAGACTCCACCAATCACTTCCTGAAAGCGATCCCAAAATGAAAAGTCCCAGGAATATTATAGTCAAATTCTAGAGCTCCCAAGTCCAGGAAGAAATATTACAAGCAGCCAGAAACAATAAAAACATCACTGAGCCACAGTCAGAATAACACAAGATTTAGTAGCTTCCACATTAAAGGAAAAGAGGGCTTGGAAGATGATATTCTGGAGGACAAAGGAACTAGAATTACAACTAATAATTATTTACCCAGCTAAATTGAATATAAACCTTCGGGGGGAAACAGACATTTAACGAAACATAGGAGTTTCAAGTTTTTCTGATGAAAAGATCAGAGGTGAATAGAAAATGCAGCATTCAGATACAAGACTCACAAGAAGCATATAAATGTAAACAGAAAAGAGAAATCGTAAGGACTCAATCAAGTTAAACTGTTTACTTTCCTACATGGAAAGATGATAGTTGCTTATTATTAGAGCATTTAGAAGATGTGTACGTAGACAGAAGGCATGGTTGTGAGTTGACTATGATGGGATAATATCTAAAAAAATAAAAGCAGAAGGTAAAAAAGAGAAATACATTGGGAAAAGGAGAAAGGGAAAGGTAGACTGTGGGGTAAATTATTTTACGTGAAAAAGTTTTTAAGGTGGATGGGGAAGATAGGAAATATGGATGTGGGGGAACACTCAAACACTGCTCTCATTGCAATTGGCTCAAAGGGAATACTATACACACTCAGTTGGGTATAGAAATCTAGCTTATCCTACAAGAAAGGAGGAGGGAAAGGGGATAAAAGAAATATGGGAGGGTGAAAGAAGGAAGTATGGATTGGGAGAGGAGTAGTCAGAAGTAAAACACTTGAGAATGGACAGGGAAGGAGAGAGAGCATAGAATAAATGGGAAGATAGGATAGAGGGAAACACAGTTAGTAATCATGACTGCAAAAAAATTTTTGCAGCAATTATCTCTGATAAAGAACTCATTTCTTAAATAGAGAACTGAACCAAGTTTATAAAAATAAGAGCTATTCTTAATTGAAAAATTGTCAAAGGATATGAACAAGCAGATTTCAGATCAAGGCTATCGAAAACTGTAATTACTATAAATATAACTATAAATCATTGAGTAGAGGAATGCAGATCAAAACAATTCTGAGGTACCCCCTCATACCTATCAGATCACCTAATGTGACCAAAAAGGAAAATTACAAATGTTGGAGGGGATGTGGGAAAACTGAGACACTCATCCAGGTGTGAACTGATTCAACCATTCTGTAGCCCAAAGGACTATAAAACTATGCATACCCTTTGACCCAGCAATAGCACAACTTAGTCTGTATCCCAAAGAGATTTTTTTTAAAGAACAGGACCTACATGTTCACAAACATTTATAGCAGCTCTTTTTTTGTGGCAAAAGATTGGAATTTGAGGGAAAACCCATCAACTGGGAAATGACTGAACAAGTTGTTGTATATTATTGTGAAGGAATACTATTTGCTATAAGAAATGATGAGCAGAATGTTCTCAGAAAGACCAGGAAAGATTTATATGAACTGATACAAAGTGAAATGAGCAGAACCAGGAGAACATTATACACAGTGACAGCAATATTGTACCATTATCCACTGAAAATAACAGCCATTCTCAGCAATACAATAATCCAAGATAATTCTGAAGAATTTATGATGAAAAATTCCAGTTCTAGAGAAAGAACTGATGGAATCTGAATGCAGATTGAAGCATAACTTTGTAATTTTGTTTTTCTTGGTTTGAGTGCTTTTTTTGGTCTATGTTTCTTTTCACAACTTGACTAATATGAAAATATGTTTTGCATGACTGCACATCTATAACGTATGTAAAATTGCTTGCCTCCTCAAGGAGGGAGTTAGGAAAGAGGAGAGAGAATTTGGAACTCATTTTTAAAATGAATGTTAAAAATTATTTTTGCATACAATTGGGAAAAAATATAAACTAAATAAAACTTAAAAATTAAGTTTAAAAGAGAGCAATAAAAGACATGGAATGCATCTAATTGCCTCCAAAGATCTAAAGATGAATGAAGGGTAATAGAGAGGCAGATGGTTGGTGTGAGCAGGCTGCAACAGATAACCAATGAGGAACTCTGAAAAAGAAAAGGAGTAAAAGATTTCAGGAAGAAATTGCATGATAAAATGGAAAGAAAGGGGTGAGGAATAGTAGGTAGGTAGCCAGAATGCATGACTGATGCTCTCAAAATGTCAGGAGAAAGTAAAGAGAGCCTCTAACACATTGAGTAGACTCCTGTGATGAACTTTTGGGAAAATTTGGCCAAGAATAGCACGGGATGGGCTGGCACAGAGAAATTCTAATCTTTATCAATGGAGATGACTTCCAAATTGATGAAATTGTAGATCCATCTGAGAGAAGGAGAGAGCACACTGAATGTTTCAATCAGGAGAGTGACAGGTTCCAATCTATATATTAGGAAGATGGATTGGAGGAAAGCAGATAAGGAAAGGAAGTAGGGAGACCAGTTCAGAGACTATTGCAATAGTGATGAGGACCAACGGTGATTAGGACCAATTGAAAAGTGATAAGGATCTGAACCAGGGTGGTGGCAGATGAGAAGAAGATTGATGGGATAGACATTGTGAAGATAGAGTCAGCCCAAATTGAAAATTGTGTGTAAAGGAAAAGTCACAAATTGCTCTAACAGAAATATGGGGGCAGGTAGGTGTCATGGTAGATAGAGTGCCAGCTCTAGAGTCAGGAAGACTCTATCTTCCAGAGCTCAAATCTGGCATCAGACATTTACTAACCAGGGAAGTCATGCAACCCTGTTTGCCTCAGTTTCTTCATCTGAAAAATGAGGTGGAGAAGGAAATGGTGAACCACTCCAGTATCTTTGCCAAGAAAATCCCAAATAGGGTCACAAAGAGTCACATGTGACTGAAATGACAGAACAACAACAGAAATATGAAAGTTATGAGGGAAGAGGGAACTTATTCAACGTAGTATACTCTGTCTAGAAATTTAGCAGTGGAGAGGAGGAGAGATCTATCATGACAGGTTGATGGGATGGTAGAGTCAATAAGTGTTCTTTTTTTGTTTGTTTTTAGAATGTGGGAAAACTGCTACAGTGGAAAGATTATTGGCTAAAGCAGTCAGAGGACCATATTTGGATTCGTTGTGCCATTTATTACTTCTGTGACCTTGGAAGTCACTTAACTCTTAATTAAACACTTAATTCAGTTAATTCACTTAACTTCTATAAGCCTCAGTTTTCTCATCCGTAAAATGAGAACTAATGGTCTCTAAATTCCCCTGTGGCTCCAGATCTATGATCCTATGACCTGTTTCTTTCTGGAGAGAGCTGAGAAGGATTCAATACACAGCAAGAGAGATTAAAGATGAAGGGGGAAGCAAGATAATTGATGGGAAACATTTCTAAAGGAAGTGGGAAGGAAGCAGAGGGGATCAAGGATTCAAGTGGAGAAAACCCTGTTAAAGATAAGGATTCTCTCATTCTATGAGACTGGAGCAAAGAAGAAGAGTCTGGGTTAAGAACAGAGGAATTTTACATGACTTGACTCAACATAAAAACAAAGGAAGCAAGGCTATCTACTGAAAGACATGGCTAGAGGTGGAGTTTGGGGAAGGACAAGAGAGGAGATTTGAAATAGCCATTGTGGAATGTGAAACAGGGAATTGGAGATGAATTAAAGGATTTTCATGGAGCTATAAGGGCCCAGATGACATTAGATGATGGTTTGACGGTGGATCCAGTCTGTATGATTTTGCCAGCCACTTGAGGACTTTGGTGGATCAAAATAAGGAAAAGAGAAGGCAGGCTACTCATGATTGGGCATTAATTAGCAGGGTGGAAGCAATGCAAGAAAAAAAGAATCAATGGACTCCAGAGTAAGGACAAAATCTTGCTGAGATCATTAACCAACATGGTTGAGAAAGGGTGAAAGTAAAGGTAAGATGGGATCAAAGAACTAGAATTTATGAAGGCCCCTTAGGTCTGAATGAAGGAGACAGTGGAGAAGTTAGGTGGAGTCTGATAGATAGAAGGACAGGAGATGCCAATCAGAGGGATTTTCAGAATTCAGGCTATAGGGGATGGGACCATTTCAGGGATGGTGAGATCAAAGGGACTTGAGGTGTGCTGAGTAAAGTGGAGATGAAGGTGAAAATGTTGATGAATGAGGAGGCCAGGATATTAGAAGGATCCTCAGCATGAATACTGAATTCATCATGAGTGGTGGCAAAAGGTTTTGTACATCTCGGTTCCAAATTGCAGTTACTACTTGTTCCCATACCTACAATTTCATCATTTGCTCCATTTCTTGTGAATTATGTCCTTGATTTCTTCTGGGAATCAAGATATTAGCTCCCTAGGGTGAGTCTACATATCAATGAGCTATATATCATGAAGATGGGGAAATCACCTCTCAGTTTGTCCACATAAGGCCCTTCCCCTCCCTTCCTCCTCCAATCCCTCCTGCAAACAGTCATCAGTCCTTGCTTCTTTTACTGATTGCTGCAACATGTGAGCAACACATTTCACACATTAAATGTAAGATCTGGAATTTCAGTGAAACAAAGGAAAAACACAAAGCAATTGTAATGGTTTCCTTACTTTGGATAGATAGTGAAAAGGAATAGACCTGATTTAACAATAAAAAGGCACTTTTTCTATCCCACATGCAAACAGTCTACAGGAGATCTCAGAGTGGGTATACATTCAGTCAATCAGTCACTCTTACAAACAACTATTTACTAAGCATCTCCTATGGCCAATCACTGGGAATACAAAAAGATAGGGACTGGATCTGTGATTTTATTTATAGGGAAATCTCAGATGAGGAAACTCCCTCTGCCAGAGGAGGTCAGCATTTTCTCTGCAACTGATCATCTTACAGAGCTACCTAGAGCACTGAGAGGTTAATTGACTTGACCAGGGTCATACAGTCAATATGTATCAGAACTGAGACTTAAACCCAGGTATTTCTGGTTTAAGTCTAACTCTCCAACTACCATGACTCTCACTGAGGCTGACTCTATGGGAATTTAAAAACAAAAATGTAATGGTTTTTGCCTCGAGAAATTTATGTTCCATTGAGGAAGGCTACATACACACAAGTATAGATTAAAAAAAATATAGGTAGATGCTATTAGCACTCCCATTTTACCAATAAGGAAAAGTGAGGCTCAGAGAGGTTAAGTGACTTGCTCAGGGTCACATAACCAGTGTCTGAAGAAGACTTCAAACCCAAGTCTTCCTGACTTCAAATTGACTGCATTCTCTCGGCTACTGAACGTTGCCTATTAGGATTAACATAGTTTATAAAGCACTTTGATCACCACAATAATTACAGTATTATTAGGCGTGAGAGTCATTAGCAACTGGACTAATTAGTAAAGAACTCATGTGTGAGATGGTGTTTGAGTAAAGCTTTGAAAGATGGTGAGAGACACAGACAAGGTAAGGAGCCTACGCAAAGGCAGAGAGGAGGGAAATGGGACATTATGTGTGAGGAAGAATGGGATAGCCAACTTGGCTGAATCACAGAGTGTATGGAGGAAGGTTCATGCACAACAGGCCTGGAAAGGTAGATCGGGCAGCCTGGCAGTGAAGGGCTCTAAATACCAGAGTAGCTTCTATCTCATCCTGAGATTTGGGGAAGCCATTGGCATTTATATGGAAGGAGAATGACATCGTCAGACCTGTGCCTTAAGAAAATTCCTTCAGCAGCGGTGTGAAGAATGGATCACAGAGAAGAGAGACTTGAGGCACCAATTTTCTCCACATCCTGTCTTCAATAGGAGGCCACTGCTGTGGTCCTGGTAAGAGGAGGAATAAAGGCCTGAATAAGGATAGTGGCTGTGCCAGTGGTGAGTGGGGGATGGATGTAAAAAGATGTTGTGGAGCTCAAAATGACAAAATTCAGCGATCATCTCATTTGATTCTCACAATAAACCCATGGGTTAGCAACTATTATCATTCCCACTTTACAGATGAAGAAACTTTACAGATGAAGAAGGTTTAGAGAGGTTAATTGAATTGCCCAGGGTCTCATAGGCAGTTTCTGAAGAAAGATTCA
This sequence comes from Notamacropus eugenii, assembly GCF_028372415.1. NCBI lineage: Eukaryota > Metazoa > Chordata > Mammalia > Diprotodontia > Macropodidae > Notamacropus > Notamacropus eugenii. The sequence goes on from NC_092877.1 coordinate 69,687,522, forward strand.
AACCCAAGTCTTATGCTTTCAGGTTGAGTATGTTCTCTGTTAGGGAAGTATAAGTAGTATCATTCATTTTTGATTGATAAGAATGTCTTGGCTCCTGTTAAAGAAGTTAGCTTGCCAAAGATTATTTAGCTAATAAGTACCTAAGACTGGCCTGAAAAATATTTGGCACTCTAAATATTTTCCATTGCCCAAAGTCCTGCTCTGAGCCTACTATTTGCATTCTGGCCCCTATCTAGATCCTAATTATACTTCCAGGGCCAACTTAAATTCTTCTTCCTCCCTAGAACTTTCTCATTTTCTTCAGCTTAGAGTGACCTTTTGAACTCATACCACTGCACCTGGACTACTCACTTGGCAAATGGTGATGTCTCTGGAATCCTTACCACCTTTATTCTTTAGTTCTTAAATGTTTAACTAAAATTTCCTGCACATTGGTCCTATTTCCCCAACTAGCATATAAGCTCCTTGAAGCCAGGGACCTCTCTTCATTATCTGTGCATCCCAATTATCAGCTGAAGCAAAGCTGAACTAGCTCATAATGGATGCTTGATCAATATTTGTTGGCATATTGATCAATATGAGTTTATGAAGTCAATAGTCCCTCTTCCTCCTCCTCCACTTCTAGTCAAGCAGATCAATTTCCTGCTTTTCTTACCAGGGAAGTGGTCACATGGAGGAACGTTTGCATCCTTTCCCCCACTAGGCAGTAGTTGCCTATAGGGACACTCTGGTGGTTGCTTTTTGCTTTACAAAGCCAGGAAGTGTTTGTTTCTCTCCCTGTGGCCCATTATGGCAGCTGATATGACATCAGTGTGGAAACAGCATTATATGAAAGTGAAAAATAGCTCCTCTTGGGGGGTAAGGATTCCCTTTGGCAAAACTGACTTCTTCTCAGTGGGGAATCTGGGCCTCCCAAAACCTGTTCTAATTCATGAAGTTGTGAGAAAAGCTCTAAGGGCCTTAGAAAGAGAAAGTGGCTCCCTTCTCTGGGGACCACGCTGCCTAACTCGCCCTTAAGGGGAATAAGTCTACTGACATCCTACAGCTGTCTTTGAGGTGAGTCTGGAGCTGACACTGAAGTATAACAACACACAGAAAATCAGAGTGGGGAAGGGAGCTCAGAGGCTGCTGAGTCTAACTCATACCAGAAACAAAGGTAAGGGGGTACTCACAGCTCCTGGTTGCTAGATGTCTTTTCCTCCCATTCATGGAGTGCTCAAAAAGTTCCCCTTAAGCATGATAAATCTCATCCATCTGTCTTTAGATCCTGTTATAGAAACTGCCATCAGCTGATTCAGGCATGCAGCAATGATACTGACGGAAATATGAGAACTCCACAATCCTCTGGACCCTTTGAAGTTTGTAAAGTTCTCCTCTGGCCAAAATAACATTAGAAGGAAGATCTAGGCTGAAACCAGAGCCAAGGTCTCTTCTCTCCCTCCTGAGCTTCAAACAATTCCTTTTCAGGAAGTTTAGCTGAATCTCATGCTTTCTCCAACTTTTCAAATACCTCCCCTCTTAACTCAATTTATCACTAATCCCTAGGATATGGCCAAGTTGACTTGGCCTCCCCAGTTGTGATTTTTGATCAACCTCCCCCAGTTTGAAGGACTTCCTATACTTAATCTAAAGCTTATGATTGATTGGTTGAAATAGTAATGTTCTCACCTAGTTAAGGTATCAAAGCTAAAATGCTGTAGGGTGGTTTCCACTCCCACTTACATTTTCAAGAGATTTTTATCACTAGAACAAACCTTCCCTCATGACTTGAGATGTAGTAAAAAGTTCTACCTACAGGAAGCTATTAATAGTTGTTGGATGGATGAGTTTAAGCTGAAAACCTATGCACAAATCCAGGAGCAACATGGTTCAAGGGTTAAAAATACTGCCTAAGGAGTCAAAAGATCTCATTCCAAAAACCCGCCTATGCTGCTTGTTACCTGGATGTCCTTAGTCAAGTCACTTAACTTCCCAGTTCCTGAGCTTCCCCACCTGTAAAAAGAGAAAGATGAACTTCTTCTGAGGACTCAGCTCTTTACCTTTCATTGTATGAATGTGCAACCATTACAAACAGCAATTTTGACATCTATTTTAGAAGTAACTGAAGGAGACAGAGGAGTTACCCTATAATAACATCACTTTACTTCTGTCCAGAGTTTGAGACTTGCACATATTATCCGATTCTTTGCCTCATCACTACTCTGTGAGGCAAACAATCCATCCATAGATTAGCTCATTTTGCCAATAGAGATCTAGCATTGCCCACAGAGATGTAATCTCTTCATTTTACAAAGCAGTGAGTCAAGACTCAAAGAGATATTAGGTCTTGACCAAGGTCACAAAGGAATTTAATCCCATGACAATGATTTAAATCTAGGTTCTCCTTTGATTCCAGGGTCAGTTGTGAAAGCCTTTCACCATAACCTACAGGCTATTATAATAGGACTACCTACCCTACAAGGTTGCTGAGAGGATCAAATGAGATCACGTATATCAATTGTTTTATAAATTAAGATAATGTACACCTTTGTAGATTTGAAGCAACCAAATTGCATTACCTTCCTTCTTTTCCCTTTGTTTTTATCCAAAGGAAATCAAGTCAACTGACCATCAAAATCCATCTTGGAAGGGAATAAATGTCATAAAAGATTAAGGAGGAAGTGGTAGGGAAAAAAAGATAGTTCCACTCCATTACTAGGGGTGAGAGAAAGGATCCCTTTCTTAACATCAGCTGATAGTAGCCCCTTCTTCACCCTAAAACTCTGAGAGAGGAAGCTAATAGTAAAGGATGACTTCCCTATAATGGTGCCTATTTTCCAGATGAAGAAACTAAGGACTAAAGGAAGTAAACTAACTTATCTAAGTTCACAATCTAATTAGTGACAGAGCTGGGATCAGCCTGGTATTCTTTCCCTATGCACTAGTGCCATTTTTCTCTTCTCCTTTTCTGTAAGAGAACCGTTCTTTTCACCTTTTCCATTAGTGGTCAGTGACTGTTCTAATAAATAGAATAAAGAAGATGGAAATATCCCCCTGCCCCAGTTACAGGTTTAATTGTGTTAAGGCATTGATAACCATTATTTCCAGTCATTGCATTGATTTTTAAAAGAAAGAAAATAAAAAGAAGTCTAAACGATGCTTTTATGTCAACTAATTAAAATTCTTCTTTCCAGTTACATTGCAGTCACTTTTGAGGATCATTACTTTCCTTGAAGCTTGTTCCGGGAGCTTGGTTTAAGGTTTCGAGTTAAGGAAAGAGTGAGGAGCCTTAAAGTCACAGACAATTCATGTTTATATGTAGATATGTATGTATTTACATCAGTCATACCATTAGATAAGAGATGGAGGACCTGGAGCTTAAGGTTTCCATTCAGAGTAGAAGCTAAGTTTCACAGGATAGGGAAATGAAACAAAACTTTAGAGATAATAGCTCACTTACAAAGTACCTGAAGCTTTGTAAAGCACTTTACATGCATGATTATCATAACTATTCTGTGAGGGAGGTGCTATTGTCATTTTCATTTTACAGATGAAAAAACCAAAGCTCAGTTAAGTAATTTGCCCAGGGTCATACAGCCAGTAAGTGTCTGAGATAGGATTATCTAATACAACCTCCTCATTGTACTGAGGAGCAAACTAGAAGAAACAGTGGGGCATAGGGGAGTGATCTTCTAAGGTCCAATGTAAACCACAGTTAACAGAACTTGCAAAGAGACAAATGTCAATTTGATAGCAGGAAATTTTTTCTAATAATTAATAATACAGCCTCAAAGTGAAATGGATTTCACAGAGAGGTGGTTGGTTTCCCCCTTCTTATAGATTTTCAAGCAGAGGCTGGAGGGCCATTTGTTTGATGGTAGATTCCTCTTGTTTGTGAGTTGTAGGAGATGGCTGCTAAGGTACCTTCTCATTCTAAAATTCTGTAACTCTGTGAAGAACTGGATTTCACTAGTCAAGTCAATAAACATTTCTCAAGCATTCCCTAAGTACCTGGGAACTGTGCTATATACTGGGGTTACATTGAAAACCAATTCATTCTTTAATTCATTTTTTTCAAAATATAAGAATTGAGTCCTTACCTTGTACAATACTTTGTGCTGGGTACTGGAAATATAAAGATGAACTAAATAGAAAATCATGGGATGTCAGAGTTAGAATAATAAACAAAAGAATACCCAGAGAAGAAAGACTAGAGAGGGTCTCAAGTTCATACTGTATGAAGATTGTTTGAAAAAAAAAAACTGGGATAGTTTGCTTAAATAAGATAAAACTTAGCTGTCTTCAAGTACTTGAAAAGATGCCATACAGGAAAAAAAAAAAAAGGATTGGACAACTCTAGTTGACCCCACAGGGCAGAAATAGGAACAATGGGTGGAGATTTTAAAAGGATAATGACTAAAGAAAAGCTGCCTAATAATTACAATGATCTAAAAGTGGATCAAGCTAAACGAGATGGGGATAGGTTTCCCCTGATCACCTGTGTTCAAATTCCTCATTCTGCTTTTCCTGAAACCATGATACTTCTCTTTATGAAAGATCTTTACACAGGTGATTCCAGTCCCATTGCCTGTTTCTTGGGTGACCTTGGGAAAGTCGTTGTTTGTCCTTCACTATTGGAGAGGACCATGACATCAGGAAGGTGATGCTATGATTTGCAAGTGAATTAGATTTAAATGAGGGTGGGCTGAGCGAAGTCACCAGCCTTACTTTCTCCTCCAGAGCCATCTGGGTCCCATGGCAAGACACAGACCAGGACAAGTGGAGATGACCCTCGATACCAGTCCTAGTTTCATCAGCTATAAAATGACAGAGTTGCACTAGGTAATCTTTAAGGGCTCTTCCAGCCTTAAACCCTCTTCAGTAGAGGTCTTCAATCAAAGACCAAATGGGTATGAGATAGATCTAACGCTGCCCTCTGGGAGCTTATAGAATAGAAGAGGGAAAAAGATAATCTTTCACATAACTGATACAAGACAAAAGGTAAAAGTGGAATAAGAGAAACACAAAGTGTAGAAGAAGTCACAGAATAGATACCTAAAGTGTAAGCACTCCCTCTCTTCCTTGGTTGTACCTTTGAGACATATTTGATTAAAGAAACTGTTCATAGCTAAGTGGCATCTTGGATGGAGCATCTGACAAGGTCTGAAAGAACTGAGTTTGAATTCTGCCTGTTATTATCCATGAGACTTTAGGTACATCACTTAACCTCTTCTAGTCTCAGTTTCCCTATCTATAGCCCAGTAATAATAGCACCTACTTCATATGGTTGTTGTGAATAACAAAGGAAATCTCTTCATTTTCCACCAGCTACTCTGTTTTCACTATCACCATTATCATCATCGTCATCATCACTACTCTGCTACCCCACTACCCCACTCTTTTAGTTTCTTTTTGTGTATTGTCTTCCCCCATTAAATATTACTTTCCTGAGGGCAGATGCCATCTTTCTTTTTCTTATTTGTATCCATCCCCAGTGCTGAGCACAATGCCTCACGCAGAAATGGTGCTTAATAAATGTTTATTGTATCATATCATAAATGATATGTATGAGCGCTTTGCAAACCTTAAAGTGCTATGTTTATGTGAGTTGTTTTTTATTATTATTCACATCTGACTAGGGAAGGGATTTTCTTGTTCAACACTGAATGCAAACTGCAACAGAATCTATTGTTGACAACACATTTGGAGGGAGTCAAGATTTATGGTGAATTTAGGTACACCTTCAAATACTATAGAAAAAAAATATTGCCAACTTTTGTCACAGAAACTGAGTTGTCTACATTTAAGCACAGAAAGTCTATTTGTAGCAGTGGACACATCATGTAAAAGGCAAACACTCATTTTGGTTATCCAATGCCCAGGATAAATTTTAAATAATTTAACATATATTAAAACTGGGGACCATGAGAGAGCTGCTGTCCTCAAAGGCAAGCCCTTGAGAGGTTGTTGTATAGAAGAGGGATTAAATTTGTTCCACTTTGCCTCAGAGGGCAGAACCAGAAGCAAGAGGTGGAAGTTACAAAGAGACAAAAACATAGGCTTTCTACAAATGAAAAAAAAATGCCCTAACAGAGTTGTCTAAGAGTAGAATGAGCTGCCCAGGGAGGTGATGGGAGCATTCCCCCCTCCCCCACCTCCACTGAAGGTCATCAAGCAAAGGCAGAATGGACATGGATTATAGAGGAGATTATGAAGGGGGGGAAGGTTTATAAACTGGACGAGCTAGTTGGCAAGGTCTCTCTTCCACTCTGAAATCTTGTGATCCTGTGACTTTAAAAATATGAAACATGGTATATCTCTCTCCTCCAGCATCTAGTGCAATGTGGATGAACACAGCAGGAGCTTAATAAGTATCTATTGAATTGAATCAAATTGAATTTCAGAGGAAGTAAATTGTCAACATGCCCCCAAGCAACTGGGCTATGATCCTTTCATGCTCACTAAGACCTAATTGTGATTATATGAACTCTTCAAGATCCCCCAAAAACAAAATAACCAGAGAGGTCACTAAGTTATATTTATAGTGTTACAGATCTAGAAGGAATTCCGGAGACTCTCATCCAACATCCTATTTTACATATAAAGAAAATGAGGCTCAGGAAAATTAAGCGATGTGCCCCAAATTACCCAGCTACTCTGTGTTAGTCTTGGGATTTGAAATCTTCTGACTTCAAAAACATTTCTCTTTCCATTGTACTATACAACATTTTAAGAGACAAAATATTATAGTAACTTGAATTAGGCACCCTTAATGAGGATATAACTGGGGAATGAAGAGTGCTGACCAAAAGTTAATGGAAAATAACAGCAGTAGTCCAACTAGAAAGACACTGACAAGAAGACAGTCAAGTTTGTTACAGAGAGCATACTTGCAAATGAAAATCCATTGACTTTTGTCAGTAGTTATTTGTCAATAAGTAAATAAGGGGCATTGTGGTACTGTGGATAGGGTACTAGCCCTAGAGTCAGGAAGGACTGAGGATGAATCTTGCCTTAACACCTGCTAACTGTGTGACTATGGCCAAAGTACTTAACCTCTTCTGAGTCTCGATTTACTCACCTATAAAATGGAAATAATCCTTATTTTATTATGTCATAAGATGGCTGTGAATCTCAACTGAGACTGCACATATAAAGCATTTTGTCAGCTTTCATGCATTATATCAACATCAATGATCAATCAATTGAGTATTTCTAAATGTTTACTATGTATAAGGAGTAAAGTCCTGTGTTAAACACTGAGGACACTAAGAAAATGCAAAATTTGGCTCTGCCCTCAAGGAACTTGCCTTCTAATGCAGGAAACAACTTTAAATGATTAATATTAAATGACAGTTAATAATTACAGAAACGTGAGACTATAAGAGATTAACTTATCCAATATTCTCATTTTCTGATTGGGGAAACTGAGTTCTAGAGAAAGAATTACCTTGTCTCAGATCTCGCAGTTGGTAGATACAAAGCTAAGATGGTAATTCCGGTCTCCTGACTCCAGTGCTTTCTCAATTTCACAACCCTAGACATCATATTTTAATTCAAAAGGCATGTTTTCTGTGACACTGTGTCTCTGATTTTTTTTTTTAATCCTGAGGTATCCCCATTAATTATTCTATTTTAAATATTTTTTCAAGGTAAACAATGAATCAAAAAACATTTATTAGGCACCCACAATATCTCAGGCACTTGGCTAAAAATCAGGGATAAAAATACAAAGAATGGACAATCTCTACACATAAGGACCTTCTATTCTGATGGGGGTGGGAAATATAAGCATGTGCTTAACTACATACACATGGGTGTATGTATGTCTACATATGTACGTGTATTTATTTATACATGTGTATAAGAACATGTGTCTATATATAATAAATACAAATATTCTAATATACGCCTATATTTGCATGTATAACACATGTTTGTGCATATATACATGTTTGCATGTATATATCTGTGTATATGCTTATACATAGATATATATGAATATGTATGTGTTTATAATATGAAGAGAAAAATTCAAACAAATATGTGTTTAAAATCAAGGTAGTTGGAAGAGAGGACAGTAGCAACTGGGGACTTGAGAAGAGTATCAGTAATGGCAAAAACCAAAAACCTACCACAAGTAACATTCAGGATCCAAAAAAAAACTTCTTATTGATCCCCAAACACCTAGTTAGAACCACAAGAATCGGGCCACGAACCCCTACTGTTCCATGCGGCTTCCCTCCCACCCCCACTACCAACTCTGAAAATTGTACAAATGCTCAAAGTTTGGGTTAAGCAGGAGTCCAAAGAGAATGTTTTAGATGAAGTCAGATGTGACCCTTGGAATCAGGAATGGTTTTAATTACCAGGACCAAGACCAAAAAAATCAGTCAGTACAGAGATACCTGCTTGTGCCTGGGTTTGGGGAGCTGGTAAGAGTGTGTACTGAGTCTGCTAGCTTTATAGCACATCACTTTTATGGCCTCTCACTCCATTAAAAAAATAAATAAATCAGAAGGCCCTAAGGCAGCAACATATTTAGAAGCAATGAAAATGCAACCTGTTTACCTCTTTAAAGGATTCCAATCCCCAGCCAATGTGCAGCCTCACAGAGCCTGTAGTCTATGAATACACCGTAAGAAGAATGAATTAAAATGCTTTTGCTTTGTTTCAATCTGGGTTGTGACATATGGTACATGTCTGTGGATCAAGGACTCATCTTGTGTTTCCTGAAGTCTCATAAAATTCTGGAGCCCTAATGTAAGGAAAGAGTTTTGAATCCTAAAGTGTTCAGGCACTACCTTACCATTGCAAGCTCTGCAAAATGGTAATGAGCTGAACCAGGGGAGGCTAGCTCATTTTGAGATAAAAATGAAAACTATAACCATGGGACCTTGGAATGGGTTCAAATCTTTAGGGGAAAAAATATATGTATGTGTGTACGAAATGTATGTATATGTTTATACACCTAATGCATGTATGTGCATATTTATATGTGTATGCAAAAGTACATACTATGCATACTTACATATTGTGTACATATATATGTGTGTACACACCATCACATATATGCACAAATACATGATATGCAATAGCTTTTTAGGTGGAGGAGAAATGAAATGTATGTATGTATATGCGTAATGTATGTATCTACACACATGCACACAAACATAATACATATATATCCATGTACCTATATACATATACATGTTGTGTGTCTATCTACATACATAATACACAACTTTTTTAGTGGAGGGGAAATAGTGTCAACTTGTGATTTCATCAGTGCAGGAAAACGCTGGTGCAGATCAGTGATTCATCAGTAATTTTGAGAGTCGGTATTGCATCAGTCATTATATCACTAATCTTAGAGAGTCATAGAACCATGGAACCTCCGAATTGAAAGGGACCTCCAAAGCATTCAGTCCAAAACGTACCAAACAAGAATTTTTTCTGTGAGTTCCCTGACCCTTGGTTATTCAGCCATAAGGGAAGGGAAATCTTTTCAAGATAAGCCATACCCCATTGTAGAGGTTTAATGGAATTGCCCAGTTAAGAAACGTGGTCTTAGTCCCACAACCAGTGCATTTATTATAAAATCACATAAACATATACAAACCTTTCTGACAATTCAAATTCAAGGTTCTTTGGGGTCAATTTTTTTAAACTGTAGTTACAAGTATTAAATCTATCCCTGCCACATTGAAAAGCAAGCATCTCCTTACTCTAATCAAAACCACTCAATCAGCAAGGAGTTATTCACTGGGAGCCTACTATGTGCTCAATCCTATTTCAAAGCAGTGAGGCTGCCAAAACCAATTTTGTTACAGTGTCTGTCTGAAATGATGCAGATTTAGACTTCCCTGAAGTCAACCTGATTGTCAGTTTCATCCCTTTGAAGTCCTTTCTGCAAGTTGAGCATGAACAAAAGTAGAGACTTCTTTAGCCTAACAGGATCTTAGAGTTAGAAAGAACCTGAGAGGCTCCAAGGGCAATAGTCCCCTTTACCACATCCCAGGGAAATAGTCATCCCCTCTGTTCAAACACTTTGAGTGAAAAGGAAAGAGAAGAGTCTTACATGTGAAACAATAGTACACAATGGGAGATAGCATTTCATTTAGAGTTAAAGGTGTGGTTCAGACTATTAGTATTTGAGGAACTCAGAGGAGAGAAAGACTTACTTAAAAAAGGGAAAATTGTAATTCTTAGAAAGGACACTAATCTTATGCTGGGTTAAGATGCACCTAGAAAATGGTGGATTCTTGCCTAAAATTCAATTCAATTTTGAAAATTCATTAAATTTCTAGAGAGGTTAGGTGGTACAGCAAATATCAGCCTTGACTTAGATTCTGAAAGACCCATGTTCATATCTCATCTCTGGCAAAGATTTTTTTTTTACATGATAGCTGTTGGAGGGTTTGTGGGAAAACAGGAACATCGGGGCACTATTGGGAGACTTATGAATGGGTACAACTGTTCTGGAAAACAATGTTGAATCATACACAAAAAGTCAGTAAACAGTATGTGCCCTTTGATCAGCAGCTATTCCACTGCTAGAGCTACACCTTCAAAAAGGTCAAAGAAAGAGGAAAATGTCTTTCATGTACAATGATATTTATACTAGCTCATTTTGTGGTAGCAAAAAAAAACCATCCTGGAAATTGATGGGAAATTTCTCATTTAAGGGATGGCTGAACAAGTTGTGATATATGATTGGTATGGAATAGTGTTGTGCCTTAAGAAATGAGAAAATAGATAACATCAAAAAAGACCAGGGAATGCTCATATGAACTGATGCAGAGTGAAGTGAGAAGAACCAGGAGAACAATTTATATGATCACATCAATATTATAAAAGTTAACAATAATGAAAACAACAGTTGAGGGTTTTTATAAACTAAAGAAGAATGAAATGAGCAAACCAGGAAAACAATTTATCTAATAGCTACTATAAAAATAGACAATTTTGCAAGTTATAAGAACTGTGATCATTATAGTGATGACAGAATGAATGAAAATGACAGTAAGTTTTACTTAACTACAATAAACCTCTCACAAAGTGGGAAATGTTTAGCACAGTGCCTGGCACATAGTAGGCACATAATGAATGTTTATTGATTGACTGGGAATAAGCTACAAATGTTTGTTATATAAAATCAAAACAATCAATAGAACTTTAAAAAAGAACTAATAGGTTGTAAGGTCTGCTTTCAGGGTTGGCAGAGGAAGGGCTATGCCACCAAAATCACAGATCTTCCAAAGATTGATGTTTTTTAAATGCCTACTGTATGCACAGCTCTATGTTAGACCTGGGTAGAAGGCAAAATTTAGATAGGACTTGTTTTCTGTTTGTTGCCTTAGAATTTATAATCTAGTAAGGGAGTATCACAAACACACACACTCACACACACATAAATAGCTACAATATCATATAACACATGAATAGGGCATGAGCACAATACAGACAAAGTAGGATGTGAGGTAAGACAGAGGTTGAAGAGAAATCATCAACACTTGGAGTTCAAAGTTCAAGGAAGCCTTTTAGGAAAAGGTGTCATCTGACATGAATGCTTGGTACTAAAATTGAGCAAGGATTTGGACCCAGACTAGAGGAATGACTAAGGCTGAATTGCCTTTAAGAAACTGTCAAGCTCTTCCAGTTGTCCCAAGCTTCTCCTGAAAACAAAGGCCCATCTTTTTAATATCAACATGTTCTCAAGTGTCGTTGCATAAATGAGAGAAAGGAAATGGTCCCTGAAGAACATCCTACAGAAAACAGTCAGAGACGGAAGGTGAGTGTGAACAGGCTGCAACATTTAACCAATGAAGGACTTCAGAAGAACAAAAGTCATTCCAAAAATGTATAAGAAGAGAAGACAGCCTAGTCATGTATCAAAACTGAGAAATAAGAGATAGACAAATTGAGGGAGGCCTCTCTCAGGTGTGAACTTCTAGATTAAGTTCACTTGGACAAGAGTTACACAGAAAAGTACATATAGCTTTCAAGCTATATGACTGAGGAATAGCCAAATTAATAAAAATCATAGGTCTTGGATTAAAGAATGGGAAGGGATTCAAAAGATAGTGGTATATCTATTTTATTAACTTGATAAATTCAAATACATGCTTTATCCCAAATACAAATATACCCACATGCTTATTTATCTGAACACTATTCACTAATCCTTCTTGGTGGAAGGTAACCTAGTATTGTGGATGGAGCGACAGACATGAAATCAGACTTGAGTTCTCATCCTATCTCTGATACTGACCATGGGCAAATTCTTTAACCTCTCTGTGAACCATGGTTTTTATTTCATCAGTAAAATAATAAATGAAATAGTACACGGAAAGTGCTTGGCAAACTTTAAATCGTGATATAAATGTTATATGTCAGTCATAGATAGCATCATAGATTTAGAACTGAAAGGGCTTTTAGAAGTCATCTCATCCAATCTACAGATGAAGAAATGAAGTCCCAGAAAAGTTAAATGATTTCTCCAATATTATAAAGGTACTAAGTGTCAGAACCAGAATCTAAACTCAGGTTTTCTTCATAGTTCTTTCCATGGCACCACCTCTCAGAATGCATGGCTAATTATCAGGTAGAATCCCCATTCCTCCTGAGAGGTAGCAGATGAAGCTGACAGTCTTCACTTGCCAGTGTAGGTGGGAGTTGGAGATCCCAGAGGCTGCCAGAGTTGTCACATGAAAACTCTTTGGGGGGGCAAAGGGGGTGGGGAATCTCTAATTTGAGAAACTTACAGAAAAATAATTTGCATTTGAAGGAAATGTCAGAATTATTGAGCAGTAGATGGAAGGCTAAACTGAAAATGTAAATGATTGGGGTCTCTCTACAAAAGGAAGATAGTGTCACTTTTTAGTACAGACACATTTCTCTTTACAAGGTTTTAAAATGATAATGTTCTTCTTGAAGAATGTTAAATGTCTGAGCAGTAAATTTCAAATTATCACTGCATGATGAGCTCAGGGAAGAGAGAAAGAGAGAGAGAAAAAGAGAAAACAGCCTTGCTTGCTCTTAATTCAAACTGCATTTAAGCTCTTGAAACTTCATATTGGGTCTCTCCTGATTGAAATCTAACTTTGCCCAAAGCTGGAGAGACAGATCCTGGTCTATTGGGGCCATGTGCGGCAAAGGAACTGAGAAAATATTGTCTTTGCTGAGTTAGCTGAGCCCTGGGCCTCGGTCTCTGTCTGTCTGTCTCTACCTATCTTTCTGCCTCTCTCTCTCTCTCTCTCTCTTTCTCTCTCTCTCTCTCTCTCTCTCTCTCTCTCTCTCTCTCTCTCTCTCTCTCTCTCTCTCACACACACACACACACACACACACACACACACACACACACACACACACACACACACACACATACACATGTTACCTCCCAGGGGCTCAAACATCACTGGATTTCAGCTAAAAGTCTACATACTTCTAGCCTCTGTCTTCCTATACTCCTCTCCCTCAATTTAGAATAATAACTTCAAAGGGAAGAAGACTAGTTCACCTTAGGGATCTTAAAAGTACGTGAAGAAAATCCCAAATGAAAGTGGGTGGAGATCTCTGAGATAGGTAGCTGAATACTGAGGAATGAGGGCTCTGAGCCTGGAATTCCAAACCTACATACACCATGGCTGATTCTTCTTGATACAAGTAACAGAACGGCTGAATCATTGGTTTCTACCTAGCAGCAATGTGAAATACAACCTAGTCCAAGGGTCTCATTTTACACATGAGGAAGCTGAGGACTAATCAAATTAAAAACTTAGAACTGGAGAGTACCTTAAAACATAAACAGAATGGTCAGTCACTAGAGACTTTATAACATAGAATGTCAAGAGTTAGAATATAAGATCCTTGAGGTCAGGGACTTTTGCTTTTAGTTTAGTTTAGCTCTGCCTTTTCAGAACGTAGCACACTGTTGTCATATAACAGATAATTTATAAATACTGGTTTACTGATTGACCCTAGGTGCCTTACTTAATCTTTGTCTCTCTCAGTTTCCTCAGCTGTATAATGAGGATAATAATAGTACCTCCCTCTCATGGTTGTTTTGAGGATGAAATGAAATAATAATTTTAAACTTTGCAAAACGTAAATATAAATGTTTCCTATTATTTTTATTATTGTTGTTGATATTATTATCACAAGGGACATTAGAAGAGAAAGTATTAGAACCAAAAGGAAGCCTAGAGTATAAACAATGAACATCTGTAGAAAGAGCACTGACTTTAGAGGCAAAGGACCTGTATTCAAATCCCACCTCTGACACTTCCTACCTTTGTGATCTTGGTCAAATCACTGACTCCTTCTGAGTCTGTTTCTTCATCTTTAAAATGTGGTGGTAAGATTAGGTAGCCTCTGAGTTCCCTTCCAGCTTTCAGTCTACGATCCCACGACCAACTTATAAATATAAAATGGTCATCTAGTCTACAGATTCCATTTAATCCAATTCCTGGCTCCCAATATCTCAGGCTCTCTGTATCCATGTTGCCTTTATCTCAAGTAGGTTGTCCTTCCCCCTCGAAAAAAAGGCCAATCATTTTTTTTTAAATGATTGAGCAGAAAGAAGAGCCAAGATGGTGGTGTAGAAAGATACACATATGCTAGCTCCTACCCCACAGCCCATAAAATACCTGTAAAAAAGAACTCTCAACAAATTCTAGAGCAGCAGAAGCCACAGAACATTGGAACGAAGGAGATTTCTATCCCAGAGAGACCTGAAAGACCAATGGGAAAGGTCTGTCACACATCGGACATGGAGCAGAGCCCAGCCCTGTCTTGCCCACGTGGCACCGAGAGGAGCACATCTGAGCAGGCTTCAGGGACAGAATCTCCAGCAGCAGTGCACATCCCTCAACCCAAAGGCAGCAAAAGTCAGTGAAAGGGATTTTTCGGCTGGCTGAGAGGGGAGCAAGGTGTCCCCATAATTCAGGCCTCCTCAGGTGGCAGCAGTAGAGGCAGCAGCAGATGGGAGCTCGCAAAGCAGGCAAGAGCCTGCATCCATTGTTGAAAGTCTCATCAGAAAGCCCCTGAGGTAATTGAACCCTGGGTGGCAGCCCTGCCCCTACCTGAGCAACTGATCTTAATCTCACACTGAATAGCAGCCTGGCCCTTGCAGAAAATCCCTGAGGCTTGGGAGCAACTCATTTGAATCTCAGCCCCCAAGTGCTAGCTGGGTGGAGCTGGAGGCCAGGAGGTTGTGGAGAGGAAACTCAGAAGTCAAGTAACTGGTTGGGAAAATGCCTAAAAAAGGGAAAAAAATAAGACCATAGAAGGTTTCTTTCTTGGGGAACAGGTGTCTCCTCCTATCCTTTCAGATGAGGAAGAACAAGGCATACTGTCAGAGAAAGTCAGGGCCACTGCCTCGAAAGGGAACTTAAAGTGGGCTCAAGGAATAGAAGACCTTAAAAAACAAGTTAGTAGCTTAGTAAAGGAGAACCAAAAAAATGCTGAGGAAAATAACAACTTTAAAAAGAGGCTAACTCAATTGGAAAAAGAGGTCCAAAAAACCAACGAGGAGAAGGAGGTTTTAAAAAGCAGAATTAGCTAAATGGAGGAAAAGGTTCAAAAGCACACTGAACAAAATAATTCATTGAAAGAGAGAATTGAGTTCAACGAATGACTATCAGTTAAACCAAGCAGTTAGTAAACAAAACCAAAAATATGAAAAAATAGAAGATAATGTGAAACTCATTGGAAAAACAACTGACCTGGAAAATAGATCCAGGAGAAATAATTTAAAAATTATTGGACTACTTGAAAGCCATGATCAAAAAAAGAACCTAGACATTATCTTCCATGAAATTATGAAGGAAAATTGCCCTGATGTTATAGAATCAGAGGGTAAAATAGATATTGAAAGATCTCATCCATCACCTCCTGAAAGAAACCCTAACACAGAAACTCCTAGGAATGTTGTGGCCAAATTTCAGGGTCCCCAGATCAAGGAGAAAATACTGCAAGCCGCCAGAAAGAAACAATTTGGGTACTGTGGAAATACAATCAGGATAACACAGGATCTGGCAGCTTCAACATTAAGGGATCAGAGGGCCTGGAATGGGATATTTCAGAAGTCAAAGGAACTGGGATTGAAACCAAGCATCACCTACCCAGCAAATCTGAATATAATACTTCAAGGGAAAAAATGGTCATTCAATGATATAGACGACTTTCAAGAATTCATGTTGAGGAAAAGACCAGATCTGTATTTAAAAATTTGACTTCCCAAGACAAGAGTTAAAAGAAGTATGAAAAGGTAAACAGAAAAGAAAAATCATAAAAGACTCTCTAAAGCTAAAGTGTTGACATTACTACATGGAAAGAAAATACTTTTAACTCTTGAATCTTTTCTCAGTATTTGGGTAGTTGGAGAGATTGTACATACGCACACACATACACATAGATAGGTAGAGAGTACAGGGTGTGTTATATCAGAAGAGATGATATCCACACACAAAAAAATAAAATAAAATAAAAATTAAGGGGTGAAGGAGGAAAATTCCAGGAAGAGAAAGGGAGTAATGGAACAGAGCAGGCTATAACTCATAAAAGAGATAAGAAAAATCCTATTCAATGGAGGAGATAAGGGAGAGGGGGAGAGGGGGAAAAAAAGCTAGTTTCCCCACACGTGGCTGTAGGAGGGAATAATATGCTCACTAAATTTGATATGAAAATTTATATCACACCACAGGAAAGAAAGAGAGGAGGAGACAAGTGGAGCAGGGGGAATTTTAGAAGGGAGGGCAAATGGGAGAAGGGAGACTAGAAATAAACACTTTCGAGAAGGGACAAAGTCAATTGTAGGGGGAAAAATAAAGGGGTATAGGGTAGGACAGAGGTCAATATAATTAGTATTACACAACATAATTATTATGGAAGTCTTTTTGCAAAAGATCATATATTTAGTCTGTATTGAATTGTTTCCCTTGTCAGTGGGGCTGGGGAGGGAGGGGGGGAGGGAGAGAAATTGGAATTCAAAGTATTAGAAACAAATGTGGAGAATTTTTATTGCATATTATCGGGAAATAAGAACTACAGGGAATGGGGTATAGAAATTTATCTTTCCCTGCAAGAAAAGAGAGACGATGGGGATAGGAGAGGGGTGGGGTGTGATGGAGGGGAGGGTACATTGAGGGAAGGAGTAATCTGAATGCAAGGTATTAGTAAACAGGGGGAGGGGAGTGATGGGGAGAAAAATTGGACAAAGTGAGGTAAAAACAATTAGTATTAAAACAATCGACTGAATTAATTCCTGAGAATAAATCAATGACATTTTAGTTTGGAGAAAAGAATTTCAGTCTAAATTTCCTAGAGGAAGGTAACCTACGGTAAAATTTGGCATTGATAGAAAAGTCAAGATTTTAATGGTAAATTTGATTTTATGATTGCCATTTAATCAGGAACTAGAACATGTATAGAAAGGCATGTAAGCCACTTAAGACTTGCCTCAAAAGATGTTCCTTAGCCAAAGTGAAACTATAATCATATTTGAAACCTGGTTATTGGAACTTGCCATTTTTAGATGCTATGGAACTATTAAGTGACTATTCTTCTGAGTCTAACTCCAGGTATGGGTAGCAAGAAAGGCGATCTGAGCCTCCAATCCTTGATGCCAGTAAGCTGATGAGATGCTGGTATAAACTGCATAAGGTGATCTCAAGGGAAGGGTGGGAGAGCAGCTGTTCAGCATGGGCTGAGGTGGGATTCTCCTGACTCAGTTTCCCTACTGACACCTGGCAGACTTTAAGCCTGACTGAATGCAAGTGGACAGTCTAATCCTGCCTAGAATTAACATGAAGTTGGGGAGATAACTGAATCCCTGCAATGTCCTTACTATTGGTGGCAATTTCCTATAGTCAAAAGGTTTGTAAGCTTAATACCAGAGCTATTCATTTATAGATTATTGGTAGGGGAACATCCAAGGTTGTCTAAAATTACGCTATTAGGCATAGGACTTTAGACCAACAACATTAAGTTAGGGTCCTTTAATTCTTAGTAATACTGTGGAGACAATTAGATCAAGAGCTTGTGAAGTTAGCAACATAAATATTATTTGTGTCTCGGTTAAGGTTTTAAAAAAATTCTTTTGTGGTCCATATTATAAATGCTTTAAAAAGAAGTATCACCTGACCAAAAGTTTGAATTGCTTTATCTGTTATAAACTGTGTTAAAAATAAATAATAAAAATAAATAAATAACAAAAATGATTGAGCAACCACAACAAATAAGGAATAGTTTGGAGGATAAAAGAATTTTATGAATCTGAAAGAAATAAACCTGTGGGATTTGACAATTTCTAAGATGCTTTCACAGATACTATTTTTGTGTTAATTTTATGACCTTGTGGAGGAAGAGTAGGAATGATTGCTAGGAAAACACACAGAAAGTTTAGAGAATAGCCTAAGATTGCACAGTGATTTAATAATAGACCTGGGACTAGAATCCATGTCTCCTGGTTGTTATCCCAATGCTTTTCCTACCCTACCACCTTCAGAACTTTGGAGGGAAAATAAGATGCCATTAAGGTATTAAATTTAGATGGAAATCTAAAAAGTCCAGCACCTTCATTTAACTGAGGCCAAAGGAGTAAAGCAATTTGCCCAAGGTCCCATAGGTAATTAGTAGCAGAGTCAAGATTTGAATCCACTTTTCATTAAAGTTTACCTACCAAGTCATACTTTCTACTTTATTGAGACCAACAGATCAATGGAAAGTTTTTTTCTGTTTGTTTCTTTGGTCTCTCATGGGAGTGATCTGAAAGAATTATTTTACGTTGGAACTGGGAAAGATCTTAGAATTCATCTAAGTTAATCCCAATCTTACATAGTTAAGGATATTGACTCCCGGGGACATTGAGGGTAATGCAGAAGAAGAAGACAAGACAAATAGGAAATGTGTTTGAATACTAGATCTTCCACAGTACCTGTGTGATCTCAGTCACCTATTCTCTCTGGAGAATAGTTTCCTCCTCTGACTGGTCACATGTTGACTGTGATATAGTAGAAATGGTTTTACAGATATGAGATGGATTAGGTGGCCACCTAAGTCCCTCCTGATGCTAAATGGTTCATGACTGTGTGACTAAGTGATCTCAAAGTTCCCCTCCTCTAAAATCATCATTTTATTTACTTGTTCAGTTACTGTCAAGTCTGGGACTGTATTCTACCCTCATTCATCCAAATAGTCTCATCTACAACCAAAGCACTTTTTGGGGGCAGTCACAAATGTGTGGAGTGTTTGGTTCACACTGAGGCCAGGAGACAGAAGTGAAGTTAATTGGCTCATGTAGGCCAATGATCTCATTATATCATGCTCTAGGTCTTTGACCTCATTATATCATGTTCTAGCCAACTGACCACAAACCACTATGGGCTGAGCCAAGAAAGCTGAGGAAGAAGTGGCTAGCTGTTCGTCAATAAATACAGTCACCACAGACTTCCTTTGCAGTATTTGTTGCCTAACTTCAGGTAGCCCAAAGCTAGATAGAATTCTACCCTATCAGTTGAATGTGACTATATCACACCCTAGTGGTTGAAAGATACAGTGTAGACATTCAGTAAAGATTTTCCAAGGGCACCAGAGATGGGGGAAAAGGATTTCTTTTTCTCAATAATCTGTAACAAGGTTATTGAAAATATCAAATACAAAGTACTTTGTAAATCACAATATGCTATTTAAACACAATCTAGCATTGTACTAAAACACACCCAGTTTAGGCAGCGTTAGTCACAGTGTGAGCCTGAATGATTCTAGCTAGTCTTGGATATTCTTAAGGGAAGGACCATTATAGTATACATCTGTGAAGTTGTCCGCATGTTATAGCTACTGTTGCTCTCCCTCAATTGGGACACTTCTGCTGCTGCTGTCAGAGTGTCTGTTCGTCCTTCGTTGCTGAAGAAGACCATGCCATCTGAGAAATGATGAAATGACTTGCACTTGACTTTGTTTCGAGTGAGGGAGGGCTGTGCAGCTCACCAGCCTCACTTCTTCTCCAGAGCCATCTGGATCCAGTGACCAGATATTCATCAGGATGACTGGATATGACCTAGGATGAGGCAATTAGGGTTAAGTGACTTGCCCAAAGTCACACAGCTAGTGAGTGTCAAGTGTCTGAGGAGAGATTTGAACTCAGGTCCTCCTGACTCATGCACTGGTGCTCTATCCACTGCACAGCCTAGCTGCCCTGCTGCCAGAGTACCTTCCAAAATAAAGAACCTTTCTAAAGAACCTGAGAAGCTGGAGAGATTTAGAAACAAAAATGGTCATAAGTGAACAGGCATCCTGGAAAAGCTGGAAGCTTTTTCTCCTGACACTTCTTACTCTGCCGATCGAGGTTTTTGTGGTGTTCTATGTAAATGGAATCTTCCCTCATCTTTGTTTACCTGGGAGCTGACCTATCTCCCTACATAAATGATCACCACAAGGAAAACTTCTGAGAATTATTCCCGGAACTTGAACTTGACTACTTGAGACAAGAATAAGGAGAGTTTTGGTCTAGCTCCTCATGATGCCCCAAAGAAAAACAAAAAAAATAGAAACTCAATTTCAGTAAGCAGCATGACTTGGTGACAAAAATATTGGAGTCTGAAGGCCTGAATTTCAGTCCTGCTGCTCCCATTGGTTAACTGTACAGCCATGGATAAATAATCTAAACTTCGTGAGCCTCTGTTTCTTCATTATCTCCATCCATAGTATTAATAATACTTGCGCTTCCTATTTCATAGGATTGTTACATGGAAAGTTCTTTGTAGATTGTAAATTACTTCAGAACAAAATCAGTACCTTATCTAAACTTTGTTAAGCCTGCAGTGCCTAGCATATTGTTTGGCACATGGGCACTTTATAAATATATTGCATGCAACATATAGCAATCATACTATAAATGAAAATATTTATAGTCTACATTGAAGCATCATGCCTAAAGTTCATGAATATTTCCTTGAAGGAAAAAGTTGAGGCATCAAAATGTGCCCTTTAACATCAAAAGAAAGAAGGAAGGAAAGGGAAGAAGAAAGGGAGGTAGAAAGAGAGGACAATGGGAGAGAGAGGGAGGGAGGGAGAAAGAGGGAGAGAGAGAGAAAGAGAAGATGAAAGAAAGGAAATAATGAAAGAGAAAGGAAGGAAGAAAGAAACAAAGAAAGAAAATAATTATTATGGGAGTCGTTTAAGAATTGGCTTATATGAGTCAAATCATTGACTTCTTGGAACAAAGATCACAACCAATATCAAACTAGAAGAAAAAAATATTTAAAAGTGAAACAGAATACAATGAAAATAACCTAAATTTGACCTATTTAAGGAAACTATTTAGACTGAAAATGGGAAGTGGATAAAAGAATGACATTGACACAGGCGATGGTCATTTCTTAAAGAAGTTCAGTACATCTAGATAAACTGTCACAATTAAGAGAATAAAACAGCCTAGAAACTGAATTGGTCAGCAAATATTTGATCTCCATGACAACCAGGAAACTGTGACCATTAAGGAAAACATGATTTTTAGATTATAAATCTGCTTGTTAAAACCTTATGGAAGAAGATAGTGAAAGATTATGAACAATATTCTCTTACAAGACATTTAGAAGAGGTAGAAAAATTAATTTTAAAGAAAGCAGGGTAAGAGATCCAATTAAGCCAGATCATTTCAACAACATTTAAGATGAAATGGAATAACTAGAGCCAAAAAAATCCCCAAGGATAATAGGTTGAGATTATCATATTTATGAGATTTCGTCTTCCACTGATACCACTGCTACATCAAGCTATTGAGAGAAAAGTCTTCAAATGGTTGGGCAGAACTGCTATAGAGGATTTATGGGAGAACAGGGGCAAGGGTTCTATAGAATGAGAGGTTATGTATGACCAGTTTGCACGATGTAGTATTGTGGAGGTAACGCCTACATTGATAAGAGCACAAATCTATGAAATATCCATAGGTGTTTACTAAATTAGGTTTGGGGTAATAATCTTTCACTACTATGTAAGTCCCACAACAGTAGAGAACTAGCTATGTTTTTCTTAATCATTGTTGAATTCAACAATTATCAATTATCAGGACACAAAGAAGAACGGGAAGAGATTGTACTTCTTCCATGTTCAGTGCTGTTGCTTTTTAAAGTATATTGAACCATAGAGGGGGATGTGACAAAATGCTCTAAGGTATAACGGTTGATAATTATTGTGAATTCATTGGGAATGATAGAAGTAGAATATTACAACTAGAATCAGATCTTTTCCCTCAGTCAACTTTGTTTTAAAACTTCCTGTGCACTTATCATGTAATATAACCTATTATAATTATGAGTTTGTATCTTAGCCTTTTGCCTAATTATAAGTTCCATGAAGACAGGAATGTTACTTTTCTGAACTGTTTCACCCATTGTCTAGAACATGACAGATACTTAATATTTGTTGAATTGGTAAAGCTTGATGAGCATGAATTATTATTGGCAAAATGCTTTAAACCTTATCAACTGAGAGATGGATTAAAAAATGGTTGGAGTCAGGGTCCATCAAGAGTTAACTATTTAAGTCATCATCTGAGAAAAGGAGAAAACAGAAAGCCATAATTCTACAGTTCTAAAATCCGATTCCTTCAGGTTCATTCATCAAACGTGTTAAGTACATACTATATGCAGTAATAACAAAAATTCATATTCAAATAGTAATTAATGATTTATAAAGGGCTTTCCTTTATGCTAACCCTTTAAGATGAGTAGTCTAAATTTCATCACTCCCTTTTTTACAAAAAAGGGAAAATGATGCTCAAAAGATCTTATAACTTGCTCAGGTTCACATAGCTAATAAGTATGAAACCTAGGCTAATTCAAAGTCCAAGGTTGTTACCACTATTATTTAAAGAGAATGAGTGAACACACAAAGACCAGCTCTCAGCAGCTTATGTATACAGGCAAACTTCCCAATCAACCCTTCAGCCCTCCAAAGACAAGAGTGTCAGAGCCATAGGCTGTTAGACTTAGAGATGGAATGGCCAGATGTTCACATGTGGAACTTATTTCAAAATGCCATAAAAATCACAGTAGCCCAGTGACCACTGCAGGCTCCCAGCAGCCCCACAGGCACTCTAAGGACAATGCATTCCAGCTGTACCCGGACCTTCAATACTAGAGCCAGGGTACCATGTGCAAAATAGCCCTGTCCACCAATGAAACAGAAAATTGAGGCAAGAAAACGCCTTCCTTCCAAACACTGAAAAGTAACAAAGTGCACATTTGGCTTCCCTGTGTTTTCTTTGCAAGGTGTTTTGCAGCTCTGAGACAAAGAGAAAAATGTATCATAGACTTGCTCCAGTTGCTATGGTAAGTCTCCTCTCTTCACCCTTCCCCACCCCCCCTTTCTTTCCTCTGGTGAGAACTGTAAATAGTTATATAAATGCCCAGAGCACAGAACCCAGCTCTGCCCCCGGCTGTTTTCATTTGTACTTTCTATTTTTTGTTGTTTTCCAAAATTCACTTGTAAAAAGTATAAATATGAATATTTTATGCGTAGAAACCTAGGACAGGGGGATGAGTCAGAAAGCAAATACTTGGAAGAAAGTATGGGGCCATTTCACACAATTAAATCAAATATTTGGGTAAAATAGATTCATTTGCTCTAGCACTACCAAAGTACTTTGATAAAGGGATCAGCCCACAGTAGCCAGAAGGAGGAGCTTGTCTGCTTTAAGTCCTAAGGAATATTTGCTTGTGGCTGCAATTTCTGTGCATGAAAAAAAATCAGATGAAAAATAAAGGCATGTCTCAGGCATTGTTCAACATGAATCACTGGATTTAGGGAGTGAGTGTGTGTGTGTGTGTGTGAGTGTGTGTGTGTGTGTGTGTGTGTGTGCGTGCACACGCACATGAGCTTAAACTCTTGCAGAAATAATCAGTGCATTTTTCATTTGGTAAGATACTTATGCAAATGGGCAAGGAGATAATGCCCGGACTCATCAGAGTCCTCCTGTCTCCTGGTTCTCTTGGTATAATTGTACTTTTCAACTTGAAGCTAAAAGCCTAGCCTAAAAAAAGGAAGAATGAATGCTTCTACAAGGTCAAGGACATATGTTTATTCCTTAACTTTGTTACAAAATGTCCTCCCCTTCTCATCTTTTCTAGTCAGCTGCGAACAGATGCAAAACATTACATAGTCTGAGAATGGCAATATGATTATGAATTCTGTATCGTCCTTGTTATTCAATTGTTTTCAGTTGTGTTCAACTCTTCGTGACCCTATTTGGGATTTTCTTGCCAAAATTACGACAATAGTTTATTCTTTCTTTCTTACCAGTTCATTTTACAGATGAGGGAACTGAGGCAAACAGGGTTAAATGACTTGCCCAAGGTTATACAGCTAGAGTCTGAGGCCAGACTTGAACTCAGGAAGATGAGTCTTTCTAACTCCAGACCCATCACTCTATCCCCTGGACCCCCTAGATGCCCCTCTACATTATGCACTTGAAGTTTATTTTAACGTAGTCCTTTATCTAATATTTTTCAACTAGTTATGTTAATTCATAAAATATTTCCCTTTCATTTTCATGAAATCATCCCTTAGCTTCTAAGTTCCTTAAAAACAACTTATTTTAAAATTTTCAAAACTATTATTACCCTCTCTCCTTTATTTTCCCTGTAAGTATTGTTTTCTTTCCATGTAAGTGTTGGAGCCAGTTCAACCAGAAAGAGAAGTTTGTTAAATCTTCCAAGGGAGACTTTATACCTTGAAAAATTGGCAAAAGATATAAATCAGGGACTGATTTACTCTTTTGTTGATTTTTAGATTTAAGAAAGTGATGAATAAAATGTTACTAATGTAGATTAAACTTAAAAGTGTTTGGGGTTCTTTTTTTTTCTTTCCAGAGAGCTGGTTGTTAAACATCCCATACTAGAAATCATATATATTCAGAAGAAAGAACAACACCAAAAAGATAGAAATGTTTTTATTTAATGCTGAGAAATTACCTGTTTGAATAGATAATAGGCCTGCATGACCAGGCTAAGAAAGTTGAGAGTGGGCTTTGTGGTGCTTCTGGGGGACCATATAGTCCCAACCTCGCATTTACTCTTTAATCAAGCATAGATCAATACAGGCTCAGAGTTTGAAGGGTCTTAAATATCTTCTACTCTGCTCCCTCTCCTTTTAACAGATAGGGAAATTGAGGTCCAAACAGGTTCACTGTTTTGCTCAGGGTCACAAAGTTCTCCTGAGAATAGGCCTGACCATGTGACTTCTCTGATCATAAAATTCCACTGACTTCTTATTGCCTATGGGATCAAATGAAAACTCTGTTTGGCATCAAAAGCCCTTTACAATCTGGCTACAGCCGATCTTTCTAGGCTTATTACACATCACTCCCTTTCAGGCACCTGAAATCCCAGCCAAAATAACCTATTTGTTCTTCCTTATACAAGATATTACATCTACTGTCTCTCGGGTTCTAATCCTGGCCCTGCCACTTAGAACTGTAACTAGAAATTTTGTCACCTAGGGTAAAAATACAATAATAATGATTCTCGAAGCCAGAAAGCAGTGGTAGAGAGGACAATTTGAGCTTCAAATAGTTCAGTGGGGAAGGGGGGGGCAGTCAAGCCTTCATGCCTCCAGTAATTA
This sequence comes from Notamacropus eugenii, assembly GCF_028372415.1. Classification (NCBI taxonomy): domain Eukaryota; kingdom Metazoa; phylum Chordata; class Mammalia; order Diprotodontia; family Macropodidae; genus Notamacropus; species Notamacropus eugenii. Next base: position 69,713,127 of record NC_092877.1, read on the forward strand.
GGCAGGAAGACAGGCTTGGAAGAGGAGTGCCTCTTGGATCAGGGCTGGTGGCACTGCTCTCCCATCAACACCCAGAGGCCAAAGGTATACCTCTCTGAGCCTCAGTTTACTTATCTATAAAATATGGCTAATGCTTCTTGAATTATCTGCCCTTTGGGCTTGTTTTCTTTTTCTTTTTTTTTTTTTTATTTAACTTTTAACATTTATTTTCACACAATTTTGGGTTACAAATTTTCTCCCCTTTTATCCCCTCCACCCCCCAAACCCAAGCTTTCTAATTGCCCCTGTGACCTATCTGCTCTCTCCTCTATCCTCCCTCCCTGCCCTTGTCTCTGTCTTCTCTTTTGTCCTGTAGGGCCAGATAGCTTTCTTGACCCCTTAACCTGTATTTCTTGTTACCCAGTGGTAAGAACATTACATTTGGTCCCAACACTTTGAGTTCCAACTTCTTTAGCTCCCTCCCTCTCCACCCCTTCCCCTTGGAAGACAGGCAATTCAATATAGGCCATATCTGTTTAGTTTTGCAAATGATTTCCATACTAGTTGTGTTGTATAGGACTGACTATATTTCCCTCCACCCTATCCTGTCCCCCATTACTTCTATTTTCTTATGGTCCTTTCCTTCCCCATGAGTGTTGACCTCGTATTGCATTCTCCTCCCCATGCCCTCCCCTCCATCCTCCCCCCGACCCTTCTTGTGCCCTTGTCCCCCACTCTCCTGTATTATGAAATAGGTTTTCCTATCAAAATGAGTGTGCATTATATTCTTTCCTTTAGTGGAATGTGATGAGAGTAGACCTCATGTTTTTCTCTTGCCTCCCCTCTTTATCCCACCACTAATAAGTCTTTTGCTTGCCTCTTTTATGAGAGATAATTTGCCCCATATAACTTCTCCCTTTCTCCTCCCAATATTTCTCTCTCACTGCTTGGTTTCATTTTTTTTTTTTTAAGATATGATCCCATCCTCTTCAATTCACTCTGCGCACTCTGTCTCTATGTATGTGTGCGTGTGTGCATGTGTGTGTGTGTACTCCCACCCAGTACCCAGATACTGAATAGTTTCAAGAGTTACAAATATTGTCTTTCCATGTAGGAATGTAAACAGTTCAACTTTAGTAAGTCCCTTATGACTTCTTTTTGCTGTTCACCTTTTCATGGTTCTCTTCATTCTTGTGTTAGAAAGTCAAATTTTCTTTCCAGCTCTGGTCTTTTCATCAGGAAAATTTGAAAGTCCTCTATTTCATTGAAAGACCGTTTTTTCTCCTGAAGTATTATACTCAGTTTTGCTGGGTAGGTGATTCTTGGCTTCAGTCCTAGTTCCTTTGACTTCTGGAATATTCTATTCCATTCCCTTCTATCCCTCAATGTAGAGGGTGCCAGATCTTGTGTTATCCTGATTGTATTTCCACAATACTTGAATTGTTTCCTTCTAGCTGCTTGCAATATTTTCTCTTTCACCTGGGAATTCTGGAGTTTGGCCACAATGCTCCTAGGAGTTTCTCTTTTTGGATCTCTTTCATGCGGTGTTCTGCGGATTCCTTGAATATTTATTTTGCCTTCTGGTTCTAGAATCTCAGGGCAGTTTTCCTTGATAATTTCATGGAAGATGATGTCTAGGCTCTTCTTTTGATCATGGTTTTCAGGTAGTCCCAGAATTTTTACATTGTCTCTCCTGATTCTATTTTCCAGGTCAGTTGTTTTTCCAATAAGATATTTCACATTATCTTCCATTTTTCGAATCTGCGCGGTATGTTCTGAGATATCTGTCTTTCTCATAAAGTCCTTAGCGTCCATCTGTACCATTCCAGTTTTGAAAGATCTATTTTCTTCAGTGAGCTTTTGAATCTCCTTTTCCATTTGGTTAATTCTGCTTTTGAAAGCATTCTTCTCCTCATTGGCCCCTTGCACCTCCCTTGCCAGCTGAGTTAGGCTAGTTCTCAAGGTGCCAATTTCTTCAAGATTTTTTTGGTTCTCCTTTAGCAGGGAGCTGATCTGCTTTTCATGCTTCTCCCTCATCCCTCTCATTTCCCTTCCCAGTCTTTCCTCCACCTCTCTAACTTGATTTTCAAAATTCCTCTTGAGCTCTTCCATGGCCTGAGCCCATTGGGTAGGCTGGGACACAGAATCCTCGATTTCTGTGTCTTTGCCTGATGGCAAGCATTGTTCCTCCCCATCAGAAAGGAAGGGAGGAGGTGTCTTTTCTCCAATAAAGTACCCTTCAATAGTTTTATTTCTTTTCCCTTTTCTTGGCATTTTCTCCAACCAGTGGCCTGACCTCTGAATGTTCTCCTCACACCCACCTCGCCTCCTGGTCCTCCCAGCCAGCGTTTGGGGACTGAGATTCAAATGCTGCTTCCCGCCTTAGGGTTTTTGGTGGGGGCAGGGCTGCTATTCAGTGTGAGAATTAAGTTCAGATGGTCAGGGGTAGGGCCGCCTCTCTGGCTCAGTTCCCTCCGGGGGTTTATGCACAGACCTTCCACAATGGATCCAGGCTCCCGCCTGTTTGGGGAGCCCCTGTCTGTAGCCGCCTCTCAGCTTCTATCTCCTGGGGGGGCTTGAGCCATGGGGGCACCCCACTCCCCTCTCAACCCGCCAAAGAGACTCTCTCACCTACCCCCGTCAGTCACCTGTTGGTGGGGGGGCTTGTGCCGCCACTGGAGATCCCGTCTCTGGAGCTTTCTCAGATCTGTGCCTCTCAGAGCCGCGGCCGCCGCAGGTCCATGCTGGTCACCGTGTTGGCAGCGCGACGGATCTTTTGCGAGAGGTTTGCAGGTCCCTCTGTGGGTGGGGGGTCCCGCGTGGCCGCTGGAGATCCTGTCCCCGTAGCCCTCTCGGATCTTTTCCTCACGGTGTCATGGCTGCGGCAGGGCTGCCCTCTGCTCCCCATCCTGGCACCCAGTCCACGGCACGAAGGACCCCCCGCCATTTCCGGAACAGAAATCTCCCTCGCTCCAATATTCCATGGTCTCTGGGTGCAGAATTCGCCCTGGGTTGGTCCCCTCTAGCCGTTCTGTGGTTTGTGTGTTCGGAGCTATGTGTATGTGCATCTTTCTACTTCGCCATCCTGGCTCCGCCCCTTGTTTTCTATATAAGATGCGATAATGCATTCAAAGAACTCTGTGACATGTAAATGTCAACTGTTATCTTTGTCCTTTCCACGAGGAAATGGAAATCTAATAATCTAGCAATTACTAATAAGATAAGAAAAAAAGAACTAATTAATGGCACACCCTAAAAATAAATAAATGTGTCTGAATAGCATGGAGTTGAGCAGGGAATGACCTGAGAAATTATGTATCCCACTCCCCTCATTTTACATATGAGGAAAATGACGTTGAGAAAATAACTCATTCCATTACCAGTATTCCTACATAGCACCAAGACCTTGACCGTACTGCCTCTGAAGAGGTAAATAAATAAATATCACACAAAAGGCACTGGACTCCTCTCCGGATCCCCTCCTTCACCATGGTAAACCAATCTGGTAGGAGGGCATGATACAGTAGTGATGGGAGGTTTTGGTCATCCAGCTATTGGCTGAAGCTCCTCTCTCCCAGCTCCACCAAGAATGCCTGTTTTCCTATAGCCCTTCAACTATCATTTTCTTTCTTTTTGTTACCATTGTCAATATGATGGTTATAAGATGCAACATTACGATTGCTTTTATTTGCATTTCTCTTGTTAATCAGCTGGAGCACTTTTTCATATGGTTGTTGATGCTTACATTTCTTTCCTTAAGAACTGCCCCGTCATATCTTTTGACCATTTGTCTAAGGAATCGCTTTTGTTTGTATATGTTCCCAACATATATGTATGCGCACATATATGTAATATATGCACATAGAATATCAGATCTTTATCAGAGAAACTTACTTCAAAGTTGTTAGTTTTTCCAGTTAACTATTCTTTTCTAAATACTAGATTCAAGAAACATGATATGAGGAGTGTTACGGGAACTGTCCACTTATCTGGATAAACAAGCTGTAATATCTAACCAATGAGGTAGTGTCAAAGCTACAAAAGCCTTCAGAAAGGAGAAGGAAGCAGTGACAACAAATATCATTATATGAGACATAAAGTCAGGTGAGTAGAACACATCAGGTAGACTAGGGGTCTTAATTAGATTAAAAAGAAGAAAAGGAAGAGAGGGTATTTCCATTGAGAAATCCATCCCGAGACTGTGTTTCCTAAAGGCAGACCAAGATGACTTGAGCAAATTATTGTTTCTGTCTCCCCTCTGTCAGAGTCTTAGCTCTCAAATCAAGTTTCAAACCTTTCCAGCTTCATTCGGGTCCTCGAAGGGTTTCTAGTGATTGCGCTGCAGTCTTCTCTGCCCTCTCACCCATTTCCATTTCACAATTACAGACCACAGCAAACTCAGTACTCTTCTCTCAGCCTTACGTTGTTCCCTCTTTCTTGTGTTACTGCAATTCATTTCTATTCGGAGCAGCCGTTGCCTTGGTGCCAGGCCTTTGAGGGCCTCGGTGAACTCCTTACAGTAACCTCCCAAGCAATTGTCCTGATGACAAGCCCTCTTCTCATAATATGGCAACATTCATTCATTCACTCAATAAAGTGTTTATCTTTTATAAATTACAATGCTTAGGGGATGGGGGACAGGTAGAAAGTTGTGTGTATGTGTGTGGGGGGGTGTGCGTGTGGGTGTGTGCGTGTGTGTGTGTGTGAAGAGACAGACAGGCAAACAGGCAGACAGACAGACACAGAAAGACACAAAGACAGAATTTATTAAGCACTTCCTAAGTGCCAGAGACTAAGTAAGAGGGATGCAAATATAAGCAAAAAAGACAGCCCCTGTCCTCAAAGAACTTACACCCCAGTGGGAGAAGATAACACCACATGAAGAGAAGCTGAGAAGGTAAGGTGAGTGAGGCCTGGCACGGACTCAGGCTGGCATTTTCCCAGCAAGGTGAGGTGAGTGCTTACCCATCAGAGGTCAACATCCCAAGGCTGGAGTTCAAGATTCTGGTGAGAGAGAGATGGGAATTATGGCTGAAGGGAAGGTAACATGGTGTGGAGATGTATAAATGGCTGGAAAATGTATATCAACTAATTCTTTCCCACTTCATAAAGTGAGACAATATTGGTAAAATACTTTGCCAACCTTAAAGCCTATATAACTGTTAACTAGTACTAGAATGATTAAATTATCAGAAGGTCATTGATTAATATTACTAGTGGCTAGCATTTATATAGAGCTTTTAAGATTTATAAAGCTCTATATAGCAGTTATATAGCTGTATTATATAATTATATAGTTACATATAATATGTTTTTTATCCTTACAACAATTTGGTGAAGTAGGTGTCATTATTACCTCTAATTTACAGATGAGAAAACTGGAGCTACTTATCCCCTTCTCTCTTCTGATGCAGCCTCCACTCTGACATGGGAAACCTATTTCTTCATGCCTGGACTGTTGCAATAGCCTTTTTATTGGTCTGCCTGCCACAAGTCTCTTCACACTCCACCACATCTTCCACTCAGTTGCTAAATTGATTCTTCCTTAAGGTCAGGACTAACCTGCCCTCATTATTAATTATTAATTTTATTAGCATCGATAGTATTTTTAGTATTCGTACCAATTTAGTATTTCATACCAGTTAACTAGTATTAATAGTATTAATCCTTTATTTTCAATAAACTGCACTGGCTTCCTATTACCTTCAGGTTGAAATAGAAAAATCCTCTGGCATTCAAAGCCTTTAATAATCTAGACCTTTTCTACTTTTCTACTCCTCTTCTGCTTTAATTGTTCCCGTAAATATTCTGTAATCAATTGACACTAGTCTTCTTGTTTTTCTTTTAACATAACCCCATCTTCCTAATTTTTACTAGCTATAACCCGAATCTGAAACTCTCTTTCCAATTATCTTTACCTCTTGACTTCCTTCAAAGCTCAGTTAAAATCTGACCTTCTGCAAGAAACCTTTCCCCATCCCCTTAATCTTATCATCTTCCATCTGTAATTATCTCCAGTCTATCCTGCATGTACCTTGTTCATACATATTTGTTAGCATGTTGTTTCCTCAACTAGATTATGAGTTCCTTGAGAGCTAGGGCTGCTTTTTCTTTTCTTTATATTTTTAGCACCTAGTACAGTACCCAGCATATAGTTGGTGTTTAAGAAATGCTCCTTGACTGGTTGACTGAGTAAAAGACTGTTAGGAATTCCATATCCCTGACAAATTAGGATCTGGCAATACCATGTGTTACACTACCAACCAAGAAAGGTGATGTAACTGCTCTGGAGACTCAAAAAATATGAAGGGAGTAGAGGTCTAGCTGTACTAAAAAGTATCATAATGATCGACTTTGAGAAGAACTCCTTTGTGTTATGGTACCAAAAGAAAGAAAGATAAGCAAGAACACATCAGAAACAGCAACACCACACCTGTTAGACATGCTTCAATGCAGATGGAATTGACCAACAAAGCCAGCAGGCCACAAGAGTATATGATGTGGACCAAAGACACAAATGGTTTATGAGGCAGTACTAAATCATAACAAAACTGGAAAAAAATCTTACCAGTTACAGGCAAGAGCATCATACTACTTTTTGTCACTGTTATCTTTAATTCCTAGTCACATGCCACTATATTATAACCAGTAAAGGAAAATCATAAGAAAATCTTTGATCTCTAATTCTAGATTAGATGAAAAAGGAAAGTAATCGAGGATTTGATGAAACATGAAAAGAGAAAGGTAAAGAAACTCAAGGTAACTGAAAATCCTCATTTAAAATATATTTTATAGGGGCAGAGCCAAGATGACAGAATAGAAAGATAAACCTGCTCTAGCTCTCCCCCCATAGCCCATAAAATACCTATAAAAATGACTCTAAACAAATTTTAGAGCAGCAGAAGCCACAAAACAACAGAGCAAAAGAGATTTAGAGCCCAAGACAGCCTGGAAGGCAGACAGGAAAGGTCTATCCCAACAGACTCAGAGCAGAGTGCAGCCCAGTGAGAGATGAACAGGACTGGAGCAGGCTTCAGATGCAGAATCACGGAATCTGTGCTTCCCAGATTTTTCAACTCACAAATGCCAAAGACAACTTCAAAGGTCAGTAAGAAAGTTCTTTCACCTGAGGGAGAGAGGAGCACAGTCTGGCCTTAACACCAACCCCATGGTGGCATGAACAACCACTTTTGGAGCACTAGGCCTAAAGACCCTGGGGGAATCAAGCAACTGATCTGGGTCTCAATTCTGAGTGGTGATCCTGGGGTGAGGAGGAGTGCTTGCATTGTGCAGCTGGTGGTGGCTTTGGAGAGGGAATCCTACTCCCAGATATTGTGCAGAAAAGAATGTTTGTGGTTGTTCCCAGACTAAAGTGCAGGCCAGGAGAGGAGTAAAACTCCTCTCACTTGATTGTATTACCTTGGAGGAAATGAGAACTTACAGGTCCCTAGAGGATACCCTCCACTTGACAAAGGACATATCCAAAACCTCCAAAATAATGGTCTCAGGCCATGAAAGAGCTCAGAAAGGATTTTGAAAATCAAGTAAGACAGGTGAAGGAAAAATTGGGTAGAGAAAGGAGAGTGATGCAAGAAAATCATGTAAAGCAAGTCAACAGATTGCTAAAGGAGACCCAGAAAAAAGCTGAAGAAAATCACACCTTTAAAAATAGACTAACCCAAATGGCAAAAGAGGTCCAAAAAGTCAACGAGGAGAAGCAGAATTGGTCAAATGGAAAAGGAGGTTCAAAAGCTCACTGAAAATAATTTAATATTCTTAATTTAATTCTTTAAAAATTAGAATGGAGCTGATGGAAGCTAATGACTTTATGAGAAACCAAGAAATTATAAAACAAAACCAAAAGAATGAAAAAATAGATGACAATGTGAAATATCTCATTGGAAATACAGCTGACCTGGAAAAGAGATCCATGGGGAAGTAATTTTAAAATTATTGGTCTACCTGAAAACCATGATCAAAAAAAGAGCCTAGATATCATCTTCCAAGAAATTATCATGGAAAACTGCCATGATATTCTAGAACCAGAGAGTAAAATAGAAATGGAAAGGATTCACTGATCAACTCCTAAAAGAGAGCCCAAAAGGAAAACTCCTAGGAATATTGTAATCAACTTCCAGAGTTCCCAGGTCAAGGAGAAAATATTGCAAGCAACTAGAAAGAAACAATTCAAGTATTCTGGAAATACAATCAGGCTAACACAGGATTTAGCAGCTTCTACACTAAGCCTAGCTGCCCTATGTACTGGTTATTCATAATTGGAAACTTGAGCACCACATTGTTTAATTTTAAAAAAAGGAAAAAAGATGCAGAATGGAATCTAGGAAGAAAAAGTACATGAGATATTCTAAATTTTCTTAATCCACAATTTAAAGCAAAAGTCAAAAGATTAAGGTAATATAAGAAGTTGAAGTAGGACAAAAAAACAAAATAAATAGTTCTACATCAATCAAAAACTTCATGATGAAGACTTGAAAAACAAAGAAATTAGAGTATAGAAATAGAATTCCCAAAGAAGGAGGATACAGAAAATCCCTGGTCATCTATACCTTCACAAGAAGCCCAGTATAACCAAAATGCAAATTGAATACAATGAGAAACAGAAAGGGTGTCTATTGTTCATATAATGAATGACAAAACAGTTCCATCTAGGGAGGTGACTGAAACTCTAGATTCAATGAAAATTGGAAAGTTATGGAGCTGAATAGGATCCATAATTTCTGGCTTAAACATTTCACAGTAGCACACAAATTACAAACAAAACATTTTATTAACATCTCTCATACACAAGTCTGACCTCATCTTCCTCAACAGAAGACACCCCATATTTACAACCAAAAAATAAGAAAAACAACGACACCTCCAAATGTAGGTTAATTATGAGCTTAATTATGAGCTTATATAAAGCATTCACAGATTATATTACCAAAAAAACCCATATAAACACAAAGACAAATATGTAGTATCAGTAGCAAAAAGAAAACACTAAAAACCTCAGGGGCATAAAGAGAAATATATTACCGATTCAATACTTATTAAACAAGCTAACCCCAAATGACACATTTATTGATTACACTATACCATCTTTATTGATTATCGCAAAGCAATATTTGACTCAGCCTACACTCATGGCTTGTTAATGCAGGGTAATTATATAAAACAAACCTAAATAATAGAATAAGAACACTGGAGTATTTGATGTCCACATGCAAAGTCATCCTATGTTTAAACAACACCATCAATATAGAAATGTCAAGAATTGAGCTATATGGGGCAGAGTCACAATGGCAGAGTAGAAAGATGCATATACTCTAGCGCTTCCCCCACAGCACACAACAAATTCTAGAGCAGCAGAAGCCACAGAACAACAGAGTGAAAGAGGTTTCCAGCCAAAGGTAACCCGGAAGGTTGACAGGAAAGGTCTGTCTCATGGGACGCTGAGCAGAGCAGAGCCCAAACCTGGCTGCATGGCACTGGGAGGAACAGGACCTGAACAGACCTCCAGGGCAGAATTTCCAGCAGGGAGGGTCCTAGATCCCTCAACCCACAAGCAACAAAGAAAACTCCAAAGATCAGTGTGGGAAAGCTTTCCCAGGTGGGAGAGAGGGGAATGGAGTTCCCCTAGCACTGGCCACAGGCAGCGGTAGCAGCAAGAGGCAGGCAGCTACACAGAAGCAACCTGGGTCCATTGTCCAGGCAGCTCAGCTTAAAGTCTCTGGGGGAACTGAGCAGCTGATCTAAACCTCAGCCCTCAGTGGTGGCCCTGCCCCCACCCAAAGCCCATGGGGGAGTTGAGCAGCTGATCTGAATCCAAGCCTTCAGCACAGTATTGGGGAGAGGAGGAGCACTAAGACCCTCCTCTTGACAAAGGAGTCAGAAGTCAAGTAACTGGCTGGGAAAATGCCCCAAAATAGGGGAAAAAAATAAGACCATAGAAGGTTACTTTCTTGTTGAACAGTTGTCTCCTTCCTTTCTTTCTGATGAGGAAGAATAAGGCTTACTGTCAGAGGAAGTCAAGGCCTCTGCCTTCAGTACCTCCAAAATGAATATGAAATGGATTCAGGCCATAGAAGAGCTTGAAAAGCGCGTCAGCATCCAAGCTAAAGGAGAACCAAAAAAATGCTGAGGAAAATAACACCTTTAAAAAGAGGCTAACTCAATTGGAAAAAGAGGTCCAAAAAGCCAATGAGGAGAAGGAGACTTTAAAAAGCAGAATTAGCCAGATGGAAAAGAAGGTTCAACAGATCACTGAAGAAAATAGTTCTTTAAAAGAGGGAATCGAGTTCAGGGAACCTAATGACTATGAGATAAACCAGGAAGTTAGGAAAAAAACCCAAAAGTTTGAAAAAATAGAAGATAATGTGAAACATCTCACTGAAAAAACAACTGACCTGGAAAATAGTTGCAGTAGAGACAATATAAAAATTATAGGACTACCTGAAAGCCATGATCAAAAAAAAGCCTAGACATAATCTTCCAAAAAATTATCAAGTAAAATTGCCCTGCTATTCTAGAACCAGAGGGCAAAATAAATATTGAAAAAATCCACTGATCACCTCCTGAAAGAGACCTGAAAAGAGAAACTCCTAGGAATATTGTGGCCAAATTGCAGAGTTCTCAGGTCAAGGAAAAAACATTGCAAACAGCTAGACAGAAACAATTTGAGTATTGTAGAAATGCAATCAAGACAGCACAGGATCTCACAGCTTCTACGTTAACGGATCAAAGGGCTTGGAATAGGATATTCCAGAAGTCAAAGGAACTGGGATTGGAAACAAGAATAACCTACCCAGCAAAACTGAGTATAATACTTCAAGGGAATAAATGATCATTCAATAATATAGAGGACTTTCAAGCATCTTTGAGGAAAAGACCAGAACTATATAGAAAATTTGACTTTCAAACACAAGAATCAAGAGATTCATGAAAAAGGTAAACAGGAAAGAGAAATCATAAAAGACTTTCTAAAGCTCAACTGTTTACATTCCTACATGGAAAGATAATATTTGTAACTCTTGAGACTTTTCTCAGTATTTGAGTAGGTGGAGGGATTACACACACACACACGCACACACACACACACACACACACGCGCACACACACACACACACACACACACACACACATATATATATATATAGACAGAGAGTACAGGTTGAGTTGAATCAGAAGAGATGATATCCATTAAAAAAATAAAAATTAAGGGGTAAGGGAGGAAAATACTGGAAGGAAAAAGGGAGCAATGGAATGGGGCAGACTATAACTCATAAAAGAGATAAGAAAAATCTTGGTTAATAGAAGAGAAAAGGGAGAAAGCGAGAGGGGGAAAATGAAGCTTACTCTCTTCATGTATGGCTTAAGGAGGGAATAATATGCTCACTAAATTTGGTATGAAAATCTATCTTACACAAGAGGAAAGTAGGGGAGGAGGGGACAAGTGGGGTGAGGGAGATGATAGAAGGGAGGGCAAATGGGAGAGGGGAGTAACTAGAAGGAAACACTTTTGGGAAGGGACAAGGTCAAATGAGAGAATAAAAAAGGGGGGGGACAGGGTAGGATAGAGGGCAATATAGTTAGTATTACACAACATAATTACTATGGGAGTCTTTTGCAAAATGACTTATATATAGCCTGTATTGAATTGCTTGCCTCCTCAGTGAGGATGGATAGGGAGGGACGGAGGGATGGAGGGAGGGAGGGAGGGAGGGGGGGAGGGAGGGGGAGACGCTGGAATTCAAAGTATTAGAAACGAATGTTGAGAATTATTATTGCATATAACTGGAAAATAAGAAGCATAGGTAATGGGGTATAGAAGTTTATTTTGCCCTATAAGAAAAGAGAGAAGATGGGGAGAAGGGAAGGGTGGGGTGTGAGAGAAGGGAGGGTACATTGAGGGAAGGGGTAATCAGAATGCAAGGTATTATGGGCTGGGGGAGGGGAGAGATGGGGAGGAAAATTGGAACTCAAAATTTTGTGGAAATGAATGTCAAAATCTAAAAACAAACAAATAAATAATAAAATTACAGGATCATAAATTTGAAGTTAGAACAAATCTCAGAGTCTAACCTCCGCATTTTCCAGACAAGGAAACTGAGTAACAGAAAAGCTCAGTGATTGTCCTGGAGCAGAGGTGGGGTACCTGTGGCCTTGAGGCACATACCTAATAAATATCTGGAGTAGTCTTGACAGAAGGTGATAGGAGCAAGATGCAGAAGAGACACAGAATATTTATAGACAGGGCAGTACTTTGAATCTTTTTTTTTTTAATATGTTCATTTGTTAAATGGATTTCTTTTCCTCCAATTTTGACAGGGGTGAGGATACTAATAGTGATGGATAAAGAAGACCACCAACATATTTTTTAAACACACAGGAGAGAACAGATGGAAATACAGAGAAGCAGGATAGTTTTGAGGTAACATGTAGAGTCTATTATATACTTCTACAAAAACCAGAGGTACGAAATGGAGATTTGTAATTTCATGTATAATTCTCTTTTATGTGTTCTGCTCTCTATACAGAGGTGCTCATTTGTGTGTAAGTTCAAAATAAAAAAAAAAATAAAAATAAAAAATAAAAAAAAAGAATTGAACTATAATGTGGCATTTTCGAAAAGGAAGTTTAAACTCATTATGCTTCTGCCTAGTTCTTAAGTTCATTATCACCTTTCCCAAATACAAATAAGTACTGTTTCTAAATTCAGAGGGGATTGAACCAAAACATAATCATTTGATGGATACAGATGATATCAAATTATATGGCTCTGCTACAATCATATTTAATAGCTCCTTCATCTCATGAAATCTTTTTTTATTGATATCAATAGGACATTTTACAATAGGACTTGATAGTTTTAATATATGCATATACACACATCATATGCACTAAGGAAAGATAGAAAATGAATGCTTTAAGTTTTAATCTGAGGTCACATTGAAGCAGTGGATGAAGGTAATATCAACAAATACCTTCATCTCTTTCAGAAATGGTATATTGAGTATAATGATGTCAAAAAGAAAGTTATGCTTGAATATATTCAATTTCTGACAATTTGAAATTCAATTCAATAGAAAGAATATTTTGTAAAGAAATTAACACCCACTTGATAAAAGATTTCATGTATACTTTAAGACTTGTAAAATGGACGGTACCAGATTTAGAAAATATTCTAACAAAAGCCTGTACAATATTAATGACACACAAGGACCATCCTAGAATGATTCCTATTTGCTTATCTCAAAGTTGGACAAATATTAATAAATTTTCTCAGAGCACTTGATCAACAGGTAAAAAATTAATAAGCAGAAATACTTTCAGAACAAGAAGATATTGCTTAACTGAGTTGTAGCTGCACCAAGGATGCTTTTTTGTAAGTCTTCAGAAGATAAACTTATAATCTAATACTTTTATTCAACTATAAAAAGCAGTTATTTCTTTGCCTATCTTTGCAAGAATCCAGAGAATATTAAGTAAGATGAATAACAGCAGGATAGTGAGTTATTAGAGAACTATGTTCATCTGGACCTCATTAAGTAAGAGGTGACTGAGATAATAATATCACCTGCCTTACAAAGTGGTTGCGAGATATAAGCATGATTAGAAGACAATGTGATTCAATGGAAGGAAGACTGAACTTCAAGTCAAAGGATGAGCATCAACTGACTGATCAGGTAGATCAATGGATAGCCCTAGACCTGAAATCAGAAAGACTTGAGCTCAAATCCAGCTTCCAACCCTTTGTAACTGTGTGATTTGGTACTAGTCATTTCGCTTCTGCATGCCTTAATTTATTTATCGGTAAAATTGGGTAATAATAGCTCCCATCTCTTAGATGTCTTGTGAAGATCAAATGCAATGTCTGCAAAGTGCTTTGCAAACCTTAAAATGCTAGCTGTCATTGTCATCATTATTATTGTACTTGTGTGACCTTGGGTAAGTCACCTAACATCTATGGGTCTCAATTTCTCCATATATAAAATAAGGAGCTGGATTAGATGACCTTTGCTAGCTCTCAACTTATGAAGTTCACCCATGTCATTATTACTTCCCTTACTAGGTAACCTCTAGGAGCTCTCTAGCCCCTCCAAGTAAATACCAGTTCTCTCTTTAGCATCCAAAGTTTGTCACAACCAACTCTCCCCTCTCCTCCACCATTCCATGCTTCTTATACCTTTCTATCCACTGTTTAGTTTTCAATCTAGTGACATTGGCCTCCTTACTCTTTCTCAAACATTATACTCTATCTTCCCTGCCACTTTCTCTCACTCTCTCCTATGCCTGGAATGATCTTCCTCCTTATCTTAGGCAGCTCCACCGCTTTTCTGACTTCCTTCAAATTGCAACTAAAATGCCATCTTCTGCATCAGAGATGTCAAATATGGCTGATTGCACTCCTCTCTCTCTCCCAATATTCTGGAATTTGGCCAACCAAATTAAAATGTAAGTGGGAAATATTAACAAATAAAAATACAATTGAATATAGATAATGTTAATATGTGGTTTTCTAAGTCAATATGCTGCCTCAGGGATCTTTATGTATTTTTTAGTGGCCACTGTTTCTACTGGAGTTTGACATCCCTGTTTTACAGGAACTTTTTCAACCCTTCTTATTTCAACCCTTGCCCTTTTAACTATTTTGTATGTTTCCTATTAATAGCTTGTTTGGGTATATTTGTTTTATTGTTGCATACTAATTAAATTGTGAGCTCCTTGAAGACAGGGACTTTTGCTTCATTGTGTATCACTAGTGCTTAGCACAGTGTCTACCACATAGTAGGCCATTAATATTTATTGATTGGATTGATCTTTAAATGTAAACTGCTATAACAGGCATTTAGATATCACTTTAAGATTTACAAAGCACTTTACATACCTCATCTTACTATGGCATAGTGGAAAGAGTCAGAACTCTGGGTTCAAATCTGGTACTACATTAGGCAAGTCACACCCTCCCTGGGCCTCTGTTTCCTTATCTGTGAAATAGAAAGGTCCCTTCCAGTTCTAATTCTTTAGAGTTTCACAACAACTCTGTCACTTAGGTACTGGTTGTATTATTAGTCACTTTGTAGATGAAGAAACGGAATCAGAGAAGTTACATGGGGTGCCCATGGTCACATAGCCACTCGGTGTCAGAGGCCAAATTGGAACCCAAGTCTTCTTTGCTCTAAGACTAGCACCGGATTCATTGCTACTATGTATGATCAAGCACAGAGTTTTTGGAAATTCATCTCTTCCCATAAGTATCCATTATCTCCTACATATGCTGTTGTAGTTTCTCTGACATTCAACACTGAGTTCTAAGAAAAATGAGCCATCATAGCGAGATGGAATCATGTTTAAACTGAGAAAAGTCAAGAGAAGAAATGGAAACATTTACAATCAGAAGACCAAGGCCCATACATTGACTGTTACAGCTTGTGTGACCTTGTAAAAGTCACTTTTCTTCTCCCAGTTTCTTCTCTAGGAAAATGAATGGAGTTGACTTGGATGAGGTTGAAGGGGCCTCCCGACTCTCAGTCCCTTTATCCTGTATCTACAAAGGCCATGAAGCATCATTTCATTCTGGCATTCTGATTCTTCTCCAATCAGGATCTGAGCAATTGGCTTCATATTCCCTCCACACTCTTCTCGCAACTATTCCCTCCAGCAGCAGGCCTGCTGACCTTTTACAGGCTGAAACCTTGTTGCCTGGCTAGTTGATTTGTTCCAGCTGCGGCCCTGTCGTCTACCCTCCCTGTGTCTTAATTGACCCTTGTTGCAATTGGTCCTGGAAGGAGGCCCTCTTAGACTCTCTGACATGTACTATATATCCTGCATGGGCTTGTGGGCCCTGACAAGGGAACATAAAATGAACTAGATGGCAGGAGACAAGGGGAGACAAAAGTCAGATGGAGTAATAGGAATGCCAGATAACTGAGTAAGCTTCCAAACCACCTCTCCCTGACTTCTTCATACAAATCCTCCTTCAAGACTCATTTTGTTTCTTCGAAGCTTTTTTTTAGTCACCTTTGAATCCCTGAAAACAAATTAAATGAGTTGGAATAGCAGTCTCTCCAATTGATGGGATATGATAAATCTTTGCAATATTTGTGGAAATTTGTCTCCATAAATGAGTAACAACTGCTGAATACAATCTGATCTAGCTTTAGCACATGGCCCTGGAACCTAGATGTCATTAGTTCTGAATAGCCTTCCTTAGAGGGGTAACACTTTACTCTATTTCTTGTCTTCTTGTAAGTAAAAACTTTGCTATTGGTATTTTTGCCTCTCTTTCTCCCTTCCCTTCTTCTTCTCTCTCTGTCTCTGTCTCTATTTCCCTCCCCCTCCTTCTCTCTGTCTCTGTGCCTCTCTCTGCCTCTATCTCTCTCTCTCCTTTCTCCTCCATGTCACCTCCCCTCACAAAGGGACTGGAATTATAGTGTGAAGATCCAGATTGAATATAAGGAAAAATTTCCTAACAAGCCCCTTCCAAAAATGGAAAAGACTCCCTCAGGAAGGAATGAATTCACCATCTCTAGAGGTCTTTCTAGAGAAGGCTGGGTGACCACTTGTCATTACTTTTGTAGATTCCAGTTCAGATGTGAGTTTTCTGTTCAGGTATGAGTTGGAACAGAAAACTCTGAAATCTCTTCTAAACTCCAAGATCTATGATTCTTGTATAGTCTGTTCATAGCTACCAGCCCACTTCAATAACCAGCTTTGCTTTTAAAAAAATGGAAAAGGAGTGTCAAACTATTAAGAAATAGTTAAACAAATTATGGTAGATGAACATAATGGAATATTATTGTGCCATAAGAAATGCCAAATTGACAAATCAAGAGGCATTTTCAAATACCTCTTATGCGCTAGGAACTCAAATGTAGTTTTAGAGAAAACTAAGAAGACCTTTATGAATTGATGCAGAATGAAATGAGAAGAACCAGGAGAACAATTTATACAATGGCCACAACATTATAAAGAAGACAGTTTTGAGGGACTTTAGAAATCTGATCAATGTAACGGAAAATTCCAATTCCAGAGGACTGAGGATGAGTATGCTGCCCACCTTCTACCAGAAAGTGGTGGAATAAAATGCAGAATGAGATTTCAAATTTTGGGACATGTCCCATATGGAAATTGTTTTGCTTAGCTATCCATACTGTTTTTTTTTCTGAATCCAGATTCTTTTTCTTTTATTATTTTTCAGTGGAGAGGAATGGGAGAGAGAAAAAATAAATGCTTAACTAGAAAATATATAAAAATAAAACTTCCTTCCTACCCTTTCCTTATAGTCTCACTTTTGCCACTTACTAGCTATATGACCTATGGCCAATTATTTTCTGTTTCTGGAAATCATAATCAATCTGTTTGCTCATAATCAAGGTTTGCTATAGCCCTTTAAGGCTTACAAAATAATTTCCCTACAATACTATCATGGGAATGTAAATTGAAGTTAGCAGACTTGAGTTACATTTTTGCCTCTGCTACTTGCTACCTGTATGACTTCCAGTACTTTCACTCTCTGGCACTAAGCATTCTCACTTGTAAAATTATGGGATTGAGCTAGATGAATTCTAAAGTCTTGTCCAGATAGAAATCCCAAATATTGTCATACCCATTTTACAGATGGGAAAATGGAGGCACAGAGTGATAACATGAATTACCTAGGGTTACACAACTAATATGTGCCAAGATTTTAACCCAGGTTTTCTGACTCTAAGCTTTGATCTCTTTCCATTCTGCCACTCTGACTTATACTACTTTATGCCCATGAATTGTTTTGAGGAAGTGAAATAATACAATGAAAGAAAGTGATGATTTTGACATCAGAGGGTAGGGGTGTGATTCTAAGTTTTACTTTATGTTACCTGTGCAACTTCCAACAAGTCTTTTATCTTTCTTGAGCTTAGTTTCCTAATTTGTCATATATGGGTGTTAGACTAGTTACTCTCAAAAGTCCCCACCAGTTCTAAATCTATAGTCTTACGAAATAAAATGAGAAATTTTGCCAACTTAAACTACTCTATAAACCTAAGTTCCCAAGTAATAGGAAGATTTGCTAGTTTTAGTGATGGCCTCTGAACTTCAAGACCACACAAATTCTGGTAAAATTCACTAAGTATCAGAACAATCCCTTTGGAGTGCATTGTAATGGGGCCTTATGTATGATAATTTCTTAGTTCTATTTAGAGGCTTTAGTGAATATGCTCATTAGACTCACCAGCTCTGTGCTAAAGAAGACTTTCTCACTTTGCACATCTGCTGCTACCATCAAGAAAGTACTAAGGCTGTGGGTCTCCTCTGTGAGCTATTACTCTTGGGGAAGCCAACCTTCTCTGCCACTTCATTCCCTGTAGCATCTTTCCACCTTTGTGAGCTAGCAACATCATCCCACTCAACTAGTTGAGAATGCAAGAGACTACTTTGCTATTAACAACAAGGTGGTACAGTAGATGAAGCCCTCGACTTGACTTCAGGATGGATTGAGTTTGAATCCTTCCTCCAACACTTACTTCCTGTTGACCCTGAACAAATCACTTAACCTGGGTCAGCATCAGTTTTTTCATCTGTAAAGATGGGGATATTACAGTTCCTCATCTCACTGAGCTGTATTGAGGAAAAAATGAGGTAACATATTTAAAGCACTATGCTAACCTTGAGCCCTATACGAGTGTGTGTGTGTGTGTATGTGTGTGTGTGTATACGTATAGGTATATACATACATACAAGCACATCTACATATGTATAATCTTTATATACATATATATGCATCCATCTATCTATATACATATGTGTGTATATGCATAGATATATATATATTACATATATATTGCATATATATGCATATATATACATACATACATATATAATGCTTTTAGAAGAAGGGTCTCAGGTTTAAAAACTATATGCAGGCTGGAAAATTCCTAGTTCACAATGTAATGTAACTTTTTCCTATGAAAGGAATGGATTCTAGAACATTCTATACCTTTCTTGTTCCAAGATTCGTATCTGTAAAATGAGGATACTAACACTTTTACAAACTATCTTGTAGGGCAGTGAGAGTATTTTGTTACTATCAATGCACTATACAAATGTAAGCTTTTGATTCCTGGTTCTGATCAGATCTAAAATCACAGGGCTTTCTTGTAGTTCCCTGTGTGAGAATTCTAGCCCCTTAAGACTGATCTCTCTCACTAAACTCTTCTACCCCTTATTGCAATAAGATGGTTTCTGATGCCTCATATTTTCTATTGGCTCCTCAGGCATCCATGGAATTAATACTGACACACTACTATAGAGCTTTCGGGTTTGCAAAATACTTCTCTCACAATTGATAGAATAAGTACCTTTATCTCCTTTTGGAGAGAAGGAAAATTAAAATTCAGAGAGTACATGTGGTCACCAAAAATGCATGATTGGGAAATGTCAAGAAGCCAAGTGTCCAGGACACACATTTTCAAAATCAATGAAACTAGAGCACAAAAGTGGCCAGACCTGCTTGTACCTTGTGCGCTACAAAGCTCTTCATGTCTTCCAGTGATGCTATTGCATTTTCTTTGGCTCTTCTTTGCTAACCTTCACATTTCTACTTTTTGTTGGGTAGAATATCTCCCCTAGACATGTTGTCTTTGCTAGATGCCTACTTTGTTCTGAGTGCCACAATGTTGTTCTCTACTAGGTGTCGTCTTGCCTCTACTGATTTTCTCTGGAAACTGAATTGTGCTCTTCAGGGTCATCTAGCCGGCTCATTGCTCCCATCTAACTATGTGAAGTGACTAGAAAGCCTCTCCCTGACAAGGGCAGGTTCTCAGTTCTTTTAGTTCATGTGAAGTATGAGTCATAACCCCTAGCTATGAGAAGCCAACAGAAGTTAGCCAGAGGGCCCCAAGATAAAATTGAGACCATTATTTTTACCACCAGTGTCTGGTATTGATTTAAAGTCCATGGTCACAGGCTTAGAGTTTTACAACAAGAGCTACTGCTACACATTCTTCAAAGTTAATGTAACTAAGGATCTCAGGCCTCCCAAACCCATTTCAGATACTCTGATGAAAATATCTTTTCCTCATCCTCTTCCTACAAACTGAGTGGAGTCTGAGATTATGCAAATTCCAAATTCATTTCTAAAATCCTAAGCAAAGCAAAAAAAAAACTAGGTCCACATTCCTTTCTTGGCATGTCTGTCAGCAACAAAAAATTCCTGGCATATGTAGTTTCTTAGTGATACTGTCTCCCTATATTTAGTTGTACGGTATAATGCTTTTAGGGTAGAATCAGTTCAAAGCAGATTTATAGCAACAAAAGACTATCTAGTTGAAGGTTTCCTTGTGCCCTGAGAGTATTCTTCCCACAGCATACACACACACACACACACACACACATTCTTAAGCTGCTACTCAACACATTAACAACAACAATAATAGCAGATTACATTTGTATATTACTCTATGGTTTTCAAAACTGTAAAGCTAGCTCCAATATTACAGATGAAGAAATCAAAGCCTTAAAAAGTTGTGACGTTTCCAAAGTCACATGGATAGCGAATGTCAGACTTGGAACCCCAACCCAAATTTTCTCAGTTCAAGGTTATTTCTGCCATGCCACAAGCAATTAAATATGACTTTTGTTCTGTTTTAAGTATAACTTGAGATTATACTTAAGCTGAATGGCTAGAGCTATCCAAAGAGTTATCAGAGCTAACAGAGAGGGCATGTGGTCAGCAAAAATGTATGATTGGGAAATGTCAAGAAGCCAAGTGTCCAGAACACACATTTTCAAAATCAATGTAACTAGAGCACAAAAGTGGCCAGACCTACTTGTACCTTGTAGGACTTTGAATGAAGTTATATAAAGACCATGATTTAAAAAAAAAAAAAGATTTTGAACAATAGCAAAATGAAAACGTTGTGCCCCTAGTGGCCAACTGGGTCTAAAATTTTCCACAATAAGATCCCCTTCCCAGCATTGACTCTGTCTCAGCAAGGATAAACATTTGAGTCATTGGAAACTGACTTGTTTTAACAAGTACCATCATCCAGGGTTCAGAGACACCAGTATTATGAAAAAGCCTGGTGAGAGTAGTGCTACTTCTATATTTGTCTCAACCATCCTAATATGGGGACTTCTCAATGACTTGTTGCACAATCATCTTATATGTAGAATTCCTTTTGAAACCCTGCAGTGGCATATAATGAACTAGTTTTGAAATTTATGGTGGCCTAAGACATGGTCCTAGCTAATATATTAACATGTGTTACAAAAATAAGAGAAATAGCATCTGAATCAGCACTATCTATAACACTGAGAATGGTCTGGCCAAGAGAGACAACTAAACAAACACATGAAAGGCAATTGTCAGAATTTGTACAACTCAGTTTATAAATGTGCCAATCTCTTCTCAATTTGTGAAGCACAAAATTAATGTGTAATAATGTCTTTAATAATATAATTAATATATTTAATAATCACTCAAATGAATTATTATATCAATTTTAGTAGAGTGAGAAAATTGATATTTAATAATTACATACTTAAATAATATTTAATAATAAAAAGAACAATTCACATTATACATACCTTTCAGTTTTCTGAAGCTATTTCTTTTCTACAACCTTGTGAAATAGACGGAATATAGAACGCAAAATTTGGAAGAATAGCCCTGAAAGAATGCACCAGTCTAAATCCGTTCAATGGAAACTCAAAAGAACTGACATAAAAGGTCACATTACCCAACTTTGGTTATTAACATAATAGCGAACCTCCATACCATGCCCTAAGCATAAGTCCTTAATAAATGTTATTTGCTATTGTTCATTGATCTATAAAATGGGGATAATAATACTTAGACTGCTTATCTTCCAGGATATCCTAAAAAAGAAATAAGAAAATGTATATAATATGCCATTTTTTCTGAGGGGCAGAAGTAAACCTACAATTTCACTGGCAAAGAGAACTTATAGGTGGTAAGAGAGCTTTACACAAGGTAAAGGGACCTGCCTTAACTAATGCAGATGGGCAAATGTTTTATGATTTTATATTTTTTAGAGCTTCCTGTGCCACTGAGAGGTTAAAAAGACCTGCTCAACTTCTCAGTTTGTATTTGTCAGAAGTAAGACCTGAGCCCAGGTTATCCACATGCCAAGGCTGGCTTTCTATCTACTTCCAGATGTCACCCTCCCCCCATAACTGCCTACATCATTTAGCACTTCTTATAATATCACATCCAGATCGTCAATGGAAGGATGTTTTAGATCACAGCAGAATTTGTAATGGTATTCATGAATGGGTATGCATCAAAAATGTACACTGATTCTGTTGGTGGTGTTATCAATGATCAGTAAAAGTATCATCCATAAAACAATACTTTAGGAGGTATAGTGTCAAAGTTGTTGGGAAGTTATACTGTATTCTTTTTATTTCAAGTTTTATTATTTTTCTTTTTTATACCACAGACATTTTCTGACCCCCTCCTTACCCCATACACTTCATGTTGTTTTTAATGCTGCTATCTCTGTTGTTCTTCAATCATTTTCAGTCGTGTTGACTCTTCATGTCCCCATCAGGGGTTTTCTTCGCAAAGACACTGGAGTGGTTTTCCATTTCCTTCTCCAACTCATTTTAAAGATGAAGAAACTGAGGCAAGCAAGGTTAAGTGACTTGCCCAGGATCCCACAGCTAAGACATGTCTGAGGCTGGATTTGAACTCAGTAAGATGAGTCTTATGAGTCTTCCTGAGTCCAGGTCAGGCAATATATCCACTGTGCCACCTAATTGCCCTATATTCCTCATAACACCCTATGTAGCCATACACATACACACACACAGTCAAAACATTCTGGCCAACTGCCACATCTGTAAGCATATTCAACATTCATTCTCTAGGCTCCTCTACCAAAAAGCTACTACTACTACTCAGTCTTCATGATTACTATGATCCTCATTTTAATACTACAGGGAGAAATTGTGAATTTTCAGGATAGATCTTTTAGGGAAAACTTCTACTTATTTTGCCAAGTGGCAATGCCTCTTGAGAAAGAACTAGTCTGTTAGTGTCCATGGCAGAAATATAATTAGAACAATCTGATCAGAGGAAGCAGTCATAAGATGACCCAAGTTATTCTCTGAGAAATCTGAAGCTTCTAGAGTGTATTATAATTCATCTATATTATTATAAATTGACTTGAAAGTAAAAGAGATCACTCTTGTTTTAGAGGTGATAAATGAAGATCTTGATCACATAAATGAAGAATGTATCCTTGTCTAGGGACTTAGGGAATAGGGACTTAAGATATCACCTAGTTCAAACCAAACCTAAATGGGAATCAATAGTTTGGACAGCTAGATGGCACAGTGCATAGAATCCCAAACCTGGAGTCAGGAAGGCTCATCTTCCCGAATTCAAATCTGCCTTCAGACACTTACTATCTGTGTGACCCTTAGGAAGTCACTTAAGCCCATTTGCCTCAGTTTTCTTCACTTATAAAATGAGCTGGAGAGGGAAATGACAAACTGCTGCAGTATCTTTGGTAAGAAAACTCCAAATGGGGTCATAAAGAGTCAG
Source organism: Notamacropus eugenii (assembly GCF_028372415.1). Classification (NCBI taxonomy): domain Eukaryota; kingdom Metazoa; phylum Chordata; class Mammalia; order Diprotodontia; family Macropodidae; genus Notamacropus; species Notamacropus eugenii. Next base: position 69,736,663 of record NC_092877.1, read on the forward strand.
GCATGATTGAAAAGTGACCAAACAACAAAAAAAAAAAAACGGGAATCCTCTAATACCAATGGCAACATGACATTTCAGAGTCTTCTAAAATTTCTAGTTCTTTATCAAATAATAAAGAGAGTATTGGCTTTTGAGACAGCCCATTCCACTTCTGGAATGTTCTAATTAAGGAAAAATGTTCCTTATATTAGACTTAAATCTGTCTCTTTGCAACTCCCCCTCATTACTTCTGATTCTTTCTGTGCTTTCTGGGGCCGCACAGAAAGAGTCTAATGTACAGGAAAGTCCTTCATATAACTTGAAGAAAGTGATCAGCTACTCAAGGTACATATTCATAGCTCTGATCACCAACTGTGTTCTTGCTAAAGCCTAACAAATTGCAGTGTTAGTAGGGAACATAATTGGCTATCATCCCGAATGTCCTAAGTCAATAATCAATCAACCTGAGAATCCCCAGAGAACAGAGATGGAAGGTGAGCCTCAGAGACCAACTATTCCAACTCATAACTAATAAAGAATTCCCTCTACAATATAACGAAAAAGTAGCCTTTATTCAAAGACCTCTTTTTAAGGGGGAAGCTCATCAACTTTCAAGTCATCCCTTTTGACTTTGGTATATCTCAACCTTTAGAAAAATCTTTTTCTTACAAAAAGCTTAAATCTAGATATCTGCAACTTCCACCCAATGCCATTCTTGAATCACGTATAATGAGTCTAGTCAGAGGTGAGGAACCTGCAGCCTCAGGGTCACATAGGGACTTCTAAGTTCTTGGGTGTGACCTTTTGATTGAGTCCAAGTTTTACAGAACAATTCCTTTTATTAAGGGGATTTGTTCTGTGAAGTTTGGATTCTGTGAAAAGCTCACATTTGAGGACCTAGAGCACTACATGCGACCTCGAGGCCACAGGTTCCATCCCCCATCCCCACCACCCCTGCCCTCTGGTCTAGTCCATTCCCCACAGAAAAGCCTTCAAATGTCTGTAGGTAATTGACAATGTCCCTCTAAGGCTTGTCTTCTACAGGCAAAACATACCCATTTTTGTCAACTTATACTCACATGGTATGAACTCAAAGTTTTTCTTCATTTTGGTTACCCTGAAAGATATTCAGTTTATCAATGACCTTCCTAAGATATGAGGTCAGAACTAAATGCAAGGCTCCAGACATGTTCAGACAAGGTCATAGGACAGTAATCTGGGTACCAGGCCACTCTTAATGCATTCTAAAATTGCATTCAGTTTTTTGGCTGCTATATTATACTGCTGACTGTGTCGCTTTCCTTCCAGTCCACTAAAACCCCCAGATTGTTTCCAGATGAACTTCTGGCTAACCATTCCTCCCTAATTTTATACTAAGGAAATTGACTTTTTTAGCCTAAGTGTAAAACATGTATTCCTATTCAATTTTACCTTATTAGATTCAGTACAATTCTAGTCAATCAAGCTCTTTTTGGATCCTGACTGTGTCATTCAATATATTAGCTATCCCTCCTACCTTCTTGTCATCTGCAAATTGGACAAGCATGCCCTTTATGCCTTTATCCAAGATACTGATTAAAATTTGAAGCATCATAGTACCAAGCAGACATCCCAAGGGCACTTGACTAGAAATCTTCCAAGTTGACAACGAATCATTTCAACAACTCTTTGGGTCAAGTCATCTTAAAAGTTCCAATCCTATATTACCATATATTGTTCACAAAAAAATGGAATTAAAGTTTTTATTACATGTTTTAATAAAATCCAGGTATATCCATTGCCTTCCCCTGATCTACTAGTCTAATAATCCTATTGGAAAATCAAATTAACTTAGGATAACATGCATCATTCTTGATGACCACTCTACCTCTTTGTAATCTCCATTTCCTTCACCAGTTATCCCTTCAATAATATGTTCTAGAATTTTGACAAGAGTGAAATTCAGGTTCATTAACATAGTTTGCAGACTCTGCTGTCTTCCTTTTTTTCATTAATCAAGATGTAAAAGTAAAAGTAGGGATATCAGAAGTCACTAAGTCCAATTCCTTCATTATGCAGATGAGGAAACTGAGGGGCCAGCTTAACGTTTTCCTTTTTACAGTGTTGGGCACTTCTCTCATTCCCTCTAATCCTTCATAATGCTCTAGCCATACCTCAGTAACTCTCTCTGCTAGATCTTCCACAGTTCTTCAAAGTCTTCTGTCTTAGAGCTCAGTGTTTCTCTATCACTTACCAACTTGACTCTAATATGGAGTAAGTAACTCCATATTAGCCTTTTTTCCAGTCCAAAGATCATTCTTATTTGGCAGGGAAAAAATGAAGAAAAATGTCTTCCCTTCATCATCTGTATTACCCATGTACTTTATACATGGTTATTTAGGAATGGTCTTTGAAAACTTTGACTTTGCTCAAGCTTGGCAATACTTAAAAATCAGTGATGCTACTATAGATAATCCCAACCAACCAAAGTCTTCTTTTAAGTACCTTAAGTTCAGAATTGGAGTGATCTTTTCAATATTCCAGTGCCTCCAGGTAGCCCTTGCTATCTAGATGTGATTCACTGTTTTTGATGATCGACAGATTATAATACTGAGATAAAGTTTTGAAAAGTTCAATTGCATTTTGATTCATCAAGTATTGAATTTAGAAATAAGATATGGAATTGGAATTTCTAGTACCGCTAACGCTCCAGGGACTCATCCCTCTCAAAGTAAGGTCCATGCAACCTATTGTGCACATATTCTCTAAAGATAGCAAATGCTTCAAGCCCTCTTAGAGGTATTCCAGAAAAGTCTGCTTAACCATTTATTGAGTATATTATAGTATGGATTCATTTCAAATATGAATTGGACTATATCCAGGAGGACAGGTAGTAATAGGAGGTATATGAACTTTTAAAAAATCATTTGGATAACTACATTTTGATATATTTAATTTCTTTTTTAATCACATATATATGTATGTATGTGTAAATTTCATCAGACTGCTAAAAGGATCTATCCATGGTACAACAAAGGTTAAGAATCCCTGCATCATATCAATGCCAAAGTCCCTTCCAACTCTCAAATTCTGTGATTGTGTAAACTAAAACATGCTGTTGCTTTTATTTTTGCACCAAGAAGTTCCTAGGCTACTCTCATGTTTGTGTCTCTACAATTTATCATGATCTCAAGTCTCTGGCAGGCTTGTTTTCTAAAGGATAAATCTATACCTTTGATTATGTCAACACTCATAGAGCATTAGAATCTTTTCCTTAATGCTTTTAACTCCACGCTAATCTACAACTCTGGAGTAATACTATCTAATGCTGGTGGCATGAGGCAAAACAACTTAATTTGGTATCTATATGCCACTACTGGTACCTGATTATGTTGTTCTACATCCCCTGGGAATTTGATGCTAGAAAACTCCACCAAGTTACTACTCCTCCCAGCTAATGATTTTGCGCAATTTGCTATTCAGGGTCCCAGACTGGCCAGTGAATTAAATTGAGTACGGAGGTGGCATCACACATAGAGAAACTTCCTAAGGAATCTAAGTGATTCACAGTCCTCACTATGAATTATTTGAGCATTAAGGACGTCTTTTATAATACAATTCTATTATTCTACGAGGCAGGCATTATATGGTACACATCTGGGAGCTATTTACATGAAAGCATTTCCTAGATGATGGCTTGGAATTAATTCAGGAATTGGAAAGATTGTAAAGAACCATTGTACTTCTAGGCTAGTTGGTTTAATGTACCAAAGGCATCTCCTTTTCACAGAAAATTATCAATAACTCTTAGTCAAGAAGCCTTATTGTTTTGCAGAACCATTCCTGGGGAAGAACTTGATTAAGACTGACCACTTCTCAAAATAACTTAAGTGGTTCCCAGCTTTATCACAAGTGTCTGCTGCAACAGTCTCTGTACTGATTCTTTGAAAAACACAGATTATTAGCTCTTGTCATTCTGACCCTGGGTATTCATTTACTGCATTTAAATTTGAAGAATTTATGGACAGAAACATCATCAGAACTACCATGATTGCACTTCATCACCTTCAAGCAAATGACCATCCAGAAGAATTCTCTGAAGTGAAGTTTAGAAAAAAATGGATAACAAGAATTCTTATCACTCAACAAGTCACTCAGTGTTTAGCAGGAAGCAATCTTGCTGAATTATTAATGGGATGATGCCTCAAGACTTGACTCAACCATTTCAATCTGGACTTAACTAAGGACTAACAAGGCAAACATAAACATATTCTACATGCTTCTCAATCTGAATTCATTCATCATTTATTTCCTCAATCGTGCTTAGAGATTTCCTAATAACTGACCATATAAATAAACAAAACAATAAAAATTATATTATCATGTCAATAAATGCAGAAAAAAGCTTTTGAAAAAATATACTATCCATTCCAATTTAAAAAAAGCATTAGAAAAAATAAGAATCAATGGAGCCTTTCTTACAATGATAAATAATGCCAATATAAAACCAAGAGCAAGCATTATCTGTAACAGAGGTAAACTTCAAGCCTTCATAATAAGATCAGGGGTGAAGTAGGAATGCTCATTATCACCACTTTTATTCAATATTGTATTAGAAATACTAGTTTCAGATTGAAACAACTTGAAAAATATTAATTGCTCATGGGTAAGCTGAGCCAACATAATCAAAATGACAATTCAACCTAAGTTAATTTACTTGTAGTGTCATACCAATCAAAGTACTAAAGAATTATTTTATAGAGCTAGAAGAAATAATAACAAAATTTATCTGGAAGAACAAGAGGTCAAAAATATCAAAGGAACGAATGGAAGGAAATGTGAAGGAAGGTAGCCTAGCAGTACCAGATTTCCAACTACATTACAAAGTGGCTATCATCAAAACAAGATGTAACTGGCTAAAAAACAGAGTGATGGATCAGTGGGATAGATTAAATGCACAACATACAGTAGTAGCAAACCATAGTAAACTACTGTTTTCTAAAATCAAAAATCTAAGTTTTGGGGGCAAGAATTCACTATCTGAACAAAAACAGCTGGGAAAAATGGGAAGCAGTTTGGAAAAAACTGAGCATAGATCAGCATCTCATACTGCACACCAAGATAAGTTCAAAGTGGATAAATAATTTAGACATAAGTCAATAGATAAATAAGATATGAGTAAATAAAACAGTTAAGTAAATAAATGTATCATAAGTGAATTAGGGAGCATGGAAAAAATGAACCTGTCAAATCTATGGATAAGGAAAGAGTTTATGAACAAATAAGAGATACAGAGGATCATAGGAAATCATTTTGATAATTATAGGATAATTCTGATTAAATGAAATTAAAAAGGTTTTCCACAAACAGAACTAATACAGCCAAAATTAGATGGAAAATGGTAGAAATTATACAGTAAATTTCTCCAATAAAGGCATCATTTCTCAAATATATGGGGAACTCAGCCAAATTTATAAGTAGGAGTCATTCCCCAATTGATAGTAAAAGGAAATGAATAGTTTTCAGAAGAAAAAAAAAAATCAAAGCTTTCAAGTCACATGACAAAAATGCTCTAAATAGGGGGGCAGAGCCAAGATGGTGCAGTAGAAACATCGACTTGCTGCAGCTCTCCCCCCAAAGCATCTAAAATACCTGTAAAAATTACTCTAAACAAATTCTAGAGCAGCAGAAGCCACAAAATGACAGAATGAAACAGATTCCCAGCCCAAGACAGCCTGAAAAGCAGACAGGAAGGGTCTATTGCACCAGTCTTGGAGTGGAGCACAGCCCAGTATGGGCCATATTGGTACAGACAGAACTGGAGCAGACTTCAGGGTGCTGAATCACAGACAGCTTTCCAGGTTTTTTCAACCCACAAATGCTAAAGACAGCTTCAAAGGTCAGTGAGAAAGTTCTCTTACCTGGGTGAGAAGGGTCTTGCCCCAGACCCAGGGCAGCAGCTGCCACTGCCACAGCAACAGCCCCTTTTGAAGCTCTCAGTCTAGAGAAGATGGAGAAATTGAGTGGCTGATCTGAGTCTCAGTCCTGAGTGGAGGTCCTGGGGTAAGGAGAAGTACTGGTTAGAGGGAACTGGTGGCAGTTGTGGAAAAGGAATCCTACTCCCAATTCTAGGGTAGAAAAGAGTGCTTTTGATTGCTCAGAGACCAGAGTGCAGGTCAGGAGAGGAGTAAGCACCTGTGCCTTGACTATGCCACTTTGGAGGAACTGAAAACTTACAAGCCCCTAGAGATATCTCAGAGAAAAGCTGCACAAAACCTCTGAAGCCTGAGGTAGTATACCCTCCACTTGACAAAAGACTCAAAAGTCAAATAATTGGTTGGGAAAATACCCAAAATGGGGGGAAAGATGATAGAAGGTGACTTTCTTGATGAAAAGGTATTCTTCCATCCTTTTGGGTGATGAATATCAAAGCATAAAACCAGAGGAAGACCAAAGCATAGAACTAGAGGAAGATACCAAGGTCAAGGCTACTACATCCAAAGCTCCAAAAAAAAAAAGAAATGGTCTCTGACCATGGAAGATATCAAAAAGGATTTTGAAAATCAAGTAAGAGACGTGGAGGAAAAACTGGGAAGAGAAATGAAAGCAATGCAAGAAAATCATGAAAAATAAGTCAACAACTTGCTAAAGGAGATTCAAAAAGTGCTGAAGAAAATAACACCTTTAAAAATAAATTAAACCAAATGGCAAAAGAGGTTGAAAAAGTCGATGAGGACAATGACTTAAAAAGCAGAATTGGTCAAATGGAAAAGGCGATCCAAAAGCTCACTGAAAAAAATAGTTCTTTAAAAATTAGAATGGAGCACATGGAAGCTAATGATTTTATGAGAAATCAAGAAAATTATAAACAAAAGCAAAAGAATAAAAAGTAGAAGATAATGTGAAATATCTCATTGAAAAAAACAACTGACCTGGAAAATATATTCAGGAGGAATAATTTAAAAATTATTGGTTCACCTGAAAATTTAGAACAAAAAAAAGAGCCTAGTCATCATCTTCCAAGAAATTATCAAGGAAAACTGCCCTGATATTCTAAAACTAGAGGGTTAAATAGAATTAGAAAGAATTCACCAATCACCTCCTAAAAGAGCCCTCAAAAGGAAAACTCCTAGGAACATCATAGTCAAGTTCCAGAGTTCCCAGGTCAAGGAAAAAATATTGTAAGCAGCTAGAAAGAAACAAGTCAAGTATTGTGGAAATACAATCAGGATAACACAGGACTTAGCAGCTTCTACACTCAGGGATTGAAGGGTTTGGAATATAATATTCCAGAAGTCAAAGGAACTAGGATTAAAACCAAGAATCACCTAACCAGAAAAACTAAGTATAATACTTCAGAGGAGGGAAATGAAATAGAGGACTTCCAAGCATTCTTGTTGAAAAAGCCAGAGCTAAATAGAAAATCTGATTTTCAAATACAAGAATCAAGAGAAGCAGGAAAAGGTAAACAGGAAAGAGAAGCCATTGGGAACTCATTAAAGTAGAACTGTTTATATTCCTATATGGAAAGATGATATTTGTAACTCATGAGACCTTGTTTAGTATTAGAGTGGTTAAAGGGAATATATATGTATATATGTATGTATGTATGTATACATACATATGTATGTATATATATGTATGTGTGTGTATATATGTATGTGTGTATGGGTATATATGTATAGTATATGTGTATTTATGTATGTATGTGTTTATGTATACATACACACACACATAGACAGAGGGTGCAGGGTGAGCTGAATATGAAGGGAGAATACCTAAAAAATAAACCTTATTCAAGTGGAATGTACTGTGAGTAAAAGAAAGGCAGAAGGAGAATGGAGCAAATCATCTTATGTAAAAGAAAGAGCTTTTACAATGGAGGGGAAGGGGGCAAGATGAAAGGGAATAAATGAGCCTTACTCTCATGGGATTTGGCTTAAGGGAGGAATAACACGCACACAATTGGGTATGAAAAACAATTTTACCCTGAAGGAAGGCAGGAGGAAGGGGATAGGAGAGGGAAGATAATGGAAGGGACAGCACATTGGGAAAAGGGTTAATCAGAAGCAAACACTATTGTGGGGGAATAGGTCAAGGGAGAGAATGGAATAAATGGAGAGCAGAATAGGACAGAGGGAAATATGGTTAGTTTATTACAACAGCATGGCTACACATGTATGACCTACACTGAATTGCTTGCTTTCTCAATGAGGGTGGTTGGGGAGGGAGAAAGGGAGAGAATATGGAACTCAAAGCTTTAAAAATCAATATTAAAAATTGTTTTTGCATGCAACTGGGAAATAAGATGTACAGACAATGGAGTATAGAAATCTATTTTGCCCTACAGGAGAATAGAGGGAAGGAGGATGGAAGAAGAGCAATGGAATAATAGAAGGGAGGACAGACTGGAGGAAGATGTGGGTGGGGTACATGCTATCCTGAGGTGGGGGGTGGAGATAGATAGGAGAAAATTTTGAATTCAAATTCTTGTGGAAGTGAATGCTGAAAACTGAAAAATAAATTATATATAAAAAGAAATTCTCTAAATAACAACTGATTAGAGAAACACAAATTAAAACAGTTCTGAGATGCTGCCTCAAGCGTGGCTAATACGACAAATGGCTAATATGGTTAATATAAAAAAAAGAAAATGATAAATGTTGGAAAACTGCGACACTAATACACTGTTTGATGGAGTGGTAAACTGATCCAACCATTCTGGAGAGCAATTTAGAACTATGCCAGATGGGCTATAAAAATGTGCATGCATTTTGACCTAGCACAACCATCACTATATCCCAAAGAGATCAAAGAAAAGGGAAAAAACCTATTTGCACAAAAATATGCATAGCAGTTCTTTTTTATGGTGACAAAGAATTAGGAATCAAAGGGATATCCATCAACTGGAGAATGGCTGAATATGTTGTGGTATATGATTATGATGGAATACCATTGTGTTATAAGAAATGATGAGTGGAATGGTTTTGTAAAAACCTAGAGAGATGTATATGAACTGATGCAAAGTGAAGTAAGCAGAACCAGAACATTATACACAGTAGCAAATATTATAAGGACGATCAACTGTGAAAGACTTAGCAACTCTGATGAAGACAATGATCCAAGACAATCCCCCAAAACCCATGATGAAACATGCTATCTACTTCCAGAGAGTGAAATGATGGATTCTTCATGCATTTTTTTCCCATCATAGTCATCCCATTTGCATTACTGTCAAGTATGTTTAGACATACTTACTTTTTTACTTTTTAAAAATTTTTCTTCTGCTTTTTTTTTGTTTTGTGGGTGTTGCTGTCATTGTTATTTTGCAGCACGGCTAATATGGAAATGTGTTTTACATGACTTCACATGTATAATCAATATTGTACTTTCCTTCTCTAAGGATGGAGGAAGACAGAGAAGAAAAGAATTTGGAGCCCTGTTTTTTTAAATGAATGTAAAAATGTTTTAATGGAATAAATAAAAGTGTATTAAGGAAAATAATAATTGTAGGAAATGTTTAAATTTCAGTTTGAGATTAGTACAAATAAAGATATAATTTTTGAATACTATCTACAGACCCCTTTGGAGTCTGAGAACCACAGATTAAAATCTTCTGCTCTAGGATGACTTGATCATAGCAGATCAATTCAAGTCATCTGCTTTAGAAATATCCAATATTAATCATGAAAAATTACCAGCCACACCATGAAGTAATATTTTTTATCAAATTGATGTCACCAGTATTATTGGTATTTTTACTCTCAATAATATATTACAGTGACAGCCTTCCAAAGGGTACTCTTTTCTGACTCAAAATTATGTTAGCTGGAGGAGGAAGTTGTTTTGAATACTAATTAGAAAGTATTTTGGTGAAATTTTGGTCATATTTTTGGACTCCTGTGGTCTCAGGCTATACAGATAATAGGAAAAAGTTACTTTTGAATAGTTTTCCAGCAACAAAAGAGTATTTTTGGATGACCTGCTCATTGTCTGTTTATTTATTTTGCCACTACTGCCAGATACAGAAACTGGGTGAGTCTGAGCAATCCTCTTCACCTTAGTGATTCCCTACTTTCCTCATCTATTAAAATGAAATTGAAATAAACTATCTTCCAGTGTTTCATTATTCTAACATAATCCTTGCCAATAACACTTTCTTCATACAGTCCTCCCTTCCTTCATGCCTAGTGCTAGTATCCAGCTCCCATCATCCTCCTGTCCCACCTGAGCATATGTAAACATCTAACTTGACAGTAATGCAAATGAGATGACTATGATGGAGTGGCATTGGCCATCACAACAGCTTCCCCAGCTGCTAGTGCCCAGAAAACCATAAGCACTTTGACCACAATCCCTTATTACTGGAAGAACACTTTTTAAAAATATCCTATAAGCAAGCTAAAAATTCTTTAGAGGGCGATGGAGCTAAGAAGAAACAAACCTGCCATAATTATCTCTTTTTTAATTAGGTAAAAAAAATCACAGATGCAAAGGGATATAGCATGTATCTCCCTACAACAGCATAAAATCTGAATTGCAACATTAGTTCCGATGAGTTTGATGCCATCATTGGCACAGGCCAACAGAAGCAATCTAAATAAAGACTGGAACATCTGTCTGCCGAGTGAAAGGAAGTTTTATTTTTTTTTCAAAGAATTTCAGTGGAAGGCCAGGAATAGAGCTACATAATCACCATTGATCTAGAAGATGAAGCAAACATCCAATTAATGAATTTTTTAGATTGGTTGGTACAGCTAGTTCTAATGACTTCAAAAAAAAATTTTAAATGATCAAATCAAATCAGTCGTCATTTACTAACTGCTTCCTGGGTACAGAGTTCTTGAAATAATATCCATAAATGGAAAATAATAGTCCCTGCCCTCAGGAAGCTTATAGTCTACTTGGGGATATAAGACCTAGATATGTAAAACAATAAATCATTTAACAATGGAAGAGATGCTTTGAAGTAGTACAAATGCCATCCTGTATTGTCATGGTAAGAACACCAATCTTGGAATCAGAAGACCTGGTTTCAAGTCCTCACTCTACCACTTAAAAACTGTGTCACCCAAGTCACTCAAACTCTGTCAGATTTAGTTTCCTTACTTATAAAACGACAGAAATAACACTGATTTCCTGCATCACAAGGTTGCTGTGCGGGTCAAATGAGACAATTTAGATGAAGGCATTCCATAAAGTGCTCTATATACGTAAGCTACATAAATGTGAGAAGGAGAGTCTTCATGGGAGTTATGTGAATTGTTATAAGCTGGATATGTAACTACAAAGATTACCTATGAAGACCCACCACTACTTCCCACTCCAGCCTCTAACTGAGAACATCATTAATTTAAAAAGTAAAAATAAAGAGAAGATGTATAATGCTCAAGTCGACATGTGCCTTATTGATGTGACTGAGTCAGGATAGGATTGGTCATGACCAAGCCCACAATGTCACTGGGAGGAGTTTAGTCATGTACTTTGTTGGTTTATTGATATTGCCTCTTTGTTACTGCCTAATACTGTCCAACCTCATTAGACTCTTTATTCCTACATTTACTCTTCTCAGTTCTTTGGGTTTTGGCGATCCAGAGTAACCCAAGTTCTTGACTCGAGCCAACTGATTCATAATGACTCTGATGGGCGATCTAGGTAGTTCATTGGGTAGAATGCAAGACCTGAAGTCAGAAAGGCTTAAGTTTCTGAATTAAAAATGTGGCCTCAGATATTTCCTAGCTGTGTGACCCTAGGCAAGTCACTTAACCCTGTTTGCTTCAGTTTCCTCATCTGTAAAATGAGCTGGAGAAGGAAATGGCAAACCACTCCAGTGTCCTTGCCAGTGGGGTCACAAAGAGTCAGACATGATTGAACAACAACAATTCTGACCCCTTTTCCTCAGGAGAGAACACCTAAGGTCCTTCACTCCTCCAGGTCCAGTGATTACCTCAATCACCAGCACACAATGATTTTTTTGTGAAGGATAAAGGAGACATTGAGATCATTTTCATAGCAGCATGAAATGATTAACCTGTGGATCAACCAAATTCAAAGAATTTCAGTGGAAGGCCAGCAATAGAGTTACATAATCACTATTGATCTAGAAGATGAAGCAAACATCCAATTAATGGATCTTTTAGATTGGTTGGTACAGCTAGTTCTAATGACTTTTTTTAAAAAATATTTTTAAATGATCAAATTAAATCAGTCATCATTTACTGAAATCATTTACTATCTTCTCCAGCTCATTTTACCAATGAGGAAACTGAGGCGAACAGGGTTAAATGACTTTCTCAGGGTCACATAGTTAGGAAGTGACTGGCCAGATTTGAGTTCATGTTGAGAAAATAATTCATAACCAGTGAAATTAACGATTTCATTAACATGAAATGATTAACCAAGGACACTGTTGAATGATCTATTGCTTGGCACTGGGGAAAGAAAGCACCCCAGACAAACTCTGGTTAGGGCCCAGTCTAGCTAGATCATCTTAACCTAGTTTACTACTGTAAAGAATCCAGCTCAGGGCTTTAGGTCTCACTGACCTTGTTAGCACTCTCAGAACTGATCATTTTCAGAATGTACCCAGCAAAACTTGCCTTTGGCTCCAGGCCTTTTACCTACTACTGTTTTCTAAACTTCAAGGATCACTGAACCTTGTAACTCAAGGCATCCAGCTTCCTGACCTTCCTTGGTCTCTGAGTCAGCTTGGCTCCTTGCATTCAGAAATCTGTCATATCCTGACTACCTTTTCCTTCTACTCTCTTCTGCTATTACCATAAGACTCATCTACTCCCTTTTTTCCTCTCTACCTTCATACATTCCAGATCACATGACTGCATTTGTTATCAGAGAAAACAGAAAAAGAAAATAGAGAGAAAAGAGAAACAGCATACCTGTATGTGTGGGAGGGGAGAAGAGAAGAAGGGAGGGAGGGAGTAAGGGAGAGAAGGGAAGAAAGGTGGGGAGAGAGAGAGAGGGAGAGAGAGAGATTGAGAATCATCACTAGAAAAATGGCTATCAAATGACGAATCTTTCTGGCTATATGAAACCATCTATGAAGGTAGAAGTGAGCTTGGAGAGAAAATCTGGGATCTGCATTGGTGAGTGACAGAGTTGCACCAATGAAATCTGGTAGTTTTTGAAGAAGTTCTGTCTCATGGCTTGTCAAGGCCAAAAAATGTTAACCATCAAAGGCCAGCTGAATGGTGATGAATCTCTCTGTGGTTTCTTGGGTTAGAGAGCAGACTCAGTCTGTCATCAGGACTATATTTGAAGCTGGAGACAATGGAGATTAGAGTAGGACTTGGTGAAGTCTTTTGTACAAGAAAAAAAATGTAATCCTAATTTTGGGGTTCATGTAACCTTTTAGAGAAAAGTAGCTCCTATTAGCCATGACTATGTGAAAACAAGTAAATCTCTTTGTTAATAATTGATAGTCCCATATGGGTCTAAAGAATATAGTTAATATCAGTGCAAAAGGGTACTGCAGGACTCAAGATGTAACATGGTTTTAAAAAAATCTCCCTCTGAAATTAAAGCTGAGTTAAAATAAAACAGATGATATTAGTTATCTTAAGAAATAACCCATTCATCCTAAAAGATAGTTTGTAAAGTTGTTACTGATGAGACTATGACCCTTCCTAATCTCATAAAGATGGTAAAAATGCAAAGAGTGACTGTGACCTAATTAATTATAACGTTCAAGATAATATTGCCATAACAAAAAGAAGAAAATACAGTTTGCATGGAAACACAGTAAGAGAGTTGAAAATTAAGCCTTTGTTGATGCTTGACACATGTTTGAATTGTGTTTATCCACCACTGTCTGGAAGAGGTTGGTGCTTTGTCTGTAAGAGATGGGATAATAGGAAACAAGCATCCCAGTCTAGGCGGGCTCCACAGTGGAACCATGTTAATAGAAGTATCATGTCCAGGAACAGGGAAGGATTACTTCCACTCTATTCCACTCTGGTCAGACCATATTTTGAGGGTTGGGGCCAATCTTGGGTGCTATATTAAGTGTCCAGAAGACAGTGAAACAGACAAGGGACTGAAAGTATACTGGGTTTTTGGTATGTGTGTTGGAGAATGGAGGAGGGTGACTTAGTCAAAGTCACAGAGGACTGTTAGCTTAGAAGACAAGATTTAGAAAGGATATCTTCAGTTTTCAAATACTTGAAGGGCTGTCCTGTAGAAAGTACTTAGACTTATTCTGCTTGACTCCTATTCAGGCTTGGGTCAATTAATTAGCGAACATTAGAAAGAGGTGGATTTTGGTGCCTTGTAGTACAGGATGTCCCAAAAACCTCAATGCAGCATAAAGATAGTAAAGCTCTAAATTGCACTAAGACTTTTGGGACACTCTGTAAATTGGAGGGGAATGGAGGATATTCTCTAATAATTAGAACTGACCAAAATTTGAACTCTCAACCTTGGGAGATATTAAGTTCCTTGTTATCACTGGATGTTATCAAGCAGATCCTGGATGATTATTAATTGGGAATGTGATAGTAAAGATTCAAGGATCGGGTTTCTGCTGAACTACGGTACATGACCTCAGAGACCCTTTCCAACTTTAAGATTCTTTGACTGTCTTATTCTCCAGGCTCTACCACATTCCTAACAAAATATTCCTCAGGACCTTCCAATTCCCCTTGCCCTGATTCCACATTAAGCAGGCAATCTTCTAGCTATCAGTTTAAATTCTTTAACATAAAATTTAAACAGGTGTTTATTGATACGTTTTTTTCTTTCTTATATTTCTGTTAATACTCAATGATTCTCCCTCCAAAGAAGTACAGCTAAGTAAAATAAAACAACATTTATGATTTTTCCATAATGGCAAGTCTGATCAGGTGATTCTCTTAGTCATTCAACAAACACTTATTCTCTATTATGCCCCAGGTAGTATGCTAAATGCTCAATATATTCCACTGTGGCTCACTACTGCCTCTAGAACATTGGCTTGCTTAGAGCGTGAGCTGAGTGTGACTGTTCAAACTGGGGAAAGATTCCCATTGGCCTTTTCTTTTCTATGAAAAATAATGAACTTCTCTTTGGCTTTTAAAGTCTTCCCAACCTGGCTCCAATTGACCTCCCCAGACATATGTATGGCTTCCTTCTCCACCCTCTCCATCCTCATCAAAATAGATTTCTAGCTGTCTGTTAGGTATGACATCCCATCTCCCTTTTCTATGCCTTTGCACTGGCTGCCTACTGTGGTTGGAACACAGTCCTTCCTCACCTCCTAGAATCCTTTATTGCCCTCAAGTACCAACTTCTGCATGGTGGCTTTTAAGATACCCTTTTCCCCCAACTGATAGTGCCATTTCCCATTAAACTACCATGGAATTATTTTGTGTTTACTATATATATTCTTACTTATAATATACAACTATATTAGTATGTGAGAGTATATATAGATATACATACACACACCTATATGCATGCATGTGTGCATCTGTGTGCATATATGCACATATTTCACTCTCAATGGAATATAAGCTCCTTGAGAACACGGACTGTCTTTTGCTTTTCTTTGTATCCCTAGTGTTTAGTACAGTGTCTGGCAATTAGTAAGTGCCTGGCACATAGTAGGTGCCTACTAAATATTTGTTGGCTCATTAAATAAGTGGTACTGTACACATAATCATCATTTCCTAAGATATAATAATATTCCATTACATTCCAATACCACAGTTTCTTAAACCATTCCCCAATTGATGGACACTCATTTTAATTCTAGTCCTTTGTTATCACAAAACATCAATTGCCAGGCAACAAGTTGCTTTAATGGAAATAGACTTGGAGTTAGGGAGACTTGAATTCTAATCCTACTTGCAGTCCCTTCCCAGCTATGAGATACTTGAAAAGTCACTTAACCCTCTCTCAGCCTTAGCTTCCTCACCTAAAAAAAAATGGGGATAGTGATACCTCATAGGATTGTTGTAAGGATCAAAAAAGATAACATATAATGCTATCCCTAGAATCATCAAGACCTGGGTTCAAATTTGGTCTCAGACACTTATTAGCTTTGTGAACCTTGGTGAATCATTTAACCTTGTTTGCTTCAGTTTCCTCATTTGTAAAATGAGCTGGAGAAGGAAATGGCAATCCACTCCAGTATCACTGCCAAGAAAACCCCAAATTGGCTCATGAAAAGTCAGACACAATTGAAAACACTGAACAACAACAAGAAACCCTTACAGTTCTATGTAAATACTACCTGTTATTATTAATTGTGATTATAAAATACTGGCATAAACAGTTCAGGATTAAGTTGTTTCATTTGTATGCCACATCTTTTTCTCACTATTGTATTTCCTGCTTTTTCATAATTCTGATGTTAGTTCAGACAAGTCAATGGTCTGAATATATTATACAGAGAACTATCTCAGAGATCATTTCCATATCAATAATCACTTTTTTCCTGTCTTTTAACACATAATCGATTTTATTTTTATAACTTTCTTCAATAGCCCTGAGATGCAAAAGATGTAGCACAAAACCAAATTAAAGAGTGATTCCCCGGGGAGGGTGAGGTCCTAAAATTGTTCCTTTTTGCAGATGGTATTCCCCTAATTGCCTTAAGGTCTAGAACTTTACAAGGCTTTCTGGAAGAGATTTATAATCATGCAAGGGTTTGGCTTGACCAGTCACATAGAAAAGACCATGTAGATGAAGAAAGCCTATTGCCCAGATTATAGCATGCTGTTGGATCGCCAGCCTATAACACTTGCCCATTATTATGTATATCTAGAGTAGAAAAAGCAGGTGGACAATGAGTTGGGTTGAGATCTAGACAAGAATAAGTGAGCAGATTAGATTGCCTTCAGGAAATTGCAAGGCTCATTCAATAAGCTCAAGCTTCCCATGAAAGTAAAGGTCTGTATTTTTAAAAACTCTCTTCCAGTACTGACTGGTAGTAAGTCATGGAATACAATGGTCAGTAAAATATCATACAGAGGGGCAAAGGATGGAAAATTGAGTAGGTGTGAATAGGCTGTAATAAATAACTAATTGAAGCGTATGAAAAAGAACAAGAGAAAATGATGTCAACATGGAATTGTGTGATAGGAAGAAAAAATGAGATGGTGCTGTGGTGTGGTGTGGTGTGGTGTGGTGTGATGTGGTGTGGTGTGAATGTGAGATGACAAACAGGAGACTCCACTGGTAGCTCTGCTCAATGGTCAAGAGAAGATAAGTCATGCACTGGGTTCACTGGGTGGTCCCATAATGATTAGCTTTTAGAAAGACATGGGCAAAAGAATGGGCAGCCACATTGGATAGAACTTCCAAGTCCATGAAATCTCATATGCACTTGGGAATAAATGTGTTTATGTGAGACCTTTCCCTCTATCTTTGACCTCTGTAAGGTACCTGCCCAGTAGATGAATCACTAATTCAAAAGATTAACTAGTATCCCGACTGAATCAAAGAGGAAATGTGCATACATCCACAAAAATACCTATCACAGCTCTGTTTTATTGTAATGACAAAGAACTTGAAACTAAAAGGGTACCCCTTGATTGGGGAATGGTTGAACAAATTATGGTACATGAGTACAATTGAATGAATTAATAAATGAATAATAATTATGCTGGAAAAAAATGAATGAGACAGCTTCACAAAAACCTAAGACAAGATATGAACCGCTGCTGAGTCAAATGAGTAGAATTAGGAAAAATGTTTTATGCTACCATATCAACAATGTAAAAATGAGCAATTTTTATAGACTTAACCCTGATTGGTGTAATGATCAACCCTGATTCCAAAGTACTTAGGATGAAGAAGGCTATTCTTCTCCTGAGAGAGGTACATAGAGTGCATGAGATACACATTTTTAGACATGGCTAGCATGACATTTGTTTTCTTGACAAATACTTATTTGTTAAAAAAGGTTTTGCCTTTTCTTTTTTTCCAGCAGTATTGGGCAAGGTGAAAGGGATAAAAGTCAAATGTTTGGTAACTTCAAAATATTCTTAATTTAAAATAGTTTACGTAGAGTTTAGTGACTTTTCTAGTATAATTCCACATTGTCTTCCAGAACAAAAACATTTTGTAGTTCCACTAAGAGTGCTTTATTGTTAACAAATTTTAAAGTCATATTATAGTTTTATATTAAGATTTCATTATTTCAAAACCTACTGAAATCATAGTTTAGATCATTTAGATTTGGGTAGGGTTAAAACTGACCTTTTAGTTTAAAAACAGAATTATTTTCTATATAAGTTTCACTAAAGATTTTTTAAATGTCAGTGTTTTAATACTCTTAGTACTACCTATTTTCCAACATACATCAATGAAATTATTTAACCTGTTAATTTTAAAGGGACTAAAATACTTTTTGCTTAGACCATACTAAATTATTGCACATTCTTTGAACTAAAGGTAACAAAACTGCATTTCTGTTTTCTATCATGTATAATGTATACTGATGCAGAATGCATTTTTCCTATATTTTCTAAAACAAAAAATAAACTTCTCATAATAAATAAGCTAATGTTCATCAAAAGTTCAGTGAAAAACACAAATGGAAAAACTCAAATCGATCATCACAAAGATTTATAATAAGATTAGAAAACATATAAATGGACACAAAAAGAAGATTGCTTTAGTGGGTATGTCTTCTCAAAGCTCCTCTAAAATGTGCCATTTTTATCTTTTTTTGTCATCTTTGCTAACCTTCTAGATGTGAAGTAAAATGTCAGTGTCGTGATATGCATTTCTCTTATTACAAGTTATTGGGCTCATTCTTTCATTTGGTTGTAATTTATCTGCATTCTTTTGAAACTGCCTTTCACCACTTATCTGGTGGGGAATGACCCTTATTCTTATACATTTGCATCAGTTCCTTATATATATATATATATATTAGACATTAGACTTTACTTAAAGATATTAGCTGAAATGATTTCTTCTCAATGAACAGCTTTTCTTATATGTGTATTGATTTTTTCATGCAAAAGCTTTTCCAAATTTTCAAATCAAATTTCGAACTGAAATTGACTTATCTATTATAATTATCTCTGTCCCTTGTTTGCTTAAAAATTCCCCTCAGTCAGTGTTCCACAAGGTGTCTCTTGTGATTTTCCTGTGATGTCAAAAATAAGTTCCTTTATACTTAAGTAGCAAATACATTGGGAACTTATTGTGACATGTAGTGTTAGATGTTGGAATAAAATTAATTTCTGCCAAACTGTTTTCCAGTTTTTCCAGCATTTCTTTTCAAATACAGAATCTTCAGCCCAGTAGTTTGTATTTGATGGTTTATTGGTGAGTGAACTACTACTACGTCTGATTGCTCTTGCATCTTATTTGCCTTCCATTCTTTTTTCCAATTTATTTTTCCAGGAACTTTTATATAATTTGGAAGGAAATGCCTTAGAAAATGAACAAAGAAATTCTGCTTACTACAAATGTTCATTCCTCCATTGTAAAGCAATCCATTGGCATTCTGGTTTATAAATAAACCTCCTATAAATTTGGTTATTTTTAATTAGTTTTCCAGTACCCCATTCCTCCTCAGTGAACTAATTGAATCGAGCTCTCAAATAGTGTACTAAGCACCTTGCTCTGACCCCTTATTCTGGTCATCTGAGATCTGCAGATGCTAGATTTCACCCAATTATTTAGTCTTTTTCTCTTTCTCAAACCACAGTCTTCTGATGTCTTAAATGAGGGCTCCTTTACTAACCTGGAAGACAGCTTAAAATGATTCTCTTCTTGTTTTGACAGGCTTCCGATCAAATTCTTCTTATTGGCTAAGAATTGGCCACATCTGGTGAGGTGTCTACTCTGCCTTATGCTCTCTAGTTCCCAAAAAAGTTCTGATATGAAGAGAAAAATAATGTGTAGCATTTAATAAGCAGATATGCAAATTCCCACTTCTTACATAAGGTAATGCACTTAAAACATTTTGAAGATTTTAAACGCTCTATGAATGTCTTCATAGTTATTGTTCTTAACAAAATCATGACCACTTTTTTGTATGAAGAAGTTGATTTGAAATATTTATGTACAAACTAGATGCTGAAATTTCATATATTTTCAGACAGAATTTGAGTTTTTAAGTAGTTTAGGAAAAATCAACATCACATAGATAGCTTCCATTTAATTAAAAAATGCATAGATACTCATAGGGTCTTCTTTGTGAACCTTAATGCACTATCGATTAATCAGTAAGCATTAGGCACCCACTATTTACCAAATAGCGCAGTAGGTGCCAGTTAGAAAAACATAATGAAGGAAACAACTTTGCATCACAATAAACCTCAGTCTTAATAGGAGAGACAGTGAAATACATACACATAGACCTATAAAAATGTAGACATAGTGGGTGTGAATAGAGCTATAGCTGTAGATATAGATATGTATATTTAGGTATAAAAATAGATTGTGGAGATAGAGATGAATATGCAGATGATAGATAGATAGACAGACAGATAGGTCATAGAGATATGGATAGATACAGGCACAGATAGAGATATGGATGGAGATAGAGAGAAGTAAATATAGGTATAGATGGTAGAGATAGATATAATTATTGGTAGAGGTATATTTATAACTATAGTTATAGCTATAGACATGAAGATATAGATGGGTATAGGTATAGATATAGGTGATATATGTACACATATATAAAGATATAGACATATATCAATGATACAGATGTGTATATATAGCTTGTCCCAAAAGTCTTAATGCAGTGTTAAGCTATCAGACTTAAAATATATGCATACGTATACAAAAATGCTTATACATATACAGAATAACAGAATGTACAAATAATACATATACATTATATTATACATAGAATGTACATATACATGTCAAAAATAAATATAAATAAATTCGCACTAACTAAATACAAAGTAGTTTGGTAGGGAGAGCATTAGCAGTCAGATAGGGAAGGAATCAAGAAAGTTTTCATGTGGAATGTGTTGGGTAAACTACATACTGAAGGAAGATGGGGAGTCAGTCTATGAGGCAGAGATGAGGCAGGATTGTATTCCAGGCATGTGCCAAGGCTCAGGCAAGAGATGAAGTATCATTCATGAGGGACAGAGAAAAGGCTAGCTTGGCTGGAATGCAGACTGCAAGACAAAGAATAATGTCCAAGGAGGCTGGACAACGAAGGAGGTTGGGGCCAGGCCGTGTAGGGATTTAAGGACTAAACTGAGGAGTTTACATTTCATCCTAGAAGGAAGCAACTAGAGCACATTGAGTAGGGGAGTCATGGTCAGATCTGTACTTAAGAAAAATTACTTGGGTAGCAATGTGGAAAATGGACCACAGTGAGAAGAGACTGAGGCAGAGAGAACAAGCAGGACATTGTTGAAATCATCTGGGTGAGAAATGATGAGAGGCTCAAGTAAGCTACAAATGTGATTATACAGAAGAAACCTGAATCAAGAGAAGTTGGGAATGAAGAAATGGGAAGATTTCATTCCCAATAAGATAGATAGGGTAAGGAAGAGGAATACAAAATGATGGCATGGTTACCAACCTGGGGAACTCTTCAATGGAGGCTAAATATAAGGAAGTATGAAAAGACCTTTTCATGAACTGATGCAAAGGGAAGTAAGCAGAGCCCAGAAAACAACAGTACAAATGGAAAGAACATCAATCACAAAATAAATAAAACTGAATACTGCCCATTTCTACTTACAAGACTTACTTACAACCATGCAAATGGAAGGAGCGATCGTCACAAAATAAATGCACCCGAGTACTGCAAATTTAGAATGACCAACCAAGCCTCCAAAGAAGAGATAAAAGAAAGTCCCTCCCCATCCAATCTTCTGCCCTACCTTTTCAGTAAATTGGCTATTTTTGCCAAATTATGTTTTCTGTCTTAAAATGTTTGTTGGGCTGTCTTTCTGGGGGATGCAGGTGACAAAAGCAAAAAAAATCAATAAAAATCGTTTTCTTTCCAAGTATTTTCACATATATTATTTCATTCATAGATCTCTCTCCACAGCACATCTCATTAGGTAATAACACCCAATAACTTTTTTTAAGATGGACACTTACAGATTATATAATCATAAATTTTTATGATTATTTTTATTCTAAAAAAGTAAACAGTTATTTTATTATAAATGAACTTCAAAGTAAATAAACTTGAACTTAAGCATACAAGCAATATATACTTTAAAACTAACAAGAGGGTCAGGCAACAATTAAAATGCAAAATCCACTTTTGTAGACACCCTCTACGCAAGGTCCACAATCTCATTTGAACTTCAAAACAATTCTGCAAAGCAGTTATAAGAAATATTATTATTATGGATGGACAGCCTAGAAGTTTAATCAGGGTTCATATTGCAATCTTTTCAGAATCTTTTTGCACTTTTAAAGTTTAGCTCAGGCACCATATCTTACTCAAGCTTTCTTTAATCTCAATAGGAATGCTCTTCTGCTCTTCAAATATACCTAAGTCTCTTTGTCCAGTTTCTGCTTGTCCCTTTTCACCCTCTACTCTTTGTTATATGTCTCTGTGTTCATATTGTGTCCCGAGTAGAAGTTAATCTCCTCAAGGGCAAGAGCTAGTTTTGTCTTTGTATTCTGTGGTGCAGTGGATAGAGCACCAATGCAAGAGTCAGGAGAACCTGAGTTCAACTCTCACCTCAGACATTTGTCACTCACTAGCTGTGTGACCTTGGGCAAGTCACTTAACCCCAACTGCCTCATCCTGGGTCATCACCAGTCATCCTGAGGAATATCAGGTCACTGGATTCAGATAGCTCTGGAGGAGAAAGTGAGGCTGGTGACCTGCACAGCCCTCCCTCACTCAAAACAAAATCAAGTGCAAGTCCTGTCATCATTTCTCTGATGGCATGGTCTTCGGCAATGAAGGACAAGCACACTGTAGCATCATAGAGGACTGGCCTGGAGGTTAGAAAGACAGGGCTTCAGATCCTGACTGACAGTTAAGCTGTGACTTGGATCATAATCATTTAAGCTTACACTAATCAATCCAAGCAGCTAAGACTATAAATTGCAAACAAGCTGTCAATCTGAATCAGTAGAGGTTATTTTAATGTTGGGATCTCCTCATATGTATGAAATCACAAAGTTACCCACCCACACCCCTCACAAAAAAAAAGGAGCATCCTTAGCTCCTAGTAATGTCAAGAAAACCCTAGAAGGGGTCATGAAGAGTCTGGCATGACTGAAACAACTGGACAACAGAAGTTTCTAGTAAACTGCTTATTATATGGTAGGTATCTAACCAGTAACTTGTTGAATTCAGGTGAAGACTTGGAGGCTCTGAGGGCAAATTGATCAGGATATCACAGTCTGACAAAATAAAGCCTCAAAAAACTAAATTCAGGGCTAGACTTGAGCCGTGCAATATTCATGCAGCTACCCATTTTGGGGATAGCTTAGGTGGTGCAGTGGATAGAGCACCAGGTCTGCAATCAGGAAGAGTCATCTTTCTGAGTTTAAATCTGGATTCAGACACTAACCAGCTGTGTGACTCCTATAGTTACAAAGAGTCAGACACAACTGAAAAGTGACTCAGTAACATTTAGGGACAACTACATGGTGCAGTGGATAGACTGCCTTGTCTGGAGTCAGGAAGACCTGAGTTCAAATCCAACCTCAGACACTGACTAGCTGTGTGGCCCTGGGCAAGTCGCTTAACATCTCTTTGCCTCACTTTCCTCATCTATAAAATGAGCTGGAGAAGGAAATGGCAAACCCCTCCAGTATCTTTGCCAAGGAAACCTCAAATGGGGTCACAAAGAATCGGGCTTGATTGAAACAAGTGAACTAAACAAAACCCCATTTTCTTATTGGTGGCAAATTTCTTTGATCAGATTGAGTTTTCTTTCCTGTCACCTCCTGACCTACCTGAGAGGGGGCTGCCCCAATGTCATCCCTGGATATCCCCAAGCGGATGCCCAATCTCTGATTTGAAGAGAATGTTCAGAAGAGGCTGACTTCCTATTCCACCCTTCATTCTCAGCAGTGCTCCTATGGCACCTTTTTTTAAAGACCTGAGATAGGGGTTTCTCTTTTTAATGAATTCAATTTCCTTCCTTTCATACTGATCCCCAACAAACCTATTGCTCTTCACAGGCACTACATTGATCACGTTTCCAGTACAATACCTCCAGTTAATGTGTCCCCCTTTCTCATTGCTTTACATCTAGGCCATTCAAATGTCAGTGGTTTTAGCACAGAGTTTAACCTTTACACATTTTCACCCCTGCTTCAGAAACACTGCTAGCTTCTCTCCTCGGTAAGATTTCCATTGCAGTGGACACAAATGACAGTCCTCAAGTGATTTTAGCAGGGTTGGGGATGTTCCTGGAAGGCACTCAGAGTAATTCAGGGCACTGAACTGCTTATAAACCTGATCGGCTCAAAAATCTTGCTGTTAATGTTAAATTAGACAAAGGTCATTTCTTTGTTCTATCACCAGCTCACGTAGGCCCCCATGCTTCCTCATTCAGGGGATTGTTTTTTGGAAGTGGATGTCGCAGGATCTTAGAGGTGGGCTGAGGTCAAAGAAATCATATAACCCAGTGGTCTCCATACATAAAAAAAGGTTTGAGCACATGGAGCTACATTACAGATAGAAGACATCCAAAATGTCTGTATTATTTATAAATTACATGCAAGGAAAGCCACTTAACCCTGTTTACCTTATTTTCTTCATGTATAAAATGAACTGGAGAAGGAAATGGCAAATAACTCGAGTGTCTTTGCCAAAAAAACTCCAAATGAGGTCATGAAGAGTTGGACACGGCTGAACACAACTGACAACTATTCTACTAGAAGCATCTAGGTGACTCAATGCATAGAGTGCCTAGGGTCAGGAAGACCTGAATTCAAATCCAGTCTCAGACACTTACTGGCTGTGTGACCCTGGGCAAGCCACTTAACATATGTTTGCCTTAATCCACTGGAGAAGGAAATGGCAAACCACTCCAGTGTCTTGGCCAAGAAAACCCCATTTGAGTTGGACATGACTGAACACTACCAGTTATATCACTGTCATAATAACGTATACTCGAAAATACACAAAAATAGTAATTAAATGAGATAAAGAGGAAATAATATTTGATCCTAGAGTCAGTAGGAAGCCATTGACACAGTCAGGTTTATGCTTTAGGAAAATCATTTTTCTAGATATGGTTGGATTGGAATGGAAAGAGATTTGAAGCAGGCAGACCCATTAGGAGGCTATTTCAATAATCTAAATTAAAGGTGAAGAGAATTAGAGCAAGAGTGGTTGTCTGTATGAGTAGAGAGAAGGGGAAAGATGCAAGAGATGTTGTAAAGGGAGAAAGGAGATCTGGTGACTGATTGGGTATGTGAGTGAATGACAGAGCAGAGGCCAAGATCATCACCACACTGATAGAGTGCTCTTACAATCTGCAAAGCACTGTTTAGATGTTACCCTGTTAGATGCTGACAATAATCATATGAGGTAGGTGCTTTTAGCAGCCCTGTTTTATAGATGAAGAAATTGAACAGGGATATGCTGGTAAATACTTAACAACTGACTCCCCAGAGGAAAAACAAAAAACAAAAAAAGTGTATACAACAGACTTTTTGTGTATTTGTGTTTATTTTGGGGTTTTTTGGTGAGGCAATTGGGGTTAAGTGACTTGCCAAGGGTCACACAGCTAGCAAGTGTCAATTGTCCGAGGATGGATTTGAACTCAGGTCCTCCTAACTCCAGGGTCAATGCTCTATCCACTGCTCCACCTACCTGCCCTACACAACACATTTTAAGCTGCATTATTAATATTTCTCCATACTTTCTTGTCTAAACAATAAGTAAAACTATAAATCAAGTCTTAATTTGTAGCGTTTACCAACTTCCAAGGTTGTAGTGTTTGCCAACTTCCAGAGACTTACACTGAAAGAGCTGTTTCTAGCACATTATTGAAACTGAGGTACAAAGTGCCCTAAGTGACTTGGTCAGGGTGACACAGCTCGTAAGTGTCTGAGGCAAGATGTGAATGAAGATAACACTAAGGCTGTGGCCTGGGTGACAGGATGGGGGTAGTTGTACCTAAAAGAAATAAAGAAACTCAGAAGAAAGGTAGGTTTTTAGGAAAATTTAATGAATTTTATTTTGGATACTTAGAATTTGAGATTACTATGATACGTCCGATTTAAGATGTTCAATATGAAGATCAAATGTGTGTAACAAAGGACCTTTTTCAAAAGGATGTTTACTCCAAAAGTATAATCACAGATATTCAAACTCGCTCCCCCAAACACATGAGAAACAAACACAATCACACCATCTCAGTCACTGGGGAGGGGAAGAGGTTTAGGTCCATGGCTTAACTCAGATCCTACAGAGTACAACAATTGAGTTCCAAGTCCAGGCTTTGGGTTGTGTCTCAGGCATGCTGACTTCTCTGGGTTTGCAGAGCTGTACCAGCCCACCTGTAATCCACCTCAAACTCCTAAGTCTTGGAGAGATCACCTATGGTATCTAAAACTAAAAGACGAACAAAATTAAGAGAAATAAACGCTCCCAGGCCCATTCTCGAGGTCTAAAAGAGGAAGAGTAGGGATACGATGTTCCCTTTCTCTCAATGGTGTGGACTGGGCACATCAGGTAGATGCTGTCAAAAAGATCACAGCCAAAAGATGGAGGACAAAGGAGTGAACAGCTTGGTCTTTCCATTTCAAACGTCCAGACAGTCAGTTGAAGGAGGCTACCCCTTGCCTTCGTGGTGGAAGTTGGAGCAGGCCCCATCTTTGGGCATGCTCAAATATAACGTAACAGCACAATGGATAGCATACAAGATTCAGTAAGACCTGAGTTCACATTTGGACTCAGGCATTGGCTGTGAGGCCCTGGGAAAGTCACCTAACCTCTGCCTGCCTCTGTTTTCTCATGCATAAAATGGAGATACTAATAACATTAACCCCACAAGATTGTTGTGTGGGTCAACTGAGATAATATTTGTAAAGCACTTAGCAGATTGCCTAGCGCATAACAGGTGCTATACAAGTGCTAACTTAGTTTTGTAGGGTATTTCTCAATCTATAAGCAAAAAAAAGATCAAAGACAAAAAAAAATACTAGGTATGAGAAAGACAGAAGACAGAGACAGATGGACGGATGGATGGATGGATGGATGGATGGATGGATGGATGGATGGATGGATGGATGGAGATGATTGAAAGAGATGTGAGATAGATGAGAGAGAGAGACACAGAGCGAGAAGACATTTACTATAAGTCAGGCATCTTGAATTCTGAAATTGGCAAACACTACAAACTTGGAAGTTGGCAAACACTACAAATTAGAACTTGATTTATTGTTTTATTTATTATTTAGACAAGAAAGTGATGGAGAAATGCTAATAATGCAGATTAAAAATGTGTTGTGTACTTCTGAAATTCTGGTCCAAAATTATTGTCCTTGCATCTTTCCCTCTGCCTCAGTCTTCCTTAACCTGTCCTTCATCTCTTTTGTAGCCTCCGGCCCCTCCCACTCGCCATCTTCTCCCGGTCTCTCACCCTTCTTCTGGCCTCACTTTCTTCCTTGAAACTGAAGTGAACCACTCCCACTATTCATTTCTGTCATTCTTTACCTCTTTGTCCATATGCCATTCATGGTTGGATAATCCTTAAACCTGGATCACCCTCTTATCCTTCTCCATTCCTACTTTCAAGCTGCTAACTACTGCTAAAGAGAATCACATCAATATGTCCATAACATCACTTTCATGTATTCATGTCATCTCAACTGAACCCTCAGTGATGCATAAATTTTACTATTCCTTGATTATTTATTATATTCTTTTCTCCCCTCAAAATAGCCTACATTCTTCTCTCCCAATGGATGTTAATTGTGTTCATAAAATAACAAGTTTAGAGACAGAAGTGACCTTTGAAATTGAGTCCAACTCCCTTATTTTACATATACGGAAACAGGCCCAGAGAGGGCAAGTGACTTGTCCAGGATCACACATCTAGCAAGTGTCTGAGACAGAACTGGAATCCAGGTCTCCTGGATTCCAAATCTAATATCCTGTCCACTATGTCAGAATGCCAATCTGAAAGAGTAGTCATTAATGATTTCATGTCAATTCGGAAGGAGGTCTCCAAAGTAGTGATCTTTGGATCTCTACTTACTCTTCTGCTAATATTTTTATCAACAATTTGTGTAAATATATAGATGATATGTTTATTAAATTTGCAGATGACACAAAGCTGAAAGCAATAGCTAACATACTGGATAACAGGATGTAAATCCAATAACATCTCATTAGGAGAGAATGTTAGAACACATCTAATCATCCCTCCGCAGTGTGCCCCATTCACTCATCTCCTCAGGACTTTGTTTACCATGTCAGAGAAACCTCTTCAACCCTGGAAACTTACTCCACCCTTACTCTACTTCACACATTGGACAGATTCTCCATTCCTGAGACCTCACCTTCTGACTGACTAGTTCCTCCCAGAACCTCCAATTGAAGGATGAGGTCCAGGCCAAAGATGCCTTCATCCTTCTCTGGATGTAGTGCTGACTAGTCTCCACAGCACTTTGTCTGCCATGGCCCCATAATGGGCACTGACCATCACTCCTCACCCTGCTTTTCAGCTCCCAATCATACATTACCTTCCTCCATTAGAATATAAGCTCCTGGCTAGAGGGACTGTCTTTTTTCTGCTTGGTTTTTTATTACTAGTGCTTAGCACAGTATCTGATACACAGTACATACTGAATAAATGTTTGTTGACTGAATAACAAGATACTATTTTACAAAGATGAGTGCAAAATCTTACATGTGGTTTCCATTAAAAAAAAAAAAAACTTTACAAGTACAAGATGGAGCAGACATCATTTTGCCTAAAACAAGGTCACTCTGTCAGCAGTGTGATATTGTAGCCAAAGAAATTTACTCTATTTCAGTCTAAATTGAAAGAGGCAAAGTATCCAGGACTGAGGAGTTCATAGTCTGGCTTTCTACCTCCTAGTTAGATAACATCTGGAGTATTGTGTTAAGTTCTGGACGTCATCTTTTAAATAGAACATCGTTAAGCTGGAGTGTGCTCAGAGCAGGGCAATTGGTATGGTGAAGAGCCCTGAGTTCATGTTGTCTGAAAATAGACTGAAGGAAATGGGAATTTTTAGCCAAAAATGGAGAAGACTTATCAGACATGAGAACTGTGTTCAAGTATTTTCAGGATCCTTAAAGTAGCACCTTCTTAGCTAACTCCAGTTTCACAGATATTGTTAGGATAGTAATGTGCCAACCCAATATTCATGAGCCCCCCTCCCCAATGTTTCTTTTAACTCAAACCTGCCAGCTGAAAATTCAAAGCAAAGGCATTTAACAAGTTAAAATAGCAATATCTTAGAATTGTCAGACATTAAATTCTAGAAGAGCTCACTTCCAAATGGCTGCCATCGATATTCTGACATCTGTCTACTGGGAAAGTACTCTATTTGCTCCCATTTAGCATGTCAGTCTCCCCCAAAACAGTGAGTGTTAAGGGATACATGTCACTCATAGCAAGTTCCATGGGAACCCAGAAGCTTGCTCATCCTTCCCTAGTTTGGTGTCAAGCACTCTATCAAGCCTCTGGTGACTTTCTTCTCATCTGAGGTTGTTCAACTCCTTAGAAAGTCTTCCTAGGTGGGTACTCTCCTAAATCTTGTTCCTTTTTCTGAGCATCCCAACCCAGTCCACATTATGTCTTTTGAAAAGATAAAGTGAAAAGTATTGACTTGCTTTAAGGATTCTAATGGATGCAAAAATAAAC
Source organism: Notamacropus eugenii (assembly GCF_028372415.1). Taxonomy (NCBI): domain Eukaryota; kingdom Metazoa; phylum Chordata; class Mammalia; order Diprotodontia; family Macropodidae; genus Notamacropus; species Notamacropus eugenii. The sequence goes on from NC_092877.1 coordinate 69,766,383, forward strand.
ATAGTGTTCATCAATTCACCACACCTCCTTACAGGAGCAACACATAGAAGTTACAAAGAATTTAGGCTTCATGTGATACCTAACACTTAACAAAATAGAAGAACAGACTATAGGATGGAATTAAGGCAGGTACTAAAATCTCAGTAGTTATATACCTTAGACAGAACCTTTAAAAGTACATATAGAGATCGGGGGGGGGGGGGGGGGGGGAGGGAGGAGGAGCCAAGATGGTGGAGTAGAAAGATACACACATGCTAGCTCCAAACCCACAGCCCACAAAATACCTGTAAATAAGAACTCCCAACAAATTCTGGAGCAGCAGAAGCCACAGAACAACAGAGTGGAGGAGATTTCTGTTCCAGAGAGACCTGAAAAACTGACCTGAAAGGTCCGTCGCACACTGGACCTGGAGCAGAGCCCAGCCCTGCCTCAGCTGCACAGCACCGAGAGGAGCAGATCCAAACACGTTTCAGGGACAGAATCTCCAGCTGCCATGCAGGTCCCTTCACCCAATGTGCCAAAGGTCAGTGAGAGGGTCTTTTTAGCTGACAGAGAGGGGAGTGAGGTGTCCCCATAACTCAGGCCCCCTCAGGAGGCAGCAGCAGACAAGGGCTCCCAAAGCAGGCAGGAGCCCAGATCCATTGTTGAAGGTCTCCACATAAACCCCCTGAGGGAACTGAGCCTGTGTGGTGGCCCTGTCCCCACCTGAGCACCTGAACTTAATCTCACACTGAATAGCAGACCCACCCCCGCCCAAAGCCCTGAGGCTGGGAAGCAGCATTTGAATCTCAGACTCCAAACTCTGGCTGGGCAGATCTGGAGGCAAGGTGGGTGTGGAGAGGACACTCAGAAGCCAAGTAACTGGCTGGGAAAATGCCCAGAAAAGGGGGAAAAAAATAAGACCATAGAAGGTTACTTTCTTGGTGAACAGATATCTCCTCCCATCCTTTCTGATGAGGAAGAACAATGCTTACCATCAGGGAAAGGCACAGAAGTCAAGGCCTCTGTATCCCAAATATCTAAAATAAATATTCAGTGGGCTCAGGCCATGGAAGAGATCAAAAAGGATTTTGAAAATCAAGTAAGAGAGATGGAGGAAAAACTGGGAAGAGAAATGAGAGAGATGCAAGAAAAGCATGAAAAGCAGATCAACACCTTGCTAAAGGAGACCCAAAAAAATGCTGAAGAAAATAACACCTTGAAAAATAGGCTAATTCAATTGGCAAAAGAGGTTCAAAAAGCCAATGAGGAGAAGAATGCTTTCAAAAGCAGAATTAGCCAAATGGAAAAGGAGGTCCAAAAGCTCACTGAAGAAAATAGTTCTTTCAAAATTCGAATGGAACAGATGGAGGCTAATGACTTTATGAGAAACCAAGAAATCACAAAACTAAACCAAAAGAATGAAAAAATGGAAGATAATGTGAAATATCTCATTGGAAAAACAACTGACCTAGAAAATAGATCCAGGAGAGACAATTTAAAAATTATGAGACTACCTGAAAGCCATGATAAAAAAAAGGGGCCTAAACATCATCTTTCATGAAATTATCAAGGAAAACTGCCCTGAGATTCTAGAACCAGAGGGCAAAATAAGTATTCAAGGAATCCGCCTATCACTGCCTGAAAGAGATCCAAAAAGAGAAACTCCTAGGAACATTGTGGCCAAATTCCAGAGTTCCCTGGTCAAGGAGAAAATATTGCAAGCAGCTAGAAAGAAACAATTCAAGTACTATGGAAATACAATCAGGATAACACAAGATTCTTCTACATTAAGGGATCAAAGGGCGTGGAACAGGATATTCCAGAAATCAAAGGAACTAGAACTAAAACCAAGAATCACCTACCCAGCAAAACTGAGTATAATACTTCAGGGGGAAAATTGGTCTTTCAATGAAATCGAGGACTTTCAAGCATTCTTGATGAAAAGACCAGAGCTGAAAAGAAAATTTGACTTTCAAACACAAGAATGAAGAGAAGCATGAAAAGGTAAACAGCAAAGAGAAGTCATAAGGGACTTACTAAAGTTGAAATGTTTACATTCCTACATGGAAAGATAATATTTGTAACTCTTGAAACTTTTCAGTATCTGGGTAGTGGGTGGGATTACACACACACACACACACACACACACACACAGAGCACAGAGTGAGTTGAATAGGATGGGATCATATCCTAAAAAAATGAAATTAAGCAGTGAGAGAGAAATATATTGGGAGGAGAAAGGGAGAAATGGAATGGGGCAAATTATTTCTCATAAAAGAGGCAAGCAAAAGACTTTTTAGTGGAGGGAAAAAGAGGGGAGGTGAGAGAAAAACATGAAGTTTACTCTCATCACATTCGACTAAAGGAAGGAATAAAATGCACACTCATTTTGGTATGAAAACCTATCTTACAATACAGGAAAGTGGGGGATAAACAGGGTGGGAGGGATGATGGAAGGGAGGGCAATGGGAGGAGGGAGCAATTTGAAGTCAACACTCTTGGGAAGGGACAGGATCCAAAGAGAGAATAGAACCAATGGGGGGCAGGATAGGATGGAGGGAAATATAGGTAGTCTTATACAACCCGACTATTACGAAAGTCATTTGCAAAACTACACAGATATGGCCTATATTGAATTTCTTGCCTTCCAAAGGGAATGGGTGGGGAGGGAGAGATGAAGAGAAGTTGGAACTCAAAGTTTTAGGAACAACTGTCAAGTACTGTTCTTGCTACTAGGAAATAAGAAATACAGGTAATGGGGTATAGAAAGTTATCTGGACCTACAGGACAAAAGAGAAGATGGGAACAAGGGAAGGGAGGGATGATAGAAAAGAGGGCACATTGGTAATAGGGGCAATGAGAATGCTCGGTGTTTTGGGGTGGGGGGAGGGGACAAATGGGGAGAAAATTTTGGGAAAATGAATGTTAAAAGTTAAATAAATAAATTAAAATTAAAAAGAAGAAAGAAAGAAAAAAAAAAGAAAAAAAGTACATATAATAATTCAGTCTCCAATGGAATGAAATTGAGAATCACCCAAAGGTCAAAGGAGAGGGACATGATGAGCACAGACTGGCTATAAGGGGAGAGCAAAGGACATCAGAGAAATGTCTGAGTGAAAAACAATGTGGCTTGGTCAAGTAGGGGAGTGAGGAGGAACGGAGGCATCCTCATGATGTCCATTTATATCATGATGTCAATGGAAAGCAATTAAAGCCTCTAGCATGTTGGACAGAGGTGTACAAAAGTGCCTAGGATGGGCAGAGACATAAAAGTTTTCATCTATCTTGTTGCAATGAACATCCACAGGGACATGATAATATAATGACAATTATCATAATAGCTAACATGTATATAGTGTTTGTTATATGCCAAGCACTGTACTAAATACTTTACAATTATTATTTGATCCTCTCAACAATCCTGGGAGGCAGGCTATTATTATACCCATTTTACATTTGAGGAAAACAGTTTATGTGACTTGATCAAGGTCACACACATATTAAGTATCTAAGGCTGTATTTGAACCCAAGTCTTCCTGGCTCCAAGCTCTATCCACTGTGCCACCTAGTTGCCTCACTCAGATCACAGCTATATGGAAATCCTCCTAACAATTAGACCAATCTAAGAGTGAAAGGGGCTATCTCAGGATGAAGTTGGTTCTCCCTCACTGGCAGCTGGGTGGCACAGTAGAGTATGGGAGCTGGAATCAAGAACATGTGAGTTCAAATCCAGCCTTAGACACTTACTAACTACCCTGGAACAAGTCACTTAATCCTATTTGTCTCAGTTTCCTCATCTGTAAAATGAACTAGAGAAGGAAATAACAAACCACTCCTGTATCTTTGCCAAGATCACAAAGAGTTGATGACAACTGAAAATGATAATGTTATATATGTTGTAGGAGAGTTCTTTTCCAGTTATTTGTTGGACAAGGTAGCCTCCTTCCCACTTTGAGATTATAGTTTTGGTGCTATTTTCCAAATTTGGCACCCTATCTTCCACTTCCATGTTATCTCACAACCTACCTTTCCCTTCGACTTTTAAATGCCTTCTGCATCTGTACCCCTCTGAATCCATATTTCCTGGGCCCTCCTCTTCCATGAAGTCTTCCCTGATCTTGCCCCCTCCACTTCACCAATACAGCTCTCTCCTCTCAAATATTTTTAGATCTCTGTTAGAATTCTGCCACCATTTGCTTTTTGCTATAAACATATATTATTATTTTCTTTATGGTAGATATTCCTACCAGAACCTAAGATCCTTCAGTGCAGGAATGGTCTATTTTTGTCACTTTGAACATTTTAGGTACTTAAGAAACTGGTGATGAACTGAATTATTAAATTGAATGGAGGAAGTATGGTATAGTAGCAAAGAAACTGGATCTGAATTCAATAGACCTGACTTCATATCCTGGTTCAGCTATTTACTACTTATGTGACCTTGAGCAAGTCTTTTCTGCCTTCTGGACCTTGGTTCCTCATCTGTACTGTGAGGAAATATTGACTATCTAAGGTCATCATGTTATGTATCTAGACCTGGAAAGAACCTCAGAGTCCATCTGATCTAACCTCCTCATTTTACCAAAGAGGAAACTGAGGTCAGGGAGATTAAGTGATTTATACAAGGTCATTCAGGTAGTAAGCATCAGATCAGAGGCAGGATTTGAACCCAGGTCCTCCAACTCCAAAGAATCCTTCTACTGCTCCAAAGATTATGTCCTGTGACTGGTTAAATTAGATGGCTGAATTGGATGATCTCTAGGGTGCCATTCAGCTCTCACATTCTGTGATTCTATAAATAACAATTAAGTCTAAGAAGATTCCTTTTCTTTATATGAGCCATAGCAAATAACTACAGATCTCTCCCTATTGACCTCTTAAAACTGTTAGGGCTGCCCTTCCCCCTCACAACCCCCCCTTAAAATGAGCCTCGAAGAAAGAATGTTTTGGGGAGCTTAGATCTCAGTCTTCACTATTCCGGTTACAAAGATGATGCTTTTGGGGAAGGGGTGCATTAAATCAATGCAATGAAACAAACAAAAAAGGAAGAGATTTACAGAAATGTCTCATTTGAAATAATGCTTGGCCTTCTTCAAAGATCACGGGGATGCTGCATCTCCCCACAGAGGTCTGTACACCAACCACTCCTTAAGATTCAGCCCCTGCAACTGTGACATTAAGCCATAAAATGTTCTGCTGATAAAGTAATTGCTAGACATGGTTACCTGGTTCAAACTTGTGCTTAGCATGCATCTCTGGCCCCAGAATGCAGCTGACGATCTCCATTTAACTACCTCATCCCCTGCATGTACTCGGAGAGGAGAGGAAATACAGCCAGAAACCGACTTTCTTTTTTTTTTTTTTTTTTTTTTAAGACTCCAGACGGCAAATCCAATAGTAGCCAACAGTAACAACATATGCTTATAATTACGATCACCATCAGGGAATTCAACCTTACAGAGAGGATGGAAGAGAGGCCCGTGCAGGGGGAGCTACGGAGTTCTACCCAAAACAGGCCAGAGAAAATCTAGGCAAGCAGAAGCAGGATGACCATGCCTGATTCATGGGGGGATACTTTCAGGGGCTAAAAGCTGCTGGTTTCCAGCCAGGCTCTTGGAGGATCTACATTATTTTTGCTGAACATGAAATACTGAGAAACAAAGGCTTGCTCTCAGTACAGGCTTTTCACTCTGCTCCAGAGAAATCTTCCAGTCTAGCCAAAGCTCCAATAGTCTTCTGCCCAGATGACTAGGAGGGGGCTATCAGGTTGGGGGAGGGAGAGGTCTTGGCAAGGGCACAACCAACATCAGAGATGTAACTTAGCTGAAACAAACCCCACAAACTGTTCTCGAGGGCAAAATGGCGCAGAAGATCCCCTGAGTTGGGAGAGGGGTTGAGGGTGAGACACTTGAGTGAATCTACTGTTGGAAAGGCTGTAATAAAAAGAGCAGGGGAGCAGGTCAGGAAGGTGAAAGAGTTCTCTCTAGAAGTTATCTCTTTTAATGAATTTTTGCTGCTAACTAGGTACTAATCACCATCATTTCTATGTCACCAAAGAGGAACAAAAGTATTGTTCATAAACCCAAAATTTGGCACTTTGGGGCAAAGGTCCTGTTGTCCTACTTATAGCTCTGCTTAGGATTTCAGTGGAGCCCAGATGATTCCCAGATGACTTCCCTCATTCCCTCAATCTCCCGGAGGGTTTCTGGCTCAAGGAAGGAGGTCAGCCATCTGGTTAGCCTTGGGTCCCATTAGCAGATTTAAACAGTGCTTGAGGGTGCCACTGGAAGGCCCCAGTATGTACTTCAGGGGGTCCAGCTTTGTGACCACCAGACACGGCAAGAGAACAAAAATCATCCACATGCAGACTTTTTTTCTTCTGTTTTTACTTTCAATTAACAAGAATTTTTTCTCTCTCTCCTATCTTGCCCAATCCAACAACTATTAATGAAAAGACTAAAAAAAACTTCTTAAACAAACATTCAGAATCAAGACAAATCCCCCTGTTGACCATGTCCAAAACTGTGAGGCTTAAGTACAAAAAGCTTCAGCAGTACAAAATGGGTTAGACACAGTCAGCTATTATTCTGAAAAAGATCTGGGGGTTTCAGTAGACCACAAGAGTAATGATACTAGCCAGCAGTGTGCTCTTGGAGTGCTTTAAGAGAGACCAGATTTTCAGGACTAGGAGGCTGATTCTTTTATTATACTCTGCCCCCATCAGACCTCACTGGCAGTACTGGCAGTGTGTTCAGTTCTCAGTGACTCAGTTAAAGAAGTACATTGATAAGTGACAGTGTCCAGAGAAGGCCCATCAGGATGGTGAAGATCCTTGAGTCCATGTCACATGAAGATGAGTTGAAAGAACTGGGGATGCTTCATCCTGGGAAGAAAAGACTGGGGAGATCGAGTAGAGGGGAGAACATAATATCTGCTTTCAAGTATTTGAGTACCTGTTATCTAGAGGTGAGATGAAGTTTGCTCTGCTGGGTCCCAGGGGGCAGAACCAATAACAGTGGGTGGAAGGGATAAAGAAGCCAATTTAGGCTTGAAGTCAGGAGGAAAATACTCTCAATAGTTAGCACTGTCTAAAAATAACATGACTTACCTGGAGAGGTTATGGACTGGATGAACAGTATGTCAAGTGGAGATTCCTTTTGTGGATGGACAAGATGAGACAGTTGGGGCAGTTTCTTCTAAATGCCAAAATCTGCCCTTGTGTCCCCTGTGCCTTTGCACATGGCGGGTGGTTAATAAACGCAACCTGGAGAGGATTCTGGGAAGACGGCAGAGTAGGTCAGAAAATTTCAAGCTCTCAAGATTTTTCTCCACAAAAGAGATAAAATAGCACCTCTGGGCAAACACAGAGCAGTGAAAATAAATAAGAGTAGGGGCACCCTCAAGCACTGTCCTCTTTGGACAATCCAAGAAGATCTGAAGAAAAATCTCAGGATGAGACTTCCTCCCTGTGAAGAGCAAACACCTCTAGACTAGGGTCTGCTTTAACAAGAAGCTGCAAGTCTTGGGGTTTAAGAGGTTGCCTCAGTCCCAGTCACAGGAATTTTTCCCCCAAATAGTGAGGGGAGTTGAGCTTTTGAGCTAGGGAAGATGGAGGGAACCTCTGATGATAAGGAATGCCAGACCCAGCTGTGTTGTGAGAGAGCCAGAGTAAGAAGGAACCAGCACATGCCTGGTGAATGCAGAAGCAGTATGGCAGGCTGTGGGCATTTACAGCAGGCTGGAGGTCTTGGTTTGAAGTTCAAGGTCAGAGAGGAGAACTAAAGATGATCAGAAGTCAGAGGTACCATCCTCCATACCCCAGGACTAGAGGTGATTATAAAAACTAATTTTTTACAAACAAAACAAAATGCACAGGCAAGGGAGAAAGAATCTAACAATAGAGAACTACTATGGGAACAGAGAAGGCTGGAATTTGTCTGCAGAGGACACTAAAACAAAGAAACCCTCTTCTACCTGCAAAGACTAATGTCAAATGGTCACCTGCCCAAAAAGAATTCATTGAGGAACTTTAAAAAACTTTAATAATCAAGTGGGAGAGATTGAGGAAAAATGAAAATGAAAAATAAGAATGATGCAAGAAAAACAAGAAGATTATGAAAGGAAAGTCAACCAATTAGAAAAAGAAGATCCAGAATCTAAAGGAAGAAAATGACACCTTGAAAATCAGAATTGGGCAAGGTGAAGCCATCAAAGTAATAAGAGATGAAGAAATAAAATAAACAAAGTATAAAGAATGATAAAATAGAAGAGAATGTGAAACATCTCATAAGAAAAACAATGAATCTAGATAACAGATCAAGAAGAGAAAATATAAGAATAATTGGACTACCTGAAAGTGCTGATCAAAAAAGAATCTTGATATAATACAAGAAATAATAAAAGAAAATTGTCCTGAAGCATTAGAACAAGAGAGGAAAGTAGAAATAGAAAAAATCCATTGATCACCACTGGAAAGAATTCCTTTGAGGAGAACTCGTAAGAATAGTATAGTCAAATTCTAAAAACCCCTGATCAAGAAAAAAATATTAGGAGCAACAAGAAAATTTTTATACATATGACAGTACCACAATTAGATTAATACCACACAAGACCTAGTGCTGGGAACACTAAAAGTTCACAGGTCTTGGAACACTATATATTGAAGAGCAAAAGAACTGGACCTCTGGCTGAAAATATCATACCCAGCAAAGCTAAGCCTAATTCTGAATGAAAAAAATGGACATTTGATCAACTGTCAGACTTTCAGGATTTGGTTAAAAAGAAACCTGAACTAAATAGAAGATTTGACATCTAAGAGCCAAGAAAAAAATAAGGTACATACCAATGATCAATTACAAGGGACTAAATAAATATATCATATTTACCTTTATATATGGAAAATGTAAAACCTATGTCTAAGATTGCTATTAGTAATCAGGCAGTTTATAAGAAAGATTGGGGTGCACCTGAGAATGATATGACTTCAAAAAGTAAAACTGTTCAAGAACAACTAAAAGAGTAATTCTCTTATACAAATGAGATAGAAGAGGAAGAACCAATACGAAGAAATTGGAGGGGGGAGGGGAACTGTTAGTTCCGGAAACTACTTTCATCTGGAATGGGTTTAAAGGGGGAAAATACAATTACATCTAGAAGAGTACAAAAGTCTTCTAAATTTAGAAAGAAATAAAACTCTAGAGATATAAGGAGGGAAGAAAGGATAAAGGAGAGGTCTTTAGGGGTGGAATAGATTAAAAGGGGAATATCGAAAGGTGAGGATAAGGGAGGAATTGCTGGAGAGGGGTAGATTTAGTAGCAGGAGGGTATGGTAGCAGGTAGAAGTATAAAGCAGAGGAGTTAGGAGATGGAGGGAAAGGATATGCACAAACATAAAAACAAAGATTAGGAGCAGAATCTCTTAAGGAAAGTGTATGTTTGTTTATGTATACATGTATGCATATATATGTATATGCGTATTTATATATCAATATCTGTATATAAATATATCCATGCTCAATTGTAGTCTTGGGGATGGCAGATGGGGGGGAGAAAGGAGGAAAAAAGAACAAAGTAAAAAAGTGTACAGCAGAGAACAAAGAAAACCTACAAGGAAGCAAAGAAAAGATGGACAACTTTCAACATAATACACAGTATTTAATATATAAGCTTTCTTGAAATGAAAAGTTATTGCTATAGATTCTGAATCCTCTCTCATGTTCTGTAGTGCACACACATAGTTTTTTCTTTCTTTCTTTTCTTATTTTATATTTAAGTTTAACATTTAAGTTTGTAATGGTTCGTTTTCTTTTCTAATTATGTATTTAAGTTTTAGTATTTGTGTAAAATTTAAAAATTTTTAAAAAGGAAAGAGAAAAAAATAAATGCTACCTGACTGACTACTTATACTACCTATCATCCTTGGTTATTCTAAGAGTAAATAATGTTTTATGAATATTTTCTTCTTTAAAAAAGATTGTATACTCCATGAGGATTGCAACTATGTTATATAGATAGATATAGCTATATATATATGTGCACATATATGTGTGTATTGTATATATATGTGTGCATGTGACTCTGCATGTTCCCCTCTTCTCCAGCACCTAACAAAGTGCACTATACATAAAAAATGATTTACAAATGTGTATTGGATTAAATTTTCAAGATGAAGAGAGGCAAAAGGGAAAATAAATGTGGAGGGGAAAGTAGATAAGGAAGAGCAGGAGTGAGGAAAAGGAAAGTGAGAAAAGCAAGGGCTGCCTTTGGAGGGCAATGACAACCACTTTGCTACAGAGCACCAGGACTGAACTTCTGGGTGTATCAGGTTTTAGCACTGCTTAATGATCAATAGTCAGACCCATGGTTCAAAGCATGGATGGTACTTCTGAAAATGAGGTCATCAGTCTCCACTTTCCTTCCCTGGAGATTGGGGAGAGAAAAAGGGGAAGGAAAGAAAGAGGAGGGAGGAAGAGAAAAAGAGGATTGGAGAGGGGATAGAGAGAGAAGAGGGAGGGGCAAGAGCTACTAGACAACTCTCAAAGTCTGTAAATTGTAGAGAAATTGTTTTCCTGTTTTGGTAGAGGGAACTTCTTCACCATGGTTTTCCCTAAAGCAAAGAAATCATAGGTTCAATTCCTATCTTTATAACTTCAATATACATGGATTAATTCAGGTAAGAACTTGGGCACAAAATACATACAGAATAGATGTAATATAACCTTGAGGGAAAAGCCTCCTGCAGAAGGTGACTTCTGCCCCGTCTCTAGACATACATTAGAAGCACTGTTAGTCATTGTATAGACATGAGTTCTTAATGGATTTCAAAGATGCTGGGGTTTTGTTTCTTTCTCTTTTTTATTGTGTTGTCTCTGCACAATGGCATTGCACAATCGTCGTATAGTCATTCTCCTGGTTCTTCTCAATGAACCAGAATGAATTCTGCATCAGTTCATATAATTCTTCAAGGTTTCCCTCAAACCATCCCCTTCACAGTTTCCTATGGTACAATAAATAGTATTCCATGTCGTTTACATACAACAATCTGTTGATTTTCTTTTTCTGGTTTGGTTCTTCTTGGTTACCAAGAACATATTAGTATCATAGAAGGAATTTGGTAGGACTCCTTTCATTATTTTTGCAAATAGTTTGTGTAATGTTGGACTTGTTCTTTGAATATGTAACAGAATCCACTTATAAATTCATGTGGTCTTTGTTTTTATCCCACTTGGAAGCTGATTTTTTTGGTTTCCTTAATTTCTTTTTCTGGGCCTGTACCATTCAAATTCCATTTTTGTTCTGTTAATTGAACATTTTTGGTTTTTTTATAAATATTTATTTATATTGTGATTCGTATTGTGACTTTCTCTTTTTAATTATTGACAATGGTAATTTGACTTTCTGCTTTGTTTTTAATCAAGTTGACTAGTGATTTGTCTACTTTTTTGTCATAAGAACTCCTAGTTTTTTCATTAATTCAGTTTTTAACTTTTTATTTATGTCATCTTTAATTTTCAGGAGTTTAGTTGGGGTTTTTAATTTGTTGGTTACCTAGGGCTTTTTTCAGTTGTATACCCAGTTCATTTTTCTATTATTTGTATTATTTGCTTGTGAAAGAGAAAGATGCATTATTTCCCATACTACTTTGGCTCCATCCCAATATTTGTTATGTTGTCTTATTGCAATCATTATCTTCAGTGAAATTATTTATTATTTTAATGATTTGTCCTTTTGCCCATCCAATCTTTAGGATTAAGTTATCCAGGTAACTTCTAGTTATTTCTTCAGTGGTTATTTATTAAATATAAATTTTATTACATTCTGTTCATTGATATGTATTTAATATTTTTGGGCATTTTGGGGGGTTTTATCTACTAGTATATGGTCAATTTTTGTAAAGGTTCTTTATACTTCTAAGAACATGTATAGTCCTTTTAATTTTCATTCGGTAATTATTATAATTTATCATATCTAGTTTTTCTAACATTCTATTCAGATAATTTTTAAACTTCTTTCTTGCTTATCATTTATATTTGTTTGGTTCTGAAAGAAATACATTGAAGTCTCCCAACATTGTTATTTCATTATGTATTTCTCCCTGTAACTTGTTTACCTTTTTCTTTAAGTATTAGATACTATGACATTTGGTCCATATGTGTTAAGTATTGAAATGTCCTTGGTACCTTTCAGCAAAATGTAGGTTCCACGTTTATCTCTTTTAATCAAGTCTATTTTTCCTGTTGCCTTACCTGACATCATGATTGCTATCCCTGTTTTATATTTTTTTTAATTAAGCTAAAACTCCAACCCTTTATGTTAATCCTATGTGAATCTTCAGGTTTTCAACAACATACTGTTAGAGTCTGCTTTCTAATCCAGTTTATGATCCTTCTCTATTTTGTAGATAAGTTCACCCCCATTCACATTTATAATTATGATCAAAAATTGTACATTTCCTTCCACCCTATTCTCTTATACTGTTTTCTGTCTTCATTCTTCTCCTCCTTTTAACATGAAACAAGAGAGTTACAGAATCAGAGTGTGTTCAGCAGCAATTCTCTATACTTCATAAAATCAGCTTTCACTCTCCTTACCCTCTTCCCTTAGTCACACTTCAATCAAAGGTTCTTACCCTCTTTCTTTACTTTTACACGCTTTTTCCCAAACCCTGCCCCGAACTTCAGGTTTGTTTTGTTTATGAGTATTTGCTTCTCCTTAAATCTGCTCTCCTTCTTATCTCCTCTTTCCACTTTCCCTATAAAACTGTATTTTTTCAACAAATTCTTTGTGGATATATGTGTCATTATATGTGGGCTATGCTCTTTTGACCAGTTCAGATGAAAGTGAAATTCCAGTGATGACCTCTCTCTCTACCCCTTCCTCATTTATATAGACTTCTTTTATGAGACATAGTAGCTCCCCCCTTATTTTCCTTTCCTTCTCCATTGTATCATCCTTTTACCCTCCTTTCTTTCCTTTTTTCTCTTAACATTATCAAAAGACAACAAAACACTCCCAGACCCTCTGTCTTACTCGATTCTCTCTGTGCCCTCTGATGACAGGGTCTAAGAAGATATTCATATTCTCCCCTTATTTCAGAATGTAAATACATCATTCATATAAAATCCCTTTTGAACACTCACATTTGTGTTTACTGTTGTTTCTCTTTATTTCTATGTTTATATTTCAGAATATCTATCCAGCATTTACTATTTCATTAGAAATTCCCCCAGCAGGATTATAATCAGTTTTGCTGGATAAATTATTCTTCTTTGTAAACCTCCATCTTTTGCCTCTTGGAATATTGTATCCTATGGTCTCAACATCTTTGTAGGGGTAGCTGCTAAATCATGTGTGATCCTGACCAGAGTTCCTTTGGATTTGAACTATATCTTTCTCCCTGTTTTTTTTTTTAATTTCATATTTTCTTTGACCTAAAACACTGGATTTTGGCTATAAATATCCTGGGAGTTTGTTTTTGGAGGTTACTTTAAAAGGCAATTAATGAATTCTTTCTATTTTTTACTTTGTCTTCCTGTTGTAAAATGTCTGGACAGTTTCCTTTCATGGTTCCTTGAAATATGATATCCAAACACTTACATTTTCCTAGTCATCCAACACATCCAAACTCATGTCCCATGTCCACATGTGTCGCAAAGCACCTGAGTGAGACCTGAGTCAGATCGAAAGGTAATTGGAAAATGTTCAACAAATCAAAATGCAACGCATTGTAGATAGTGTTAATCTGTGGTTTTCTAAGTTACTATGCAGCCCAAATGAGTCCATTTCTATTTGAGCTTGATACCACTAAACTGAATATTAAATTCTTCTTTCTTCAATCTTTTGACTTTGTTTTAATATTTCTTGTTATCTCATGGAGTCATTAACTTCTCTTTGATCCATTCTAATTTTCAATATCTTCACTGGGTTATGTTGTATACCTATTGTGCTTAGTTATTAACTCTGTTTGCAAAGTCTTTCCTCCGGTGCTTTCATTTCTTTTCAAATTCTTTCCTATATTGTTCTTTTCTCTTTTATATTATCATTTTCACTATTTGTTTTTCCACTCCTGTTTCATTTCTTCTACAATTTTAATTGACCTGGTGAACAAGTAGTGTTTCTTTTTGAGTCTTTTCTTGTAGGTTTTGGAGTAAGTCATCTCTTCTTGGTTTGTGTCTTGAGCATCCCTGGCAACAGAATTCTTCCTTATCATTTTTTTGCTCACTCATTCACACAGCCTTACTTCCCAGACTAGGACTGTCTTAGGATCAGGATCTATACACTTTTCTAGGAACTATTATGCCTTATTTTACCTGGGATTCTGCTACTATGTTTTTAGGAATTAAGTGTTGTGTTCTTCAAGGATCACAGAGGTAGTTTGAGCCAGGCAGCTGCAGCCTTTCAGATGGTTCTATGTAGTTAAATAAAAGATCTGCTAAAATTGGTGCCTTCTGAGACTTCCTAGGCTCTAAATTCTGTTAGGTGTCCAGATGATACCACCACAGACTACCCCCTGGGTGTTGTTCCATTAGACAATGGCTGGCCCTAGCCCCTGTCAGCAAACTGAAATGTATAGTAGATTCAGAGCAGCGAGGTGGCACAACGGACAAAGTATCACCCTGGAGTCAGGGAGATCTGAATTAAAATCTGACCTCAGACACTTCTTAGTTGTGTGACCCTGGGCAAGTCACTTAACCCTGTTTGCCTCAGTTTCCTCATTTGTAAAATGAGCTGGAAGAAAGGAAATAGCAAAGCACTCCAGTATCTTTGCCAAGAACTCCTGAAATGGGGTTGTAAAGAGTTGGATACAAGTGAAAATGGCTCTACATCTGAGTATACTCAGAGAAACTGTACTGGGGCTTAGGCTGAATTCATTATTTATTCTGGCAGATTCTGGGCTGCTGGTCCAGCCCTGTTTGGAGCCCGATCTGTGGCCTGGATCAGGGCGTCTGTGAGACCTTGCAATGCTGGCCTTGGACTGTGGCTAAGCCTTCAATCTACTTGAAATGACCCATTCTGCTAGCTGAACTTGGACTGAGGAAAAAAACAACTATGATGTCTCCTTAGATACTTGTCTGGACATCTTCTCAGATCTTCAATGGAGTAATTATGGGGGGAGCTGGAGCTCCCATTCTGCCATCTTGTTGGTCTTGTGACAGCCCATAATTCAACAAAAGTTAAGTGCACTGTTAGTGAGGCTTTGTAAATAGAATACAAAATCATAAAATGTCAAAAAAAAATAAAGGGGGAGGAGGATTTCAGAAGATATCTTCCCTTATCTCAGATGAATGGGAACTTTACCTGCAATGATTTCTAATAATGGAAAAGGAACTAGATTAGGACTGAAAGGACCTGAGTTCAAATCCTAACTGCTACTTTCCATCTGGGTTGACCTTAAGCCTCAATTTACCTTTCTTAGTCATGTTTTCCTTATCTGTAAAATAAGAGATTTAATGACCACTCAAGACCCTTCCAAGTGTAGATCTATGATGCTTACAGCCTTTGTTTTAAAATCTCCCAAGCTGGTGATTCCCTGCCTCCGGAGGTATCCCACTGTTGGACTAGAAGGGTTTTGTTGCTCTTTTTTTCCCTGGTATTAAACCTAAATTTGCTTTACAATATTCATCTCCTATCCTAGTTCTGCCCTCAAAAACCGAGCAAAAGCTGTGGAATCCTGCAGACACTTAATAAATGCTTATTTCTTTCCTTCTCCAAATGGCCATCTTTCAAAATTTGCAAAACAATTCTCAATCTCCACTCCTGAATTTTGTTTGTTTTCCACAAAACAATATTGGTTCCTTCCATTCATCTTTGCACATATAGTTTTAAATCTCGTTAAAAGTATCCTAATCATTCCCCTTTAGACAAGTCAACTTGTTAATGCTCCTCTTAAAATGTAGCTTCCACAGGTGAACATAAGGTTCCCTGTGTGGTCTGGCCAGTCACTTTTCTGGACTCTATGCTACTATTAACACAGCCCAGGTTTATATCAACCTTTTCTGACAGACACATCATAGCAGTAATTCAAATGGACCTAAAAATCCTTAACTTTTTTTAATTAACTGACATCTACCTACAATGCATCTGCCCCATGTGTGACCCTTTTTCTGAACCTGAAACAGGTTTTCCCTTCTTCTTACTAGACTCAACCCATCATTCCAAGTTGTAAAGGGTTTATGATACCTTGATTCCACTGTAGTACTATCCTTTCCCTCCAGTTTTGCAACATATGTTAATGAGATGAGCATGCTTTCTAAGTATAATAAAGTTAATATCAGTGACTCACATTTACTTAAAAAATTATAGTTTTCAGAATGCTTTTCCTCACAGCAAATCTATGCGGTTGTTATGGGGGTCTGAGGGGCAGAGCAGTGCAGGAGAAAGAGTGTTGTTTTTGGAGGTAGAAGCCTTGAGTTCAAATCTAGATCTGTACCCTTTCCCTGTGTGTCCTTCACCTATCTCAGTTTCTTCTTCCTTATCTATAAAATTAGGAAGTTCTACTCAGTCATTTCTAACATTCTTTCCAGTTCTTTATATTTGAGCTGGGAAGTGAAAGTATTATGCCCGTTTTACAGATGAAGAACCAGATTGAGAGAGGCTAAGTGACCTGTTCGGAGTCACACAACTAGTAAGGGTGGCAGAGGTGAGACTCAAATCCACAGTCTCTGATCCCAAGCATGGTGCTCCTTCTACTACATGATGATCTTTCAGCAATATTTTAATCAACTCTCTTTAGGTACAGTCATTTAAATCATCCAAATCAGTTTTCTCTGTGCTGATATCCAGCCTATATATGGATTGTCTGCATGAATATTATGGGAGATTTTATTGCTGTACAGGAAATTCCATCTGCCTCTAGGTTAAGGCAATCTCCCCCACACCTGGATTGTGCTGCCTTCCCTACCTATACCTTCATCTTGTCATGATAAAATCTGTAATAAAGACAAATATTCTGAGAATGATCAGTTTATTAGTATGGCTAACAAATACCAATAAATTGGACCAAGACCTGTCAGTAGTCAAGGAAGTATAGTATTTCCACAGTGACCATGCAGACATATTTTACTTCTGATTGGTTGGTATTGCTTATATCAGTTCCTCATCAGATGGACCAGCATCACATGAATAATAGCCTCTGGAAAGTCTCATGGAGAACAAATATTCTATGACCAGATTGACTCATACCTACCCATGGTCAATAAAATCTCACAGATTTGAATCTTTGTGGCTGGACTTTAGCCAATAAGAATAGGGAAGTAAAATTCTTACATATTGTACTAATAGAGTCTATATACAATCAAGCTGATTCACAGATATTGATTCTGATGAGACACACTGATTAGATGTAATTCTCAATCAATGACTAATCATGGAATATTAATTTTTAAATTTCACCTTAGGCAACTGAAGTTATAGGCTTACACGAGCTCAAACTCACATTACTGGGGTGGGGGGGCCAACTAATATGTAGTGAATTAATCATTTCATTTCATTTATATATACACACATGTGTGTGTTCATCTTTCGTTGCCAAAAAAGACCATGCCATCAGAGAAATAATGACACAACTTGCACTTAATTTTTTTGTTTTGAGTGAGGGAGGGCTGTTCAGGTCACCAGCCTCACTTCTCCTCCAGAGCCATCTGAATTCTGTGACCAGATATTCATAAGGATGATTGGAGATGACCCAGGATGAGGCAATTGGGGTTAAGTGACTTACCCAAGGTCACACAGCTAATAAGTGTCAAGTGTCTGAGGTGAGATTTGAACTCAGGTCCTCCTGACTCCTGCACTGGTGCTCTACCCACTGCACCACATAGAATTAATACATATAAAATAAAGTGGGATATCAATTTTCAACTTCACAACCTTTTATAATCCCACAACAATGAAGTAAAAAGCTGAGAGTTTTAAAAAACTACATCTAATTGGTAAAGATCCATTTGAAAAATCAGCCAGAACCTCCCTTTGAGACAGCCAGAACATTCCTATAAGGACCTTCACAACTTCAAGAAGGTATGTAAATGTGTTTTTATTCCACACTTCAGAAAAGTGTTAAAGCACTTTAATGAGATACTAATTTTTAGCTGCAATATTTTTCTGGTTTTAGACAGTCAACTTGGATAAACAATTTAAAACCAAATTTTTGCTAAGTGGGTGTTTGCTAGTGGCAGTGGCAGTGGATAGAGTGCCAGACCTGGAGTCAGGAAGATTCAATCTTTCTGAGTTCAAATCTGGCCTCAGACACTTACTAGCTGTGTGATCCTGGGCAAGTCACTTAACCTTGTTTTCTTCTGTTTCCTCATCCATAAAACAAGCTGGAGAAGGAAACGGCAAACCATTCTAGTATCTTTACCAAGAAAACCCCAAATGGAGCCACAAAGAGTAGGATATGACTGGACAAAACCAAAAAAATGACAGCATATGAATTACCAGTGTATGCTTAGAGACTTGTAAAAACAGAGGGTCACAGACTTGTGGACCAATAACAAAGATATACAGCCAGTGACTAGGTCAAAGTGACCATTCTTTGCCTCATTTCTTACATAGCCCTAATCACTAAATGGCCATTGTCTCAGTCCAACTGAGCTTAAAAAGACCAAGGTCTCCCACTGCATCTGGGACCATTTCCAGATGTCCAGTCATCCTAATCTGTTTCTGGCAACTGGACTCTGATGGATTCAGAAGAGAAAGTGAGGGTGGTGACTTTGCACAGCCCTCCCTCACTTAAATCCATTTCACTTGCAAGCCATGGCATCACTTCCCGATGTCATGGTCCTTTTTGAGAACGACAGACAAAAACTGTATTTGAATGCACAGTTATTCCTGAATGAAATGGCAAGTAACTCCTTAGGCAAAGTTTGAACACCTTAGAAACCTGCCTTAAACTCAAAACCAGGGCCAGACCTTCTAGTAGGGAATTTAAGTGGCTGCCTATTTCAGGGACTTGGGGAAAGTGCCTATACTAAACATAAATCAATAAATCCCTCACACCAGTTTGTTTATTCCTTCAATTTGATATCCAGAGTCAAAACTTAGACTGGAATCAAACACCTCAAATGTTTGAGCTATATCAATTATTTTTACCTTAGTGTGAATAAGTTTATAAGAACATTTTCAGAGAGTAGGTCTTAGTAGAGAGAATGAGGAAAAGTCATGAAGACAATGGAATGGATATCCTGCATGGGTGGGGATAAAATAGCCACCTGGAAACATTGTGATGTAACGCAAAGAGTATATGATTGTGGAGTCAGCTATACCACTTACCATTTGGGAGATGTTAGACGGGTCACTTAACCACTGTGGGCCTCCGTTTCCTTATTTGTAAAATGAGAGGGTTAGAATAGGTGACCTCCAAGGTCACTTCCAGCCCTAATCTGATGATTCCTACATAAGGCCCCATCTCCCGCAGTTATAGGTGTTGTACCCTCACTCTAAAACTATTCTGTATAAGCTAAGTTCCTATGCTTAGTGCTCAGCACAATGTCTGACATACCCACCCATAGTCAACAGAAGCTCACAGATTTGAATCTCTGTGGTTGGACTGTAGCCAATAGGAATAGGGAAGTAAAATTTTTACGTATTTTACAAATAGGGTCTATATACAATCAAGTTGATTCACACATATTGATTCTGATGAGATAAACTGGTTAGATACAATTCTCAATCACTGATTAATCATGGAAAATTAAAAAATGTTGGCTGGTTGATAGGTATTTATTTACTTACCTTTCTACACATTTTATTTCTCTTCCCTCTAGAAAGTAAGCTCTTTTAGGGCCGGGACTGCTTCCTTTTTATCTTTTCTTTTTTAACCTTTGACCTCTAAAACAGATCCTAGCTTATTAAACAGCTACCCAATGAATGCTAAGGCAGCTAGGTGGCACAGTGGATAGAGTATCAGGCTTGAAGTTAGGAAGATTCACCTTCCTGAGTCCAAATCTGGCCTCAGACACTAACTAGCTGTGTGATCCTGGGCAAGTCACTTAACCTTGTTTGCCTTAGTTTCCTCATCTGTAAAATGAGCTGAAGAAGGAAATAGGAAACTACTCTTATATGAGTCACAAAGAGTTAAACATGACTGAACAACAGTAAACACTTACTAGATCTAATCAAATTGAAGTTCTGAAATGTAGCAAAAATACACTAATACATTCATTGTCTTCTTCTACCAGTCTTATAATCAATCCTCTGGGTAAAGGAAGTAAGGATGGAAAAAAGGGACTGCCAGTATGTGACAAGTTAACAGTAAGGTCTAACTTTATGAGGTGACATTACAAAGTGTTTTCTTAATGTACTTCTTTGATTGTATAAAAGGTATTTTTATTTAGACTTTTCTATCAGTATCTCTTCTAGGTTGACGACCTTTTTACGTGTGTGTTTCAAACTGAACGAAGATAACTGATAAACGCAATAGAGAAACTGAACTAACATCTTTTTACATGGAACACAAAGAGTGCTTGGGCAAATTACTTCTCTGGCCTGGGAAGTTTATTAAACATTAAATGAGGAGTTAGTGACATATTTAACTAGCCTTTCATGGAAAACCTCCAAATCCTCCCATGATGTGGTTGTTTTGGCTGTGAGGAACCAGCTGTCACTAGCTGTGTGAGACAGTTAAATACAGACAAATATATTGATAAATTAACAGCTGGAACCTGGAAAAAATTAGGGTTTTGACTTAGTTGATGTAACCTCAACAACTTCAAAAGGCGTCTAAGGAGACGCGATCTTGAATGAAATTTTAATTCGACCATGTCATTAGAGTAACAGAAGGTAGAGAAAATGAGAAAACCAATTCAAATTCAACCAAAACTTATCAAAAGTGTACTATGTGTAAAGGCCTATCCTGAGAATACAAAGGGGAAATAGACCCATGAAAATAAACCTCACTATTAAAGATCACAGTGTGTATGTGTGTGTATGTTGGAAAGACCTACACAAGACCCTCAGTAAGCTTAAGGTTGTACTCATAGACCTATGCTGTGGGCCCACATAGCTTATAAGATGCCTTTTTAAAGTCCAGCATTTGGGCACTTCAAAGAACAGGAGAAGGAAAAACCATCTATTTAAGCACAAACTCTGTGCTAAGCACTTTATAAACATCTCATTTGAGGCTTATAACAGCCCTGCAAGGTAGATGATACTACGATCCTCCTATTACAGATAAGGAGGCAGACAGAGGTTAAGTGACTTGCCTCAGGTCATACAGCTAGTTAAGTGTCTGAGGCTGAATTTGAACTCAGGTAGATGAGTCTTCCTGACTCCAGGCCCAGCACTCTATCCACCGTGCCACTTTGCTGCCAACTAGCACAATAGTCAGCATTTATAAAGCACTTTAAGATTTGCAAAGCACTTTAATTAGATTTTCTTACACATCTTCATAAACAATCTGTGAAAGAGATGTTCTTATTATCTTATTTTACATTTGAGGAAGTTGAGAAAGGTTAAATGATTTGCAAAAAAATGAAATGTAAATAAAATTCCATAAGAAAAATGGCAAAGAGTTAAAATTTAACTGAGTGAATCAGGTAAGGCTTCATGGAAGAGGTCAATCTCTGTCTGAAGTCTTAAATGGAGGGAAGGATTTTGAAAGGCAGAGTTGACAAGAGAGTGGGTTCTAGGTATAAAGGAAGGACTAAAGCAATGAATGGAGGTGGGAGATTACAATTTAACCAGAGAAGTGGGACTGTTTTAATGAGACAATATGAGTACTGATATGAAATAGCATTGGAAAGGCAACTTGGAAATACACTGAAAAGAACTCATGTTCTAGATTAAAAACAGAGGGCCAAAATGGCACAACAAAGTGAAATGGGGGCGCAGAGCAAAAGCATGTTCCTTGCCTGTTTTTCATACCTGTTAATTCAATGGATTCTTCTTTTTGAAGGAGCGAGACTTGCTGTAAGATTTTGGCCTTCCTATTTCTATGACTGTTTTGCTGAAACTTATATTGTTTACGATACTTTGTATTTTAAACATACCAGGCGCAAAACAAAAATTCTGCTCAACTTTTAAATAACAAGCAATATTTATGCTATACAGACTGTTTAAAAAGGATAGAAAAAGATGTTAGGTAGGGTACCCAGCTCCTTTATGACATAAATTTGGTTTTTATCCCTAACCTGAACAAAGACAAAGCTGAGAGATAACATTATAGACCAATATCAACAAGAAATATTGACACAAAAATATTAAATAAAATAGCTGCAAATAGAATACAGAAGTCTATTGAAAAATACCTGTCATGACCAAGGAAGATTTATGAATATGATACTAGGATGGCTTGATACCAGGAAAGCAATCAATACAGTAAATTACGTCAACAAGAGGAAAGATAAAGTCCATATCATCATATCACTGGATGTAGAGGAATCTTTAATAAAATACAGTATTAAATGTCAAGAACATTAAAATATGGGAAAGAATCTTTCTATAGTATTACGTATGCACGTATATAAGGCTATGAGCTAATATCATATATGACATGGAGACAACAGAAGAGTTTCTCTTTTTAAAAAACTGGTACCTTCCACTCTTTATAGAAGTGGGAGATTTAGGGTATAAAATATGACATGTACTACCAGACACAGCTGATGGGTTGGTTTTGTAAACTGGTTTTCTCTTCTTCCTTTTTTCCTCTTTGTTTCAAAGGATGGCTCCCTGGATAGGGGAGAGGGAAGAGATATATTTGGAACCGAAAATGCTATAAAAACCAAAGCTATCAGTAAAAACAAGATTAAGAGAACAGGTGTTAAACAAGATGTCATCTCTCACTCTATTACTTAAGAGTTCTAGAATCCTTAGCAATAATTACAAGGCATTTAGAAAGATATTATAATATACTTTGGTAATGAAGAAGTTAAAGTATCTATATACAGAAAAAATAATTATATACATAGAAAAATTAACAGCAAAAATAATTAGTGGAGGTAATATGACTTTAGTAAAATAACCAAGACATGAGAAAAATGCACAAAATCATGTTTTTCTATGTGACACACTCAAGAAGAGATACTCAAATGCTCTTTATAATGACTAAATAAATGAAATGTTGGAACATTGACTAATGATTCATGAAGTATTTTGCAAATATTTTCTCAATTTATCCCCAAAACAACCCTGGAAGTAGGTGCTATTATCATCCCCATTTTTGCTATTGGTGGGTGGTGGGTGGTGGGTAGTGGTTGTGGTAGTGGTGGTCTGTTGTGTCCGATTCTTTGTGACCCATTTTGGGGGTTTTCTTGGCAAAGATACTGGTATGTCTTGCCATGTCCTTCTCCAAATCATTTTACCCATGAGGAAACTGAGGCAAACAAGGTTTAAGTGACTTGCCCAGGGTCACACAGCTAGTAAGAGTCTGTCGCTGGATTCAGACTCAAGAAGATGAGTCTTCCTGATTTCATGCCTGCCACACTGAACCACCTAGCTGCCTCATTTAACAAATGGAGACAGAGGTTAAGGGACTTGACCAGAATCACACTCGTCCAGTGACACAACAGTAAACATGCAAGGATAGTTTTGAATTCAGGGTTTCCTGATACCAAGTATAGTGCTCTAGCCATTGAGCCACCTAGCTTCCTCATGACATACAAGAGATCTAGACAAAGACAACTTCAAATTGATTCTAACAGAAATCAAGGAAGGATTGAGCAAGTGGAGGGAGAAAGTACCTCTTCATGGTTCTGTTGAATAAATATAGTAAAAATGCCAATCCTTTCCAAACTAACTTACAGAATTAATGCAGTTCTGATGAAAATACCAATAGAATTAGGGAAAGTCATAACAAAATCCATATGGGGAAACAGACGGACAAGAATGTCAAGAACATTCTTGAAAAGAAAAAAATCCAGTGACGGGAACTACACTAACAGATCAGAAAATATACTACCAAGCAGTAATCATAAAAAGTCTGGCACTGGGAAAATGGAGAAATACATCAGTGGGATAGAATACTGAAATTAGAAATAGAACCCAATGTATACAAAAAGGTCAATGTTTGATAAATATGGTTTAAAAATATTGGAGAATGGAATTGCTGTTCTATAAAAATTGCTGGGAAAATTATAGGGCTGCATGGGGAAAAAAGTTGTCTGAAACTGGGCTTTTTATTATTTACCACAACAAACTCCACATGGTTCAGTGATCTAAATAAACTTTTTAATCACTTTTAAAAAGTCAAAGAAAAATAGACAAAAGAACGTAAGAATGATAGAATTTAATATATTAACAATGAAGGAAAATATATTCATAAAGAAAAAAATCAAAGAATAATTTCATCTACAAAGAAGGGAAGTTTTATTAATCAAGCTAATAAAAGATAACATCAGTGACAAAACCAATAAGTCTGATCAAACAAAATAAAAGGTTTTCACACCACAAAAACAACGTGCCCCAAACTTTTTGGAGGAATGGGAATGTGGACCTATGATTTTATCACTGTAGAGAATGCTTAAGAGCAAGCCTTTTCTGATTACACAGGTGAGCAGCTCTGTCTTAACCAGGTTCTAGGGGCACTCAGAGGTGAACTTTTCCTTGGTCACGTAACTGGTATGTGCTACTTGAATCCAGATTTCCTATCTATCAACTCTGCCACCCTTTGTCTCATATCTAAAATTAAAAATCAAGAAACTGATTGAAAGAAAATATTTGCAACAAATACATCCAAGAAAGTTCTGACACCCAGAATCTACAAGGAAATGAATCACATAAGATTAATAGCACATGCTTCCCAATGGAACAGTGGTGAAAGGGCATGAGTGGACAATTTATAGAGAAAATAGAAACTTAATAATGACACGAAAAGATGCTCAAAATCTCTAATAATCAGGGAAATGAAAATTAAGATGGCATGAAAACAGTATTTCCCCTCCACTAGAATGATAAAAATAGCAACAAAATGAAATAAAATCCAATGTCAATGGTGCTACAGGGAAACAGACACTCTGGTACATTGTGGGTGAGATTGTAGAATGGTATAAATATTTCCGAGAGCAATATGGCAGTATTTAATAAAGCTCCCAAAACCAATCACACCTTTCAGCCTAGCAATTCTATTGGTAAGACTTTATCCGATCAGAAAAATGAAGGAAATGAACCTATCAGGAGGTGGAATAGTATTGTAGATTATAGCTCTGGATATGGAATCAAAAGTCTTCAGTTCAAATCCCAGGTTTGACACTGCATATGTGACATTGGGCTTTAATCTGTCTTGGCTTTAATTTCCCCCTCCTCAAAACTGAGAGCACTGGACTAGAAGACATCTAAGGTACCTAACACTTCCAGCATTCCATGAGTAGTAGACATTATGAGAAATAAGAGTACTGGAAAGATACAGCTAAAATTATAGACTAAAATAATAGATGGGTTGATGTCAGGACTGGGTCTACATGACTCCAGTCTCCCTATCGCCGCTCTCTACAAACGTACTCACATCTCACCTATGTTTAAAAACCTCTCATTGTCCCTCATACAGCCCATCAAGCTATTTGTATATCTTTCAAATCTTTCCCAGCAAAACTCCTTTAAAAAAATCTGTCTACTCTCTTTGCCTCCATTTCTTCTCCCCTCATTTACTTCGAAATCCTTCTCAATCTAACTTCTGACCTCATTTCTCCATTAAAACTGTTCTTCTATGGTTCCCAATGATCTTTGCATTGCCAAATCCAATGCCACTTCCTTAGATTTCATCTCCCTTGACACCTCTGCAGCAATTGATACTGTTGACCAGCTTTTATTCTCTGAGTTCTCTTCCTTATCTGAATACTAGCATCTCAGTCTCCTTTGTAGGATCATCATTCACAACATTCCCACTACCTTTGGGAATACAGGAAGGTGCTTCCTTGTGTCCTCTTCCCTTGTCTTTCTATACTCTCTCACTAGGTCAGCTCATCAGTTTCCAAAGGTTAAACTTGTATCTCTGTGCAGATGTCTACATAGTTAGACCTCATCTGAATTCCACCTGTTGCCTATCACATGTATATCAAAATGGGTGTCCCACAGGCATCTCAAACTCAACATATTCAAAACAGAACTAACTCTCTTTTCCTCCAAACCCACCCCTCCTCTGAACTTCCCTGTGTCTACTGAAGATACCAGATCAGGATTTGCAATCCGTGGCATCCTCCACTCCTCCTTCACTCACCCCACATAGTCAATCAGGGGCTAAAACTTTTGTTGATGTCCACCACATGTTTTGCACATGGCCTCTCCTATTTATTCTAACAGTCACCACCCAGGTATATCTCTCCATCACTTTACACCTGGGCTATTACAATAACTTCCTTATTGGTCTCCTCACTCCAAGTAGCCCCCCTCTCCAATCTACCCTTCCTACAATTGCAGAAGTGATTTTCCTAAGTTAAGGTCTGACTACATCACTTCCCTATGTAGTAAATTCCAATGACTCCCTGTTACCTTGAGGATCAACTATAAACACCCATGTTTAATATGTAAAGCTCTTCACATCCTTCCTATTTTTCCAATCTTCTTATATATTCTACAGTCTATATACTTCTAGCCAGACTGGCCTATTTGTAGTCAGTTCCTCATGTTTGACTCTCCATTATCCATCTCCCACCTCCATGCTTTTGCCCTAGCTATATGTCTAACATGAATTTTCCCCCTTGACATTTTGTGGATTACTTGATTTCCTTCAAAAGTCAGCATTAGTGCCACTTTGTACATGAAACATTTCCTCCCTCCCCCACCTCCAGCTGCTAGTGTCTTCTGTCCCAAGTATACTTGTACATGTTTTATATAAACATATATCTGTGTATATGTGTGTGTGTGTATGTTGTCTCTCCAACTGGAAGGTAATCTCCTTGAGGGCAGGGACTGTTACACCTTTGTCTTTGTAGTCCCAACACAAACCACAGAGCATACCATAGAGTGGATGTTTAATAAATGCTTGTTGATTAACTGTGACGTCCTTATGATAGGATGTCAAGGTAACCCCACTGTAAAATAGAATTCATTACAAGATAGTGTTACACCCTATGGAAGGGAGTAAATCACTTAAATAACAATCAAGACTAGCTATGTTGCAGTCTTACTATGAATGGCCCCCATAGCACAGACTTTTCTTTCTTCCCCAAACTTCCTATGAAGCTCTTAGACAAGGTCTTCCTAATTTTCATCATCTGGGCTTCCAGCTATTTTATCTAGAGTTTTAACAGGGAAATTTGCAATCCCCTTAAAATGATCTCTGCAACATTTGAGATATTTTACTTGTCTCTTTTTCTAACTGTAAGTAGCTACACATGTTAGTGAAAATAGACTGTCATGTGTCAACGCAGGGCAATTCACGAAACTTTCTGAAAATGAAGAATTTTTGGAGGAAGACACTGAGAGACCAAGAAGTAGCATGTAATAGTGGAAAGAACATTGGATTTGAAATCTAATACTGGGCTCTACTGTTAACTAACTGCGTGGCCATAAGAAAATCACTCAATCTCTTCAAGCTCCCCATTCTGCCATCTTCAAAATGGCAATAATACTAATACTAAGACCACCTATGTCACAGAATCATTATGAGGAAAACTTTATGTACTCTAACATGTAGTGCATGTGACCTGTTATCATCAGCATTCTCTCTCCCCCCCAAAAAAAGTTTCAAGAATTATTTTTAAGTTAGTTAGCAATGTTCATCTAGAGATTTTAAATGATCACAGCAACCATTGAAAGTCATCATCTCTTTTTAGTTATATTCAGATGACCTTTATATAAATTGGGGAAGTACCTAAAATATCTCACACACATACTCTCCATTTCCTGCTAAAGGAAATTATAGGCAGTGGAAGCCTCTCTTTCCACATTGAGAAATCAGAAACCAGATACAAATACCCCCGGGAAAGGGAGCACATTGATCTTCATTCATGTCTAGACACAAATGATGGACATTAGATATTTTCCTGAGGACAGATTCTGATGGGAAACTGAGTAGATAAATGGAAAAGGCACTTGAAACACTTGATACCTAAAGATTTGGAGAAGGGTGGAAGTGAAAACTGAAAAAGAGAAAGTGGAAGGAAGGAAGGAAGGAAGGAAGGAAGGAAGGAAGGAAGGAAGGAAGGAAGGAAGGAAGGAAGGAAGGAAGGAAGGAAAGAAAATTTGGTAATGACCAAGATGATTTACTTAGCAGTTTGCCCTGTGCATAGATTTCTAAAAAATGTGGCACATTTTTCAGATATTCCCAAAGTTCCCCATAATTCATAGGATCATAGAAACATAGATATAGAGGCAAATGGACCTGAGAGGTCAAGTTCAGCCCCCTCATTTTATAGACAAGGAAACTAACTGCTAGAGAAGTAAAGTGACTTGTTCAGAATCACACAGTCAAGTAAATGTTTGAGGCCAGATTCTAAGCCAACACTTCCTAACTCCAAGCTCAGCAACCAAGCTATAATACCACACTGCCTCTCCATTAAAGTCATGACCAGGAAAGGATATTCCACATGCAATAAAATATGAAGCCTTAGCACATGCAGCTAGAAGTCAGACTTGAAGTAAAAGATGCTGGTTAAACTTGTGCAAAGAAAACAAAACCTTAAAGTTAGAAGACCTTCCAACTCTCCTGTTTATTAGCTAGCTAATTTGGTTAATTCCTCTGGATCTAAATGCCAGTTCTCTATATTATTTAAATCCTCAATCATCTCCCATAATCCATAAATGAAAGTTACCCTAAGTTCCTGGGGATAGATATCCAAAGACTTGAAATGTATCCTCTTATTTCTTAGGGATCTTCACCCCAACACTATCACACCCTCTCAATTCACACAGCCAAGTCCCTAACAAATCCCACTTTACAAGCTCATCACTAATATTCTGCCCACGCTCCCCATGCCAATCTAAGAACACTCTGTCTCGAACACCCAGGGGTCAGCTTCTAACTATGCGTACTCCGCCTAATGCTAGATGGTGGCACCCAGGGGATAATTTTTTCTAGTACAGGCAGCTGTGAGCCCTTCTCCTCTAATTAAAATAAAAAGTAACTGTTGGACTTTAAGCTTATAATGGGAAGACACTGCTTATGTTTCCAACAGTCCTAAATGGACCAAGCTTCCCTATAGGAATCAAATACTATTAACTTAATTACAAAGAAAAGAAGTGAAATTCCCCTATGCAAATAAGCATAAAACAAAGGAAGATGTAGCTCCAGTCTTCTAAATGTGGTTTCCACAAGGCTGTGTTCTGGACCCTCTTCCCTTGTCTTGCTATACTCTCTGCCTTAGTGATTTCATTTGTTCCCAAGGGTTCAGTTGTTCCCTCTATTTAGATAATTTCCAAATTAGGCCTAATGCTCACATTTCCAACTGGATATCTTTAGGACACCTCAAATTCCATATATCCAAAACTGAACTCTTCTTTTTCACTCCCGAATCCATCCCTCTTCTACATTTCCTTCCTTTCTTTTGATCACTTTGTCATCCTTCCAGTCATCCAGGCTGGAAATTTTAGAAACTTAAAAATGGGAAGATTTGTATGAACTGATACAGAGTGAAGTGAGCAAAACCAAGAGAATATTTGTACAATGACAACCTCCTTATAAAGAGAAATAACTTGGAAGATTCTAAAACCCGATCAATGAAATGACAAACCATGATTCCAAATGATTGAAGATGATGCTTGTTGCCTGCCTCCTAAAAGAGGGGTGATTGACTGAAAATACAGACTGAGACATGCCTTTTCGGACATGGCCAATGGGGCAATTGACTTTACTGGATTATGCATGTTTGTAGAGAGGGTTTTGTTGGGGTTTTTTGTACAGTTGGGGGAGGGGATAGAGAACAAAAAGGAAAGAAAATGAATGCTTATATATTAAAAAGAAAAAATATTTTTTAAAAGAAACTTGACTCTTCCCTTTTTCTCCTCCGCACTCCCACATTCAATCAGTTGTCAAGTCTATTCCACCTCCACTACATGCCTTGCATCCTTTCTGTCCTTTCCATTCACACTGCCACCACCATAGTTCAGACCTTCAATGTTCCTGGATGACTTACCTCTTATTTGACATCTGTGCCTCCAGTCTTTCCTCTATTCAATCCATTCTTAACAGAACTACAAAAATACTTTTTCTGTTGTTTGTTTTGAGACTGGAAGTTCATGGACACAACTCCATTGACAATTGATGTGGAAGTTTTGACTTGCTCCACTTTCAATCTGGATCAGTTCACTCTTCCTTGGGCAGCCTACTGGCTTCCCACTCTTGAGCACTCACCATATTAGTACCAGATCTTCAGCTTCACCGTGGCTCAGAACTTCTGATTTTAAGCAATCCACCAACCTCAGATCACCAGAAGCAGGAAGTGTAGATAGCAACCATTATGCCTGACCCCAAATAATTTTTCTAACTCACTATGTCACTCCTCAAAAACTTTGAAAGACTCCGCAATATCTAGCAGGAGAGGTGTCAAACTCAAATGCTGCTCAAAACTGACTAAAATATAATTGGGAAGTGTTTAGCAAAATAATTAAAAATACAACACAACACAGATAATGTTAATTTATGATTTTCAAAATCAACATGTGACCCACAAAGATCCATTTCTGTTTGAGTTAGATACCACGAGAAAGGCTAGAATGCAAACTTTTAACCTGGTAGCTAAAGCCTTTCACAATCTGGTGCCAAACTTTCTTTCCAGTTTTATTTCACACTGGCCCCCTTCCTAGTACCACTCTTTCTTCCCCCCACACATACACTCTATATTCCAAACATACTAGACCACAAGTTAGTCTTTATACTCATTCTCCTGCTTGTGAGTTTTGCTATAGACTGTCCTCTATATGTAAAATAACTCCTTTCTTTATCTACCTACTGAACATCCTTCTCCTCCATCAAAGCTCAGAGCTGTTATGGCATCTCCACAAAATCTATCCTGATCCTCTCAATTCAAAGTGCTCTGTCTTGAAGTTTTCCCAGAATATGTGCATTGACCCTTTCCCCCCTAACACTTTTCCATCTAGCATTCTTACTCACATATATATTCCATCTTCACTTTCGCAGTAAATTGTAAGATCCTTGAGAGCAAGGCTTGTGTTCCCCTTCATTTTCGTATCTTGTGCATATGCCATAATATTTTATATTGTTTACATAATAGATGTTTGTTGACTTGAAATGATTTTATATGGAAAATAGATCTATCATACTATATATTATATAATACATATATAATCATATATATAACAATATATAAATATATTATGAAATGAGTTTATGTGGATTGCAATTGACACAAGGTCAATGTTAATCAAAATTTTGAAGTGGTAGCTACAAAACATTCAGCAGTTATTTGGGATTAATGAATACAGAATGTCTGGAACAAGGATGTTGTTACTCCCACTGTACTCTCAACTGGTTTATCTACATATGTTGAGTTGCAGTCACCACTTTTTATGAAGGTCTTTAGCAAACTAAATCATCTCAAAGAAAGTATCCCAGATGATGATGAAAATTTTAAAACAAACATGTTATGTAACAATTAATTCAAGGAGAACAAAGGAAGGAGAGAAAAGCAAGGAAAAATGGAAAGGAAGGGAGAGAGGAAGAGAGGAAGGAAGGAAGAAAGGAAGGAAGGAAGGAAGGAAGGAAGGAAGGAAGGAAGGAAGGAAGGAAGGAAGGAAGGAAGGAAGGGAGGAAGGAAGGAAGGAAGGAAGGAAGGAAGGTTGATTTGCCATTATGGTCTTCAAAATTTTAATTCCAGTTAAATGAAAAAGGGATTAGACTTGTTCTTTATAAATTTAGAGGGAAGGGCTAGAACCAATGGATGGAAGTTAGAGCGAGGCAGATTGAGGCTCCATCTAAGGACCGAAAATCCATCAATACAATGAGTTGTCTTTGGGGGTCTTCAAGCAAGGACCTGTAGTAAATGTTATAGAGGAAATTCATTGAGTATAGAGCTGAACCAAAGGACCTCTAAGATCTCTTTCAAAGCTAGATTTCTATGTTGTTTTTGGTTACTATGGATATTTTAGTGCGAGAATAGAGAGAGACTGTTAGACACTTAACATCTTTGGATCTCCAATGTACCTCTGAATATCAGTGAGGATAATCAAAAGACATCTGTGATTGACAGGTCACTGCTATATTTCCCAGCACTGTCACTAGAAAGTTCTAATATTAATTTTTTTTGTGTTTTCACAGCATTTACACAGCGCATTTCCTACAAATCTGGTGTAAATATGGGTTACTTGTTTATATTTATCTATCCCCATGCACACACAGACACAAGGGCCTGCTGTGAGGTCTTAGAAATGCGTGTCTTGGCTTCCTGCCTTTTAAAATTGCCATTATCCCTTATTATTGTCTGGTTCTTGTTTCTCGGGGATGTCCTGACTGTATTTTTTTAATCTCTTGCCTTCTTTGGTTTATTTTCAGAATCCCTCCCTCAGTCTACTCAGATTGAAGAGCCTTCTATTTATGCTTCACATACCTTGGGTTTTAATTTCAGAGGAAGAGTCATAAATAGACAGCGCTTCAATTTGAAAAAGCACACAATCATTCTGTAAACAAACTGAAGGAGGTTGGAAATAAGGAGTCGAAATGTCCGGAAGCAGTGAAAGCTTCCCAGCCTCACAGTGGAGGAGGGACTCAGAGAGTTAAATCCTTGCCACAGTTGTAGAAGTGATTACATTTAGGAGGGGAAGGAAGAGGAGACAAAAGATAAAGATGTAACAAATTATCCAAAGACTCTTTTCTAGAATACAGAAGTCAGGCATAGATCAGTACATAGAATAAGTGGAGTCAGGCAGGACATAGAGTAGAGGGGGATAAAACTCCTATAAAAGGAGTCATAGAACTTGAGGAACCACCTCATTCAACCTGCCCATTTTACAGATGAGGAAGGGGAGGCTCAGAGAGATGGTGACTTGCTTGAGGTCACACAAGTTATAAACAGCAGAAAGAGAATTCAAATCCAAGTCCTTTGACCCATCTCCCCTACCTATCTGGAGCACTTTCCACTGTATTAAACATTTGCCTCTTTCCATGCATTCCTGAATAACTTAGACTCTTGCAGCTGGAAGGGATCATGAAGATCAGAGGCCCTTAATCCAAAGGTCTGTGAACTTGTTTCATATAGAAAGACAGATAGATCTAACACACCATATATGATAAAACACATATAATTATGTAGATAATGTATAAATATATAATATAAATAATATATATTTATTACTATTTCAATATAGCTGGCTTCTTTTATTATCCCATTTTTTTAATTTTATTTTTAATTTATGGAATTAAACAAGCATTTCCATAACATAGTATAATAAAAAAAGATGATGGTACAAGAAACTATAAATCTACTATGGACAACTTGCTATTACTTTCAAATATACAGCAAAATTATCATAAAAATTTTTAATCTTTCTCCACCACAAACCTGGAGATGGCTACCATTAGACACAAATAGGCATGTATGTATATATGTGTTTATATATATATATAATATATGTATAAAATTATTCTGTGCATACTTCTATTTATCAGCTCTTCCTCTGGAATAGTGTCTTTCTTCATATGTCCTTTATAGTGAATTTGGGTATTTATAATATCCAAAATAACTTATTCATTCAAAGTTGTTCTTAAAACAATATTGTTGCTACTCTATACAAAGTTCTCTTGGTTCTGCTTATTTTGCCTGTCATTATTTTATGCAGGTCTTTCCATGTTTTTCTAAAATCATTTAGCTTATCATTTCTTATAGCATAATATTCTATCACAATCATACCACAATTTGCTCAGTCATTCCCCAATTGATGGGCATCTCTGCAATTTACAGGTTTTTGCTACCACAAAAAGAGCTGTTATAAACATTTTAGTATATATAGGTTCTTCGCCTTTTTCCCTAATCATCTTTGGAAATCAACCAAGCAGTGGTATTGCTGGGTCAAAGGACATAGATAGCTTAATAACTGTTTGAGGATAATTCCAGATTTCTCTTCAAAATGGTTGGATCCTTTTGCAATTCCACCAACAATGAATTAGTGTTCCAATTTTTCCATATCCACTCCAACATTTGTTACTTTCCCTTTCTATCATTTTCACCAATCTGATAGGTGTAAAATGTCTCAAGGTTGTTTTAATACACATTTCTTTAATCCTGAATGATTTAGAGACCTTTCTTATATGACTAGAAATTGTTTTGATTTCTTTTACATTTCAAAACGTTTTGAGAAGGGATCCATAGGCGTCATCAGACCATTCAAGGGCTCCATGATGAGAAGTTAAGAACCCCTGATGTCGGTTAAACCTTTCATCTCATAAGAGAGAAGTTTGAGGTCTAGAGGAGCATAGGCTAAGTACTTAGCCTCTCCAAGAGTCCATTTTCTCATCTGTAAAACAAAGAAGGTAGAAAACAACAATGCAGGCAATGCATTTGAGACTCTGCAAACTAGAGCACTAGACTTGGGTTCAACTCCCAATTTAGTCAACTGGCTTACCAACTGTGGGACCCTGAGACTGTCACTTAATTGACCTGTGTCTCATTTTCCTCGCCTATAATATGAGGGGGTTATTCTTGATGGCCTCTGAGGTCCCTTTCAAGCCTAAATGTAAGACTCTCTGACTATAATAATGGAACTGAAAAGACCACTAAACACAATAGAACTCTTTAATCAATGAAAAATCTGAAGGTTCTGAAGAATAAATAATGAAACACAGCTCCCTCCTCAAGTCAGAGAAGTAGGGGGTTGCCAGGATAGACTTCAGTACTTTCTGTCAGGTTTGGTTGTTGCACTGAATGATTTTCCTTAATGGTTTGTCTTTGTCAAAAGAGAGGGTTGAAATGAGCATGATGTAGAGACAAACAGAATCAAAAAAAAAACAAACAAACAAACATACTTTTTTTAATGGCATGGTAGGAAGAGAACAGAACAGATGTAGGCAGCAGAACCAGAACCAGCCCTCAAATGAGCTGTAAGTCACAGAAGCAGCCCTAATTTATTTGAGAGCTGGGTCACTTAAAAGGCTGGAGTTACCAAGTCTATTGCAACTGCTTTGGGATTTAAAGTCTTTCAGAAAGAAGTCAATGGCCAATGATTCTAAGAAAAATAGGCTCTTATTACATTCACATTTTTAATTCACACAAGAAAAAACTTCAGACCCAACTAGGCTACCCAGGGCCAGAACTGCAGGCAGTAAGCCTAGTCTCCTCCTACCTTGCCAATCTACCAACATCATGTTTCCCTATACATGTTCTTCAATCCAGTGACACTGGCCTCCTGGCTGTCCCATGCTTGCAGTCCACTTCCTCCTCCTCTAACTACTGGCCTCCCAGGTTTCCTTCAAGTTTCAAATAAATCCCATGTTCTACTAGAAGCCTTTTCCAATTCCTAATTCCATTCCTTTCTCTCTATTAACTATTTCCTATTTATCCTGTAGGGGCAGCTAGGTGGTGCAGTGGATAGAGCACCAGTCAGGAAGACCTGAGTTCAAATCTCACCTCAGACACTTGACACTCACTAGCTGTGTGACCTTGGGCAAGTCACTTAACCCCAATTACCTCATCCTGGGTCATTTCCAGTCAACCTGATGACTATCTGGTCACTGGATTCAGATGGCTCTGGAGGAGAAGTGAGGCTGGTGACCTGCACAGCCCTCCCTCACTCAAAACAAAGTCAAGTGCAAGTGATGTCATCATTTCTATGATGTCATGGTGTTCTTTGGCAACGAAGGATGAACACACACACATTTATCCTGTATATAGATTGCTTTGGATATATTTGTTTCCATGTTGTCTCCCACATTAGAATGCAAAGTCCTTGAGAGCAGATACTGTCTTTTATCCCTTATTTGTATCCCCAATGGCTTAGTCTAGAGCCTGAAACATAGTCGGCACTTTATTGATTTATTATTTGAATGAAGATTAGTGAAAAGCAGGAGGTAGCCAGGATAGTGGGATGTGGGCAGAGGGGCAAGGCGGTTAAGGTTAAACTGATTAAATTATGTTCAAGCCACAAGAAAAATAGGAAGAGTCAGGAGGGATGTGTTAATGATGAATTTGTAAGAATCCATTCTGCAGATAGGACATGCCAACCACTCATCATTTCTCCTCAAGGAGAGGGTAGAACACCTGGATTTTTCATCACTTCACAACTCAGAGAATTCAGAGACATAGGACTCTATAGAATGGGAGTCAGGTTCTCACTGAGATACATCTGATCAATTTTATATTTTTATATCACAGGAAGATATATACCAGCAACTGGGCAGTGAGGATTGCTTGAATATAACAAGGAACTGGTAATTTTTCACAAGACAGTATGGAATTAATTGCTCATGGGTAGGCCAACCCAATATAATAAAAATGACAATTCTACCCAAGTTAGTTTCCCTATTCCGTGCTATACCAATAAAACTACCAAAGAATTATTTTATTAAACTAAAAAAATTTACAAAATTCATCTGGAAGAGCAAAAAGTCAAGAATAGCAAGGGAATCAACGGAAAAATGGAGAGGAAGGCAACCTAGCAGTACCAAGTTTCAAGCTACGTTAAAAATAGTAATCATTAAAGTAATCTCTAATAAGAAATGCTGTGGTAGATCAGTAGAATAGATTAGGTACACAATTCACAATAGTAAATGACCATAGCAATCTAGTGTTTTTTAAACCCAAAGATCCAAAGTTTGGGGGCAAGAACTCACCATTTGATAAAAATTGTTGGGAAAATTGGAAAGCAGTTTGGCAAAAACTGGACATACACCAACATCTCACACCATCTATTAAAATAAGGTAAAATGGGTGAATGATTTAGACATAAAGATTGGTGTCATAAATAAAGTGAGCATAGGAAAATGTACACATCAGATCTATGGATAAATAAGAGTTTATGACCAAACAAGATAGGATCATGGAAAGTAAAATGGCTAATTCTGATTGCATAAAATTAAAAAAGGTTTGCACAGACAAAACCAACACAGCAAAAATTAGAAGGAAAACAGGAAACCAGAAGGAGGGAATGTTTTTATAGCAAGTTTCCCCAATAAAGGCCTCATTTGTCAAATATATAAAGAATGGAGCCAAATTTATAAAAATATGAACCATTCTCCAGCTGACAATGGTCAAAGGATATGAACAGGTAGTTTTCAGAAGAAGTAATCAAAGCTATCAATAGCAACATTAAAAGAAGTTCTAAACTGATTAGAAAAATGCAATTAAAATAGTTCTTACATACCACCGCATACCTATCAAATTGGCTAAAATGACAAATGCTGGAGGGGATACAGAAAAAAAAAAAAACAGGAACACTAATCTACTGTTGGTGGAGTTGTGAACTGGTTCAACCATTCTGGAGAACAATTTAGAACTATGCCCAAAGGGTGATAAAAACCTTGCATACTCTTTGACCTAACTATACCATTCCTAGGTATATATCCCAAACAGATCAAACAGAAGGGGAAAGGACCAATTTGTACAAAAATATTTATAGCAGCTCTTTTTGTGGTGGTAAAGAAGTAAAAATTGAGAAAAAGTAGCCATGAATGGCTAAACAAGTTGTGGTATATTATTGTGATGTAATACTCTTGTGCTATAAGAAATGACAAACAGGATGGTTTGAGAAAAGCCTGGGAAGACTTATAGGAACTGATACAAAGTGAAGTGAGAAGAATCAGGAGAATGTTGTACAACAAATATTAACCTGGAAAGACTTAGTTGTTTTAACGAAGATAAGGATCAAAGACAAGAGCAAAGCACCCATGATGAAAAATGCTCTCCATCTCCAGAGAGGGAACTGATAGACTCTACGTGCAGATTAAAGCATGTTTTTTTCACCTTATTTTTCTTGCTTTTTTGGCAATGTGTCTAATACGGAAATGTATTTTGCATGACATCATATGCATATTTAATATTATATGGCTTGTTTTCTCAATGGGTGGGTGAGAGGAGGAAAGAAGAGAATTTGGAAGTCAAAATTTTAAAAACTGAATGTTAAAAATAAAGAAAAATATTTCAAAAGAAGAGAAAAACAAAGAACCTAGCATGGGAGATTCCACATATGGAAGGTTCCAGACCAGGTCAATACATGTTGTGTTGGTGGGGTGGGGGGTGAGATGCTAGAAAGGAAACAGAGGCATGTTTAGAGCAAAGACATTCCATTATATAGTGCCCTGAGGATTCTGAAAAAGCCTCCCCCAGCCCCCAGGTCCAAATATTTTTCTATCTCAAAGCTGTTACATCAAGAGCAGAATTTCTTAACCTGTGGTCTACAATTTTTAAAATATATATTTTTGATAACTACATTATAATTAGTTTCCTTTATACATTTCTGCATTTTATTTTATGAATTTAAAAACATTGTTTTAGAAGGGGTCCATAGGTTTCTCCAGACTAGCAAAGGGGTCCAAGAGCTCTGATCTGAGGTCACCCTTCCCATATAAAAAAGCATGATAGAACCAAAGCTGAAAAAAAAAATCTTTAGAAATTCTAATCTAATCTAACCTCTCCATTGTACTGAGGAAGAAACTGAGGCCCAGAGAACAAAGGTATAGGCTTGACTAAGAAAGGAATTGAATTAAGAGATTCATCATCCTTCCTGATAACAATTGGATGGGTGTTTAAATGTAGCCTCTCTTTCTTCGCCCTTTCTTGATTTAATGGCACTTAATGAACTTCAAAGGGCCATTTCCTCTTAGGGTTTTGGGGCTCCAAAGTATCTGCCAGTTAAGGCAGGTATCTTAATAAGGCAGGTAACTAACTCAAAGAGCCTTTCAATTTTCATATTCTGTAGTTTCTCTTTTCCTACTGATATTTATGAGCACTTAGAACAGTAGCATTTAACCCTGGGGGGAAAAGAGAATATGACCCCTAATAATGTGATTCTAAAACTAATGGGGTCAGGATGAGAAGCTCAAGTTACAGACTCAAAGACGAGACCAAGATGGGGAAAACAAAAACAGTTTGGCTTCTTCTCTTCCTCCTTCCCTTCTCTTATCCTCATTTTCAATCCATGTTCCATTTTGCTTAGAGAAGGCAAGAAAGAAAATATAGCGAGAGAGGAGGGAGCACTTGGTAATGAGAAAGAATAGGCAGAAGGATAAGGAGGTAGTGGACACAAAGCAGAATGGGGCAAGACCTCTTGCTAAGCTCATATCCTACCCATCCCTTTTTTTCTGTCATCAATTTAATTTCCTCTGGAAATTTTTACCATAACCTTTTGAAACATCATTCAAACTACTCTTACCCATCTTCAGTTGCCTGTAGTTATTCAAGTTGAGAAGGGGAAGGGGCAGGGGAAATAGGCAAATTTTTAATGATGGAAAAAAGTTCAAAAGAAAAAAAAATAAGAACTTTTAAAGCTTCAGCCCCTTGGTATCATGTGAACAGAAAGGGTATATCTGTTTCAGTATGCATGGCTAACCCAGAAATTCTACAATCAAGACAAAGTACATACGCTCCGGAAACAATTGGAATCTGTCACCTCTGGGGCTTTCATCTTCCCCCTGCACAGAAGGTAGGTTTTTAATGGCTGCTAAAATTTGTGCAGGCAGAGATCAGGGAAGCATCTAACGGGAAGGTATCTTGGAGTCACGTCTGATGCCAAATCACACAGAGGAGGTCCAATTGCTTCTGAGATGTCAACCAATGAGCTGGATAGCTCAAGCCTTTTTTGATAAGGATGTCCTGTGCTCTGCAAGACTAAATAGGAAAAGTTCATCTTTTGGAATAGCCTCTTGTTGAGTGAGATATTGACCCCAAAGAGCCCCAAGGCCTTTCTGATGATCCATGTGAAATGTTACTGTGCATTTTCTATGGGGGGCTTGAACTTCTGTCAACCTATCATTTTCCATAAACTACAACTCATACTATTTTGAAATATAGATTAATGCCAGAAGTCCACTTAAAAATAGAAGACCAAATGTTGAGAAGAGCTACGTGACAAAAACAGAACAGGGTTTTCAAACTTCATCATCACAATGCCAGCACCACTCTGTCTTGATTTCTGATTTATGCTCCCAACAAATAAAGATTGGTAAATTGAAAGTTTTTATTTGGCATTTATTGTACATTTTAAGGGATTTGTAAATCTGGCACTTGATTTGTTGGAGTTAACGGCTGCCTGGTAGGACTTGTAAATCAATTTTTTGATGTGGCAAATCAATTTTGTTTTAGCACTCAGGTTCGGTGGCTAAAATGAAGTAGAGAAGTAAAGGCTCATAAATACTATGGGGTTTGAGAAGCAAGAGTATCCAAGAGTGACCGGCCCAGAATTAATCCCTCAGCCTTCTCTCATGAGGAACTCAATGAGGTTCCTTTCCCTGGGTGGGAACTAAGGTACTAGTTGCTGACCACTTCCTTCCTCACTACCCAAGATTAAAAGAATTCTTCCTTCTTTAGACCTCAAACTCAGGATAGTGATCTTGCCTATTTCATCATCTCTGTTCCCCATTATAGTCAGTCAACAATACATCACTTGAAAGTCAATTTTTTACAACATAAATCTATTTTACTATGATAAGAGGAAACAAGGATCAAAAAAGCATATGCATATATGTATGCATGTGAGTATAGATATACATACACATAAACTACACGCATACATGCATATATACACAAACAAGTTTTAAGTGTCTGACTTTGTCTCAGAGTTCACCTTTACGAATAAACCTAGCTTCTAAGTTCTAAAAGAGTAATACCACCTAAAAATTTCCCCATCAGGTTAGATAGAATATTTGTCTCCTTCCCTAGTCCTTCAAAAAACCTTAACCTCATCATTCTTTGACTCCCTCAGTCCCAGGGACTTTCCTTTTCACTCCCATCTACTGCCCACTGACATGGCTAAACCTTTGATGCTGTCTCCACCTGGAATTATTCTGCCTCCAATACCTTAAGTGTTGAAGTTGTCCTTTCCAACCCCAGTGCTTTCCCATCATGTCACACTGCTTTGCAAACCTTTTCTCACTCTTCAAACTCCCAACCACACACCTTCCTTCTTCTCTGTGCCTTATAAACAATTATACCTTCTATTGAGAGACAATGTGGAATATCAGGAAAGACCCTGGATTTGGAGTTAGAAGATTCAGGTTCAGGAGTCCTGAGATAAAAATCATGTTGGAGCAACATGATTTTCACCTAATCTCTTCACTACTGTGGACCTGCATTTCTTTATCTGTAGAATGGTGGAAAAGAACAAGATGATCTAAGCCCTTCCAGCTCTAAAATTCTATAAAATCTAGTTTACTTAGAGGTCCCAGGTCATATGATATTAGTTCCTTCAACTTTCTTCCTCCATCAACATTTATTAAGCATCTACTGCTGGACACTGTCAACTCCAGCTAAACACTGGAAACACAAAAAGAGACAAAAGTCAGCCCCTGCCCTCAAGGAGATAACAATCTAACATATACAAAGCAGGTTATGTACAGGATAAATAGGATGCAATAATAGAGAAAGGCAATAGAATCAAGGGTGGTTCCTCTCCACCTCAAAAGTTCTTTTAATCTTTTGTCCATCTTTTCTTCAAGGTGTACCCAGAGGCAGTGTGGCATAGGAGAATTCTGGACTTGGAAACAGGGACACCTGGGTTCTAAATCTACCCTGCAAGACACTTACTGCTAGCGTGATTTATTGGGGAAGTCATTATTTAGGCTCTGCTGGCTTCAACAGTTAAATTAGGTATATTTAATCATATACAAGGCCCCTTCCAGCTCTAAATCCATGATCTTTCCCTTATCACAGAAAATGGAAGAAGAACAACAAAAAATTATTAAGTATTCACTATACGCAAAATGTGCTAAGTTCTGAGGAAAACAAATAGCAAAATAAGACAGTCCTTGTCCTCAAGGTGATTACTGTATCACAAGTTTGTTCCATAGACCATAGGGTGAAGCAGGAAAGCAGATGGCAATGCACCTTCTCACATCCTAGCCACTGCTCATGTTGGTCCACTTAACAGGGCTGATAATTTTGATGCCAGGTCCTTAGGAACTGTGGTTCCTGATGAAACAAAGGGCTTGGAAAAGCAATATTCAACTACCATCCCTAATGGCACAGCTTTCCTTGATGATGGCTATGGGGGCTGAACTGGAAACCTTACCTTTGTAAGGTCATGGGCTTTCTCTCTCAGAGGCTGAGTAGAAGGTAGTGGTGGTTTGATGTGGCTGGAAAAAAACAAAGTCACTCTTCTCTTCCAAAGCCAACCCCTTTATCTTTATTTAGAAGCTGATTAATAAGTACCTATCTTCCACCAATTCAGATTGCAGCCTATCTATAACTTGTAGTCTTCCAAAATCAGGTATAGTTCAGAAAAGTTGACTTGTCCATGGCCACACATGGGTGAGTGTCAAATATGCTATTTGAGTCCAGGTCTTCCTAATTACAAGAGTACCACACTATCATCCACTATTGCACTGCCTTTTTTCCCTCAAATGACATCTATTTCAACTTAAGTACAATAGCTTTTTTCTTTGTTGTAAAACAAGAGCACATAAGATACAAACACAAGTGGAGGAAGAAAGATTATTTGTTATGAAAAGTCATTACAAGAAAAGATTCTTTGATAATACTATTTTGCTCATGTAGAGATTTTGTGTCATTTGCAAAGCTATGTTGCATATTTTATATTTTAGGATCTTTCCAATAACAGTGAGGTAGGCTGAGCATTTTATAGCTGGGGAAATGGAAACTTAATCTTAAAATCTTAAATCTTAAAAAAAAATTAGAGAGATCTATCCAAGGTCCTAGGTCCAGTAAGTGGCGTAGCTAGGAGTAGAACCCAAGTGTTCTGGCCCCTGATTTAGTCCCCCTTTCACTGTCTCTCTATTCCATCTCTATTTGAGAAGAAAATTATAGGCCCAGATCTGTCTCTCATGGTGGAAAGGCATAAGTGAAGGGTCTTTTGGGGATAATCCAGACTATGATCTCTCTGATATTCACCATGATGAAAATACAACTATTTTTTTTCAAAATTTTTAAACTACAACACATACCTTCATATGTCACCAGGAAAAACAAACTAGACAAACTATTTGTCTAGTACATCACAAATAAGGTTAAATTATCATGGGGGGTAGAGGGAGGTGGGGAGCACAGAAGCAATATCCCAGATATGAAATATTTAATTTCAAAGAAAAATGATTTGTAAAAAATTTTTAACAAAAGAGTTAAATTTGGAAGTGATTCAAATTCAGCAT
Source organism: Notamacropus eugenii (assembly GCF_028372415.1). Lineage (NCBI taxonomy): Eukaryota > Metazoa > Chordata > Mammalia > Diprotodontia > Macropodidae > Notamacropus > Notamacropus eugenii. The sequence continues at coordinate 69,809,491 of NC_092877.1, forward strand.
AATTTTAAGAAATGGTTTGAATTTCTTTTTAATTACTGAGCCCCTGCAAATCAGGCCATACATTAGCTTTGATTTCCTTTTTAAAAATATAGGTCAAAGAAACCAGTCAGTCAATAAGTTTTCATTGAATACCTACTGTATATAATGTCCTACATTTGACGCTGTGGTAGGGAAACTGTGGCGGGGAGGGGGGTGGTTGAGGCAGAAAAACCATCATTGTGGTATTCTTCTTCCTCGTGTCCCCCACTCCCAGGAACATGCTGTGTGATTCCAAAGGAAAATAATATCTCTCTCCAGAAAGTTCCATGCTGAGTTGTAATTGTACTTGCTCCATACTCTAAAACAGGAATTCTTAACCTAGGATCCACAAATTATGGCTAGATTCCAGGGGTCTGTGAATCACAATTTTTAAAAATACTTTCAATGTATTTTGATAACTATATTTCAACATTATTGTTTTCCTTTACAATCTTGTGTATTTTATTATATGCATTTTAAAGTATTCTGAGAAGTGACCCCTAGGCATTACATAATTGCCAAAGGGGTCCATGACACAAAACAGGTTAAGGACTATGTTAATGTGAGGTTAATCGTGGGTGGGGGAAAAGTTAAAGATCTTCCCAGTCCATTAATAGTCCTCAATACCTTTTGTTAATTTCTATTAGGGCACCAGGTGAGAGGGTCCTGCCCTTTGGTTCTGAAAAGGTCATAAGTACTGTGAGGTGAGGTTTTACTTTGGGGCTTATTCATTAGAAGTGTTTGTTTGGCCAGGGAAGATTCTGGGTAGTTGCTAAGGAGCCTCCACTCAGCTTTGAAAATCCAGATGTTGGTGCTTCTCTCTCTGATAACTCTGCATGTATGGAATGGTCAGATAGTTCGATCTGTCTGTTGATCTATGATATATGGTCAGACAGTTGGAAGCCCTGTCTGTCGATCTTTATTTCTGTTTGTATTTTCTCTGAAGTTTAGGGTGCTAACTTTCTCCCCTGAACTCAGTGAATGATATATGTGCTTGATTAAAGTAGATTGTTGACCCCTCCAAAGTTGCTTTCCTTTTAGAAAAGCAGACTCTAAACAGCAAGCCCTCCTGTGTATCCTGAGGTCCTTGCTGTTATAGGAGCCCTGTTCTAGAGAATATCTATTTGTCTGGGTTCCAGTCCTAGACTCAATATTAACCATTCAGGAAACCTTTTGATCCACATCAAGCTTTTGGTCCCCCAAATACATCTTTCCATCTAACCATTGCTCAGTTAAATAACCCTTAAGGGGTTGAAGGTCTTTCCTCATGAGATTATCACAAGAATCATGATAAAATATTTTAGGGATGGAATACATAGTCCAAAGGTACAGATCCTCCCCCAAGAAAAGATGACAGTGGTGTCACTGTTACACACAGACACACAGACACACACACACACACACACACACACACATCCTTCTTTTTTGGTGCTATAAGTGTGAATTCTAACACCTAGACCAAATTCAGTTGAAGGCAATGGAAAGGGATGTGCAGAGGACAGATTTCAATGTGTGGGTGCAGGCAAGCTGGAAGAAAGAGCATACATCCTTAGAAAGCCCAACCCTAGCCTCAATTGTACAACTGACCTTTTAACCCCTGGGAAGAAGACCAGAAGGCAGGGGAACTAGACCTATTAGGACACATGGGTTCCAGTAGAAAAGCAGGGCCTGTGAAGGCTGGCATCTGCACAGCTGCCATCGACTTGTAGCAGAGGACCATAACAAGCTGGTCACCAGATGATGGACTATTTGGCAGCAGCGATCAATTCATGGACATCATCTCCTTAAATGTGGAGGAGCAGTTATCTTCATCAGGAGGTGGAGATGGGAAGCATCCTCACTCATGAAATCATTGACTTCTTGAAGTATTGAAAAATAAAAGTGGTGGTTTAGTGGGTAGCATTTCCAAAGGGGGAAAAAATAGAATCATGGAATGTCACCATTGGAAGAGAATTTAGAAATCCCCCATTCTAAACTCCTTATTTTATAGATTAGGAAAGTGAGAGTCCCAAAGTAGTATAACTCTAGATAGCCCTCGAGAAAAGTATTAAGTCATAGAGTTTCTTCATAAACCTTTTGTGAAACTCATTCTCATGCCATTTTTCTTTTTATGAATCTCTATGCATTAGCTTTGGAATTAGCAGATGTGGGTTTGAATCTTAGCTTTCTTTCTGCTTATAAAACTGTGGGTAACATTTCACCTCAAGAACCCCCCCCCCCCCACACACACACACACACACTTAATCATCTGTGAAATAAAGGTGTTGGACAAGATGGCATCTGAATTTTCTTCCCATCATAAAATTCTATGATCTACAGTTCCCTTGAAACTCAACATCATCATTAAGGTCTGATGAACTTATATTCACTAAGGAGTTAGTGTAGTTGTTTCTTCTACAAGTACGTCCTTTCAAAAGGGAACAAGAAAAACCAAAGGAATGGAGGAATTTCCTCCAACAATTCAACCTGGGTAGACACTTGGCAGCAAGGGCCTTGAGATAGACCTGCAAATCAACCATCTTGTTTGTAAAGCTAGTCCTACACTGCACAGAAAAGAAAATGGTTTAGGTATGGATGTTATCTTGCTCTATGAAATATTTCACTGTTTTATCTACCTTTCTATTCCAAAGCAAATTCTAGCTCAGCCCTCCCTGAGTTAAGGCACATTCAGGGTAGGAAAAATGAGAAAAAGCTTAATGCAGATCTCAGGGTGACAAGAGGGTAAAAAAAGGAATGACAGAATACTGTTGCTATTGGAGGCCAGCCTTAGGATTAAGAGGGGCACTTCTGACCTCAGAACGAGGTGGAAGGCAGATGAAAATTTTAACATCCTTGCCAGTTTTAGAGCACACTGATGACTTGTCTTCAAACTTGGATTCAGTTTGGTAGGGATCTTTCACCATGTCCTGTTTCTCTCACCTCTCTGTGTTTCTGTAGACTCTCCTATACCTAAAATATATTCCATCCTCATTTCTAGCTCCTTCTCTTTCTTCAAGGCCCAGCTCAGATGTCTCTGTTAACCCTGAAGCTCCAGGGTGAAAGTCATCCATCCCTTGATCCCTTCCCAAATTTTCCTAGAGGACTTTGTCTGAATTATTCCTTTGAATCTATCACACTCTACCTTAGAACAATATTTTCTTGGTTAGAGGTTCAACTTCCCTATTCTATTGTACACAGGAGAACAGGCATCTTTATTGTGTTTTATTGGCAGTACCCTATGCCAAGGAGGCACTCCGTCTTTGCCTCAGCTTTGGAGAATCCCACAGCTCTTTCAAAGCTCAGTTCAAGTCCTTCCTTCTACATGAACCTGAACACCCAAACTGGTAGAGCCTCCACATTCTCAAGTTACTTTGATATGAATGTGTATGTATGCTCTCTCTTACACACACACACACACACACACACACACACACACACACACACCTAGGCGACACAGTGGATAGAGTGAAGGGTCTGGAGTCAGGAAGACCTGAGCACAAATTCAACCTCAGATACTTACTAGCTGTATAATCCTAAGATAATCACTTAACCTCCACCTGCCTCAGTTTCCTCATTTTTTTGAAAAATGGGAATAAAAATAGCAACTATTTCCAGGGTTGCTGTGAAGATCACATAGGATATTTGTAAGGCACAACATAAATTCAATGGGGATGGAGGACAGTGTGGGGGAGGTGATGATGGGATGATGATGGAGGAGGAGGAAGGAGGATGGAGGAGGAAGATGACAGTATGGCATGGAAAATAGAAAGCTGGCCTCAGAGAAAAAGATTTGGTTTAAGTCATGTCTCTGACAACACAGGGGTTATGTAAACCTGAAAGTGTCACATAACCTCTGCCTGCCTCAGTTTCCTTATCTGTAAAATAGGGATAATAATAGCACCTACTTCCACAAATTTTTGTGAGGATCAAATCTGATTATGATTTTAAAGTACTAAGCACAGTGCCTGGTACATGGTAAGCAACATACAAATGCTATCTGTTATTATTGTCATGTGAGATAATATTTGTAATGTATTTAGCTTAGTACCTGACATATAGTAAGATGATGATTGATGGATGGATGGATGGACAGATGGATGGATGGATGAGGAGGAAGAGGACGATGATGAGGATGCCAATAGTGTGGCATGGTGGATAGGGAGCCAGCCTCAAAGAGAAGAACTGGATGGAAGTCCTGCCTCTGACACACCTAGAGGCCAGATGATCCTGGATGAGTCACTGAACCTCTCATGGTTCCAGATAACTTCCTAAAACTGCATTTCAAAGAGGTTGCTGAACTATATCAGCAGAAGCAGTTTCTTCACCTGAGTTCCTTCTACCAATCAAATCGCAGGCCCAAGCCTTTTCCCTATATTTTGTATATACTAGGTTGTTTTCCCCAATACAATACAAGTTCTTTGAGGGCAGTGTCTCATCTTTGTCTTTGTATCCCCAGGGCCTAGGACCTAGTACTGTTGTTGTCATTATGTCAGCCTGTGCAATGCTTCATGACCCCTTCTGGGGTTTTCTTAGTAAAGATAGCTGTGTGGTTTGTCATTCCTTCTCTTCAGATGAGGAAACTGAGGCAAATAAGGTTAAGTGACTTGCCCAGAGTCATACAGCTAGTAAGTGTCTGAGGCTGATTTTGAACTCAGGTCTTCCTGACTCCAGGCCCAGCACTCTCTATTCACTGCCCTACCTATCTGCTCAGTAGGTGCTTAACAAATGCTGATAGACAACAATTCATTTTATTCCACTGGAGTACTCCCTCCTTCCACTATTCTCTTTCCTGGTACATGGCACAATCACAGCTTTCAGCGGTATTCCTGATATTCCTTTTCTACTTTTCCCTATTCTCTAATGGATACGTGATTGGGAACATTTCTGTTGGTTTCAGGATATCTGATCTAGTCTAACTGGCTACGTATAGGTGTGTATATGTATATCTACATGCATGTATATAAATACATAAATAAATGTATATGTATATATACATACACACACACACATCTCTTCAGCCTCTCTCCGTTCCAATTCATTCTGCATGTGGAAACCAAGGCTCAGAAAAATCCTTATCTGCCACTTATAGGATCACTCATTGAGAGCTTGAGGAAGCCTTAGAAGCTATCTGGCCCAACCATCTCCTTTTACAGAGAAGCAAACTGAGGCTCAGAGAGGTTAAGTCCAGGTTGTCACAACTAGCCAATATCAGAGGCAGGAATTAAAACCCTGTCTTCTCACCTCCAAGGCTGGCTTTTTAATCTCTTGACCATGCTGTCTTCCATTCAAGACTTGGCATCTTAAAGCCATCACCTCTCTCTCTGAAGGTCTCCTGGCTTCTGCTACAACTTGCAGCTCTCCCTGAATCCAGGCCATGCAATTATAAAGAAAGAACACTCCACTCTCTGAGCCACATGGGGTCTCCTGGCTGTTGTTGAATCCCATCATTGAACAGCTATCACTCTCAGCTTTACTGTTAACCAGCAAGGAGTCTAGAGACTGAGTTTTAATCACCAGTCTGTTGCCAAGTTGCTTGTGAGAACTGTTTGAGCTGGATTAGAGACCAAGGAAATCTATCATGGCTCTGTGCAATCCTTGCTGGGGTCCAATGGCAAAAAAAAAAAAAAAAAACCAGCTCTGAGCCACCGACCAAGAGCTCTGTTTGCATGGACTTGTGTGACGTGGTCACAGCTACTGATGGGGTAAAACACAGGGTCACTGTTGGCTCTTTAGGTTCTCTAGCTCCAGATTTACTGGCAGCTGATTCAGGGAAGAGAACTATGGAAAGAAGAGACAGCACAAAGACTTAGGATGGCAGAAACTTCTGTGGATCTGGATGATGTATAAATCATCTAAGGACAGATTAAGTTGTCTTCCAGTAGAGGATCTGTTCTCTACCTGCTTTCAACTCTATAGAACAAGATGCCCTTCCCTTCATCACCTCTATGTCATCACCATGCTGCTGACTCAAGCCTTCATTGACATCAGCTTCCCCAGGGTCTTCTCCCCTCTCCTTGGAGGGCTGAAGGGAGGAGTTTCAAACTCCTCCCATGTGTATAAAGGGCAGAAACTGGACTTTGAGCTCACCCAACTCTGTTCTGCAACTTCCTGGAACAAGATACCCTCTGCCTACCTTCCCCCCACCTCCTATTAGACTACAAGCTCCTTGAGGTGAGGGAACATCTTTCTTTTTATTAATTGTATCTCCCAGGGCTTAGCACAGTGCCTACCACATAACAGGTACTTAGTATATATGGATTGAATTGTTATCTCTAAACACCTATTCCATCTTTGTCCTTTCCCATTTAGGATGTTATAGATTTTGTCTCCAGTTCATCTTTCTTCTCCTTTCCACTACTCTTCAAATCCATAAAAGCAGAAACCAGATGGTGAAGTTTTTCTAGTTTTAGAAAAGATAGCGACACAAGGAGAGGAAGCATCAGATAGTGGAAAGAGTTTTAGACTATTATTTTAGGATTTTAGAGCTGGATGGAGCTGTGAAGATCATTTAGTCCAACCCTTTCATTTTATAGATATGGAAACTGAGGTCCAGGGAGTTCAAGTGGCTTCCCAAAGGTCATTTCTCTAGAATTGTGATTTGGACCTAGGTTCTCTAACTCCAAACATAGTGTTATTTCCCCTCCAATAGAATGTAAACTTCCTGAGAGCAGCAACTGTCTCACTTTTGTATTTGTACCCTCAGCTCTCAGCACTGTGATTGGCATATAGTTGGCACTTACTAAATGCATAATGACTAAGTGATTCATTGAGTTCTAATCCTGATTCTGCTACTAACTCTGTGTGACTTCAGGCAAATCATTTGGCTTCTTTAGATCTGTTTCCGTATCAAAAAAAGAGGGGGATTTGGATCAATTCTAATCATCTATGATTCAGCATTTCAATTTGACACTTTGCTTTTCGGGATATGATCAATAACTACAGCACAAAAGTAAACATACAATTCAAAATACATACATTATCGCAATTTCTGAATACTCTCTTACTGGAAATATAGTTTGAAGAACCCAAAGAGGAGATCAAATCCTTCCACTGTAAGTCATCCATTCCACTGATACTCTAATTGGGAAGGTTAGGGGGGGAAAGGCATAGCTGTAATGAGAACCAAAAGCCAAACAGGAGCATTTATACTTGATTCTAGAGCTAAATAGAGAGTCTCTGGAGGACCGAGGGTGGCATGATACCAGAGTTTTAGGAATATCATTGTGGCAGTCATGTAGAGAATGGATTAGAAAAAGAAGTTTGAGTTAGGGATATCAAAGAGGAGGTTAGTGCAACAGTACAGACCAAAGTTGCCATGGTGTGGGTTGGAAGATACAATGGATAGAAGGAATATCAGAAGTATAGCTGTTAATAGATGTTAACAGAAGAGTATCTGACCCTACATCTAGGATCTGTGGATTAGGGAATAGGAGACACATTGCAACCAGTACTGTAACAGAGGAGGTGAGACACAATCTCATCCCTTGCACTTATTTGTCTTCTGACTGTTTATCCAACAAGACACTCTGTCTCTTTCATCTTTGGGCATTTTCTCAGTCTGTCTCCCAAGACTGGAATGGCCCCATTCATCCCCATCTCTTGACGTTCTTTAAGTCCCAGCAAAATCCCACTTTCTACAGGAAGCCTTCCCTAGCATTTCTTTATTTTAATGCCTTCCTTCTGTTAATTATTTCCTATTTATCCTGTATATAATTTCTTTGTACATATTTGTTGGTTGGTTATTTTCCCTATAAGATTGTAAGCTGTTTGAGAGAAGGAACTGTCTTTTGACTCTTTCTGTAACCCCAGAGCCTAGCACGATGCCAGACACATATTAGGTGCTTAAATTATTTTTTTATTCACTAATTGATTCAGGAGAAATCAGGTCTTAGTGAGATGGAAAAAAGATCAGAAGAAGTCTAAACAAATAGATTAATCATAGAATTATGTGTTCCAGAGGATACAGTGAAAACACTAAGACATAGAGAGTAGGACTTTGGAGGGGTAGGGCTGAACCAGGGGGCTAAGTGAAACATATACCATTCAGGCCGGTGAAGTCCCAGTGTTGGATTTCTAGATTTAAAAATTTTCAAACTGATTCTATTGAGAGCTGGCACTGGAGGAGAAGAGTAGGAGAAAAAAGAAGAAAAGACGACCATGGATTGATCAGCCCTGAAGCTGTTGAAGTTGCAGACTTCAAAGCAGAACAAGAGTCAAGGAGCAGAAGCTGAGCCACAGAAAGTGTAGGACTAGCAGAAGTCACTGAGCACAAGATGTGTGACAAGTAGAAGGCAAGAGCCAGGTGGAAGCTGAGCCCCAGAAAGAGAGCTTCAAGCCAAGTAGCAGTGGAAGGTGGTGAGAAGGCGTGTGGCAAGCACCAGGCCTGTGGCAAGTACAAACCACTTCACAAGCACCAGATGCATGAGGAACACAAGATGCAGGTGAGAGGAAGTCATGTGCCAAGCATAAACTGAGCTGCAGAAAGAGCAAGCTTCAAAGGCCAAGAGGTGGTGGAAGCTAGCAAGTAGAAGCTTGCCAAGCACCAGACCTGTGCTGAGCACATGCCCTAGGACCTGTTCTACTGTTGGAGACTACCAGTAAGCATCCTGATATACACAGGGGGGCCTGCTATCACAGGTTCTTAGACCTATATTCACAAAAGGCAACTTTTGAGGGGTTAACAATCACTTTAATCAAACACATGTATCACTCCTTTAACCAAGCACACATATCATTCACCTAGTTCAGGGGAGTCAGCACCTTGAACTTCAAAGAAAATACAGAGAAAGCAGAAAGTCAACAGACATGGCATCCTCTGTCTGAATTCCACAGTTAGATCCCAACTGTCTCTCCATAGTCACCAAAGAGGGAAGCACCAACATTTAGGTTTTCAAAGCTGGGGGCCTCCTTTAGTGGCTTCCCAGAGTCCTCGTCTGATCAAATAATTCCAGTCAGTAAGCCCCAAAATAAAACCGTCCCTCAGAGTCTTTAAACACTTTTTAGAGCCAGAGGGCATCACATCCCTTGAGAACCAGTGCCTCATTAACACAAGGCTTGCACCTTCCTACAAATCTTCCCCAGCCTGACAATGGGTGGGAAAGATTCTCCTTAATCACATTCAAATAGAGGCATTATACTTCTTGATCATACTAAAACAAAAACAGTAAAAGATCCTACTTTTCTTGCCTTTACAGAGACTTAATTGAAGAAAGCAGTTGGTGTGAAAGTAGGAGTAGTATCAAGGAACTTGGTCTGGGAATGTGTCCCTAAGAACATGGAGGTTGCAAAGCTAATCTTACCTTCAGGAAGGAGTGATTCCCTTCCAGGCCCCCCCCACCACAGCAGAAGTACATGTGTATCCTTTAATGAACTAAAGATTCTTCAAACTTTCTTGAAAAAAAGACCAAATTTAAACTGAAAATTTGACTTTGAAATGCAATAATCAGAAGAAACCTAAGAAGGTAAGTTAGAAACAATTCACGAGACACATAATGAAGTTAAACTTCTTGTCTTAAATGGGAAAATGATGTATTTGTAACTCTTTAAAACGTCATTGTTAGGATAGTTAGAAAGTATACATAGAGAGATCACATTTAAGTTGATTGTGATGAGGTGATCAAATATTGTGTAGGGAAAGGTAAAAATGGAGCAAATTGGACAAACTTTTACAGTGTGAAAGGAGGAGGGTAAACAGCAAAGGAAATTTTATCTCATTAGAACTGGGTTAAAGATGCATCTAGTAGGGCACAAAAGTTTTATTAACCCATAGAGAAATGGAAGGGCATGGGGATAGGATAAGGGAGGGACTCTTCGAAATATTTCCAGATTAGAGAGGCAGTGGTCAGAAGTAAACTACACTTCTGAGGAGGGACAGGGTAAAAAAGAATAGAGGGGAGGGGATCTAGGGAAATACACACACACGTACACACACACACACACCCCTCCCTAGTAATTAGAACTTTGAATGTGAATGGATAGCAGAACGGATCAAAACAAGAAGCTGACAATATTTCTACAAGACACATTTTTTAAATGGGAAATAAATAGAGTAAAAATGAAAGAGCTGGAGTATATAGCATGCTTCAACTGACACTTAAGGAAAAAAATGAATGAGTACCAATCATGATCTTGGACAGTTCAAAGGTATAATAAATAGATTTTATCAAAACACCATCAGGAAACTACATTGTTAAAAAGGTAACATACACAATGAAACAATATCAACAACATCCACCAAATGCCATGGCATCCAAGTTTTTAAAGTGACTGAATATAGGAAGCATGGATAATGGGAAACTAAGTTAACATGAAAGAATGAGGGGGTCAAGGAACAAATCAGAGAAACAACAGTTTTATTAAAGAGTATGAGAATGAAATGGCATATTTGCTTTTGGGGCATAGCAAAACAATTGGGAAAATGTATACCATTAAATACTTATCAACAAAATGAACAAATCAATGAACTGGATACACAATTTTAAAAAACTAGAAAAAAATTCCCCATTAAACACCAAATTTTACCTGATTGAATCTTATTCAGTGCCATCCCAATTAAACTATAAAAGATTATTTTGAACTAGAAAAAATAAAAGTCATTTGGAAGAACAAAAGATCAAGTATATAAAATGAATTAGTGAAAAAAATGTAAAAGGAAAGTCTAAAAGGTACTATGTTATGAAATAGTAATTGCCAAAGCCATTTGGTCCTGGCTAAAAAAAATAGAATGGTAGATCAGTGGAGTAGAGTGGATATATAATGCACAATAGTAAATGACTACAGTCACCTTGTATCTGATAAATGCCAAGATCTAAGCTTTTGGGATAACTCACTATTTGGTAAGAACCAGGTACAGCAGAATCTAGATGTGGACACTTTTGCCAAGATAATGAGAAAATGGATACATGACCTAGGCATAAAGGGAGACATAAGTAAATTAAGGGAGCATGGAACATATCACCTATCAGATTTATGGATAAGAAAATAATTTATAAATAAATATCATGGTATTACATTAAAAAAGGGTTAAAATATCTAGGATATTGATGACAAGGTAACTATCAAAAGCATGACTGAGGAATAAGGAATAAAATGGCACATGGTCAGGGTTTGATAAATTTGTTTATTGTCAGAGTTCAATGGAAACCCAGGCTAGTCTAACTTGACTACGCTATTGGAATGGAGAATGTGAACTTTTGTAATTGTGTCTCACTGACAAGTCAACCAAATGGAAAGTGGGGTAAAAGATGAAGGGAAGGGAATATGGAGGTGTTAAAAATTCAGTGTGAACTGTAAGGGGAAATAAAGATCACTTCTAGTCTAACATCCATAAACCAGATAGAAAATTTTAACCACTATGGAAGTAGTGGAATTTCCATATATTTGTCCCATGAGAGGACATGAAATCTTGCTTAATCTGATATCTGTGTCCATTGGCTCATTATAAATACTATATGAGGACACAATAGCACTGTCCCTCTGTCTCATTTAAGAAACAAAGAGGAAGTCATAATTAACGAGAACTTAATTGCAGCTGATATTTATATAGTCATATAGAATACATACATAAACACATCTATAGACACACAATTTTGTTTAGCTCTTATTTAGGTATAAACAGGATGCAATATATTACAATTAAGAAAAAATATTTTAAAAAGATTTCCTCAAAGAACTGTATGAGCAAAAAAAAAATGAACTGATGATCATAAGGAGAGATCATAATAGATGAGCTGAATGGTCCGCTTATATTCCTATGATGTCAAAAGAAATGTGAGGAAAACACTTCTATCCATAGCCTCTGGGTGAAACTTCAGGAGGACATGGACAGGCAAAATGGTTAGGTATCCATGAGTTATGATCTGTATTGTTGGAGGCAATAGCGACATTAAATAGATCAAAGATCCATTCCAATATTTTGGCATTCATTTAGTCCTCAAAAGTAGGTAACAAAAATGTCTGTTGACAACCTGCAGACATAGCCAAGACTGGAAACTTCACTGGAGTAAGTGTTTTGAATGACTGGTGGGCACCTTGGGAATTGTATTACTCTCTCCTCCTCTCCTTTCCACTTCCCAAAGATGGGGGATACATCAGATGACATTTGGGATTGCAAATATAAGATCTAGTAGGAGAAGAGGGCCTTAAATTGACAGTCAGCACAGCCAGAAGAGAAGAGGTTCTTTTAAGGCAAGGGAGGCAGGTAGGGGTGTGCCACAGCCAGCTGGAACTGGTTCCTGGATTGTTAAATTGTTAGCTCGAGCATCTACACCTCAAAATCATCAAACATTACAAAGCAGAGATGATGTATTGTTTTGCTGACTGTCTAGACTTAAAGTAATGAAGAAAATATTTTTAATGGTGGTTCAACTTAAAAGTGTACTCTGACAGGCTGCTGATTGTAAAACATTTGCCAACACACCCCTAGAAGCAAGGCAGACACATTCAAAAGCTGCAGGATTTCCCCAGGGGTGCCCAGCATCATTGCCCATGGCAAGCTGATGAGACAGCAGCAACCCAACTGGAGAAAGGCCTGATCAATAGAGAACTCCCCACTTGTCCTCAGCTGGGAAGCACACACACCAACTGAAACGTATCTTTTCTCTCCTCTCCCTTTCTCCCACCTCAGTCCATTTAGTCTGAACTGGAAGTGGAGAGTATCCTATTTTCCTGTCCACTGATGATGGTATTTTGTAAGCATGATTCACACTTTTAAAAAATGAGTTTTACTCATTGTCTGCAAGCCTGTCATTACTGGAGATCAAATTGTAGGAAGGGAAGAGGAAGAGGGAATGGCCCTGGGTGGGGGGGGGGGGGGGGGGGCGGTATATTGCACAGATCTTCTATTAGGTTCTTATACAGTAGAAGGTTAAAAGACCTCTCTGGGTGCTACCAATTTACAGTTCAGTCATATTCATGACCCTATAATTCTTTCAGGGAGGACCATAAAACTTGAACCCAGGGCTCACTTAGAATTCCCCTAGAAGAAGGAATTAATTGGAGTCTTATTCCCTCTAAGGCAATGATTTTACCCAAGTGGAGAGGTGAGCTAGGAGACCCTTGAGGAGAAAGTCCCACCCATGAAGTAGAAGAATACAAAACTAGCAGTGAAATAACTTACCAAAGGCCACACAGCTCTCAAGGGATAGATCTGAACATCAATTATACTACTTCATGTCAGAATGGCCCTCTGAACAAAGGCCTGAAAAAGAGGCCTATATCTTGAAGACTGATCTCTTCTCTCTTAAGGAACCTGGAACATTTGCTCTTCTCCAGTCCTGCTTTGCCCCTTTCAAAGATCACTGGAAGCATTTGCACTTGATTGTTCTTGCAGACCCTAGAATGTAGTTCACCTGGACCACATGATTTCAATTCCCTCCTAGCCATTTGAATTCTATCCTTCCAGTTCAAAAAGCCTAAAAAAAATTGAAGTATCCGTGCATTCTCCTCACCACCCAAACTATCTTTGTCATATCCAACTGGAGAAATGGAACTTGCCCCTTTTCAATTCTTCTCTTTCCCTCAATATAGAAAAAGAAAAAACCCAAGATTTTTTGTTGTTCTTAGCTTTCCTGCCACTGCTGGATTAATTCTTGTAGAAATATGCCATGCCTTTGTATTTATCCTCCACTGCTTCTTTTGCTGCCATCTTCTATAAATATCATTTAAAAATCTACCTTGGTCGATGTCCCATATTCATCTCTTTTTTGACAAGTCCCCTTTCTTTCTCATCAGAATTGTTTCTTTTAGTGTCTTCAAAATTTCATTATCTAGATCTGCCCATCTTTCTTGTTGGATTCCCCTGTAGAATTTTAGTTTGTGAAAGATTCTACGTATTGCTACTCTGAACAATTTGAAATCTGCTCTCTCAAAATATAAGGTGCATGTCAGATTTGGATTTCCTATCCTTTATTACAGACTCTAAGAAGGGGTGGCAAATCCAAAAGTTCCCATGAGTCTTCATTACACAGCCAGTTCTCTCTTGTTGATGACAATCGGGTCCAAAAAAGAAGTTCCCACCACTGAGTCCACCATTTTTTGAAAGATGAAACTATCATTAAGGCAAGTCCAGAAGCTATGAATTGGTCAGGAACAGAGAGGTCTGGAGGATGTCTGGCTAACTCAAGTTCTCCATCACCAGACTTAAGATCTCTTTCCCCCTAATTCCTCTTCTGTTTGATTTTTTGCCAGGTGGTTTGGAATATGCTTGGATAACAATATTGCTTCTGTTTTTTTCTTCCACTGGTCATCATTCAAAATTCAAATGTTCTCTCCCACCACTTACAAAGAAAAATAACATTATTTACATAGCATGTTAAATTTCATTAAGTACTTTACATACACTATCCCTTTTGATCTTCGCTACAACCCTGTGGGGTAGGTGCTATATTATCTCCATTTTACAGATGAGGAAACTGAGGCTATGATAGGTTAAAGGACTTGATCAGGGCTACACAGCTAGTAAATGACTAAAGCAGAATTTGAACTCAAATTGTTCCTAACTCTAAATTCAGTCCTTCATCTTCTGTGTCACTTAGATGACACAATATTATTTATTGGATTTCCTCTGAATATATTCTGAAAATAAAGTTTTACTCCTCATAGGAGGAATCATTTTCACCATACATGAAATATCAAAGCCCCTTTCCCCAACCCCACCAGCTCCTCCCAAACCTGTTCCTTTGGAATAAAGGAAACCCTTTCTGGATCATGTTCTAGTCATGGGTCTCATCTTAACAAGTCTTGTGAGCATCTATGAAACCAAACTTACCTCCTTATATTAGGATCTCAAGTTCACCTTGTTTATTTATCCATAATACATGCCTTAGTGTGGTTCATGAGCTGTATTATTGGCTCCTGTCTTTTGTCTCCTGGGAGGGTTGAGGTCTCCCTTTTGCTATCACTCTTCCACCATAGTTAGTCTTTGTGGTATCTAGCTTTTGACCATCCTGATCATAGGGTCCTACATTTAGATCTTCAATGAACTTAGGGGTCATCTAACTCTTTCATTTTATAGATGACGGAACTGAGGCTCAGAGAGGGAAAGACACTTGCCCAAGGTCACAAATGCAGTTAAGTGAAATAGCCAGGATTAGAGCCCAAATCCCCTCACTTTGCCCCAAGGGCTCATTCCCATGAACTACTCCACATTATATCTCCCTCCCTAATTACCTTTGGATGTTTACCAGTTAATCAATGTCCTTCCTTAAATGTCACCCCCAAAGCTGAAGCCCACAGACACCCTATGGACATAGAAAACAAAAGCGCAGCAGATCTTGCAGAAAATTCTGCCCAAACCTGAGCACAGTCACTAAGTCAAAGAAATGGTTAAGTCATTTTATGTGTGCCTAAGGTTTTATTTTGGGATATCTCTGTGGGAAAGGACGTTTGGGATTAATTGAGCTTTCTGGGTATCTGCACATGAGCTCAATAGTTTTATATATAGAATAAGAGCACCTGATCACAGCACCTGCAAAGAGAAACTACTCATTTAACATCCTGAACTCAAACTGAAAGGGAAAAAAATGCAAGGTTAAGGAGTGGGAGGCTGGAGGAGTTGGATCAGCTGGAGGCCAGTGTGACTGGAGGGCCAGGCTCTCAGTTTGTCTACCCCCTGCCGGCTAGTAGAATATAGTTCTCCCCCTGAGATGCTGGGCAATAACCACACTAGGGCATGTGGAGATACTGAGCCTTTTCGGGATCCCAAGGCCTCAGCTGGAAGCTTCCCCAGGCTTCCTATTATTTACACTTTATGTGCCCCATTCCCCTGTATGGCTTCTGCCCGTATTCAGTCAATCCTCCCTATGTCCAAAATGCCGTACTCATAGGCCTTCATGAAGTGACAACAAAACCCTCTCAGGTCCACTGTTGTGAATACCACACAAAGTATTTCACTCCAAAAAATGAGAATTTACAAAGGTACAAATATATATGAGTGGCCTCCACCAGTCATGCCTCTCTCCACTCTAAAGATGCCCTCTTTAGAAATGTCTTAGATCTACTATGCAAATTGGTTGCAAAACGTAATTCTAACCTGTTACGGGAGAAGAGAATGCTAGATTTAGGGTTAAAAACAAGGTAAGCAGTTTCATTTTTTTTTTGAGGGAGGGGATGAGAATGTTGATACCTCACATTTTATAGTAACTCACATTATGCTTTTCTTACAAGTCTGTAAGATTTAGTAGGTTGTGCTACTAGTCCCATTTTATAGATGTGGAAACTAAGGCTTCCAGAGAGACTTACCCAAGGTCACAGAAGCTAAGGCTTGCACCTATGTTTCCTGAGGCTACATTTCTATTACACAATTGTTGTCCCCACAAAGATGAAGATAGGGACTCTGGGCCAAAACTATTTCCCTGTCCTCCCTGTGACACTCATTGAACACTAAACAGCCACGAGATGGTTTGTATCATAGGGCACTTCAGTGGGACCATAGTCTCATCAGTGTGGGCCCTCCAGCAATGGGCTCAGATCAAAATATGTCTACGCCTTTACATCCTGTGTGATTCTTAAGCAAGTTGATCATCTTGAAGATTCCTCCAGGTAGTGACAATGAGGGATCATGGATATGAGATCTAGAAATGGAAAGGACCTCCATGTGCCTCGTACACAATAGGCACTTAATAAATGTTTATGGATTGATTAATCTATTCCAACTGTCACCAGCCATTTTTATAGTTGAGGCAACTGATTATCCAAAGCAGGATTAGAACTCAGGTCCTTTGACAGCAAGAGGCAACAGTTTTTGTTTTGTTTTTCTATTGTATCGTGCTGCTTTTCATAAGAAACAGTCCAAGTATGATACTAGAATCCATGAAATTTTAAAAATAAACTGAACAAATTAAATATTTACAGCAAGAGTTTATTAATTGAATTGAACTTGCACTTGTCTCACTCATGAAACAGGTTTGCTGCATAGAAAGAAAGGGTCTTTCAGCCCCAGTTCCATTAGCTAACATTTATATAGAGCTTTCATATTTGCCAAGTACTTTATATCCACTGTCTCATTTGATTTGCCACTGATATTACCCCCATTTTACAGTTGAGAATACTGAGGATAAAAGTGGTGACATGACTGTGTGCACAGTTACTAAATATTGGTGGTAAGATTTAAAGCCAGGATTCTTCTGCCTCCTAGTTCAGTCCCCTTTTCTTTGTGCCATACTGCCTTCCATTAACAGCTTGATGATTTCTCAGGATTTCCCCAATCTCAGTAATCTCAGCTGAGAAAGTAATTATTCATATAAATGCAGTCCGGGAGAGATGAGTCATTTTCCTCCTGCCAGATCCACAAAAGCTGTTTTTTTTACATTGTGTTTCCCCTTTGCTACAGAGTACCATGGCACTGTAAGGACCTGGCACAAGCTTGTCCTTTGAGACTTGGCCTGGAATAGTACACGAATTGAATTTCAAAGACCCGTTCCCTTTCCCATAGAACTTGTGTTCTATAGAGTAACTTTAAGAGACAGCTCAGTTCCATTTTCCCTTGCCTGGCCTTGTTTACATGCTCTATCAGAGAGAGAGAAAGAGAACAGATGTGATTGATTAGCCATTAATCAATCAGATAGCAGGCAACACACAGTACAATCAACTCAATAGCAGCATAAGTATTTGAGTACTACAGCAGTATCAGCCTCTTCTAACTTCCTAAGCCAAGCACTACTCAGTTCATTATTGACATCCTCTCTCTTATGGCAAGAGATACAATGCCCTAAGCTAGAGCAAACGATTTGCATGTTGGAGAACTCTAGACCATAGGGAAGGAAGTTTAGGGACCCTCTAGTATGTGAACTTGCTTATACAGCTGAAGAAACTTGAGTCCATACAGGGGTAGTGTCTTGTCCAAGGTCATGCATGTCAGGGTCCCAGGACCACTAACTTGTAGAGAGAGTCCTTCGACTTTGAATATGGGCATACCCAAAAGAAAGGGGAAGACTCAAAAGATGGGCCTGTGGATGGGTCTGTACCTAAGACCTCAGGCAATTTTCTGCAAGGCTCAAAGCAGAGGAAGTCCCCTAGGGATATACAACACTAATTAAGAAAACTCCCTGGGTATCTAGATTCCCCATCATTTCACTATTCTATTACAGAGGAATTCCAATAGGTGTTCTTGTTTTCCTCCCTTCCCACATAACAAAATGGGGTTCACAGCCATAGCAAAATAGCTGATTTAGGAATACCAGCCAAGAGACTTGCATGATCTCTGCTTCTATTGGCTGACTCTGGAGAAGATGAGACTAGGAGAAATGTAAATGTCCTTGTTAAAGCTACTGCTGCCTTTCTGGTCCCACAGCTCAACTTCCCTGCTTCCCTGACCAAGTCACCAGTAAAAATAGAATTAGTTAATGCCAGAGCTTCATAACAAATTGTAGTAACTGTCACTACTTCTGGGCTCAGTGAGGCTGTTTGAAGGCAATCAATCATGCAACTCAGAGCCCAAGCACCCATCTCTATTGCTGGACATGCCAGAGATACATAAATCTAACATCCAAAGCATTTAATTAAAGCATGAAACAACAAAAATGACAAGCAAAGGCACCAAGTAACAAAAGCATTACTGGAACACACACAAATAGGAGTGATCTCCTATGCCCTCATATGACCTCTGATTGAATTCTTGCTTAGACCCTCTGATTTCCCAACAAAGTAGGAGGGCATCTTGAGTTTAGAATTCATACCTCTAAGATCAAATATAAACCCAGATTCAATCCTAGGGAGCTTGACCCCAAACACAGGGGACGAGGCTTTTCTTGTACTCTTTGGATCATGGCCCTACTCAGTCATCCCAGTGGAAAATCTCTAACACAAGACTTAGGCACGGCTCATGTTGACAGTCTCCCCCAAGAGATTGACAGAATCCCTAATAGAAAGCTGCTTAAAATACAGAAGAGATCTCAAGCATAGGAAATCTATTTCTTCTTTAACAAAATAAAGACTCTAAAGGCAAAAAGGACTCACAAATGTACATTGATAAATACTTAAAACATGAGGCAGCAATCCATTACTCATTACACTCTCACAAGAAGTAAAGAAAACTTTGTAGAATTGTTCAACAGTGTATCAGCAAGCACCCCAGCATACACAGGGGGGGCCTGCCATCACAGGTTCTCAGGTGATTAAAAGGAAAGCAACTTCCAAGGGGTTACCAATCACTTTAATCAAGCACGTGTATCAATCCTTTAACCAAGCACATATATATCATTCACCTAGTTCAGGGGAGTCAACACCCTGAACCTCAAAGAAAATACAGAAAAATTAAAAGTCAACAGACGTGGTTTCCTCTGCCTGACCATAATTCAACAGACAGGTACAGTTGCCTGACCATAATTACCAGAAAGAGAAGTACAACATCTGGGTTCTCAAAGCTGGGGGCTTCCCAGAGTCCTCATTTGGCCAAACAAATACTGTTACAAAAACTAAGCCCCGAAGTAAAACCTCACCCTCAGAGTCTTTATACACTTTTCAGAGTCAGAGGGCATCACATCCCTTGAGAACCAGTGCCTCATTAACAAAAGGGGAAGACCTTCTTACAAATCTTCCCAGGGCCAACAATGGATGGGAAAGATCCTACTCAGTCACATTCAAATAGAGGCATTATACTTCTTGATTATACTAAAACAAAAACAGCAAAAGATTGTGTTTTACTTGCCATTGCAAATAGGTATTTCAGATGTATCTTGAATCTTACAAACCTAGGTCTTCTGGCCAGCCAGGTGTGACTCTTTAATTGTCTTGGTCATAAAATCCTTTAGGTAGTGGTATTCTGCTCTGAGAAATTGTGGAAATCACCTCCTTCCGTGCATCTTGGCTCCTAACTTCTCAAACTTGAAAGATTATTGACAGGGTTGGAAATGGTCATTTATTTGTTTGGTGACCTCGGCACAGGAAAAGAAACACAATACAGAAGAGTCAGTCAGGCATTTGACATCCAGTCTGAAGATCACCTAAGCAAACGTGTTTTTGTTGCCATGTAAATCCTCTTATTACTGCCAAGGTCGGGAAGAAAGAAGAGAACTCTTCTTCCTCCCCTCCTTGGAAACCCAAAAGAGAGTTAACTTTGGGTTTGTCCTAATCCCAACCTTTGAAAGAGTCTGGAAGTCAATTCC
This sequence comes from Notamacropus eugenii, assembly GCF_028372415.1. Classification (NCBI taxonomy): domain Eukaryota; kingdom Metazoa; phylum Chordata; class Mammalia; order Diprotodontia; family Macropodidae; genus Notamacropus; species Notamacropus eugenii. The sequence goes on from NC_092877.1 coordinate 69,829,590, forward strand.
TCTTTCTCCTTATAGATCATACTGGACACAACTCCATGCCTTATTTGGCCATCCTCTTTAATACCACTCCAAGTCAGAGGGAAACATGAAGACCAACCAGGAGTCACTGATTGTATAAGCGACCAGAGTGTGTATGTGTGAGTGTGTGTGTGTGTGTGTGTGTATGAGTGTATTATCATGAAGCCAAAGTATACATGCCCTACTCCACCACCTCTGAAGAGTATGGTGTCACCAGCTTCATGGAGTTCCTTTTCTGGGAATTTCTGGGCAGCCCAGACCCTTCATTTCAGCCCTGGAGTCATCAGGGTTCAGCTATGGCTGCTCAGTTTGAGGATACCATGACTGCATCACTTTATATGAACTTCTTCCATCTTCCCTACCAGTTGCAGAATCTAGCTGGCCTCTCAGGTGTCCATTACATCATTCAGTCTGGCTATTTTCTTTTCCTTTCCCTGCTTGTACTTCTCTGGTTTTTAAATCTTTTTCCTCAAAGAGAATTATCTGGCCATCAGAATCTTTGTCTGGCAATAACACTGTACTTTCTCTTTCCCAACTCAGTTCCCACCAGGTACAGGATGCCCACTGATAGCTGAATGCTGATCCCTCCATCACTGCATCTTCTGGAAGTATCCCAGAATGTTATGCCAGTCTAGCCTTTGGACTCATTATCATTTCCATAGGAGACCATCTACATTATTCCCCAAGATCCTCTGGACATTGCCATCTGCCCACCTCCTTTCCCTGCCTTGGTATAACCTGGCTTTTCCATTTGCTTTGAAACCAAACATAAACACGAACTCTCCTTTATGTGTTCTCTCCCCCAATGAGACTATTGAAAAGCATAGAGTGTTTCTATTTTCTATTTGTATCCCTTAGCACAGTGCTTTGTAAATGGTAAGTGATTAATAAAGTTTTCCTTTTTCATTCCATTTCCATTCTCTCTTTGGGATAAAATGTATAGCCTTCTGAGAGATGTAGTCCAGTGAATTCCCCTCAATGACTGATGCTGTCTCAGCTACCAGAATTGTGGGAAAATGAAGTCCTAAGGTCATGTTCACTACATAAAGACTGGCAATTACATGATTTGATTCAAAAAGAGGTTACCAGGAAGTACCATCATTGGCTTGCTAACATAGCTCCTCCGTAGAAGCAAGATGACAGGATGGCAAAACAATTTCTGCCTTGAAAACAGGCAAGTTAGCTGTACTAAAGTTCCTCAAATATATTTCTATGCGAAACAGTAACCCATTATTCCTAGTATACTTTCCCAGGAGGTAGAGACAACCTGATAGGACTCCACAACAGATATTTCCCATTCACCTTGGATCTGTACTCTATTATAAAAGATTTATTCCTTAAGGTTACCAAGCCACCCTTTTTAAAAATACACATACTGAATGGAGGGCTCACATATTAAAGCCTAGTGGTCATTCACATCTTACTACCAATACAAGCTTATTCAGATCGTCTCTTCCTCACTACAAACTGAGATTCTCTTACCAGATCATACCAGAAAGGAGGGCTAAGTGGGAAGGGCAGTTTTGAAGTTCTGGTCATTGCTTGGTGTAAGCCTAGGTGATAGAAATGAGACTCTGCGAAATAAGGAAGATTAAGGGCAGATACAAGTTACCCATGGTGGGATTAGGGAGAGAATGGCTCTCAGAAATTCAAACTCAGGTCTAAAATGGGAAGTCAAAGGGGACTATAGTCAGGAGCCAGTAGTATGCAGGAGAACCAGATTGCTGGCCTGTGATTGCCACTTGTTTAGTCACAGGACTTTGGATAACTCACTTCTCCATTTAGGCTTTAGTTTCTTCCTCTGTTAAATGAAGGGATTGGATAAGTCTAAGCTCCCTAAAATTTTCCTAAGACTGAGTTCACAATTTTGTCTAGGAACAATCCTGTCTCTCTACCATCAGCACAGACACAATTCCACAAGTGCTGAAAACAAAAACACCCCACACCCAAACTAAATTCTAGTTTAGTGGGTCCTGCCTGTGGGAGTAGTAATGCTTCCCAGGGCATCCATTTGGACAACACGATGCTGACTCCTACAAGCTTCTACTGGGAATCTGGGAGTCATTCAGCATCCCTCATTAGCATTAGAGAGCCATACGGTAGCTATTAGAACATAAACATTACATATAACACATTAGCCCCTAAAAACAATTTAATTAACATCAAGGTCCAGCTGAAACCAACCAAATAAAGGAGATGCTGAGCAAAGGTGAATAGTCTGTATCTCCTTTTGCTCTGCTTAGTTTACAGAGACTGTAAAAATCTAGGGCACAAGCAGACTAGAAATAGTACATATATAATGCCATGTCATATGTGGATTCTATCTGATCAACTAAGGATGAGGGGATGACAATCATTTGTGTTTCCCTTAGGATTATGTGGGATTTATTGGCCAAGTGGAATATTTCTTCTGCCTCTTTCCACAAAGTGAATTGCAAAAAACAATTGAGTGGAAAAAACTATAGCTGTTGATGGTATGACTGGAGACAATATAACACCCAGGAACATTGAATGTATGGAACATTGGAAAATCTACACATTCTTTAAAATGTTTTATTGATGATCTTTTGTTTTTTAAAATATCATTGTTACTTCCCAGTGATTCTCTTCCTCTGCCAGTGGTCTTCTTTTGTAACAAGTAAGTTCAATCAACCAAAAATAAATCATCACGCTTTTGGCATAGTGGATTGGGTAAGGAAGATATAAGTTCAAATCCAGTTTCAGACACTTAATAGTTGTATGACCCTGGGCAAGTCACCTAACCTTTGTTTGCCTTAGTTTTCTCATTTGTAAAATGTACATGATGAGGCCAACTTCCTGCGGTTGTTGTGAAGATCAAATAATATAATAATTGTGACTCACTTAGCACAATGCCTGCTATATATTAGGCACTATATAAATGTTAATGATGACAATGATGATGATGATGATGTCCGAAAACATATGCCTAGTTTTGTGTTTATTGTTCATCACTTCTCTCTTCATTAGAGGGAGAAATCTCCAGATTCTGATGAACATATGCTCTCCCTTTTACAGATAAAACTCAGAAGTCAGAGCAATTCTCCTGCCATTTAACTCTTAAATATGAAGGTACTACCTGGATCCTTGTTTAGGAGGTGTTTTTGCCAAAAAAAAAAGGTTAACAGGAATAAAAATTGGAGGTAGCATAATGTAGTGGAATGACTACTTGACTGGAAGTCTCAAGATTTGGACTATAGCACTGGTTCTGCCATTTTCTCTGTCACCTTGGGTGAGTTACCTTGTGCCTGAGCTTCATCTTTTGTAAAAGGAGGGAATTAGAGTAGATAATATCAAAAGGTCCCTTACAAATCAAAAATCATATTATCCTATGGTGCTTTAATAAGGAGTATTGTAATCAAACATCATCTGAGTTGTCACAATTCTTAATTCATAGTATTATAGACTTTCAGATTTGTATGGAACCTTGGTTGTCTATCTGGTTCAGATAATAATCTATCCTTTGCTTGAAGACTTCCAGTAAAAGAGAATCCACTACTTCTCAAGGTCACTTTGAGGTTGCTCTAATTATGAAGTTTTCCCTTAGATCAATTATAATTATCAACAATTAATAATAATTAATCAAGTATGCATCTTTGCAATGTGCACCTATTATTCCTAGTTCTGTGCTCTGGGGACCACCAGAATCAGACAAAGCCCTTTTCAACTTGAAAATCCTGTCACTGTTGGAAGATCACTACCAAAACTTCCTGGCCACCTTCCCAAGTCTCCTCTTCTGGAAAACAGTTCACAGTTCCTCCGCCTTATTCTCATAATGCATGAGCAAGGCCCTTCATCAACCTGTTTGCCCTCCCTTTGACATTTTCCAGCTTAGCCAAGTCCTTCCTAAACCATAGTATGCAAGTCCAGACACAAGTCTGTAATGTAATTTGTCCAAAGCTGAGCAGAGAGGAAGGTCCACTTCCTTATTCCTGACAAGTACGCCTGACTTGGTACAGCTCAAGATGGCATTAGTATTTATGGATGTCCTATTATCATGTTTAGGCAGCTAGGTGGTGCAGTGGATAGAGCACCAGTGCATGAGTCAGGAGGACCTGAGTTCAAATCTTACCTCAGATGTTTGACACTCACTAGCTGTGTGACCTTGGGCAAGTCACTTAACCCCAATTGCCTCATCCTGGGTCATCTCCAGTCATCCTGATGAACATCTGCTCACTGGATTTGGATGACTCTGAAGGAGAAGTGAAGTTAGTGACCTGCACAGAGCTCTCACTCACTCAGAACAAAGTCAACTGCAAGTCATGTCATCATTTCTCTGATGGCATGGTCTTATTTGGCAACAAAGGACGAACACACACACACACACACACACATCACCATGTTTACTCATATCAACCTACTATCTGCTAATTATCTCCAGATAACTAATAATGATGATAATATTAATTATTATTATTTATTTATATAGCACTTTCAGACTTGCAAAGCACTTTACAAATATCTCCCTTTATCCTTACAACAACCTTGGTAGGTAGGTGCTATGACTATCCCCATTTTGCAGATGAAACTGAAACAGATAGATCTCTAACCCTAACCCTTTTCAGAGGAACTCCTATCTACCCACCTAACCCAAGAGTATGACTTCACATTTATTCCTGTTACATTGCACCATGTTAGACTTAGCCTTATTGTCTGGCATTTCAAGATCCTCTTAATCTATGATTCTGTCACATAGTGTTAAGTTTGCGTCATCTGAAAATGATCAAGTATACCACTGGAGACTGAAGGAGGGAGGGGAAAAGAAAAGCTGGACCTGTGATTTCATTTGATATAGAATAGTTCCAGATTAGAGAATTCCTTCTTCCAATGCAATTCAGCACTTTCTCTACAACTTCGAGTCTCCAAGAGTTGTCTGCAGCACTAAGAGGTTTGGATTGGCCCAGGGTAACTCAACCAAACAACAAATACGTGCACAACGCAGTAAATGCTTATTGTTGACCGTAACCAGCATGAGTCAGAGGAAGATCTTTCTGATTCTAAAACCATCTCTCTCCACTGATCTCTCGTGCCATTTATGCCATCATCTAAATCACTGGCAAATGTTACAATGTCTGTAACCCAAAGAAATCAAATGCAAAGGATCTATTTGTACAAAAGAATATTTCTAGCAGCCCTTTTTGTGGTGGCAAAGAATTGGAAATTGAGGGGATGTTCATCAGTTGGGGAAGAGTTGAACAAGTTGTAGCATATGATGGTGATCGAGTACTATTGTGCTGTGAGAAATGATGGGGGGATTCAGAAAAAACACAGCAAGACCTATATAAACTGATGCAAAGTGGAGTGAAAGGCATCAAGAGATCATTTTGCACAGTGACGGCAATGTTGTCATGATGTCAAAGACTTGGCTACTCTGATCAGTACAGGGATCCAAGACAATGGCAAAGGACTCCTGATGAAAAAATGCTATCCACCTCCAGAGAGAGAACTAACAAAACCTGTGGGCAAACTGAAGTAAGATTTTCTTACTTCATTTGTTTCTTTATTTACTTTGAGGATATGGCTAGAAAAGGAATATGTTTTGCATGATTTCACATGTAAAATTGATATATTGTTTGCCTTTCTCAGTGGGTGGGAAGGGGGTAGAAAGGATGATGAGAATCTAGAACTCAAAATTTAAAAAGAAAAATGTTTAAAAACAATATTTTTTAAAATATTAAGTAAATCATTGGTAAAAGTGTTAAATAGCACAGGATCACAGGTCACTCCACTGGAGACCTATTTCCAAGCTTACATTGAACCATTAATTATTCCTATTTTAATCCAGTCAATCAACCAGTTCCAAAGCTATCAAATCATACTATTAACTAGCCCAGGGCTGGGAAGACTGCGGCCTCAAGGCCGCATATGGCCTTCTAGGTCTTTGGGTGCTGCCTTTTGACTAAGTCCAAGTTTTACAGAACAAATCCTTTTATTAAGGGGATTTGTTCTGTGAAGTTTGGATTCTAGATTCTAGCCTATACCTATCCAGTTTCCCTGCAAAATTAGCATAAGAAACCTTATCAAATGCTTTGCTAAAACCACTTAATTACATAATACCTGACATCATGACTTATCTATTTTATATCTCTCTCTCTAGACTTTGTCTCTACAACTATTCCGTAAGTTCCTGCAAAAAAGGGATGAGTCTACTTTTCTTTTGTCTCCCCATCAGTACCTACCATAGGACTAGACCCAAAGTGGGCATCCAATAAATAATTCACTGAATGAATGAGTCTGAAAACTTCAAAAGCTACACTTTCAATGTTTTCCTTCTCTCACAGTCCAAAAAAAAAAACACAACCCATAAAAAGTCTCTCAATTTTCTTCAGATTTCAAAGAAAGGGGGTAGTGAAGAAAAGGATTCATCTAGCCAAGTTTTAGTTCAGAATACTTTACATAATCAGTTGGAAACCCTTTGTTAGCAGACCAGATGGCTGCTGTACCCCAAAAGGAAATTAAAAATGCAGGCAAAGGCAGTTGGAGAGAGGAATTAAACATCCTTTCTAAATAAAAATGACTTGCTTGAGAGCTGCCCTCTAGGTGTGGTTAAAATCTACCACTGGTCTCCTAGCAACCCAGCACCCTGTCCTTTGAAGGAGCATTTTAGTACTTTAGCCTTAGATTTCCTCCATGGACACACAGGGGAAACCACCTACCAGCTCTGCCAGGGGGACTAATGAGCTTTTAGGGTGGTCCAGAGTGTAAGCCAGTGAGGTCTGAGGGCCAGGAGTCCAGAGGAACCAGACAACCTGCCTCTACTTTTCTTCCAGGGACTAGTAGACAGGGAGGGGAAAGGGAAGAGGAAGAGGGGAGTTCTCATCACTTCTAAGCAAATGTCAAGCAACCAGGATAAATCTATGGTGGCCCTGGAGACTCTGGTTACATCAAGGCCTGGTCCTAGGGTTGAATATACCATTCTTGATGTTTCCCTCCTTCTTTGCTGACACTTGTAACATTTCTGTGATTGGAACTGCCTCTTCTACTTCAGACCTGCACCAAAATTGACCACTTAGAGAGGTATTGATAATTTTAAGAAAGAGGGTTCTATTCAATTTAATTCAAAAAGCATTATTTAAGATCTTACCCTGCGCAAAGTACTGAGAATACCAAGATGGTGGATAAACAAAGTTCACTCTTTAGGGAGCTTATGGTTTCTAATGGATGAGGGGCCAGTCTTAGGAGAGGGAGGATGTGAAAGGTGTACAGAGAAGCATAATACAAGGTAAAATGTGATAAAGAGTTATAAAAAAATTACTATGTTCCAGGGAATTCACTAAGACTATAAATTACAAAATAATTGACAATCTCTTCGGTGGAGGGAGTTTCCTCACAAGGAGTTCCTTACACTGATCATATCATACGACCAGACCAAAGCAACCCAACCCATCACACCCTAGAGAAGGCATAGCTGGGGCCAATGGGCTGAAACCACAAGAAGTGGATATAAGTGAAACATTAATAATAACAGCATGGCCCCTTGAGACTTAGCTGGATTTCATTTTGTAAAGTTCATATTGAAACTACCTCAGAACTGGAAACAGCACCAATAAGTTATTTTGACTGATAAATAATTAGCTCTTCTCTTCTATCATTAAAATCATCCTAATTTAAGTCCTCATTTCTTTTCATCTACACTATTTTAAGAGCCTCCTTCTAATGTCCCCCCATCCATTTTGTTCTTTCTTCCATCAACGTTCCACAATAATGCTCAAGTAATCCTAATGAACCATTCTGATCATATCATCTTTCTCAAGATCACATTGCCTGCTGAGTGATGTTTAAGCTGCTATCCTTGGCATTCAAGGCCCTCCATAATCTGCTTCCAGATTATCTATCCAGCTTTATCTATTACTCACCTTCAAGTCTTCTCCGATCTAACTAAATTGAACTTCTTTCCATCTAATGCTTTGTCCTTTTCCATTTTTGTTGAAGTGCCTCCCTTCTTTCAACACAGAACCTGGAACATTCAACCTTCTTTCAGCACCCAAATTTCAATAGTGAAGCTTTCCCTGGCACCCCTTCCCCCCAAGTACAAAGGATCTTTCCTTCAAATTGCTCATAGCCCCTTTTAATGACTATCATATTTTATCTTCTGTCATATTTATTTGTATGTCTGGTTGTTGTTATTAATGCTTGACTTATATCCACCTTCTTGTGGTTTCTGCCCATTGGTCCAAACTTTGCCTCCCTCTAGCATTTGATGGTTTGGTTTGCTTTAGTCCAGACCTATGATTTCATCAGTGTAAGGAACTCCCAGTGAGGAACCTCCCTCCTCCAATGAAGATTGCCAGTTATTCTGTAATTCATGGTTTTGGAGAGTTCCCTGGAGCACTTAGAAGTTAAGTGACTTACCCCAGGTTTACACAGTCAGTATGTTTCACAATTAGCACACAGGACTTGAATCGAGATCTTTCTGACCTCAGGGTTAGCTCCCTATCCTAGCCACTTCATGCATATCCATACACCTTCTGGAGTTCAAACAAATACACTCTTCTACAATATTTTAGGACAGCTATCATGGTTCCCTTAATAGCTGGTGCGTGTATATGTGTGTACACACATACATATGACACTATATATAATGCATATACGTATTTATTATATATACACATATATAATTAAATGAGATGATTAAATTATTAAATGAGATATTTGTAAAGGGCTTACCACAGTTCCTAAGTAGGTACTATAGAAATGCGTATTCCCTGACCTTACTCATAATCATATTTATATATACACACATATATACACTTATATGGTATAGCTACCATTTATACAGTGCGTTAAGGTTTGCAAAGTGCCTTCTGTGTTAACTCATTTTACCTTCACAACAGTCCTAAGAGGTTGGAACTATTATTTCTCCCATTTTACAAACAAGGGTGCGAAGGCAGACAGAGGTTAAGTTACTTGTCATGGTCACGCAGCTAGTAAGTGTCTGAGGAATGATTCAGTTCAGGTCTCTCCTGATTTCCAGCGCCAGCACTATCCATTGCACCACCCAAATCATTCATTCTCCAGGGTGAGCGCTGTCTATTCCTACAGCAGCTACTTGTGGGACAACTTTTCTAGGCCCTCTCATTACTCCTGCTCTGACTTTATTCTAATTTGTGAATTTGATTAGGCTCAACTCTATAGTACTTATTGTATGGCTGCTCCATGCCCAAGTCATCAGCAGAAGAAATAGTTCTATGCAAGTGATGGTGCAGGACTATTCTAAGAGGCAGAATTGCAAAGAGCACCAAGCTCTGTGAGCAGTTGCCATGGACACGATACAAGTACGGGCTTCAGGTACACACAAGAGTACAGAGACATTGTGCTTCATTCATTACTTTCTCTAGCCAGAGCTAGAAACACAGCAGATAATCACCGTGGGCATCATTATCACTGGGAGGGAAGATCATCTTGTAGGAAAAAAAGATATATCAGTCTGCATTTGGGTCAGAACATCTGGACTTGAGCCCTGGCTCCACCGCATAGGAGCAGTGAGAGCTTAAGGGAGTCTTATGTCCTCTCTAACCCTCAGTTTCTTCATCTGTAAACTGGAGATAAGACTTCTAATCTTCCACTTAAGTCTTTCCCCTATGCCTTATTTTGGGATGTAGGTTGCCCTGGCCTCTCAAAGGCTACACAAACCAGAATACCAGCTGTGACAAATCCTTCCAATTCAACAAATTCCATTCAACAAATAATTATTAAGCAGCTTTATGCAAGATACCATTCTGGATTCTAGGGATCCAAAATCAAAACAAAAGAAAAATAGCTACGGACATTGAGAAATTAATAACATATAAATAGAGAAGTCTATGAAAATCATTTCAGAAAGAGAGAATATTAAGAACTCTAGAGATCAGGAAAGCTCTTGTGGAGGAGGTGGCATTTCAGGAGAGGTGTTTGTTACTGAAGGACCAGTCTGCCTAAATTCTGAGAGATTCAGTTCCATTTTGGCCATGGGGAGTGAATTATGCAGCCACACTAAGTCTAATGGCTCTTTGGGTGGGAATCTGCATTTTTGGAGAGAATACCCATATTGACAATATCATAAATCCATGTAGCAGTGAAGTAAGACTTGATTCCCCACCCCCACCCACCTGCCTTCAGATCATATGCAGTAATGAGATAATATATGTAAAATGCTTTGTAACTCTAAAATATGATACAGATGTAAGCTATTAGTATTATCCCTGAATTTCGACGGGACAATAATTGGTCTATATGTTCTATCCCATGTGGATGGAACACATATTTTTCCTTTATTATTGACAAACCTTCTCCCTTTTGCCATTTCAGTGTGGATTAGCTAAACTGGGTTGGAAACATAGAATTCCCTTAGGAGTGAACTCTTGGTCCCCTGTGGTGGATGGCACTTTTATTTATAACTTTAATTATGCTTATTGTAACCACCACTGTTGGGCTTAAAAAAAAAAAAAAGAGGCAGTCACTTCCTTGAAAAATTGGTTTACGATGGAAATGAAAAGTGACCTTCTGTGAACACGATGCTTAATAGTACAGGCGAGCTTAAACCTAGGAAAACAATTATAACAAAAAGATGAGCACTTCTCCTAGACCCCCAAACCCAGCAATGCTTTTCCTAAAAGATAAAAAATAATGGACATTTACAAAGTGCTTTAATATTGACAAACTGTTCCGTTGCATACATTATCATGCTTGTGACTCACAACCCTGTGAGGTAGCTGCTGCAGGCTTTTATCCTCATTTTACAGATGGGGAAACTAAGGCAGACAAAGTTCAAGTGCCTGGCCCATGATCTTACACCTAATAATAGGTCTCAGAGGCAGAGTTCAAACCCAGGTCTTTCTGACTCCAAATCCAACATTCTACCCGCCATATCATACTTAGCATTCCCAGGGACTGTTCCGTTACTCATCAGAAGATTTAGAGCTGGAGATGAACTCAGAGATCATCTTACAGGAAAGGAACCTAAGGCCATGATATGGGAAATGACTGGTCCAAGGCCACCCAAGGAATAAGTATCAACCCCAAATTCTTTCTACTGTTTTATTCTGCATCTGTTAAATTCAAAACCTATGAATGACTTCATGCTGCCTTGAGATTTAAAGGGCACTGGGAAACCTGAGAGCTTTGTAACAACAACCAAGCCATCTTTGCAAAAAAGTGAGTGTCTTCTCCATCTCCATCTCCATCTACAACTATGATAGGAAAAACAAGGCCAAGCACCAAACTGCAGGCATGAGGCATGGCCCATAGCCCACCTTTTTTCCCCCATGTGGATTTTAAGTATTCCTGTGTCTGGGAAGTGACCCCTGTTTCATCTTCACCTTTCCTTTTGTCCGTTATCTCTTGTCCAGGGAAGGAAGAAAACAAGTATTTAATAGGTACCTACTATGTATAAACACTTTATAAATATTATACTATTTAATCCTCACAACCACCTTGAGAAGGAGGTGATACCCTTCTTACAGTTGAGGAAACTGAGGCAGAGTTTAAGTGACTTGCTCAGGGTCATATAACTAGTAAGTATACTTACTGGAGTTGTACTAAGCATACAAGTGTACTGGGGCTGGTTTTAGACTTCAGGCTCTATCCACTGAGTGACACAGCTCAGCTGTTGCCGGTCATGAAGCCCTATGGAAGAACAAATGCACTGGATGGGTGGGTATCAAAATCAGACATAGTCCTATTCAAAAGTCATCTCTTAAAGGTTTTTTTTTTTTTTTTTGCAAATAAATGTTTTAAATATTTGTTACTTTTTTTGAAAGGAGAGAAAATAAATGCATGTTATTTGAAAAAAATAATAGTTAAAAAGTAAGAAATAAGAAGATACGAGTTTTAGGCCTGGGTAACCTTCTGGGTGGGCTTAGGTCAACCACTTCATTTCTCTACAAAAATGGGAGAGTTGGATTTCATTATCTGGAAGGTCATCTCGGGTTCTGACATTCCATGTTCTATACAGTCTCCCCCAATCTTGGCTTTCTTTGTTCTGTGTTCTATGGTCTCTTCCAGTTCTAACATTCTATAAAATTTCAAGAGGTGATAATTCACAACCGTCCAAGAGAAGGGGAAATTGCATTCTTCAGTTCTGGGCACTTGTTGGCTCTAAGCTGCCGGAAATGAATGTGTGCGTAAGAATCTCTTCCTGTAATGGAAAATGCAGGGCTCTTCCCAGGTCTCCAAATTCAGAGCACTTTCTAGTGAATATTAGAAAAGTGAGAGAAGATGCAATTCAACAGTGTAATTCCAATCATGGAATCAGTCATTTTTCCCTGTTTAGCACCATTTTGTATCTTTTGCAATATTTTGGCTGTTAATTTGTGGAGTTTCTTTGAAACTATTTCCAAAATAGAGTTGTAGACTTCCAAGTTGTCAAAGGACCCAAACCTAGATCAGAGGTTATTAGAGACAGCTAGGTGGTGCCATAGTGAATAGTGGGCTGGTCCTGGATTCAGGAAGATGCCTTTCCGAGTTCAAATCTGACATTAGACATTTACTAACTGTGTGACCCTGAGCGGGTCTCTAACCCTCTGTCTGCTTCAGTTTCCTCAGCTGTAAAGTGGGAATAATAATGCCTACCTCGTAGGATTTTTGTAAGACTCAAATGAGATCATATTTGTCAAACTTCTAGCTCATGCCTAGCACATAGCAGGAGCTTAATTTTCTTTTTCTTTCCATAGACCTGGTAGAGTTTTTAGATTTTAACTACTCTTACTTCCTTATTGTCAAGGTAAGACTGTGCCAGAAACTGCCAGAAACCAGAATGGATAGTTTTGCTACTAGAGTCTGTGAGACTAGCCTTTGCACAGGGACTGAAGTGTTCCAGATATATATATATATATGTTATATATACACATACATACATACATTAAACATTTATGATTCTGTGAAATTTCCACCTTTCAAGTTATTGATTTAGATGAAGGTGCTCTCTCTGAAGTTCCTTGTTAAAATGTATGTGTAACCTGGAAGTCACTTATATTAACACCCATTCCTGAGTTACCATCTAGACTTTTAAAAATCAGCTACATAATATATAGGGCTAGATTATTTCTACAGAGATCGCATATATGTGTTACATATATACACAGATATATACATCACACATATGTGATATATACACAGATATGTGTGTATATGTGTATATGTATATGTATGCATATGTATGGGTGTGTGTGTAGATATGTGTGTATGTGTCTGGAGATTTCTGCGTACTGTAAGCTCAATATGAGATGTCTGTGTGATATGACAGCCAAAAATATAACATGATCTTAGGCCATACTAAGAAAGACATTATGACCAGAAAGAGGAAGGTGAGAGCCCCTTGTCAGAGCACATCTAGAATGCTGTGGTCCAGTACTGTTACACTGCAGAAAGGGAATTAAAAAAATGAAGCACCTTCAGAGAGACTGAGAGAACTGGATATCATGTGATATGAGCTCAATGAAAAGAACTGAGGAAATCTAGTAGCCTGGAGAAGAAAATGCTCAAATGACATGACAGCTGTCTTCAAGTATTTAAAGCCTTGTCATGCACAAAAGGATTTAGACTTGGTGGTTTGACCCCAGAGGGCATAAAAAGGAGCAGCTTCTGGAAGTTTCATAGGCAGATTTCATTTCTATGTAAGTAAAAACTTTCTCAGAATCTGTGCTATCCCAAAGCCAAAGGGGCTCCTTTGGGAACCTGTATGTTGAGGAATATGGAAGAATAGATCAATACTTAGGTACAGAATGATCTAGGTGGCCTCCAAGGTCCCATCTGACTGAGAGATTCTACAATTCAAATGAACAGGGATTAACTAGATTAGCTAGCTATCCCTTACCTGTGGAGATCAGACAAGGGGCTCATTCCTTATGAATGGAGAGGTGGGAATTAGGAAAGGTCCAGAATACAAAAGCATGTATTAGGGACCCTGACCAATGCCAGAAGAAGCAAAAATAATGGTATTACATAAAGGAAGAACCACAGAAAACCCTCCTACTTCCCAATTCTGCCTGGCTGTCAGGAAAACAAAGGCAGATTCTACTTTCCCCACCCCCAAAGCAAGGGTCTGCACATGAACAAATTATGGTAACTGTATGTGATGGAATATTACTGAGCTATAAGAAACAATGAATATGGAGACTATGCAGAAGCAAAGGAAAACTTCTCTAAATTGTTGCAAAGTGAAATAAACAGAATCAGGATACCTAGAATAATGTAAATCAACATAACGAAGGAAACAGAACACCGTACTCTTGTAAGCCAAGCATGACCTGAAAGAAGTGGCATAAGACTGCACCTCTCTTCCTTCTTTGAAAGGATGGGTGGAGAATATTGCATACAATATCAGATTTTGTGAATTTTTTGCTTAGTTTTGCTGAGTTCTTTTTTCCCCTCTTTCTTTTTCATTGTTTTTATTGAGGAATGATTCTACGTATTAGAGTGATGATAATATAGAAACAAAAGATATAAAATTTAAAATATATATATATTTAAATGTTAGCCAAGGATCTAAGCAAAAATACTATATATATATATATAGGGGGTCTTTAAAAATTGTTTGAATATTCAAAAAAACTGGGGCCTAGAGCAGCAGTATGACTTGTCCAAAGACTGATAGCAAGTTCGTAGGAGAGTCAGGTTTAGATCTCAGGGAGAAATTCATTTCTACTCATAACTCTAAGCAATTACTAGAAGAAAATGGGAAATTTTACAGCATTCGGATTGGTAGTTATTGGTAAGAGACTAATAACAAGGCAACAGATGACAGCTATAGCTCAGAAAACAAACTAATTTCTCTTACATATATATGTGTATATGTAGGTACATATACACGTATATATACATGTATATGTATATGTGTATTGTGTGTGTGTATATATGTATACGTATATGTATACACATGTTTGTGTATGCAGGCTAAAGTGGAGGGAGAATTGGTGCATTTTTTTTGGTGTTCACAGATGATTGTGCACTTAATTGTGCACTCTGAAGCTGAGGTGCAACCAAGAACGGATCAATACTCTGCTGCCTGTGCTAATTTTGGCCCAACAATTACCCAGAAAAACACAGGTGCTTCACCAGCCAGCATCACACCATCCACACATGGAATCAGTTATAGATGATGGAGAAGTTTTGAGGGCTGTGGATAAGTCCACTTACCTTGGTAGGGTACTCTCTAGGGATGTACACATTGACAATAAGGTTGACACACACATTGCCAGAGTTAACTCAGTGTTTGGGAGGCTCTGAAGGAAAGTGTGGGAGTAGAGAGCTATTAGAATGCCTACCAAATTGAAGATCTACAGAGCCATTGTGATGACCTCACTGTTGTATGCCTGGGAAACATCCACAGTCTACCAGCACCATACCAGGAACTTGAATCACTTTCATTTAAATTGTCATAGAAAGATTCTGAAGATCACCTGGCAGGATAAATAAACAGAGGTCCTTTCTCAGACTAAACTGTCAAGCATTCAAACTGTACTACAGAAACACAACTTTGATGGACTGGCCCCATTTGAATGCCAAATATATGCTTGCTTAAAAGACCATTTTATGGAAAACTCATACAAGGAAAACATTCACATGGTGGTCAGAAGTGATACAAGCACACTCAAAGTCTCTCTCAAGAACTTTAGGAATCGATTGTGTGATGTGGGAGACGCTGGTGCAGGAAAGCCCAGCATGGTGGTCTCTCTTCCCTACCTTTCCTCCTTCTCTATTCTGACTTATTGACTGACACTAGGTCTTCCTATCTCACCCAGGCTAGAAGTGCAGGGGACACACATAGCAGATTACAATACTGGGCAGCACAGAAGATACTGTCCTCTATGAGTAAAGCAAAATTGAAGTAGCCCAAAAGAAAAGTGAGATGTGCACATTTAGAGAATCCGCTCCAAATGTTCACATGGACTATTTGTGCACAACTTGTGGTAGAGCATTCTAAGCTCATACTTGTCTGATCAGTCACAATCTATCTAACACACTGTAACTTGGCTCTAACATAATGTCATTTTGGTTTCCTATGAGAATGAAGGAAAACATCCAACCAACCATATACATATGTGTACATACATATACGTATATACACACATATATAAATATATACATACACATATGAACTGACTCATTTTTCTTACTTCAGTATATATTTAGGAAGACCTCCCCTTGTTTAAATCTTTAAACATTTCCTTTTCCTCTTGAATAAAAATAAGAGATTGAAGCTCCTCCTCCTCCTCCTCCTCCTCCTCCTCCTTCTTCTTCTTCTTCTTCTTCTTCTCCTCCTCCTTCTTCTTCTTCTTCTTCTTCTCCTTCTTCTTCTTCTTCTTCTTCTTCTTCTCCTTCTTCTTCTTCTTCTTCTTCTCCTTCTTCTTCTTCTTCTTCTTCTTCTTCTCCTTCTTCTTCTTCTTCTTCTTCTCCTTCTTCTTCTTCTTCTTCTTCTTCTCCTCCTTCTTTGTTAACCACCAGGCACATGTGCTTTCCTTCTTTGTACAAATGTTCCTTCCTCATCTCTGCCTCCTGACTTCCCTGGCCTTCTTCAGGTCCCAGATGAAATCCAACCTTTCACCAAAAAAAACCTTTTTTGTTGATGTTCGTGCCCCCTTAATATTAATGTGCTTACCCTCTATCTCCAAATTCTCCATTTTGCATCTCATTTCTACCTAGTTGTCTACATGCCATCTCGCCTGTTAGACTCTGACCTCTTTTAACAGAATTGGTTTTTATTTGTTTGGGTTGGAAGGCTGCATTTCTTTCTATTCCCAGTGCTTAGCACAGTACTGGGCACATAGTAAGTACTTAATAAATGCTTGCTAATTTGACCTGGATACCTTTCAAAAGAGTCCTCCATGAATGTCATGGGCCTGCTAAACTCACAGTAAAAAGAAATCTGTTTAGGGGCTGCATAGAAAACAAGTCAGAAAATGGCTAAAGATGCTGCTTTTGGTCTATGATACATTAATCAGAAATATTCTCCAAAGTTCATGCTGACACAGCCTCCACTGTTCTCTCCAAACTCGATAGTCATTAGACAGAAGAAGCTTGGCTACTTTTTGTCTTCTTCATGTCCCTAAAGAATTCTGTGCCTCCATTCAGTGGCTACTCTGTGACAGGCATTATTCTGGGGAAACAAAGTCAAAACACCCCCTCACTTCAAGAAGCTTACAGTCTGTCTGGGGAAGACATCTATTGTAATATGGCTTTCTTCTCAAAAACTGAATTTATTCCATGATACTAAAATTTGTTTCCTCTCCAGAACTATTATGTTCACCCTTTTATACTAATTTCCAACCCAGAGGAAGGCATCACCTTCCTTTGGGAAAGATTATCAGTTATATCATGTCTCTGCCAACTAGTCTACCTAGGTGTTCTGTCTCCTCGTGGCATGGTTTGAAATTTAAGAACTCAGAATTTCCTGTATGTAAGGGAAGTGATTGTTGGCAGGACAGATTCTAGCTAAATAGACAGCTCTCATGACTTCCTCCCCACTAATTCTACCTCCTTTGCATTTCCTTGGAATAATATCTACACTTTAAAAAAAAACAGATTTAAAAAAAGAAATACCCCTCTCCTAAAAAGAGTAATGAAACACATCTATGTGGCATAAAATTCAACTGACAATAAAAGAGGGAAAACAAGCTCAAATTGATTTCATCTGGTCAAGATCAGACATTCTGAGTCAACCTAGTGTCAAGAAAAGCACAAATCCACCCTAGAGATGTCATAAAATAAAATTATGTCAAAATTAGTGGACATACAGGACTATAATGACACTATAACCTAACCAATATTTTTCCAACTTGTCTAGTATTTGTGCATCTTGTCTGTAAGAATATACAGTGCCTTTCGATTAGCAGCTCAGTCTAACGTCTTACTAAAAATCAGGACAGGTTCTGACGACTATATTCCCCTAAATCTAGACCAGAAATGGAACTGAGTCTAATGTGGCATGGCTTGTTGCAAACCCATGCTAATTCCCAATGACCAATGTTCTATCTAAATGCTCACCAACTATCTGTTTTTAAAAGCTGTTTAAAGATTTGATAGAGATCAAAGTCACTGTACCAGGATATATTTTGCAGAATCTGTTCTGTTTTACAATTTTGGAAATCAGCACATTTAGTAGAGTTATACATTTCTTTGTGTCTCCAGAGCCTAACACAAGTTTTACACGTGGTGAAAAATGTTGGTGAACGTTGTCATACAATAACAAGAGAATAAACCTGTATGTAAATGTTTTACACAGAGCTATTTGCTACTCAGCAGAAAGCAAGCTTTAGAGGATGCTGGCAAATTAGGAAAAGGAAGGGGACTTTACATGGATTTCCAAGACAATGGATGCCTTTTTTTCCCTAGTTCTTCCAGCTTTCCCTCTGTGCACCTTCATCTTTATAGGATTCACTTGTGAGAAAAGACACCAATGCTAATTTATATGACAAAAGCAGAGACAATGTGTTACTTCTTAGAAATATCAAGGGGATTAATCAATAGACCCAAAAGAATCGATGGGAAAGAAATACCCCCAAACTCTTTCTTCAGGATTTGCTACCACTATCCTCCTTTCCCACTTAATATCTTTTAAAATTACTTCCCCAAGACTTCAGTTCCTTTTTTTAGCTGATGCCTCAGAATCAGGAATATTGTACAGTATCCAAGACCCTGAAATCTAATAAAACAGAACAAGCTTCTTCTCCTCTTCACAGGAACAAAGGGAAGTTAATCTGGTGGAATGCTATAGGCAACTGACAAGGTGTGCTCCTTTTCTGTTTCTGTAAGAATTTCCTATAGTGCTGGGTGACACTGATATTGGTTTTTAATTGAAGACCTGGGCTCTGACTGCGCAGACTGAGAATGGAAGGGAGAGCTGACTGATTCTCGAAAGCCAAGTATACACCACTGATATATAGGTAGGAGTAAGGCCAGATGTGCCCTCCCGCCTAAGGTGACTCCACTATCATCATAAACAGTCATTAGTGGAAAACCTACTGGATACCACTGAAGAAGGGAGCGTTGGACCCAGAATGCTGTCTTTTCATAGGATCGTAGGATTAAGAGCTGGAAGGGACCTAAAAAGTCTTATTCCTCTCCCCCATTTTACAGGCAGGGTAATTGAGACCTGTGGTAGGGAAAAGATTTGTTCAAAGGCATATCACTAACTGGTGGCAGTGCCAGGAGATAGATCCAAATCAGCTTATTTAAAATCTTTTTACCCTAGGCTGTTAAGCAGTTATCTATACTCTCCAAGAATGGGGTTCTATTCCCTCCAAAAGTCGATCAGCATTCCAGCTTGGCGTCTTAATACTGACTTATAGACAATGGAGTGAGGTTGGGAGAATAAGAAGAAAATGTATAAAATATAATATGACAAACCTCCTGCTCTTCCATCATCATTCATAAAGGTAAGTTTGTAGCACTTAGATCCCTAAATCATTCCCCATCTATATGTGCCTACAACGCTTCAATTTCTCTTGGGACAGGGGAAGGGAGAACTAAGGGTTTTGAGTTCATACTCCAGGCAAGCTAAGACTCTTGCAGGGATACCCTGGCATGCCTTAGAATAGGGCAAGAACCTCTGTTCTTCCTCTTTTTTATATTGTGGATTTCTTAGACAGTCTGTTATGGTCTATGGATCCCTTTTCACAATAATATTTTTAAATCTATAAAATTTTTAAAACCCATAGGATTATAAAGGAAACCAATTATACTGAAATGTAGTTATCGAAAACACATGTTCAGAGACCCCAGGTTAAGAATCTTTTCTTTAGAATAACTCAAAATTCTCAAAAATGGTTCCATTCACAAAATCTCTGTTTAAAAGAGTTCCTGTACTAGGTGGCCTGGGATGTACTTCAGAAAACCATTCTAGAACTGAGTAACTTCCCTCCACAACAAACACACACACACACACACACACACACACACATCTCTCCTGGAGTTTGAGTTCCAGATTTGCATTTCAGCATCTCTATGATCTTAGACAATTGAACTTTTCTGGGTTTCAGTTCCTTCTCTGCAAGTGATGGTGTTGGATGAGATGGGATTTTCTTCCATCACTGCCAGTTGATGATCCCATAATTCTATTAAACAGTTGATGACAATGTGTGCTCACTGAACTTTCTCTTGTGCAGGCTAAACAGCCACAGGTCTTTCAACAGCTCATCAGATGACATGGCTTGACGTTTTCTCACCATCCTAGTCACCCTCATTTACATGGATATACTTCAGCTTATTAAGGTTCTGATTATGTAGTACTCAGGCCTGAACACCGTGCTCCAATTATGTTGGAACCTGGGGAATCTTAACTTTCCAATCACAGTTCCACGGCCTTCTGTTTCCAATGTTGCTATAAAGATGGCATCACAAAATTCAAACGTCATCTTGTAGCCAGTGAATTAGCACACTCAATTTTAGTATTTTTCTCTCCTTTAGCATATCAGTAATAACTAGTACTATGTAACAGCATACTCATTCATATTTCCTTCCTTTATTAAAATGTTGTCTTCAGCATGTTTTCGTTTAAGCCCAGCTTATATCAGTCCAGCGTTTACTCCTATATGCATGTGGTATGTCAAAAGGGCACTTGATTTGGTATTGGAGGACCAACACTTGTATCTCATCTCTTCCATTTACTACCTTGTGACCCTGGGCAATTCATTTGAACTTTTAGGCCCTTAGTTATTTCATCTGCACAACTGAGAGATTGGAATAAAGAGGCTTTACAGATCCTTCCAGCTCTGAGTCCACAATTCTCTGAGTTATGAGTTACGGAAATCTTTATCGAGAGTTCATTATTTTGTTTTGACCGAGTTAGCACCAGATTTTTTACAAGAATTACACAAAATCAGAAGACTTGAATGGGTTGCAATCTATTCTGGTGGGGAGTGAGCGCTTCCATTAATGAGATCACAAATCCACACAATTATCAAAGGAGAACCATAGGTTAAGAGCTAGAAGAGACCTTGGAGGTCATCTAAATCATCTCCTTCATAACATGAAATTAGGCCAGTCATTGGTAGATTAGGAGGATGTTTACCCCAAGCATGTGAAGGTTTCCCTAGGCAGAATGGGTGGATAAAAGTAATTTTTTTCCAACAACCTTGAAGACTTCTGAAGCAGGCTGTGGGAAGCTTAGATCATCAGACACTGAAGACACCAAGATCATCCGCTGCATCCTGAGCCATCATCAGTCACCTTGACTTTTGTCCTGCCACTGGACTTCAACGGCTCAGGAAGAGAGAGTGAGGCTGGTGACTTTGCACAACTCTGCCTCACTTAAATTCAAATCATGCATAAGTCAAGACATCAGCTGTGATATCATTGGTCCTGGGTGAACCACAACAAAATGAAGTCATCAAGGTCACAAGAAGGTCACTAATACAGAAAGAATTAGAACCTAGAGCATATGTCTCTAAAGATAGCACACTTTCCACAGTAACACAACCATCATCACCATCCCACCAGGAGAAACTCCTCTTCACATCATTTCTACCTACCGTAAATACTGCAATCTTGGGCAAAGAACAGCACAGTAAGCAGCCATTATAAGTTTCTGCTTTAGTTTGTGTTTGCATTTTACTCACTATTTTATAATCCACTGCATGAGAAAGCCTGGCTTCTTCAGTTGCTAAGTTAATTTAAAATAAATTAATTCAAAATTTCCAAAATTGCCAAGGGGCTTTTTTCTTGCTTTTTTTTTCTTCACATTAGATGCATAGAAAACAGATTTTTTGAAAAAAATTACTGATAGGGACAACAACCTGACGGACGAGCACAGAGCAGTGAAAGGAGTGCTGAATTTGGAATTAGATCTTCTTACTATTTGTATTTTAGCAGACAAGTCACAACTTTTTAGGACCTCAGTTTTCTGATCTGAAAAATGAAGAGGTCACGCTAGATGGATGACCTACCTACAATGTCTCTTTCAGCTTTAAATCTGTGATTCTATGATCTTGTTCTTTTGGTCCATCGCTTGCTCTTTCCAACTGTTTTAAAAATTTTCTGTCTTGAAATGAAGGAGGACAGAAGTGTGATCTAGTCTGTGGTCACCATTTTCAAAGCATCTGGGATAATAACCAAACAAAAGTCCTGAAAATATCCTTCTCGGTTAGTGCCTACTGTTACAAGAGGGAGAGTTAATGGAGTGGAATCAGAGATGGGGAATTGATATATTTCAACCTTGGGAACAAGTTGCTCTGAAATGGCCCTATGTAAGTCCCCATGACCTAATCTGGGTCTCATTAGCTAAGTAAGTAAAATGGGGACTGTTAACCAAATGGTCCCAGTACTGAGATAATAATTGTATGAGGACTTTAGCTTGTCTGATGAAAAATATCCAGGAATAATGAATTATTCAGGAAGCTAAAGGAAACTCTCCCCTCCCCTCCCTTTCCCTCCTCTTCTCCCTCTCTCTCTCTCTCTCTCTCTCTCTCTCTCTCTCTCTCTCTCTCTCTCTCTCTCTCTCTCTCTTCTCTCTCTCTCTCTCTCTCTCTCTCTCTCTCTCTCTCTTTCTGTCTCTCTCTCTCTCTCTCTCTCTCTCTCTCCTCTCTCTCTCTCTCTCTCCCTCTCTCTCTTTCTGTCTCTCTCTCTCTCTCTCTCTCTCTCTCTCTCTCTCTCTCTCTCTCTCTCTCTCTATATATATATATATAATATATATATATATATATATATATATATATATATATATATATATATATATATATATGCTTTTTTATCTATATGGCATAAATATGGAACCTTCATGGAAAAGGAAAGAGTGAGACTTTTTGGGGTTTATTATTATCAACCCAGCATGAAGATTACCAAGGACACAGACTCATAGCGTATTGAAATTGTAGAAACCTTAGCAGCTATTTAGTCCTGATTGTAGTCTGGAAAGGAATGGGACATAGCTGCCTTGACACCCTCCTTAAACAGAGATTCTGGGAGGAGCTAACCAATTTTTTTTTTTTTGCTTTTTTTAAAAATTTATTTATTTGTTTTCAATTTTCAACAACCTCTTCCATAAGTTTAAATTTTTCTCCCCCTCCCTCCCCAAGACAGCATGCAATCTTATATAGGTTCTACACATACATTCTTATTAAACACATTTTTACATTAGTCATGTTGCAGAGAAGAATTAAAATGAATGGGAGAAAGCATGAGTAAAACTAATCAAAACCAAACATAACAAAAGAGAAAATAGTCTGCTTCATTCTGCATTCTGATTCCATAGTTCTTTCTTTGGATGTGGATGGCATTTTGCATCGAGTCCTTTGGAAATGTTTTAGGTCCTTGCATTGCTGTGAAAGGCTAAGTCTACCAGAAACAGCCCACACACCCTGTGACTATTGCTGTGTATAAAGTTCTCCTGGTTCTGCTCGCTTGACTCAGCATCAATTCATATAATTCTATCCAGGTATTTCTGAAGTCTGCCTGTTCATCTTTTCTTACAGCACAATGTTCCATTCCATTCATATACCACAACTTGCTTAGCCGTTCTCCATTGATGGGCATTCCCTTGATTTCCAGTTCTTGGCCAACACAAAGAGAGCTGCTATAAATATTTTTGTACATATATATGCTTTTCCCATTTTTATGGTCTCTTTGGGATACTACTCTAGAAGCGGTATTGCTGGATCAAAGGGCATGCACATTTCTATAGCCCTTTGGGCATAGTTCCAAGTTGCTCTCCAGAAGGGTTGGATCAGGAGCTATCCAATTATTCAGGAGAAGCTGCAAGGGCAGAGGGTACCTGAAATGAGTGAATATCAAAGTTGGAATGAGGCCAGGGTATGTTAGAGGATGTCTGGAGTTCAGAGTGGAGAAGAATGAGAGGCTCATGGAAAGACCTTTGTACTTGGAACTGGAAGACAAGTCTTAGTGCAGTTCTCATCATTTCTAGGCAAACCACAGCTCCCTAGCCAGTCTCCTCATTTCTAAGATGGCAATAACAATGCTTGCCCTGTCCATCTTGTTCCACTTTGAGAATCAAATGAGATAACGTGTGTGAAAGTGCTTTGTGATCATGTTACACCCTACGACTATCACCTATTTTTGTTGTGACAGACCTTCCAGAGTGAGCACCTAAACAACTAGTAGATTCCCAATCAGACACTCTTCCATTTGCATACTTGTCTTCCAAAACTACCATATATCACAGGGTCATAAATATAGAATTCAAAGGGAATGCAGAAGCCATGTAGACTGATGTTCCCATTTTACAGATGAGGAAACTGAGATCCGGTAAATTAAGTGATCTGCTCAAGATCATCCAGATAATTTCACAGGTAAGATATGAACTGGGGCCTTCTGAGTTGAGGATCAGTTTTTTACCTCTCTTCCAACAATGGCTTTCTCTTGCCTATTGAAACTAGTCTAAACCCCTCTCACTGGTTTTCAAGACCCTCTGTCTTCTGGTTCTAGATTCCTTTTATGAACTTATTTGACACTATTTCCCAGCTTGCACGTTTTTCCTAATTGGACTTTTCTTCTTCCTATTTCACTCTCCCACATGAAACATGCTCATTATTGCCTCTATGTTTTTGCCTCCCGTCCCAGTATGGCCAACTCAGTCCCTAATTTATCTATCCTTTAAGTCTCATATTCTTCATAAAATTTCTACTCTCGCCTTTCCAGCTCTCCGAGTTCTAAACTTCTAATTTAGCACTTAGTATTCTGTACCACACAATTACGTACATTACCATCCCTTACTTTTGGTTATAGTGTCATCGCTGTCATTCTCTACAACTAGACCATAAGAGCCATGTGAACAAGCCACGTCCAATCCCAAATAATACCTACTGCAATAACCAACACTTAATTAAGTACTGGATGAACACTTGATAGCTCACATTTTTATTTCAGAAACAGGTAGGCAAACAAGTGGGGACCATGCCCTGACACTTTTAAGAAAGAGGCTACAGTTTCCTCCTCTACTAAATGGGTTTGCTGGTATCAATATGTGTAATACCACACAGTCTTGTGGCAAAGATCGAATGAGATCATGTAGATAAAGAACCTTATAGCTAAAAAGCATTATGTAAATGAGTTATAAGTAGCAATAATAATTAGAGGAATTGTATAGAAAAACCATGACTATGATATCAAAAGCACTTTTTCCCCATGAAAAGCATTATTATAATATATATTAATTCTGTATTAATTACTATATTATATAATATTACATATTTGCATATGACTGTTGCCTTTTAAAATTTCAGACATCTTCACTCAGTAAAGTGGGACCCAAATTCAGAAAAAGTCCCTTTGGGTTTGTTGGGTGGATGGAGGAAGGACAGGCAACCTTCAGGGCAGAGCTTCAGAGGTGAAGGTCATATTTGTAAGTCTCCTCTTTGATGACAGTTTTAACCCCATAACTTATTCCACTAAGCCCCAAAGAGCCTAAGTTGCTATAAGTTATATTCTTTTAATCACTATTAAGTAATGTGTGTTGGAAGAGGGTCTGAACTGAAGAGTATAATCCTCAAATTGAAAGTTAACAGCATTTTCTGCTGCTCAAGTGCCTGAGCAAAGTAGTAAGGAAATAATTAAGATGTAAAAATGTCCAAGGGCAACATTTAAATAACTTCCCAAATGAAGAGCAATAGTGATTTCAAGGAGAATCATAGAAAGGGCACTGTGGCGAAAAGAGGGCTGGACATAAGAATCAGGTAGACGTGAATGCGGATCCTGCCTCTGATACTCACTAGCTAAGTGACCCTGAGCAAGTTACTCAGCCTTTCTTGTCCTGTTTCTTCATCTTTAAAATATAGCTAAGATGGTGCGGTGGGTAAGATGCTGGACCTAGAATCAGGAAGACCTTAAAGCAAAACTAGCCCCAGACATTTACTAGCTAAACAGCCCTGGGCAAATCCCTTAGCCTGGCTTTTCTCATCTGTAAAATGGGGATAAAAATAGCACCTACCTTCCAGGTTGTTGTAAGGATAAAATAAGATAATACATACAAATAGACTTTCAAAGGACTTTTAAAGTGAAACAACAAAAAATATCTGTCATATAGATGTAGATATGTGTATGTATATATAAATATACATGCATACATGTTATATATATATATATGTGTGTATATATGTTTATGCATAAGTATATATGGGCAGCAGTGACTCAATAAGTTGCCTCAAGTCAGGAAGACTCATCACCCTGAGTTCAAATCCAGCCTCAGACACTTACTAGCTGTGTGACCCTGGGTAAGTCACTTTACCCTTATCCTCAGTTCCTCAACTGCAAAATGAGCTCAAGAAGAAAATAGCAAACTATTCCAGTGCCTTTGTCAGGAAAACCCCAAATGGGGTCACAAAGACTCAGACATGACTGAAATGAATGAACAGCAACATAAGCAAATATATACACATATGTACATATCTAAGCATGCATACAGACACATGTACATGTGTGTGCATATATGTGCTTGTAATGTGTATACATGAGTGTACACATGTGTTGATGTATGTGTACATGCATGCATATATTTCTATATATGAATATATATGCTTAAATCAAATCAAATTACTAGATACCATTTCTATTTATCTCCTAATCACATAAAATCATCAGTTCTATGTCTGAGAACTCTTTGGAATATCAGAGCGGGCAGTAATCTTAAAAATCATCCAGTTCAATTCTCTCATTTTATAGATGAAGAATCCAAGAACCTGAGTGAAAAAGAAGAGGAGAGGAGAGGAGAGGAGAGGAGAGGAGAGGAGAGGAGAGGAGAGGAGAGGAGAGGAGAGGAGAGGAGAGGAGAGGAGAGGAGAGGAGAGGAGAGGAAAGGAAAGGAAAGGAAAGGAAAGGAAAGGAAAGGAAAGGAAAGGAAAGGAAAGGAAAGGAAAGGAAAGGAAAGGAAAGGAAAGGAAAGGAAAGGAAAGGAAAGGAAAGGAAAGGAAAGGAAAGGAAAGGAAAGGAAAGGAAAGGAAAGAAGAATTCCAAGCTTATGTACCTTCTGAGAAGTGGAGCTGGGGCTAAGAGCCAGGTACACCAAATCTCCCAGGCCTTTGATCTTTTCACTACATCACTTGCCTCTCTGTGAACATCTTGGTTCTGAAAAAAAAAAGAAAGAAAGAATTCCCTACAAATCCAGCTTCTTGAGCACAAGAACGCCAGGCACTTTTTTTGTCCTGCTTTGGGCACAGGACAATGTTGCACAATGTAGGCTACTGAATGTACTCTAGGACCATAAGCTCCTTTAAGAGAAGACCTCTAAGGCAGTGTTATTATTGACACTCAACAGGAGTCAGGAAGACCTGAGTTCAAATCCTACTTCAGATACTTACAAGCTAGGTGACCCTGGGCAGGTTATTTAACTTTTCTGGGTTAATCTCCTTTCTCATCTGAAAAACGAAGACTCAATAACTTCTCAGGTCCCTTCTGGCTCTAAATCTATGATTCCATAATACTGTAATGACTCTTTCTCTGGGCTTCCCATCTCTTTATAGCCCCTAAACCAAATCAATAAACACTTATTCATCAATGAATAAAAGCTTGCTTTCTGACCATCAATCTACCTCCTACACCACATGATTTGTCCCTATATGCTTGATCTGGTCCTTTACGTATCATGCTCCTAATATCATAATAACACCTGTGTTACCTAGGGTAAGTTTCCTAATGTCTCTGGGTATCAAACTGTTCCCATATAAAATGAAGAGTATATTCTAGATCAGCAAGGTCAAACTCAAACAGAAATGGGAGTCATCAAAGTATACATAAGGATCCCTACAGACTACGTAGTGGCTTAGTTTTAAAATGTAATGTTATCTGTTTTACAAGATTTTTTATTTATTTTGTTAAATGTTACCCAATTACATTTTAATCTACCTTGAACCCCACCTGATGTGAGTCACATGGAGCCCACATGCCACATGTTCTTTCACCTCTGATCTAGAGGACTCAGTTCTATAAAAATCTAAGCTCTCTCCCCAGAGTCCTTTAGGATGATAAGAAACATTGGGCTCATTCAAAATCTCTCTGACCAGATTGCTTCAGATCCAAACTCACACAGAAGTGTGAAATATAAACACATGAAAACAAGACCCACTGCGAAACTTTGGGGGACATAGAACAGTTGAAAGAAATTAAATATTATAGCATCAGAAGAAATGGGTCTGAACCCAGTCTCCTCTGCTTTCTAGTTGTGTGATTCTGGGAAAATCATTCTCACTTCTCTGAGCCTCAGTTTCCTGATCTGAAACATGAACACAATAACACACTACTTACCCTACAGGACTAGAGAGAAGAAAACATTTTGAACATTTTAATGCATATCAGAAATGGAAGTTGCTATTGTTTTTCTCAAAGGACTATGAATTACCCACTCTGTTCATTCCCACAAGGTTGATCATTCAATCAATCAACACGCATTAATAAAGCGTATATTATATGTCAGGCACCATGTGAGGCGCTGGAGATGGAAATGAAAAAATGGAACAATTTATGCCATCAAGAAGCTTATATTCTATTAATCTATCCATCAGTCAATCTGCAAATATTTATTAAGTACATATTCTGTGTCAAAAATCGTGCTAAGTGTTGGAGAAGAAGAATGTATATGCATGTGTATGCATATATGTATACATACATTCACACAAACATATATAAAATACATGAGCATCGAAGTGGCACAGTAGATAGAGTACCAGCCCTGGAGTCAGGAGGACCTGAGTTCAAATCCAGTCTCAGACACTTACTAGCTATGTTACCTTGGACAACTCAATTAACCCTGTTTGTCTCAGTTTCCTCATCTGTAAAATGAGCTAGAAAAGGAAATGGCAAACTACTCCAGCAACTTTGCCCAGAAAATCCCAAATGGGGTCACAGAAAGTTGGACACAACTGAAATGACTCAACAACAAAAAACAACAAATGCATAAGCGCAAAATAAATTCAAGACAATTTGGAAAAGGAAGACACTAAGAGGTGAAAGGTTTAAGAAAAGTTTCACACTGAGGCTGGGCTGAATGTGAGCTGAATTGCAAAGTAAGTAGAGATTCCATCTGGCAGAAGATAGGGGTCAGTACCTCCCAGCCGCTGGGAACAGCCAGTGCGAAGGCCTGCAGATGGGAGATGGAGTGGCAAGTGTGAAGACCATCAGGAAAGTCGATTTGGATAGATTGTAGAGTGAGGAAAGGAGAGTGATGTATGAAGCTAGAAAGGTCTGTTGATGACAAACTTGATGACAAAGAAAGGTTTGCAAAGGTAAGCTAAGAAAAGTGCATTTTATCCTAGAGGCAATATAGAGTTACTAGAATTTCTTGAGTACTGGAGTGACACAGTCATGTTTGTGTGGAAGGAAAATCACTGGCGTCTGTTGTGGAGGACAGATTTTAGGGAAGGGAGACACTTGAGGCAGGGAGACTACTTGGGAAGCCGTTGCATCATCCAGGAAAAAACTGATATGGGCTGGAATTAAAGTGGTAGGTTCAGCATTAAAATGCTGCGGAAGTAGAAATGACAGGATTTGGCGATTGATAGAATACGGGGAATGAGTAAGAGTGAAAAAGTCATTTTCAAATGTAGGCAACAGCAAGAATAAAGGCTTAAAGATGAAAGAATGCCCTAAAAGGGACATGAGCCAAACCACAGAACCATACATTTAGAATTAAAAGAGACTTTAGAGACCACCTAGTTCAATCCCCTCATTTTAGACACAAGGAAACTGAGGCTTAAATAGAGCGAATAACTCATCCAAGGTCAAACAACCAAGAAATGGAAATTTTAGAATATTTAGAATCCAGGGCTTTTGATTCAAAATACAATGATCTTTCCAAATTAAGAACAAACTTTCTTTCACAGACACAAGGTGAGACACCTAAAGCTATTATAAGTGGAATCTCTTGGGTGATTATCTGGGCACTGTTGGGTAGCTCACTTTGGTCCTCTGGCTCTGTTTCTTCATCTGTCTAATGATTTCGAAGATCCCTTCTAAATGACTTAGCTACTCTCAGTAGTACAATGATCCATGATAATTCCAAGAAACTCATGATGAAAAATGCTGTCCGCGTCCAGGGAAAGAACTGTTGGAGTCTGAGTGCAGAGTGAAGAATGCTGTTTTTCACTACATTTTATTTTGTGAAGTTGTTTCTGATCTTTATTATCTTTCACAATATAACCAATATAGAAATATGTTTTGTATACTGTACATGTATAACTTATGTCAAATTGTTTGTTGTCTGAGGGAGAGGGGAGGGAGATAATGTGGAATTCAATTTTTTTAAAAAACTATAAAAATTGTTTTGCATATAATTGGAAAAAATAAAATATCTTTAGAAAGATCCTTTCTAGTGTTAACATTGTGTTATGTGCATAAATCTAAACACCAACCTCTTTAGGAAATTCTAGTAGTCTTTTCTTTTCCTATAATGCTTAAACTAGAATGTCTGACCCATCTAATGTTTTTTTCTTCTGTTCTTAATTCCATGTGTTCCCAACCTTGCTCTGATGTAACTTTACTTTTAATTTTATCAAAGTTTTGTGATCATCATTTAACCTCTTGAGTCCTCAGTTTCCTTGCCTAGAAAATGAAGATTGGACTTAATGTTCTCTATGCAGGAAGAAAAGGGGGAAGCATTTTAAAGTGTCTACTATGTGTCTAGCACTGTGCTAAGCAATTTACAAATATTATCTCACTTGATCTTCACAATAACCCTGAGAGCAAGTGCTGTTATTATCCCAGTTTAACAGTTAAAGAAAGACACAAACAGATAGTTTAAGAGACTTGCCAACTAGGAAACAACTGAAATTGATTTGGAATCAGGTCTTCCTAACCACAAGCTCAGCACACTATTCATTGTGCTACCTGGCTACCTCAGCATCCTTCCACTTCTAAATATGTGGCCCTATGCTTTCCACCATGGGGCAGCAAGGTGGTGCAGTGAGTAGAGTGCCAGGCCTGGAGTCAGGAAGACTCTTGCTGAGTTCAAATCTGCCTTCAGACACTGACTAGCTATGTGACCCTGGGCAAGCCACTTAGCCCTGTGTGCCTCAGTTTCCTCATCTGTAAAATGAGCTGGAGAAGGAAATGCCAAACTACTTTTGTTAAGAAAACCCCAAAAGCGGTCACAGAGAGCTGAATGTGAATGAAAATAACTGAACAACAAAATGTTCCTGATTGTCAGAATAGAGGAGGAGTTACTGAAACTATAAGGAAGGCATTGGTAGTTGGGGGGGCGGGGGGGTATCAGAGAGTAGCAGCAGGAACTCCAGAGAGCCAGTAATAACCAGCTTGCAGGTTATCCAGTTAAGGAGTCAAGCTAGAGGGCATATGATGATCATCCTAGTGCAAGCCCTTATTTTCACCTCCTGGGAATGGACCACTAAACAGCTACTTATAGCACTTGATCCCCTCCAGTGTCTTCCCTTCCTAACTCATTCTTCATAAAAAAAAAAAAAAAACTTATGTAAAGACATACTGTCCTCCATGTATTGTACTCTTTTGTTAACTTGCACAACTCCTCTACCTCTCTCAGCCTGTTTCCTATGCCTGGAATGACTTTTCAGCCCTGTCTTGCCTGTTGAATGTCTACCTATCCTTTAAAGTCCAGCTGAAATGCCCCCTTATCCAGGAAACCTACCCTGATCTGCTCCTTGATAACAATTTCCCAATGCCGACCTTCCAGTTCATTTATATGATATCATGTACCCTAGCTCTTCGTGTGTGGAACCTCATCCTTCTAATAAACCCATCAACATCTTCTGGAGAGGGAGCTCATCTTATCTGAACTTTAGTTCCCTCCTAGTTCTCAGTCAGTCAGTAAACATTTATTAAGCATCAGCTAGGTGTCAGGCATTGTGCTAAACTCTGAGGAAACAGAGAAAAGTCAAAGTCAAACCTTGCTCTCAAAAAAAATCACAGTCTAACAGGAGAGACAACCATGCAA
Source organism: Notamacropus eugenii (assembly GCF_028372415.1). NCBI lineage: Eukaryota > Metazoa > Chordata > Mammalia > Diprotodontia > Macropodidae > Notamacropus > Notamacropus eugenii. The sequence continues at coordinate 69,861,448 of NC_092877.1, forward strand.
GCGATCATGTGCAAACAAGCTACATATGTGATAGAGAATCAACAGAGGGAAGGCACTGGAAATAATGGGGATCAGAAAGGCATCCTGTGCATGGTAAGCACTAAGTAAATGTTCTGGCTATAGTTGCTGATGAGCCATCTTGCTCTATTTTCTCAAGTGCTAGGGCACCTGCTAATTTTCTATAGTATCTGTCCAAAAATCCTATGGATATGTTTTAGACAAAAATAAAGGTCTTCATAGCATTGAAGGTCTCCGAATTACCTTGATAAATGAAGGGTATACATTTCAGTGAGTGGTAAAAGCAAAGAAGATGCCCATTGATTGGGGGAACGGCTAAGCAAACTGTGGTATGTGGATAGTGCAATATTACCGTGCAGAAAGGAATGACCATTATGATGAATACAGAGAAACATGGAAAGATGTACATGACACGATGCAGGGTGAAGTGAGCAGAGCCAGGAAAACAGTATATACAGTAACTATAACAACGTACAGGGAAACAATTAAACATGAATGCTGCAAGAAAACAAAGAACAGGTTTGGATCCAAAGAAAATATATGAGAACAAATCCCCCCACTTCGCCCCTGCCTGTGACTTTGCAGAGGTTGGAGGGAGAATAGGTTCATAGGTATAGAACGCTGAAAATAATGTTAGGGGATTTTTTTTTTGGTTTACTGGTTTTGTTAATTTTTTTTTTTATTCTTAAAAGAAGTCTTGTTATAAGGGATGGCTCTCCGGGAGGGATATAGGAGGAAATCTAGGTGATGTAAAAGAAGATATTAGTAATATTTCTTTTGAAAATCTTGATGACCTTTGAGAGAAATGATTATTTTACACAAGGCTTAAACGGGAAACTTATGTTTCCTGTACCATATTAGCCTTGCTGATGGGAGAGAAAAGGGGCTTCCTTCAGTTGGTACCATTCTCAAGATGGCAATATTCCCAAAGGCTAATCAAGCTAAAAAGTTTGGACAGTTTTTAGGTTTCAATCTTTGACCTCACAAAATGACTTATGCTTAACATTTTGCAACGTTTGTAATGTTTGCCATGAAATAAGACAACAGTATGAAATATGATGTGAAAAGTAACATCTGGATTTTAGTCAAGTTTTAGAAGCATAAAATAAAGTTGTGTTTTATGGTAGCTAGCTCTATAGCAGACCCGGTTATTGGATGTCACTTTCTCATATTTACTTTTAATAACACTCATAAAATTATCCATCAGCAATAGGGAATGCTTTATAAACAGTCCTATGAAAGCCAAAAGTTTAATTTATACTCTTTTTTTCAGACCTTAAAAAAATTCACCTACAAATGAAATTTTAACATCTGTATCTTCTAGCTTGTTAAAGACCCAAACAAATGCTAAGGAGCTTTTCTTCTTCAGAAACACCCCAAATAAGAACCCAATGGCTTTGATCAGTCTTAAACCACTGGAATTACACAGGATCTGAGAATATGTAAATAGTCAGAGGTAATAAGCCATTCCTCTTATTTTAGAACTGAGAAAACAAAGTCAGAAAAGGTGTGATCTGCCTACAGTCATAAAGCTATATAGAGAAACAACCAGCATTTGAACCCAGGTTTTCTGATTGTATCCTTGCACTTAGATTGCCTCACTCTACAGCATCAAGGATTTTCAGAATAGCGACAACAATAAAGAAAAATGAATATATTTTTTTCCTGTGCTATGTATTTCTCTAATTAGGGAAATAATATTACTGATGGGAATAGGAGAAAAAAAAAAAACAGACTTCATGCCAGACATCATTTCAAAGCATCCATGAGACACTTGCAAGAGGCAAAAGCGAAAGTCACATGATCTCGTATTAAGAATATTAATTTTACTTGGGTCATGCAGAAACAGCGATACTTTCTTTAATGAAATGCTCTTAAACTAACTTCTATTTGTATGCGAACGACATCACCAGGTTTAGCACATTCAGACAATCACGCACACACTTCCCCCCTATCTGCTGAATGAAAAAGGAAGAGGGCTGTTGATTTATTACATATAAACAAAATGAATAAGATAGCATTTTATTAGTTGGAAGCCATGATAAAAACAGCAATAAAGAGAGGGAACACAAGTGGTCTACACCCTTATCAATAAATCCTCTGTATTTTAGGGCCCTGGCTCATGTTGTAATAATACAAGAGATAATTAAAAGGACTGAATTGCAGAATTGTATCATTATATCAGGAAACAGCATTCTAACAATAAGCTACGCGTCAGAATGATGGTATGTTATCTCTACCCTCGTTGGTGGGGGGATGGAAGTGGGATAGAGAGTAGAGAGACAATGAGAGATTTGGGTTTTGCTTTTGAATCTATTGTACCAAGTGCAGAGCCTTGCACACAGTAGGTGCTGAACTGAATCGAAAGCTTATTGAATAGGATTGGTTTACTTTAGCAGATTTCCAAAGAAGTTATACTGGCTTTGTGTCAAATTATAAATATACCAATCTAAGCAAAGACATTGTTGTTGGGGGGGGGGGAGATTTCCCCCTTATAAAGTCAAGCTTTTAAAAAATCCAATTTCTAGAAACAGAGTTGAATAGAATTCCCAAACTAGTCCATGTCTATGGATCCAGAGATGACTGGGAATGTGTGTGATGGCTCTGTTACTTTTCCCAAGATGCTCTGAGATTCACCTTCCTTGCCTAGGAAGAATCAACAAATAGGATTTAAAGCTGGTAAGGGCCTTAGAGATCTCCTTGTCGAACTTCATTCTACAGATCAGGAAACTGAAGCCCAGAGAAGTGAAATGGCTTTCCTGAGTTCATATACAGCAGGGCTGAGATTCGAACCCAAATCCTTTGACTCCAAATTTAGTAGTCTGCCTATTCCTATGCTGATTCTAATTAAATTTGCCAAACACGCATCATATATCTATCATGTGCAAGGATCTGGGCCAGATGCTAAAGATATAAAGATGATAAACAGCGTAATTCCTTTCCTCAAGAACTTTATAGACTAATGAGGGAATACAATATGTTCACCTCCAAGTGGGATTATAGAGGCAATCTTGGGGAGGTATAGAGAGAGCTGGCCTCAGAGTCAGGATGACTTGTATTCAAGTCCTGGCTATGATAGATACATGCTGGCTGTGTGAGCCTAGAAAAGTCACTTACCCTGTTAATGCCCCCAAGTAGCTCTCTATGAACAAGTGCCTATCTACATAGGTTAGGGGAGTTTCCTCACTAAGAATTCCCTATGCCACTGAAATAAGAGAAGTCCTCCACCACCCCTGAAAAAGGATGGAATGGCAGCAAATAAGAGACTCAAAATGCCAAAGGAAAATTGGGGGGAGGGGAGAGGTGTATGGCTATGACTCACAAATCTCAGATACCTCAGAACACATAACAAATGCGTCTAAGGCTAAAACACTTTTTTTTTTAAATGCACCTATTTATGAGGTTTTCCATTTACCAAACAACAGTCTTTTTCTGGTCAACCCTTCCCTTCCCCCCCTTCCCGGTCAGTTCAATCTGAGTTGCTACCTCAGCCTTGCTTTATAGGAGAAGCACACATTTTCTCCTGGGAGTTGGTTCATGCAAAACACTCCCTGCTGAGAGAGTGGAAATTTACCCAGAAGACATTTTTCCAGCAATAAGACTCCGGAGGAAACCTGATCAGAATTTTTAAAAAGATGTGTCTTGATTTTCCCCCATAATTCCTTCAAAGTTTCTCAAGGGGGCAAAAATAAACCAAATATTTAAGGTTCATTACACCTGGTCACAATAGGCACAATGAGCTATGGTCTAATTTAGAAAGAAAACTGAAAAGGAGCAGATGATTTCCAATAGCGTTTGAGCTACTATATCTTCTGCACTGATTCTGCCCCTCAATTTGTTCCTTGAGATTTTGGTTTATAGTCACTCTGAAGTCATTCAATTGATCAATGCATCAACTTTTTTTAAACACCTGCCACAGTCTCAATAAGTTACATTCAGCCAAGTAGCTATTATTTTGCAACATTTTTATAAACTCAGATATATTTTCACTCGTCTTACATTCATGGTTCGAGTACCATCGATTTGCTGCTGAAGTAACACTTGAGTTTCTAAAAGGTGTATGCATCATAAGAAAGTTTCCCTGATTATTTCTTGCTGGGACTTTTTGGTGAAAACTCTTGAAAGAAGTCTACGTTCCTAGGAAAGAGTGATGTTAATGAGCCTGCCAAAGCTCCAAATCTCAACCCATCCCAGGACGTTTCCTTTTCCCCAATCAAAAGTTTAGATTTTTTGTAACAAGAGATTGGATGATATTAAAGATACACAGACAAGATCTACCATTTTCAAGAGGAGCTACGTAAAGCTGATGTGAAACAGCTGACTGAGAAGGTCATCAGAAAAGGTACCTGGATGATAGCCCAGGGATAGGGGCTCAAATCCCTGTAACACGTCATATCTTTCTCCTTTTTGTAAAAAAAAAATGAGAACATGATGGAGAGCATGCATTTTAGGAAATGCATTTTAGAGACACATTTTACCAAATAGCATGTTCAGTTCCACAATGTGTGCTGTTATATAAAGACCCTGTTAAAATTTCAAAGTTTGCAAACTAGGGGAATGAGTGAGTGGTTCATTTAATTTATTTTAATCAGTTAGATGAGGAAAAATGCAATTCTATTGAAAGAAAACCTTTGCAGAAGGAGAGAGCAATTATGTTTTGCACACAGAGTACGCCTTAAAAAAATAAAAAAAGACCACATGTTCAGCATAAAAAAGCTTAGTAATGTCAATCATTTTGAATCCAAGTTCTTTTCATGGAGTCCTTAAACAGTGTAAAAATCACCCAATGTAAGAGTTGAACTTCCAAAGGCTCTACAAAATTGCTTTTGGAAATTCTGCACGTACCTGATGTGATGCTCTCTCCAACGGGGCTTGTTTTTCAGTGTGAAAAAAGCTTTGCATTCACTAGTACTAATTTAAGAAATATCACAAAACATCTTCTAAGGGACAACTCACCAAACAGGTCCCCTGAGAAATTCGGACTCAACAAATGAAAGTGTTGGGATTTCCCCCACTCATTAACAGCCCATCAGGCAAAAGAACAGCTTAACCATTTAAAAGTCGCTAACTAAACCAAAGTGCCAATGGACAGCTTAATTATAACAGAATGGTAATAATAGCTGACATTTATATGGCTTTGTTTCACCTAAAGCAACATACGTACTTTTTCTCATTGGCATTTTTCTGATTGGATCCTGCCAGAAATTCTGTGGTGCAGGTACTACTATTTTACCCATTTTATAGATGAGGAAACTGAAGCTCTGAATGATGAAGTGACTTGTTATACTGGCATAGTTGATTCTTACAAGGGTTGGTGCCACAAGCCATATTGCCTTTATATCATTAGTAGGAGAAACAGGAGAAAATTTAGTAAAAAGCAACAACCTGATGGCTACACAGAGGGAAGGAGGAAGAAATGGAGGGACGGGAGAGGGGAGAGAGAGAGAGAGAGAGAGAGAGAGAGAGAGAGAGAGAGAGAGAGAGAGAGAGAGAGAGAGAGAGAGAAGAGAGAGGGAGAGAGAATAATTCCAAGGATGCTTCTTATCTTTGTAGATTTTTCCTTTCTTTGCAGCTTTCAGAAGAATTTAGCATCAATTAATATATTTTAAATGCTTAAGTAATTTTATTTCTTTTCCTTCTGATAGCAAATAAATTCAATTTGGTTGAAGGTATTCCTGAAACCCACTTATGTCTAGTGATTTAAATCTTGTTCATATAAGTATGATTAACCCAAACTCTAGATTAAAGATGGTGATGGAGACAGCTGGTGACAGATAACTCCCTCGAGTCAGTGATGTCAATTTCCATCTATATCATTGGAACTTCTACATATATACTCAGACCTAGATCTTTTTTTCTGTACTATAATATGGAAACTTGTATAAATTCCATATCATAATAGATTCAACTAACAAGCTGAGCTTTCAACAAGAATTTTAAGCTTTCCAGAAAAAATGAGTTACTGAAAAATATAGTATTTGGTATCATAGGTTCAACCATTGCCTGTTCCCATTGCCAATTTAGGAATGAATTTCATGCTGAAAGTTTATTTGCTAACTTAATCCCTTGGAACTAGGAAACCCTATTCCCTTCCCCCACTCCATAGAAACTACATTATAAGTGATAGTTAGGGTCCCAGGGAAGTCCACAAAAAAAACTATTTAACCTGAAGAGTAGACATCATCCTCTACTAACACAATTTACACTATATGTAACCACCATTTACAATATTCTTTTTGTGCAAAAATACTTTCTAACTTCCAAGTCAGGTTGCCAGGAACACATTATACAGGTGCTCTTTGTCTATTGGATTGTTTTTTTCTGTTGTTAATTTCTAGAGTAGGACATCTACTGTTCTCCCACCAATACACATCTGATCCCAATTCACAAATGCCAATGCCACCATACTCTAAGTATATTCAGTATTTCATCGGGTAGGGTACCACTGTCTGATCTGAAAAGAGAGATCAGAATGCTTTGAGTACTAGAACTGGCCTTTTCTTTACTTCCAGTTTCAGAGCATCAGGAAATATAGGTCCAGAAATGGAGAGGGAAAATTAATGCAAGACTTCTAACAAATGACAAAATATCAAAAAATCTTGGGGATATCCATACAAGCAAAACTGATCATGCAAAATGTCCTCATAAAGCTATTTCTGGGAATATGAAAACAACTGCATTTTCATGCCATGGTCAAAGCATCAAATCAGAAACTTTAGAGTAGCAAATAACCTCTAAGAGTATGTTAATCCTCTCATCTAATTGATGAGGTTCACAGCATTGAAGTGACTAATGCAAAATCACAGCTAGTCAGTAGCACAGGTGCAACTAGAAGCATCTCCTGGCTCCCAGTTCAGCACTCTATCCACCCTGCTAGAAACTTAAAACTAAAATGAGAGGAAATTGGAGGTCCCTGTTTTTTACTTTTTATTACACTCAAAAATTCAATATAGCACATTGGAAAGAACAAAAGCTTTGCAGTCCAAAGATCTGGTTTCAAATCTGTTACTTACTAACTATGTGGCCTTAAGAAACTATGTTTCTCATCTGCAAAATGTGGCGATTTAACTAAATGATTTCTAAGGCTCTTCCATTTCCAAATCTGATGGTCCTAAATAGAAATGGCACTTATTGGCTAGAAGAGACCTTAGAGATCATTTAATTCAACCCTCTCATTATTTAAATGGGTAAACTGAGGCCCAAATAAGTGGCTTCTGACTGTGTGACTTGCCAAGGTCACACAGAGAGTTAGTTTGTCAAAGATAATGCATTTGGAATATTGGAACTCCATAGCGGTTTGCTGATTTTGCAATTTCACTGGCAATGAATTTCAGACTGTTTTTTCTTCCTCTCTTAACAGTTTTTGAATTTTCATTTCTCTGTAAGATATGAATATATTATACTAAGAGATATTACATAAATGAGACTATTATTCACAATGAGAACCTTCTCTACTAACGGCATCACTATTTGTAGAGTATAAGACTAAATAAATGTCTCCCATGAGTGACTAAATGCAAAATAAAAAAGTAACCACTCAACTTTAATAGTTTAAAAAATGCTATTAAACATAATGGCTCCTTGACATTCAAGCAGCACTCACTATGTTTTAAGTGATCTTCATTTTAAAAGAACTATTTTATTTACATTTTAAATATTGATGGCAATTCAAAATCTATGCATCTAGAAATGATAGGCAAAAGTATTTCTTTTAACCAACTCCAGAGTTCTGGAGTCAGAGTAGAACACAATCCTTTTACAGGTACCCTATCAAACTGAAAGACTGATAGAGTTAGCTGATTGCTCTATGAAGATTTCCTTCAATTAGGCACATAAATACACAGAGATGGGGCTGTGATCAGCTCCAACTTCCCAGGAAAATGATTTAGAATTACATAAGAAAAATTACTTAACTATTCATATCCCTTGACCCAGTGATCCTGCTTTTTATGGCATATATTTCAACAGGTCAGAAATGGAAAGCATATATACCAAAGTATTCATAACAACAATTTTTGTTTTAAGAAAAATTGGAAATCAAATGGATTTCAGTTGGAGAATGGTTTAAAATCTAGGTATATGAATATAATACTAGATGTATGAAATGATGAATATGAGAAATTCAAAGAAACATGGAGAAACTTAGATGAATGAGTGAAAAAGTATTTATTAAGTACTTCTTAAGTGCCAGGTGTAGTAAGAACTAATAGAACAAAGAAGGTAGAACCAGGAGAACAATAAACACAAAGAATGATATAATGGAAGAGAAAACAATATGAAACCCAAAAAAATTCGTATTAGATTCAAAGACCAATCTTGTTTCTAGAGGATGGATGATGAAAAATTTTCTCCTCTTTTTAGAGAAATATTCGAATATTAGTATAGAATGTTATATATACTGCTAGATGCAATTGTTATGTTGGTCAGTTTTGTCTAACTATTTTTCCTTGTTACAAGACATTGCTTCAATATACTTAGATCAGGTAGACTGGGAAGTAAACACAAGGTAAAAAAAAAAAAACAAACCAAAAAACACTAATGAAATATTTAAGAAAAAAAGATGATCAACTCTTTACAGGATGGTGCCAAGAAGAAAGAATTAATCAGAATTAAGTAATAGACTGAAATCCACCAAAAATTCACAACCAAATTAACGCCTTCTACTTTAAAGCACATCAATCCATAAATTTTATGTCTGCTCTGAGACCTGCCACCCAAGTATATATTTTTCTATGCTACTAGTCATGTGGCATCAGAAATATTCAAGAATATGAAGACTACAGCCAGTCTAAGTATATCTGTCCCATTTAAAGACACATAACAAGACCTAACACTACCTGAAACAGAGTTCTACTCATACTTCTGACAAAGCTGGGTTATTTTCGTCTTGGTATTCTCCCAGAAACCATCAGTGTCATCCTGAACTGCGACATCACAACCCCCATATTGTATGGTTCTATCAATGTCACCCATGAGCCACATTTGATATTAAGTGGCAAGGCAGCATCACCAACCACAAAGTCCATCAGCCACAAAGTGATGTTCACTCTAATGCAGTTCCATCAGATGTGACATGGACCCAGAGGAACAATTTAAAGGCCATCAAAACTGTCAGATAACTTGAAGTGAGAAGAACAGGAAGTACAGGTGACCAAAGAAACACTAGATGGAATCCACTAGATCCTCACTTCAATCTGTGATATGCCTATGGAATGCCAAGAAAGAAGAATATAGGATGACATGATCAGAGATAGAGTAACCAATTCTTGAGCAAAGGTTCTCATGTAAACCTGATACCAATGATGGCAGAGCTGCCAACAATGATGGGCACTACGCATTCTGGCTACAGCACAAGTCTATAGAGAGTCATCATATTGCAGAAAGAAATGAACAGCTTATGCCCTCACATCTGTCTATTGCCACCATCTTTGAAGAAAACAAAAGACTCCTTATCTAACTAACTGCTTTTCATAACTCAAAATATTTTATGTCTGAAAATATTATCCAAGAAGATTGTTATTGAAGAAAAGGAAGTATAGCATTAATAACAGAAATTAATCAAGAAAATCTTTTGAAGCCCCAAACTACAGTGTAATATGTAGAGGAACTGTATCTTATGACTAGACCAAGTGTATCAGTAACCACAACTGATGTTAGTTATGGACCTGTCTTCCTGGAAGATATCAGTACTGCCACAGAGGTTCCCAGAATCCACAAATCACCATTCAGAAACCAATCTCCACCAGGTTTGACAAATACTGCCATACCTAAGCAATAATGATGGAGACACAGGGCATTTTCTAGGGATGAATGACAAGCTAGAAGGAGTTGATAGGCCACCTGAGGGGCAGTGGAGAGCCATTAAGCCTGGCCAGTCATTAATCTCCAGGAATGCCCCGAGCCAAGGTCATTATTGCTATTATAAGCTGAAAAAGAAAGAAAAATAGAGGTGTTTTTTAATGGATGATACAATTTCAATTGGCACATATTGAGCATTTCTAGAGACTTAATTAAGCAATCAGATTGCATGAATGGTCTCAACATCCCATGCATTTTATAGAGTTCTTTAATGACTATGCATAGAATTATTCTGGATACTTTATGGACCATATCAAGTGAAGTTTTTATATAGTCCCAAGAATAGAGTGAACCTTTCTGGTGTTACTCTAGTTCAATCGCTGGTTTTTAGCATGTGGAGAGAGAAAAGGGTATTTCTTCCTAAAATATATATATAAGGCTCTAGAAAAGATCTAAAGGAAAATTTTCAAACATGATTTACTCAGACTGATTTCTCATTCTGTTGTACCCTTTTGAAGATTTCTTCCATAACTCTGTGTATCTGTGGTCATAAAGAGCACCCCAAGAACACCACAAGGGAGTGCAGTTCTAGACCTGGCTAACCTGTCACCATGGGCTCATCACATGAATTCTGTGACCTGGAGTTTTCTCAACTAAAAAGGAAGGCAGTTGAATTAAATGATCTGTAATATTTCATTCAACTCTAAAACTCTGATTTTATATATTTAATGGAAAAGTAATAAAAATTTCTCAGAGAAGTTCAATGGCATACATATGAAGAGGTGCTATGGTACCATGAAGAGTGTTCTGAATTTGGAGTTATCCATTCCTGAAATGCTGTACCTCCTCACCTGGACCCTTGAAATCCCTAGCTCTCTTCAGTGCTTAAGTGCCATTTCTGAGGAGAGGATATTTTTGATTCTTCTATTTGCTAAGAATCTCTCCATTATGATTTGTTATATGTATGTGTATGTATATATATATGTGTGTGTGTGTGCATTATGTATACATGTGTGTACATACATACATATATAAAACTTACGTGTACCTGCTGTTTCCCTCCAATACACCAAGGCAGGGACTATTTTATTGTTGTAGTTCATTTTTCCTTTCCTAAGAGGATAATAACATCACAAGGTACTATCTTGACTTGCCCAGGAGGCAGAGTTGCACAAAATCATCAGCCTCCCTTTCTCTCTCTTCCAGAGTCATTGGAGTTCAATGACTAGACAAAACTCAACCTGACTGGCAATGGCTTAGGATGCAGTGGATAACCTTGGTATCTTTGATAGCTGACCAGACTCTAAGCTTCCACAGATCCTGCATTAGCTGCCTCCACAGATATTGGAACAACATGCTCTCATGCTCCCATTAGGCCAGGTGAAGTCTTCCCATGCTTGGGGGTAGACAGCTCCCTAATTTAACGATGGGTTTGAGGTCTGTTGGTTATCCTCAACCTCATTCAGCCCATTTGCCGAAGAGGTGTGGCCACCACACATGCTATTGCTTCTTGGAGCCACAGGTGAGAGTTAGACACAGGTGAACACCAATGCATACCACGTAACATATGTTTAATAAATGCTGTTTGAACTGAATTATGTTGAATGCTATCTTAACTCAACTAGCATTATAAATCCTTTGATATCTGTATAATTAAATTATTTCATTAATAAGGGATTACCCATCAAGCAACTGAACTATTTTTTAACATTTCGGACAGAACTAAGTCTAAACTCTATCAATATAAATATATAGAAATATTATATCATATAATGAACAAAATTTAAATTTTTCTTAAAAACTAAGATGTTATCACTGTGCCCTACAAAACATGATGCTCTCATAGCTTACTGAGGTATTTAGCATTATTTTTGCTCCCTCAAAAAAAATCTCAAATTTCTAGACAACTTTAGAGCTCTTATGCCTTTAAAAAAAGATTGTTGTCTAACCCTTTGTAGTCATGTGTGGCCACTGGTTGTATATCTTGCTGAGAGTCTTCTCAGTGTGCTACTAATTTGCTTTAGAATCATCAAACTTTTAAGAATTGTGTATAAACTAAAATAAGTAGAATCTGAATAAAGACCTGAAAGACTTCCCTATGAATAAAGCCCGTGGGCCTTATGACATTTACTTGCCTTCTTAGAGGCCTCTTTCCCCCTTCATTTCAGGTTATCTGCTATCTTTACTGAAAGGGGAGATAAGCAGCTGGAGAGTCTCAATTTCTTGACCTGTAAAATGGGGAAAATAATACCTAAGGAACCTACCTGCCATAAATATGCCAATATTATACAATTTCCCAACACAAGTGTTATTATAATTCATTTTCTAATTTGAGTTCAAAATTCTATCCCTTCCTCCCTCCCTTCCCTGTCCCCTCCCTGGGTCGGTAAGTAATCTGACATAGTTTATATATGTGCAATCATGTAAAACATTAGAATATAGAATATTAGAAATGGCTAATTTAAATTTGTCTAATGTAAAGAATCAATGAACAAATAAGTCATCTAGTTATATGACTAGTTAAGCAATGCAGCACAAATTAATGTAACTAAAAATCCAGTAGACAAAAGTAGCTCAAAATTCTATTTAGAGAACAGTCCCATTAGCTTGTTACCTTTCCTCCTAACCCTGCTCCTCCTCTTTGTTCACCATTTCTTTGTCGCTACAATTGACCTGCCCCCAGTGAATTTGTAACCTTGGGGTTATCTTTGCCTCTTCCCTCTTTGTCACCTCTCATGTTCAATCAGTTATTGGGCTCTGTCACTTCCACCTGTGCAACATCTAATTGATACCCTCCTATCTTTTTTCCCCCATCACCACCCTCATAAGGTCATTGCTATCACTCTCTTATACACCAAAATAGCTTCCTCACAATTCTTTCTTTCTTTACAGTCTCCCCCATCCAAATCCATTATTCATACTTCTGCCAAGGGGAAAAAACAAAAAACAGAAAACATCCTCATGCATGGATCTGGTCATGACACTCTTCTGCTCAAAAATCTTCAATAGCCCCCTATTGTTTATTGAAGAAAGTTCATAATCCTTTCTCAGGCAAGGGTCTCCACAATCTGCTTCCACCCTCTCCTTCTAGCCTATTTAATATGGTCTCTGCACTACTGCAGACCAATGAATTCAGAGTCTCCTACTTATTACCTACATGGCCACAGGCAAGTCACTTACCTACATGGCCACAGGCAAGTCACTTTGTGTCCCTTTTCCTCCAGTTTCTAATGTGTAAAATGGGGTATTTTTAGCTAAATGGGATATTTATTCTAAAATCCCTTTCAACTCTAAAAATCAATGGTATAGAACTGTTATATTCTAAATATTATTGAAGAAATTTGGTCAACAATTATATGTCTTTGGGCAAGTCACTTCCTGTCCTTGGACCCTAGTTTTGCCCTTCTGTAAAAATGACAAGATGATCTCTGAAGCCATTTCTAATATTCTATGTTCTAATGTTTTACATGATTGCACATGTATAAACTATATTTGATTGCTTACCAATCCAGGGGAGGAAGGGAGGAAAGATAGAATTTGGAACTCAAAACTTTTTTTAAATGTTTTAACATGTAATTTGGGAAAAAATAAAATATATTAAAATATATATTCCATGTTCTATTTATGGAGACAATATGTCGTAATGGGACGGTGAATTTGGCGTCTAGAAGATCTGACTTTGAATTTTACTTCTGACACTAGTTAACTATTCCATCGAGCATAAATCATTTAATCACTCTGAACCTTAATTTTTTGTCCTGTAATATGGGGAAAATAATTCCTGTAGAACCCACCTCCCATAAACACTCAAAAGAGTTTAGCCTAACAATCCTCATAGGAAAAAAAAAATGGATAATGAATGACTATTATTCAGACTATGATAGACAACTCTAGGATTTATTCAGATGCATGTACATATAAACATTTACATACCCATTCATATATGTGTGTACAAACATATATACATATGTACATATGCTTATGCTGTGATGTATCTAGACAGACACCTTGTATATCTCTATATAAGTGCAGATATTGACATGGGCATAGGTTTTAGACAGACATAGATATACGTAGATATAGATATGTAGATATGTATCTTGAATAGCTGCTAAAATGAGTTAGGTCAGAACACAACAGAAGTAAGAGAGTGAAATTGGGATGTCTTGGAGAAGCAGCAAAGCTCTATGAATGATCTCATACTTTTCTTGGAAACAAAGGCCTATCTTCTTAATACCAACATTCTTTCATTGCCTTTGAATGACTAAGAGTCATGGAATATTATAATTTGCAAAGAATTGAAAGCAAGTATTTCCCAAAGGGCAATGGAGAAGTGCATAATGGGTAGAAGCAGAAAGTAATCCATTATAAATAAGGAATGATGAAGAGTAAAGGATGCCATGAAGAAGCATACCACTGAAAAATAAGCTGTTACCCCCATGGCCTGAGTGAAAGGCATTGATGGATAGAGCATGTGCTCTACTAGTATGCTCAGAGTCAGAAGAAAGTAACTTTACTAGCATATTAGGTAGACTTCCTGTGGCAAACTTATGGAATAAATTGAACCGAAGTCACAAAAGACAGACACACATGGCTAGATTTCCATCTATATCACTGGAAGTAATATCCACATCAATGAAACCACTAGAATAATGAAGTATGGAAGTAGGATCTACAGTCAAATCAATGATTTTTTTTAAACTACTAACCCTCTGTTCCCCTTCACAAAAATATTTTCAACTCCCTACTAAAAACATTATGGTAATGAGTGATTCCTAATCTTTTGCAAAAGAAGCTTGCAAAATTAATCCTATTGAACAAATAGATCATTTAGAATGGTAAAGGTTGCTTCCAGAAATAATAGTTTTATGAAGATGTTCTGTTTCCTCTGCAAATTAAAAACGTAGTTTCATTTCTTCCTTTACATGCTTAACAGAAGAACACTAACGTAACTTATTAATAGCATCGTTATTTTAGAATGGGCAGCATATATGAAAGTTGGATCATAATGTACAGAAATAGATCCTCATCTTCTCTTGCTATAATGTAACATTTTTAATGGAATAATCTATTCAGAATGAAAACTTGGCTCTAATGAAATTCTCCTTTTTCCCTGAAATAAGAAAAAGAGACAACAAAGTAAAGACCTTTTAATGTGGCGCCATTTACAGGAATGATCTCACAACCCCACCAGAGAAGTGTATTTAAACTTTCCAATGATTGGTTGGATTCAATTTTACTTGCGTAATACACATGGTTGTTGACATTTCAAACCAATAGGCATTTTGTTTTTAAATTTTTTGGAAATGGAACTTATAAATATTTATTCTAAAGGGTCAGCAATGCAAGCTGTCTGTTGGCTAAGTAGTTTTACTATTATGCAGCAGGGTAAACTGGGGTTTTGGATGTTGTTGAGTTTTGGGGGTTTTTGGTTGGGGTTTTTTTTGGTGGATTATGAGTGTCTTTAAACATGACAAATTTAAGTCTAAAATATTTTTGGGATGATCAGTCGAATTTCAGAATAGTAGGCTCCCTGTTTTCAAGAAATTAGAACACTACATTTTCCAGTGAATCACATCTGGCTCAGCTATACCTATATAGGCTTATATTTGTAATATGACCCAAGGGCTGCAGGTCTTGTCAGTCGTCCCTAAGGTGTCATCAAAGGCTAAAGTAAAATATGACAAAGAACTCACAGAGACCACATGAAGAAACCAAAGCAATAGGAGATTAAGTAATGTGACCAAATCAGATAACTAGCAAATCGTATTTGAATGTTTACTAATATCAAGTTCCACACTCCTTCCATTATTCTATGGCATTTATTTATATATTACATATATACTTTGTATATACTTTCTCCCTCACAGAAGCAAGCTTGAGGGCAGAGAATGGTTCATTTTTATTTTGTATCCCCAGTGTCTAGTAAAATACCAGGCACATAGTTGGCACTTAGTAAATGCTTATTGACTGATCCATGCTGATTCTCCATCAATTAGTGCCATCAACAAGATGGCAGATATTCCTGGGGCTCCTGGTCCAGCATAAGGATGACAGCAGCATTGATTTAGAGCTAGAAGCGACATTAGAAGTCATTTATTCCAAATTCATTTCAAAGGTGAGGAAATTACCTCAGAAAAGTTAGATCTCTTGTGTAAGGTCACCCTGGTAATAAGGGATGGCAGTGATGGCAGCAGGATTTGAATTGGATTCTTCTGTCTCAAAGAGCAGAGCTCTTTTCACTGTGCCATGCTGCTTCTACAAATCGATGTGTCGTATACACTACAAGTGATGTAGGAAAGAATCCACCCAATGTGTTGGTGGTCTTAATTTTTTCTAATTCTATGAGGATATGTATAAAAACCAGGCTCTGTTCACTGGTTATCTTTCACATAAGCCAAGTGGGTAGCCCATTTTATTTTTCAATTCTATATTTCTTATTAACACATCTTAAGAGAACGAGGAGATTGGTGAGAACTAGAGCAGCCAAAGAAGAGGACCTTGTGCCCAAGAACACCCCCAAGAGGAACCCTCCTGCTTTCTATTTCTTGAGCAGATGTGAAATTTTCTGGATACATTAATGCTTTGACAAGGCATAAACTTGCCTTATCCCAGATGCCTGCTGGCCCATTGCCACCACACTGATGAAATTTATCATTGGTTCCTATACCAGGGATTTATCCTTGGACTTGGACTTTAAAATGATGCTGTGTATATAGACTGCAGGTGTAGGTGAGATATGAAGAGAAACTCAGCAAAAAAAGGTGAAAGAAACTTGTTGATCCAGCTAGGAAAGACACTCTTGTCCAAGAACAGAAATCCCTGGACTGGCTTTTCTAGCCCCATCAGATGAGTCCTCTGGAGGACCAGACGGTTCCCTTAAGTTTTACTAAAATGGTTTACACAGGCCTCCCTACATGGAGTCCAATGTGTACCTTTTGTATGTCCAACAGATTACCCAGAAGAAGGCAAGGTTAAACTTTGTCAAATAACCAACCCTTGTCTAGGCCATTTTACACCTTTTTCAGGAGAAGAGAGAAAAGATAAAAGGGAGAGTCTGCCTGAGACATATCTAGGCATACAGCAGGGAAGATGGGAAACTATTCCAAGTCAGAGGAACATCTTGAGCCTTGGGAGCCAAAAATGAGTATGGTAATGCTCACGGTATTATTAAGCACAGAGGAGGATGGTTTTTAGAGTTTAGTGGGAAATAAAATACATTCAAAAAACATTTATTAAGCCTTGTCTAGTCCCTTTTAATGCTTGTACCTTCCCTCTGAGATTACCTCTAATTCATCCTGACATATTTTGTCTGTATATAGTTGTTTTCATGTTGTCTCCTCCATTAGGATATGAGCTCATAGAGAGTAGGGACTGGTTTTGTCTTTCACTGTATCTGTGGAACTTAGCACAGAACATATTGCACATTGTATCTCAGAGCAAACACCCATGCTTATTTACTGGCTTGATGACCTACTGTGTGCTAAGCATAGGGAGAGATGCAAAGTTTAGATAGACATGAATCTTACCCTCATGGAACTTGCAGTTCAGAAAACTACCAGCAAAATAATTAGAGATGATGGGTTCAAATAATGAAAGTCCTTGAAGGTCAGACAGAGGTGCTGAGATTGTAGTATTTTCCTTCAAAGTTTGAGAAATGTGATTTTCTTTTGTTCTTTAGATTACATTAATCTGTGAGTTCTTTATGCTTTATCAGGAACTGAATGAGCATCATCTTATAGAAAAAGTAACCCTTGAATGGAAGATTGCTCTAAGGTCCTTTCCAGCTAGATTACATATAAAATAACAATATTTAATGACTTAGCCTATTAAATAGCTCCAGTGAAGTTCATTTTAAATAATTCTATGTAACATAAAAAATAATTTTCATTTCGATAATAAATACATTGTAGGGGGAGGAGCCAAGATGGCGGAGTACAAAGACACACATATGCTAGGTCCAAAGCCACAGCCCATAAATTACCTATAAAGAGGAAATCCCAACAAATTTAGGAGCAGCAGAAGCCACAGAACAATGGAGTGGAGGAGATTTCTGTTCCAGAGATCCCTGAAAACAGACACCAAAGGTCAGTCGCACACCAGACCCAGAGCAGGGCCCAACCCTGCCTTAGCCACGTGGCCCTGAGAGGAGCAGATCTGAGCAGGCTTCAGGGACAGAATCTCCAGCAGCTGCGCAGGTCCCTCCACCCACAGGTACCAAAGGTCAGTGAGAGGGTCTCTTCGGCTGGTCGAGATGGGAGTGGGGTGTCCCCATAACTCAGGCCCCCTCGGGAGGCAGCAGCGGAGGCGGTAGCAGACAAAGGCTCCCAAAGCAGGAAGGAGCTTGGATCCATTGTTGAAGGTCTCCACATAAACCCCCTGAGGGAACTGAGCCTGTGAGGCAGCCCTGCCCCTACCTGAGCACCTGAACTTAATCTCACACTGAATAGCAGCCCTGCCCCCACCCAAAGCCCTGAGGCTGGGGAGCAGCATTTGAATCTCAGACCCAAAGTGCTGGCTGGGCGGATCTGGAGACAAGGTGGGGGTGGACAGGACACTCAGAAGTCAAGTCACTTGCTGGGAAAATGCCCAGAAAAGGGGAAAAAAATAAGACCAGAGAAGGCTACTTTCTTGGTGAACAGGTATCTCCTCCCTTCCTTTCTGAGGAGGAAGAACAAGGCTTACCATAAGGGAAAGACACAGAAGTCAAGGCTTCAGTATCCCAAACATCCAGAATAAATATTCCATGGGCTCAGGCCATGGAAGAGCTCAAAAAGGATTTTGAAAATCAAGTTAGAGAGGTGGAGGAAAAACTGGGAAGAGAAATGAGAGAGATGCAAGAAAAGCATCAAAAGCAGGTCACCACCTTGCTAAAGGAGACCCAAAAAAATGCTGAAGAAAATAACACCTTGAAAAATAGGCTAATTCAATTGGCAAAAGAGGTTCAAAAAGCCAATGAGGAGAAGAATGCTTTCAAAAGCAGAATTAGCCAAATGGAAAAAGAGGTTCAAAAGCTCACTGAAGAAAATAGTTCTTTCAAAATTAGAATGGAACAGATGGAGGCTAATGACTTTATGAGAAACCAAGAAATCACAAAACAAAACCAAAAGAATGAAAAAATGGAAGATCATGTGAAATATCTCATTAGAAAAACAACTGACCTGGAAAATAGATCCAGGAGAGACAATTTAAAAATTATGGGACTACCTGAAAGCCATGATCAAAAAAAGAGCCTAGACATCATCTTTCATGAAATTATCAAGGAAAACTGCCCTGAGATTCTAGAACCAGAGGGCAAAATAAGTATTCAAGGAATCCACAGATCACCGCCTGAAAGAGATCCAAAAAGAGAAACTCCTAGGAACATTGTGGCCAAATTCCACAGTTCCCAGGTCAAGGAGAAAATATTACAAGCAGCTAGAAAGAAACAAAACAATTCAAGTATTGTGGAAATACAATCAGGATAACACAAGATCTAGCAGCTTCTACATTAAGGGATTGAAGGGCATGGAATAGGATATTCCAGAAGTCAAAGGAACTAGGACTAAAACCCAGAATCACCTACCCAGCAAAACTGAGTATAATACTTCAGGGGAAAAAATGGTCTTTCAATGAAATCAAGGACTTTCAAGCATTTTTGATGAAAAGACCAGAGCTGAAAAGAAAA
This sequence comes from Notamacropus eugenii, assembly GCF_028372415.1. Classification (NCBI taxonomy): domain Eukaryota; kingdom Metazoa; phylum Chordata; class Mammalia; order Diprotodontia; family Macropodidae; genus Notamacropus; species Notamacropus eugenii. Next base: position 69,880,931 of record NC_092877.1, read on the forward strand.
TTTGACTTTCAAACACAAGAATGAAGTGAAGCATGAAAAGGTAAACAGCAAAGAGAAGTCATAAGGAACTTTACTAAAGTTGAACTGTTTACATTCCTAAATGGAAAGACAATATTTGTAACTCTTGAAACTTTTCAGTATCTGGGTAGTTGGTGGGATTACACACACACACAAACACACACACACACATAGAGCACAGAGTGAATGGAATACAATGGGATCATATCTTTAAAAAAATGAAATTAAGGAGTGACAGAGAAATATATTGGGAGGAGAAAGGGAGAAATGGAATGGGGCAAATTATCTCTCATAAAAGAGGCAAGCAAAAGACTTTTTAGTGGAGGGAAAAAAAGGGGAGGTGAGAGAAAAACATGAAGTTTACTCTCATCACACTTGACTCAAGGAAGGAACAAAATACACACTCATTTTGGTATGAAAACCTATCTTACAATACAGGAAAGTGGGGGAGAAGGGGATAAGCAGGGTGGGGGGGATGATGGAAGGGAGGGCAATGGGAGGAGGGAGCAATTTGAAGTCAACACTCTTGGGGAAGGACAGGATCCAAAGAGAGAATAGAAGCAATGGGGGGCAGGATAGGATGGAGGGAAATATAGTTAGTCTTACACAACATGACTATTATGGAATTCATTTGCAAAACTGCACAGATATGGCCTATATTGAATTGCTTGCCTTCCAAAGGAAAGGGGTGGGGAGGGAGGGATGAAGAGAAGTTGGAACTCAAAGTATTAGGAACAACTGTCGAGTACTGTTCTTGCTACTAGGAAATAAGAAATACAGGTAATGGGGTATAGAAAGTTATCTGGCCCTACAGGACAAAAGAGAAGATGGGGACAAGGGAAAGAGGGGATGATAGAAGAGAGGGCAGATTGGTGATAGGGGCAATCAGAATGCTCGATGGTTTGGGGTGGGGGGAGCGGACAAATGGGGAGAAAATTTGGAACCCAAAATTTTGTGAAAATGAATGTTAAAAGTTAAACACATAAATTTAAAAAAAAATAAATACATTGCATGCATTTGTCATTTAATGAATATTGAAAGAATTAATGGATAAATGCAATTAAAGGCATGGCAGTATAATAGAGAGAACTATACCAAGAGCAAAAAGATCTGGCCTCAAGTTCTGGCTCTATCATTCATTAGCTATGTGACCTTAGATAAGACACTTGGCTTCTCTGAGACTGTTTCCTCACATGATAAGTCTAATCGGGGGATTGCTAAATAAGTTGTAGTACATGAATATGATGATATATTGCTCTGCTTTAAGAAAGGAGAAGTAAAAAAAAGAAATACATGGGAACTCAGGAAGACTTGCATGAACAGATGCAACGTGAAACAGATTGAGGAAAACTATATACCTAAGTACAAGGATGCAAATGGAAGGAACAACAAACAAAAGTCTGAATTCAGTGTAATTATTTGCAAACAAGGTTGGTTCCAGAGAAGTTATAAAAAATACACCTCCCTCCCTTCTTTGCCAAGGTCGGTGACTATGCATATGCATATGGCTTGTGCCGCAATGCATATGCTTTCAGACTTCGTTGATGCATTCACCATTTTTACTGAACTGCTTTTTTTTTTCTCTTTCTTTTTAAATCTTCATTACAAGGAATGGCACTCTTGGCAGGAGAAAGGAGGAGAATATATACAGAAGCAAAGGTAATACAAAACCAAAAGATGTCGATAAAAAACTTAATTAAAATTAAAATTCAGCTAAGGAATACCCATCCTAACTACATCTCAGGGAGTTTGTGAAGGTAGAAGCAGAACAGTATGGAATAGACTTTGTTATCTCTGAAGTGCTACCATCGTCATCATCACCTTTGTCATCATCATTTCTGGGTAGCCCCTCCTTTGACCATTTTGATTATTTTAATGCCAAGCTGAGAGGCCTGAGCAAGTTCGGGTAAACACGAACTACTCAGAAACCTTTCTCTCTCTCCCCACAAACCCAAGCCCAATCTCCTAGCTATTCAAGCAGCAATCCCCAAACCACCACATCATCTAATTGAAATATTGATTCTGAGGTTAGAGCTGCAACTTAAAATTCCAGAAGAGAGAATGACTCACAAAACACATTGTACACACCCACACACATGCCCCATGAAAACACATACACACACACACACACACACACACACACACACACACCTTTTTGCAAAAAAATATCACAGAACACATAGTTTTTCCATACCATAAAGCTTTCTGGGGTTTTTATTTCAATTAGACTTCTTTTTTTAATAGAAGGGAAAAATAAAGAAAAAAATCATCTTAGCTAAAAAGACAAACATTGCCAGAAAATCTCCAAACAATGTTTTATTTCTTGAAATGGTTTCAGGGTGAACTATTCCAAAATGGACAGGGCATTCTTAAGAAAGCAGTGTACTTTTTTAATTATAGGTAGCAAAAACGGGGGTGGGGAGTGAGGGAAGAGTGCTTCCATGTTTCCAATTATCTTATCTACCTAAAGGGCTTGTAAGACTACAGATAGGACACTATTGTTTCTGTCAGTTTTTATTATTTTTTTAAAAAATTATTTAAACAAGTACTGCATTTACATGGAGAAATTTTCACAACCCTGACTTTTGTCCTCTTTATATTTTCATTCATTGGGTAAGAGCAACCAACTCCCCTGACACTATTATCTCCTATGAATACTAATTATGTCACCACAACAGTGCATCTACTAATCTTCTAGAAATAATGTGAGAATTACTGGGATGAGATAGGAGCAGAATGGAATTAGAAATATATTTTGCGCATTTGTCAAAACCAGTGGTTTTTCTACGAGTGGTAATACGTTGAAGTGCACATCCAAAAATTCCTTCATAAAAGGACACATTATGGCAACAGAGATAAATTATTCCTCTTAATGCCATACTTTCAACACAGACCAATTGCTGCAGCAGAACTAGCATTCTGTATGCTTAGAGATAGTGAATTCTATTATCCATGTTAGAAATTTAGTTCACAATAATGGGAATTTTTATCCCAGAACCCCAACTTCACCTCCAGATTAGACCTGTTTTTGATTGTGCTTAATGGACCTGGCCCATAGGTGAGACTGAAAGGGGTAGAGGAAGGAAATCTCTGGACACTAAAATTTCACTGATGGCTATCTAGCTGCCCAAAGAATGTATCCACTATAGGACTCCACTCATCATCTTCTGTATAGCATAAAATATTAGGACTAGGATGAAGCACAAGGAGCTAGTCCAGGGGTGGAGAACTTGTGTCCTCAAGGCCACATGTGGCCCTCCAGGTCCTCAAGTGCATCCTTTTGTTTGGATTCAGTCATGAATCCATGTGGCCTCAAGACCACAAATTCCCTATCTCTGAGCTAGTCTAATTTCTCCTTTTAAAATGAGGAAAGTAAAATCCAGAAAGGGAAAGTAATTTGTCCAAGGTCACATAGCTAAAGAGTTACAGAATCAAGACAAAAAGAACCCAGGTGCCAACACTCATTCCAGTGACGATAGCTACGTTGTCAAGTCTTAAACTTTACTCATACTTAAAGTCCCCTTTCTTGTTTATCAGCTTTCTACAATGATCTTTTCCCTCCCTTTTCTCTATAGCCATGGTCAAAATTGTACTGTGTTATTTCACCTCATATTATATTCTCTGCTAGTAGAATCACAGACCTTTATACAAAGCAGAAGTAACTTAGAGATATTCCAGTAAGAAAATGGTATTAGTGTTTTTCAATAACTCAGGATAAAAGAGAAGAAAAGTCTTATTGCCTAGGACTATTACCCAAAAATATATCCCTTCCTGATGTCTTCTTCACACCTACTCAAACTGGGATGGAAATGCGGGCTTCTATGGTCCTCAACAACTACTCAACTTCTAGGACAGGGTCTCTGCCTGGAGAATCCTAGAGTTCTCAGAATCAAGAATCATAGAAACTTGAGTTGAGTAGGAATCTTGGAGGCCACCTAATTCAACCCATATCTGAACAAAAATTCTCCTTACAATATTCCCAAGGAATAATCATCCAACTTTGGTTCATGACTTTCACTCCTTCTCTCCCAAGGTAACCCATTCTAAAAGAAGTAATCCAGTGAGGGAAATGAATTAACTCTTTTGGGGTCTACTAATTACTATGTCCTAGATGATTCAGCCCTAAGGAATACTCTCTGGTTAGTGAGTCCCTGCCCAGGACCTCCATGTCTTGAGAGGCCCCAATCACACTGCTCCCTTTATTTGTGGCTCACTTTCAGGTCTGCTCCATTCCCACATCAGCTTCAGTGTTCCAATGTGGATGCTCCACCACCCTGCAATTTTCCAACTTCCCTGTTTTATCTTCTTCTATTAAAAATCAAGTTGCCTTCAGTTCTGGCCTTTACATCAAGAAGGTCTGGAAATTCCGTATTTCATTGAATGTCCATCTCCTTGCCTGAAAGATAATGCTTAATTTTACTAGGTAATTGATCCTTCTCATCCTTTCTCCCATTCGTTTTAATTCTTCTATATAACATGACTAATGGAGAGTACCTTTTCTTACTTCATGTTTTTGTATCCTCAGCATTCAGCATAAAGTAAGCACTTAGTAAATTCTTTCTTTCTCTCTCTCTCTCTCTCTCTCTCTCTCTCTCTCTCTCTCTCTCTCTCTCTCTCTCTCTCTGTCTCTCTCTCTCTCTCTCTCTCTCTCTGTCTCTCTCTCTCTCTCTGTCTCTCTCTCTCCCTCTCTCCCTTCCCTACTTCTCTTCCTCCCTACTTCTCTTTCTCCCTCTCTCCTTCCTTTGTCACCTTTCCTCTCCCTCTACTCCCCTCTCTTTATGACAATGACAAACACCTATGATATCAAAGTAGTTACCTGTTTTATGACTCGATACTAATCACTGAATGAGCTACCTTTGTCATTCTGTCTTTAAAGGATTATTTTATGACTTTGTCATATGAAAGGGAGACATCTTGTTGGAGCCTGTAAGGCAACATTTTGCTCTACTGAATCAAATGCTTTTTTATAGTCAGTGAATGAGAACTGCAGAGGGATCTTGTAATCCTTTAAGTCAACTGTGTGATTGTAAAGCCGTGTTTTACTGTGGAAAGCATGTCTAATAACCTTCTCTTACCTTTATCAAGGATGCCCTTACTGGATAAATAGATTTTCTTTTTGGTAGTTGTTGTTGGGATCTGTGATTTCATCAGTTTGGGGAACTCCCCAGTGAAGAAACCATCTCTACAAATACTGATAAGCAACTTTTCTATAACTTTAGTCTTTAAGAGGTTTATGCTTTAAACCCAGACCACACTGACCTCAAGGCCAACTCTCCAGCTCCTCCTCCATGCTGCCTCTTTCACATAAATAGATCATTCTCATTAAAAAAAAGGTTTTATACATGGGAAAGTAGGCATATGGGTCAGTAGCTATTGATCTTCTCTCAATCATAGTTTTTTTCTATTGAAGTTGAGGGTCAACCAAACAACAACACTCAGGGTTGGCATGAGTGAGCAGGCTGGGAGACGTTACACATGAATAATTAATCAGGAGAAGCATGGCAACAGAAGTCATCAGAAATGTCTGAGTAGGAAAAAAATATGAACTATTCAAACAGCAAGATAAAGGAGTAACTGATAGGCAGCCTATCTGTTCCATTGGTATTCACGCAATGTCAACAGAGCAAAGGAAAAGTCTTGAGAAGGATGGGTATGAGTAGTAAGCTATGTGTGGGATGGATAGGCTTGGGTAGATGGTGATCTGCATTTTTAGAAGTATGCACATAGATGAAATCACAGATCAATTTGTATTATTGAGCAATCGGAGTTATTATGTAATACGTTTATAAATAGGAGCTAAGACTTTCTCCAAACAACTAACCTTACTACCAAGACAAGAATCAAAGAGAGAATCGGGCTTTTTGGAACACACACACACACACACACACACACACACACACACACACACACACACAGCTTTTCAAAGGGCTTCCAAAATCTAGTTTCAGTGATATAGTATGGAATGTGACAAAAAGTGAACAAGATACGGATTCAGGAGAGCTGTGTTCTACTTTTTTGTATTCATGTGACTATGAGAAATCACTTCACTTTTCTGCCTCTAAGATTCCTCATCTGTAAAATGAGGGTGATGTTCCCCTAGGTTCCTTACAGCTTTGATGTTCTATGATTAAATGTCTAAAGCCCTTCTGGGTACTAACATTCTTTCTTCTATTTTATTAGGTCCTTTCCAGCTCAAACTTCCATGAATCTGTCTGTCACCCCACCCCTTGGTATATTTTACCTGAAAGAACTTTCTAGGACATAGGGATCAATTTTTTAATTATTTAATGTGTGAGATTCTCCATCCCTATAGGCTAGTCATCTTCTTGAGCACTTACAACTACCGTACACTAATAGCGTATACAGTGTTGGGCTGCATGCTTAGAAGGAATTATAATAGCATTTGTGCAGTACTCTAAGGTTTGTGAAGTATGACACGTTGCCTCATTTGATCCTCACAACAACCCTGTGAGCTAGGTGTAATTGTCCCCCTTTTAGAGATGAGGAAACTGAGATAGAGCTTAAGTAACTTGCCCAGGATCACATAGCTAGTCCATGTGTGAAGAAGAATTTTAACTCAAGTCTTCCTGACTCCAAGTCTAGCATGATCTTTAAAAGTCTATGTCTTTAAAAAATAATGTATTTTAGAATTAGTGCACTGAAATTCAAAATTATAAAAACCCAGTTACATGAGCAATTCTTGTAATAGTACATAATACCGTGGTATCAAGCAAAACTACCATCACTATGAATAGTTTATTAATTATACTAAACACATAAAAATCAATTCAAATTAAACCAATAGATATTTGCCAAAAACCAAAAGTTAAACTAGTGATTGTGGTCCCCGCCAAAAGTAGTGCTAAATTGCGGGGGGGGAGGGAGGGGGGCGAATAGTTTGAAACAGTGCCAGTAAGGCAGTATAAATGGCATTGGCAAACAAGTTGATAATTCATGATGTGAAAACAATACAAGAAGTAATTAAGATGAATTCAGTTCAGCAGGAGGAGGTATTAGTTTAATATAGTAGTATGTACTGTTGAAGGAATATATATGTCTTAAATTTTTTGCACCTTCTAAATTTCAGCACTCTGAGACAAAGCCCTGATTGCTCCAACCTAGTTATAGTTCTGTCATGAGCTTTCTAAATGCAAAACTCTAAGCTAACTGTTAATTTAAATACATAGATGTGTAAGGAACAGTCCTTGCTCTCTAGGTGTTTATAATCTACTTGGGAAGATAAAGCATGAAAAATTACACATCAGGGTGAGGTAACTTTAGTTCTGAACAAAAATTAAAAAGCTGAGTAAAATTATAGAAGCATGCTATGCTTCCAAAGGAGAGAGAGAGAGAGAGAGAGAGAGAGAGAGAGAGAGAGAGAGAGAGAGAGAGAGAGAGATCACTGTGAAGCCAAGTGGTCTGGGAAGACTTCTTGGAAGAGTAGGGGCTTAAAAGAGTGGGAACCAACCAGGCATAAGTAAGGTTATCCAATAATCAAGAAATAAAACAAAAGACATACTCTTCCAGAAGGTGCTAAAATCACCTTAAAATTCAGTTTTTAAAAGATGATATTTACCTTTTATAGAGAGAGAACAGAATACAAGCACAGATAAAATATAGCTGACATCACTTTCTGCTATGATCTCTCATGACCTCTAGATGACAGAATGTTTCCCCATCGTCTCTGTTACCTATGGTAGGAAAGTTGGCCAGTAGTTTGGATGGGGGTATTAATTTTTATGAGAATTTGATCATTTTCTTGACATCTGACATGAAAAATTGTTACATTGTAGGTGTGGTCTGTAATTTGTGCTTTGGAACCAACTCTCTTTTCTTCACCCATCCCCAAACAAAATTTTAATTTCATAATAGATTTCAAAGGAAAAACATGATTCAATTTCCAGAAATTTGCTTTACAGTCTCTTTTTCAGGTACATGCATTCTGTAAAGTAAGACACCCTTCAGTTTTACTTCACAAGGTTCAAATTGCTTTTCTCTTTCACACATAAATTAGATCAGAATCATTATTTCATATTTATTCAAAACCACAAGTTAGTGAGGAACATAGGACTGTAGCAGGCCCCAGTTGGAAGGCAGAGTGATCATATCTTATGCAAACTACTCAGAATGCCAAGACGATGATTACTAAAAATTCTGTCCAAAATATGTAGCCTTCTTTCAGAGTTGTTAAAAATAATTTATTGACTATTATTTGTATTAATGTCACTACAAGTTACATGGGCAAATGAAAGACAAAAAATTAAATTTGCTTTAATATTAGTTAAAAATATAATATTTAATAATAAAATAATATATAAGTTTGATTTGAATTGTGTAGGCTCTTCATAGTGATTGTGGCTTTACTACACACATTATAGTATTAGGTGCTGTTAAAAGAAAATAATTAATAATAATAACTAATATTTATATGGAGCTTTAGGATTTGTCAGTCATTTAAAAATGTCATCTCATTTTGTCCTCAGACCCCTCAGAGAAAATGTGCTATTACTATCCCCATTTTACAAATGAGGAAGCTGAGGCAGAAAGATTAAATGGTTTGGCCAAGGTCACATAGCTAATAAGTGTATGAAGACAGATTTGAACTTAGTCCTTCCCAATTCCAGGATCAGTGCTCTAGATACTCGCTAAAGCACCTGGTTGCCATCTCTGCCTTGTATAAGCTTAAGTCACTTCCCCCTCTTCTCACCCCCATGGCTCAGTTTCCTTCTTTCTAAAATGAGGGGCTTGGACCAGATCAAACTTTCTTTTCTGTCCTAGACACTTCTGTAAGTCTAGTGATATCTATGGACCCTTTTCAGAAGAATTTTGTTGTTGTTTTTTAATTCACAGTTGAAAGGGAAGCTAAATTTCATTTATAAGTTAGTTGAGATAAGGATGTAAATTATCCCTTCCACATCACAGCAGTTAGGAGCATGATACCCCTGAAATTCAAAAAATTGATGTAAAAATTTTTGACCCTTCATACCAGAGAAGTCTGAATTTTTTCTTTTTTTATGGGGTGTTTACAGTACTTTTTTATAAACTTTTGGGTTAATATTATACAATATACATACATTTTATGTATTTCTGAGTTTCTAAACTTCTGTGTTGTCTGCTGGCTTTTGATGTTTTCTGTGGCGGCTTCTGCTAAACTCCCCAAAAATCCTCATCCTCATGTCAACCTGTAATATATCGAAACTGTGGCAGGAAAAGTCATGATGTGGAAGTGATAACTGTAATTTTTTCTCATACAAGTTCATGGAGCCCCTGAAATCTATTCATGAACCCCTTAGGAGTCTTAGAACCTAGGTTAAGAACTCCCAGACTAGATGACTGTTAAGTGACTTCCAGCTCTATCTAACATTCTGTTTCAGATTACAAAGTACAGAGCAATGGTGACACCACGATGTTTAAATAAAAGAAAAAGAAAACATCTATTTTTTTTCAATTACATTGCAAACTACAATCAATTGACCAGCCCACACATTTTTATCAAGTTCATGCCATGTGGTCAGCCCTTTGCTAAGCCCTGAGGGAGATACCAAAAAAGTGCCAAAACAAGTGCCAGACCTGATGGCTGAATTCAGGCAGCTGACCTTGCTGGGGAATGGAAAATAATCTGTGCAGCAATCAGAACCCAGTAAGTCCTGTGGCACACATGGTAAACGCTGTAGGAACTCAGAGATGGGAGACAGCAATGTGGGTTGGAGCAGGCTACAAAGGTTTTATGGAAAATGTGGTACTTGAGCTGAGCCTTGAAAAATCATAATAGCTTCCATTTATGTAGAGCTTCATGGTCACAATGCATTTTCACTTTCCAATGAGATAATGAGGTACACAAAGTCCTCTGGAAACCACCATAGAAATGCAAGCTATTGTGATTTCACATTTGTTATCTCTTTTGCTCCTTGGAACAAATGTGTGAGGTAGGTGCAATTATTATTAACTCCCATTATACAGATGAGAAAATAAGCCTCAGAGGGGTGAAGCATTACTGTCAGAACAAGGGCCTGAACCCAATTCTGCTGACTCTAAGTCAAGTGCTCTTTCCATTATGGCACACTGATGGGTAGGATTTAGACGTGGCAGATTAGCTCTGTGATCTGCCATGGACATCCATCAATTAAAGGCCACAATTTCTGCTGTCCCAATTTTCTAGATGGTTCCCCTGGCCCACAATCAATGTCTATCCCCTGAGAACTCTTATCTCTAGTGTTTATTGTCTAAATCACTCGTTGGACGCTTGGCGTATGCTAAGTGCATTATTATAGTGTTCACAGAGGACATTTACCCTTTCTGCTCACACCTAGCAAGAAATAAATACTGTATTGATTGAATGATTTATCTGGATTAAATCCCAGAAAGTTTCCCTTTATTTAGTCCTCTTACTTGACCAAGAGTAAGGACAGGACAGTATGACTCTGACTGTTTGGAAAGTACACAGATCCCCGGTAGATAAATATCCAAAGGATATAAAGTGTTCAAAAGAAATCAAATGGTTAATAACCATACAGAAAGTGACTCCAAGACACCAATAAGAGAAATACATAATTAAACAACTTCCAGTTAACAAAGATAAAACATGGAAATAGTCGATGTCAGGAAGGCAGTGAGAAGATAAGCATACTAGTATACTATAAATTGGTCTAACCATTCTGCAAAATTATTTGGAACCATGCAAGAAAAGCCTTTAAACTGTTCATAGCCTTTGATCTGGATATTTTATTACTCTGCAAATATCCCAAGGGTGTCAATAACAGAGAAGTCCCATATATAACAAGATAAAACAGATGCCCATCAATTGAAGAAAGATGGGGGGAACATGGGTATAATGTAATATTTGTTGAACCATAAAAACTATGAAAATGTATAATTCAAAGAAGTATACTAAGACTTATAAAGAAGAACTAAGAGAGACATGTATGCAAAACGACTCCAGAAAAGACAGTCTTGACACTAGAATATTAATGACTAAATGTACCTTCTTTCTCTTGGTAGAGTGGTGGGAACAATGGGTATGGAATGCATTATGCACTGCCAGACCTTGGCCATTGTGACAGTTGATTCTTTTTAGATATCTTTCTTTGTGCAAGGAAGAGATCAGTGACTGAAGGATAGAATGAGGTTAGGGGAAATGGTTGGTATAAAAATAAAAGGTCATAATAAATCCTTTCTTTAAAAAAAATAAAGTATCTAGGATCATACAATCAGAGAATACCTCAGAGAATATCTGACCTCTAACACACTGGAGGGTTCTCCTTGACAATATTTCTGATAGATGATCTTCCAGCCTATCCATGTGAGGGGATCTCACTATCACACAAGTCACCCCATTCTATTGCTGGACAACTCCAATTGATTCTTTTTAATTTTCTTATTTTTATTGAGCCAAAATCTATCCTCTAGAGCTTCACAAAATATCTACTCTCTTTCTTCTGTGACAGCTTTTCCAATATGTGAAGACAACTATCAGCTCTTTCCCCACTCTTCTCCAAATTAAATATCACCATTTTCCTACCATTCTCCTATGACTTGGTTCAGAGTTCCTTCACCATCCTGGACTTTTGTCCTTGAAAGGAAATGATACTCCAAGAGAACAGAAGAAATACCCCTACTTGAGCTAGGGGGTAGAAGTAATGGAAAAATGATCAAAGAAGGACCTTTGCATCAGGGGTCAACTATACACTAGAAGTCATTTATATATCTATATGGTGTGATTTAAGAGTAAAATAAAGAACCCTCCTCTACCCAAATATGTGTAGTTGTGTATGTGTGGGATTTTTTAATCAAAATGAATTGATTGTCTTTAAGGTAAGTTTGACAAAGTGAAGAATTTCAGCCCTGTGAGGGAAATTACATGCATACATGCATACATGTATATATGTATGTGAATGCAAGAAAGATGATTAAACTGTTTCTACTCTTTGACTCAGTGTTCCTGAAAACTCTTTTTAAAATTGCAGAGATCTCTGGAGCACTACACTTTAGCATAAATTTGTATAATCAAATACCGTTCCTCCTTATAACAACCAAGATCATCTCTGAGGGAATGGGAGTTTTTTTTCTTTGTTGGGGAGGGCAAAGGAGAGGAGAAGGCAAACTTAGAATCCCTAGGTCTCATCAACATTCAGCTCAAGTACTATCTTGTCCATGTAATACTTCATGATCTCCAGTTTAATGTTTTCCCTCCTCCCTCAAATTTTTATTGTTGTCTCAGTTGTGTCTGGTTCTTCTTGACCCCATTTGGAGTTTTCTTGGCAAGAATACCAGAGTGATTTTCCCTTTCTTTGTCCAGCCCGTGCTACAGATGAGGAAACTGAGACAAACAGACTTAAGTGACTTGCCCAGGATCACCCCACTAGTAAGCATCTGAGGCCAGATTGGAACTCAGGAAGATGAGTCTTCCTGACTCCAGGAACAGCACTCTGTCCACTGTGTCATCTAGTAGCTGCCCCCCAAATTACTCAGTATTAATTTTGCACATATTTTACTTCTGTGAATAGACATAGGGTTTCTTATCAGTTGAGTATAAGCTTCATGAGAGAAGGCAAGGTCTTGTTATCTTTTATACCCAATGCCTATCATAGATTAAGTGCTTTAATTAATTAATTAATTAGTCATAGATTAATGCTCCTTGAACTGAACTAAACTGAACTGGCACATTGAGGACAGAGAAGAGGGAGGCTGTGGAAAGCCTATGGAAAAGAGATGCAAAAAGAAAGGTAGAAGGGTCACTATAGACTTTGTGCATTTGTCTCAAATTGATTCTGGCCAAGTATCTGACTCTGTATCTTGACATCTGACCTCAGTTTTACTTTAATCATTATGACTTTTCCAACTGCTGGACTTGAAGTAGGAAGTAGACTTGACCTAGACTAACTCCTAAGGTATCTTTCAACTTTGACTATATGAGTCTATTATATCCGTACCAGATCCTCCAAAGCTAGAAATCTCTTTTTTCCCACCAATAGATTATCTTCATGGTCTCTTGTTTTAGGAAGTCAGACTTCCCATTGACAACTCAAAACAGAATCTGCCCTGAGATCATGAGACTGTGCAAATTCTTCTGAGGAATACAAATGTACCCTCTGTGAAAGGATACATCCTGTCTTAAAAGGAAGAATATGTTATATGGATAAAGAACTGTAATCTTTGCCTTAATTTCTGACTGTTATATCACCATTAAAAGAAAGATAATAAAGGCCTGAGGTAGGCACCAGATGACTTGAGAACTTCAGCACAAGGATAATAGATATTACATTAATCTGTCTTCCTTAGTTCCATAACCACCACTAATATGAATGCGTATAGATACACAAGGTAATCAAGTTTTTGGCTGAGTGTTACATCTGATATTTGAATCCCTCCAAATAAAAGACTAGAAATATTGTAGCAATATAAGAAAACCCCCAAGAGACCTCTTCTGGATACCTCTAGCCCATGTCCCTCCCTAACATGCTTTCTGGCATGTAACTACCCTAGGAGGAAAAGTGTCTCTTAAATGTAGCTAGCTCTGCAGAGTCAAAATAGGACACATCTTGAGGGATTTTAAAATTTGGTCAGTGACTGTGTTTTCATGCAAAATGAAAATGAGTGTATGTTAATATTAGCAAGCAGTCTGGAGCATATAAGGATTTCTCCTGACTTATTTATAAGAGCTAAAGCCCATGGATCACAATGTGGGAAGATTCCAAAGAGAAACTGGGTTGTTATGACTATCACTTATACCAGTGTCTCCCAAATAAAAGACCTGAACATCTATGTTATGGGGATGACTGTCCTATAACAATAAGTCCTTTGGCTATACTCAAAACTCAGATACTTTGGATGAGGTCAAAAATGGCCCCAACTTATGCTGAATTCCATTCTATAGCCAACTGTACTATTTTAAAGCCTCTTGTATAATTCTTGGCTGTGTCGCTATTTGCTGTTCAGTTGTTTTCACATTTTTGAAGGGCTGTTATGTGGAATAAGATTCATTTTTCTTGAACACACAGGGCAGAATTAGATCAACATGGGGAAGCTATAGGGAAACAAATTGTGGCCCTCTATGAAGAAGAACTTTTTAATAATCTGAGCTGCTCTAAAACAGAGTGGACTGCCTCATTAGATATTGTTTCCCACAACTGGAGGTATCCATTTGTTATGATTGTCCCGTCATTTCAATCCTGTCTGTCTCTTCGTGACCCCATTTGGGGTTTTCTTGGCAAAGATACTGGAATGGTTTGCCATTTCCTTTTCCAACTCATTTTACAGATGAGGAAACTGAAGCAAACAGAGTAAAGTGACTTGCCTAGTGTCACACAGCTAGTAAGTGTCAGCTAGTAAGTGTCTCCAGTTTGAAATTAAGACAATGAGTCTTCTTCACTCCAACCCAACTCTTTATCCACTGTGCCACCTAGCTGCTGAGAAGTATTTAAGCCAAGCTTAATTGGGGATGATGAAGCAATTCAACTATCAAATCAGGAATTATTCTAAATAACCCCTATGATCCTTTTTGACTCAAAGGTCTTTTGAGTTTATTATTTAGCTTCCAACCTGCACGAAGAGAAGATATGATTATGTCAAAAACATACTAAGTACCTTAACATGCTAGAACATTGGGATGACTCTAGTAAGCTTAAATTCAGTAAGTATAAAAATAAAATCATATGTTTGGGTTCAAACAAATCAACCTTACAAGTAAAGGATCTGGAGGCATGGCTATGTAACAGCTGGTCAGAAAAAGATATGGGGTTTTAATGGATGACAAGGAAAATATAAATTAAGAGTACGCCATGACAGCTAAAATGGCTAATAGCATCTTGGTCACATTAAGAATCTGCACTGCATTACAACGCTTCTAAAGAGACTGGGCCTCACTTGTTCCAATCTCTTCTGTAATAGTGGATGTATTTCCATTGCCTATACTCAAAGACTTCTTCTTAACAGTCTTTGGAATCTTAAATGTACTTAAAATCTTTTAGTCTTTGGACTTGATCTTTGAACTGTGTAAAGTATGTAGTGTTCTGAGCTTTAGAACAATTGTTGAAGAAGCATCTCAAAATGAAAACTTTACATTTTCAAATGAAAATTTCAAAACTGCTGGTGATTTGTTACCATTATTTAGAGTTGAATTCACATTGCACAGAGGATCCCAGAAATACTTTAATACTTTAGGAGAGGGATCTCTAGACAGTTGATAGAGACCTACTAGTAGATCTTGCACCTCCTAGATGTCTAACCTTTTATTTCTACTGCATCCTTTTCTCTGTCATGTTACTAGCCCTTTCTGACACCCTTCAAAGGAAGGGAATGGCCTCTGTACTCATTTTTCAGATACATAGCTTCTGCTGAACCTGAAAACATCAATTCCTCACAAACCATTCCCTATGGTACTCCCTCCAGGAAGCAACAATAAAGACATCCTTAGGGTGAGCATACATTGCATGACTTTTCTGGTATCTCTAAGGAATGGTTAGTATGCCAGCAGGACACACAGACACACATGGCAGGGAAAAATAGCCAGGAATCCCAAGTCTCTTAAGTCAAAAACATACCTTTTCTTATCTCTCAGTCCCAAAATATTTGATTTTTCCTCATTTTTCATCTCAATCATGCCACAATTAAATTCAGTTCAACGTGTTTATATTAATCATTTACTATGTGCCAGATTCTGTGTTATGTGCTGAAGACTGAAAGACAAAAAATTCTTGCCCTCATGGACATCAACAATAATTTTGGGAAACAATTTATCCACAGTGAAGTAAATGCAAGATAATATTTGCAGCATAGGTAATAAGGGCACTAGCAACTGGGAGAGTGGGGGAGGATCATAATAGATTTTCTGCAGGCAATGGAACTTAAACACTTAAGGAATCTGGGGATTTGATGACATAGAGGCAAGAAGAGAGTACATTCCATGTGCAGGGGCCAGACTGTGCAAAGGTGTGCTGTCAGGAGATAGGGTGTTATGTACAAAGAACAGAAAGCAAGCCAATTTGGGGAGAACATACAACATATGAAGGAAAGTTGCAGTTGTAGTATGAAAAGTCAAGGGCAAGGGTGAGGGAGAGAGAGGGAGAGAAAGACCAGGCCTGTGATGTCTTTTATATGAAAAGTTCCAAATGAGGAAACTTCTTGTCTTGATGCAGGTGGGTACTTTCTCTGCAAATTCTAGTCTCAGAGAAGGTAAAGGATTTGCCTGTAGTCACAAAGCCACTGTATGTCAGAGGTGAATCCCTGCTCTTCCTGGATCTGAGGCCATCTTTCAATGAGCTCTACCATGCTGCTTCTCAGAATGATGTGGGCTATTCTGGAATAAATTAACAATGCCTCTCTTTGCTTCCTCTAGCCAAACACAGTCCCAGTAAGAGGGAAATTCTATCACTCTCTCCAGAATACATGTTCTTGCTTTCTTCTAACCCTTAATGGTTCAAGAGCACAGTTTCTCCTCTTGTGTTAACACTCTCCACAATTTAAAGGATTCTCGATGGGGAAGGGATGGTGTAGAGGAAGTAGCTGTCTTTACCTAACTTCTCAGGGAGTGCTTTGTTAACATACTATCCTTGCCAGCCACCTCTCTGGTAATCTCCAAAGCTTTGAATAAATGAAATGTGGTTGGACATCCAAATCCCACCTTCCACACTTACTGGCTATAACCATGGGCAAATCACTTACTGTCCCTGAGCCTCAATTTTCTCAAATTCCATTTGGAAACTGATAGAACAGATGATCTCTCAGTCCCTCTAAAAATAATTCAAAGGTATATTAAAACAAATGTTGTCCCCTACAAAGCAGTCATCTTGGCAGGTTACAGAATTACTTTAATCATGTTGCCCATGTTCAACATAGTATAGGCTTTAACTCCTCTTTGGGAATTGCCTCAGGAAACTGGAGCATGTGCCTTAGTGATGCCAAATCCTTTCAAAGTAAATTATTCTTGACCTCTCTACAGAATTGGACAATGCAGTTTACCTTGTCCTGGATATTTTCTCTTTTTTAGTTGTTCACAACTCTGCTCTCTCCTGGTTCTTCTCCTAAGTCTCTGCCAACTGTTTCTCAATCATCATTATTGGTTCTTTGTTCGTGGCATGCCATGCTCCTCCAGGCACTATTCTGGGTCTTCCCTTTTTGTTCTGAATGATCTCTTTCAAAGACCATGTCATCTTCATGGACCCAGTACAGATGATCCCCACATCTAGTCATCCAGTCCTAATTTCTCTCCAATACTCCAAGCCCACATCACCAACTGGCCTTTGAACATCTAGAACCAGGTATCTCATAGGCATCTCACTTCAACATGTCTAAAGCAAACTCATTATCTTTTCCCTAAAACCTTCTCCTCTGTCAAGTTTCCCTGTAACCCTCAAGGGTACCACTATTTTCTCTGCTTCCTGGGTTCCCAAACTTAGTGTCATCCTTGATTACTCACTCACATTCATTCCATATATCCAAACCTTTGCCAAATCTTGACGTTTCTACTTTCATAACCTCTCTCATGTACATCTCCTTCCCTAGTTAAGGACCTCACCTGGGACCATCTTACCTGGGATATTTGAAAAATATGCTATTTGTTTTCCCTCCTTCAAGTCTCTTCCCTCTTCAACTCATCCTCCACTCAGCTACCAATGTGATTTTTTTTCTAAAATAAAGGTCTGACCATGTCATTACACAACTCAGCAAGCTTTAGTGATTTCCTATTACCTTCAGGATCAGATAAGAAGTCTCCATTTGGTATTTAAAATCATTCACATCCTGGCCCCTTCTTATCTTTCCACTCTTCTTATACTTCCCTCCCTTCTTCTACCTTCTCCCCATCATACACGCTATAATCCAACAATACTGGCCTGCATCTCCCATCTCTGTTCCCTTATACTAACTGTTCTCAATGCCTAGAAGACTCTGACTCCACTTTCCCTTGCTTTCTTCAAATTTCAACTCCTATTCCACCTTCTTCATGAACCTTTTCCCTACCCCACCACACTAATGCCTTTCTCATTCATATTGCCTCCCTGTACTCCATGTATCTCTTGTATATATCAAGTTATTTGCATGCAGTCTCTCTTCTAGAATGTAAGTTTCTTAAGGGTGTGAGTATATGTACATATGTATATAGCTAAGACTACATATGTATGTGTACATACATACACATACACACACGTATAGGTATGTATTTTCTTTTACTTTCTATGTTTCTTCATCACTGAGCCCAGTGCCTTAAGCAAGCACTTAACAAATATATTTGGACTCATTGACTAGAAATACTTCAAAATCACTTGGGGCCAAGTATGGTGAATTGGCTAGGGACTACTATGGTTAGTCACATACAAAGTGTTACAATAAAAGAATAAGAATGGCTTTCTGATAAGATTCATAAATTCACTCTTGTATTTTTAAGCAAGCAAAATATTATACAACATCCCTTCCCATTCAAATTTAGCAACTGCCAAAGTCCCCAAGAAGAGTTTGCTTTATAGGCCTCCAGTCTACAACTGTCTACTTACCCACTACTTTTTGTCCTTGTCTCAAGTCTCACCCACTCCCTGCTTAAGCCTTTACTCTTGGGTTTTTGTCCCTATCACTCTACTGAAATGGCTCTCTATGGAGTCCTCAAAACCCTCCAGATTCAAAGACCCCTTCATCTTCCTTTAACCAACCTGTACCACCTCAGCCATGAAATCTTCCTTAATCCTACTTCCTTGATCCAAGCTAGAAAAGACCTCTCTTTCCTCAAGTCTTCCATAGTACTTTCTTTGGATCAGATCTCTTCTTTGCATTTATTCTATTCTAATTTGCATATTGATACTTTACATGGATGAGTGATCCCTTGGATTTGGGTACCACGTACAGACTGTAACCAATTCAAACCTTCTCATCCTGTCTGACTTTTGTGCACATCCTTTCATAAATCCTTCATGGGGCAGTGGAATGAGCTCCACTCAGAGTTCTGAGGACCTCTTCTAGATCTCTTCACATTGCCTAATTAATAACAAGTACACAAGCTGGCCATCAGTTTTTCCTCCCTGTTGCTACATGATAAGCTCATGCTTTCTTTTTCCTTGATCATATATCTCTTTGATGACTTGAATTCTTCATAAATTCAAGGTCATACAGCTTCAATTGAACAATACTGAAGTTAAAGTGTGTAGGTCTTTGGTTCAAGAAGAAATGGAGGTATTTAAAAGCACCATACAGTTTCTCAAAGGCAATCTTGCCTCCCTTCTTTTTCCTGTTCATTTCAGGGTCCAGTTCATTTTCCATGGCCCATGTCTAATTTAGTATCTAGACAGTAATGGATCAATTCTATGTGTTATGGGTTGTCCATCTTATTGCATATAATTACCTTAACAATATGCCTCCTCCACAGACTTTTTGGTTTTTCACATTTAAATTATCCCTTGATTTCTGTGTTTTTGTTGTTGGGGTTTTTGTTTGTTTTCTGTGTGTATACTTTTCAATCTCGTTTAAGAGGTTTTAGTGTTTAAATTTCTATTATAATTCCTTGGGTACAAATTCAATTTTCTCTACTAAACTATGTTAGAAGAAAAACTGTTTTCATTTTCATATTCCTAGAATCTATAACAATCTTTTGAACATAATAGATTCCTATTAAACATGTATTGGACCGAAATCATCTCCATAGCATTTGACATTGTTGACTATGCCCTCCTAGCTGACATTGTACTCTCCTGGTTCTGAGGAAAGATGGGTAGTTCTATTGGATTCAGAGGATCCATGGACTAAAGTGCCTCAGAGAAAGTTGGCCCAGGAGGGAATGGGAAATGATAGAGAATGAAATTCTGAAAACATGAAGGGAAACAATTCAGTGAGGAGGGGAAATGGATTTGTGTAAAGAAAGGGATGTGGATACAAAGGGAACTTATCAACCAACGTAGATTTTAGAAAGAAATGAAAAGAAAATGAGAGTGAAGCCAAATAACAGAAGACAGGTCGAAGAGTGTCATAGTTGTATAAAAATCTGTCACAAATGCTGGTTTTCATAAACTGAGGCTGATAAGGGAAGCCAAGGGTAACAAAAGGGGTTTTTTGTTGTTGTTATATTGGAGATGGGGGAGGATCAAAGAAGAGATAGGAACTTTGATCAGGATTATCATAATGGGATGATAATAACTAAGAAGACAGAAAAGGTAGAGATACCCAAATCTTATGAAATTTTCTTTTTTTTTCTGCAAAGGAGAATGACTTTTAACCTGAAAATGGCCTATGAAAAGTGATTCATGGGGGTGTTTATATAAATAAAGAGATAATAGGGGACTTAGCTCTCTTTAATGAGTTCAACTATGTTCTCAGGTCCTGAAAGAATCACCAAATATATTTCTGGAGCCACAATATTAGACAGATCATGGAAAATGCACCACAAGGGAAAAAAAGCAAATATTGTCCCAATTTTCAAGAAAGGAAAAAGTACCCCCACTCACATCAGATCCAGGTTAAAGAGAGAACAATATATACATTTAGAAGGGAATGAAAGTCTTCTAAATTTATAAAGAAAATAAGAGGGTGAGGGAATAGGATGGGGGAGTCATATTGAAGGTTGTTTAGATCAATGGGAATGGGAGGATAAGGGAAGAAGCTTTGGAGTTGGGGTAGGTTAAATAACATAAGGGCCAGGTAGCAGAAGTAAAGTAGAGAGGTCAGGAAGGATAGGAAATAAGAGATATACACAAACATAAAATAAAGATCAGGAATAGAATTTATTAGGGGAAAAAACAGAGATAATGATCATGATCTCAGACAAAGTTAAAGCTGAAATAGATAAAATCAAAAGAGAAAATAGGGAAACTACACAATATGTCAGGATTAATCAATATTGTTTTAACCTATTTAAAATAACTAGACACAATAAAGTTGGAATATTGCTGTGGTATAGGAAATGATGAGTTGTGGACTTGGAAAATTATGGAAGGACTCAGACTTCTCTAGGAAGATGTTATCCACTCTCAGAGAAACAGAAAACAAATAAGCATAATACAGTCTTACATAGACACACTTGAATATAGGTATATGTCTATAAGTGAGTATGATTATAGATATCTAAGTATATGTAAGTGTATGCATGTACATGTATATTTTCTATATATACCTTTATATCTATATATCTTTGTGCTTATGTGTCTATATGTATGTATATATATATGTGTGATATATCCATGCTTAATTGTAGCCTTCTTGGGGGAGGATGGGAGAAAGGGAGGGAAAAAAACAAAGCACAAAGTACACAACAGAGAACAAAAGAAAACTTACAAGGAAGCAAAGAAAAGATGGACAGCTCTAAACACAATGTGTAGTATTTATTATACACGCATTCTTGAAATGGAAATTTATTGCTGTATATTTTGAATCCTCCTATATTCTACTGTGCACATGGCAATGCTTTTCCTTATTTTCTTATTTTGTATTTAAATTTTAATATTTAAGTTTATAATATGTTTCTTTTTCTTTTCTTATTGTATATTTAAGTTCCAGTATTTAAGTTTAAGATTTTATTTTTTAAAAGAAAAAAAAGAGAAAGGAAAAAAGTACTGAGTCTGTATACTATAGACCAATGAGCTTAACTTCAATTACTGGGAAAATTTGAAAAAAGGATCATTAAAGAGATGGTTGCTGAATAACTGAAAGGGAAGTGGTGATTACAAAGAGCTAAGATGGCTTTATTAAGAACAAATTATGCTAGACTAACCTCATTTCTTTTTTTAAAAGGATGAATGAATTAACCCATGGTGGGGAAGGATGTAAACATACTTTACCTAAATTTTTACGAAACTTTTGAGAAAGTATCTTGTAGGGAATGTGTGCTGGCAGATGATAATGCAATCACAAGAATTCAGAACTGGTTAGAGGGACCAGGATGGTGAAGGGTCTTAAGTTCATGACATGTGAGAATCAATTGAAGGAACTTGGCATAGTTAGCATGAGTCAGGGAAGACTCAGGGGCATGATAGCTGTGTTCAAGTATTTGGAGTGCTGTTCTGTGGAGGAGAGATTAAACTTCTTCTATTTGGTTCCACAGGGCAAAACCAGGGGCAGTGAGTGGAAGTGATAAAGAGAAAAATTCAGGTTTTAAGTCAGGAAAATCTTCCTAACAACAAGAGCAATCCAAAAGCAGAATGACATGCTTTGAGAGGTGGTGGAGCCCCTCATCTTTTGGAGGTCTTCAAGCAGAGGCTGGCTGACCACTCTTCAGGTAGGCTACAGTGAGGATTCCTTCATATATAGGTTGGACTAAATGGTTATTGAGTTCCCTCCCAATTCTCAAATTCTGTGAGTTTGTGATTTTGATGCTCTACCCTTCTACTTTGACCACTCTTTGTCTCCAAATATTTCCTTTCCTCCTTCCTAATTCCAAGTTTCCATCTTTAACCCTTTTCTTTCTTTTTATCCCTTTTAATAGTAATCTCACTTGCTTCCTTGGCTTGAACTCTCACCCCATTATGTTTGACTCCCAATGCTCATTCTTACATTTCCAGCTACCTGCAGGCCATCTTCACCTATATATACGACCAGCTCTTCACAAGCTCAACATATTCCAAAGTGAACCCATCCTCTCCTTCCTATCTCCCTCCACTCCCTGCTTTCCAGGAGCCATTACATCATCTGTGACAAGCACCACCATTTAACAGTTAGCTACGTGAGAGAAGGGACGATGTCATCCTTTCCATTTCTATCTCCAGTGCCTATCATCATGCCTGGAATATAGTAAATGATCAATAAATTCTTCTTGACTGATTAATCCTCATATACAAAAAATCATGAAGTCCTCTTGATGCTACCTATGGTTTTTGCTACATAATGATCAGGGAGATTAAGCAAAATGAGGATGAGATCAGGCAGAATAAAAATCTCTCTTTTTTCTGCCTTCAAGAGAATATTTCTAAAACAATAAAATTCAGAGGCAATCTGTCTGGAATTTCAGAAGCCCATCCACTCGGCTGAAACATTTGCTACTTGATGAAACACAATGATAAATTTCTAAAAGCTATACTTCCTTACAGACAGCTACCAAATTTTCTGCCCTGAAGTGTTTTCCCCTTCTTCATTCTTCTCCAGTTTATGGAGTTAGCAGCCCCACATGAACTGGGAACATTAAACTCTCCTCTAGAGGCTTTTGCTCCTTGCAACCAGTGATTTCATCACAACTTAAGCATGAAAAATTGCCATTATTTACGCTCATGAGCATGAAACTTTCCAAATGTTTTCCACAGCACCTACCCGAAAGTTGGTCTGGTTGTTCTTGCAAACTCTTCCTAGATCATGGAAACACAAAACAACAAATTCAGTTTTTCATCCCAGAAAATGCATTCAAACTTTACTATAACTCTCTTCATCATAAATTTGGTATAAGGTGGGTCTTAACAGACTCTATCCAACAACCACGGCAGTAGGATTTTATATTTGTCAAAACAACCCTTTGAGATAGGTTGTCTCTGTGTTATTATCTCCATTTTACAGATGGGAAAACGTTCAGGATCAAAGAATAAATAATTTTCCAAAAGTCTAACAGCTAGTAAGTGGTAGAATTAGGAAACTAACTCGGGACTTCTGACTCCAAGTCTAACTTATTTTTATATAAATAACTGTAATTGAAAACATAATTTAGGGGCCATAGAGCTGAGTGGGAAAAGGGTTAAACCTGAAATTAGGAGAGATCCAGATCCAGATCTGAAATCTGACACATATTAACTGTACAACTATGGGAAAGTCACAATCTCCCTGCCTACCAGTTTCTTCATCTGCAGAACAGAAATAATCATTCCTCTAGTTCCTACTTCATAAGAGTGGTGAAAGAATTAAATTAAATAATATATATAAAGCTAATGCTTACATAAATTCTAGTGATTACTATCAGAGTTACAATTTTACCTGTAATGTCTCCTTAGACCATCGTTTCCCCTACTTTATGATCTCTAGACTGCTCTACACTGTTAAAAATTGAGGGCTCTCCCCAAAGAACTTTTGAATATGTGGCTTATGTTGATGGACATTTACCATATTAGACACTGAAACATCTTAGTATTATTATGAAAATAGTTTTGACCTCACCAAATATCTGAAGGAATCTTGGGGACTATTAGGAAACCATGAAACATACTTTAAGAACCTCTGCATTAGACCTTCTGTCCTTGGCTTAAGAGCTTCACATATGTGGAGAATAATAGTAATTTTGAAGTGATAAGTGGCAACACTGGGATTTGAACCAAGGTCTTTTAACTCTAAATTTATGTGATCTTTCACCGCTCTAGGAAAGTTCTTTTTTGCAAGGTGTGGAGTAATCAGTCCTAGAGGATCTGAATGTTTGTATCCATTGCAATATAGGCTGTCAATCAGTTCTTTTTCAATGACTGTCACAAGTAAATCACTTGTGGGATGTTTCCACTACCAATTTTTTCTCCCTTAAGAGCATGATTTTCCCCATCAAATTGAGGCTTATGGTCTTTCAAAAACATTCTCCAACCTTAATTACCTGAGTATTCAATATTTGGATCATTTCAGAAACATTAACCCCCCTGGTCAGTCCTCCACTGTAACCATACTACTTGGTTAGAGAGAATGTGAATGGATCCCAATGTTTTCGGGTAAAGCGTGGCTTGCAAAAATGGTAGTGACAATCACCCTCTTAGCCTTCTCTCTGATATCTGAAACCCCAGAATCCTAGATGAACAAGGGATATCAGGAGCCATCCAGCCCAACGTGAACAAGAATATGAATTCCATTTATAATTTAGAAGACAAGTAACTCTTCAACTTTTTATTAATGATCTCCACTGAAAGACTCACAATTTCCTGAGACTATTACATGTTTGTAGATCAGATTGTTAGGAAATTTACCTTGGATTTAAGGAAAATTTCCTTCTTTGAAACTTCCATCCACTGCTCCTAGTTGTGTCCATCAGGGTCAGACAGAACGCACTTAATCTTATTCCTTTGTGAGCACTCTTGAGATATTTGAGCACAGCAATAGTAATCTTCCCTAAGAATTATCTTGTCTTCTCCTGGATAAATATCTCCAGATCATTCAATTGATTCTTAGAAGCACAATAGAAAGAGAGGGCTGGATATGGAGTGAGGAAAAGCAAATCCAGCCACATGCATGTACTAGTTGTATGGGGCAAGTCATTTAACCTCTGCCTGCCTCACTTTCCTCATCTAGAAAATGGCATAATAAAAGTATCTCTACCTCATGGGGTTATCACATAGGATAAAATGAAGTAATATTTATAAAGTACTCACAAATTTTGAAGTATTGTATAAAGGTGATATATCACTATACTCATATTAATATTCAAAGTGCTTCACCATCCTATCTGCGTTTCTCTTGATATTCTCCAACTATCAAAAAATCTCCTAAAATGCAAAATTGAGAACTTAAAATAATACCACAGATGAAGTATAACTAGGGTAGAGTGCAAAGGGACTACCCCATCTCGACATAGCCTAAAATCTCTAGTCAAGGTCCTCATTTTACCAAATACTGAATTAATGCTAAGAGCACATCCAAATATTAGTATTTTTCATTTACATACTTAACACTTTTACCAAACCTTATGCTTTTCGAAATATATCTTCACCTCCATTTATCTTTAACATCTACATAGTCTCTGAAACCTGTGAGATAGGTGGGTTTAATATTACTATGCTCACCTTATAGGGGAAGAAAGACCCAAGAGATTGGGACTTCCTTGAGGCCAACACAGCATTGAAGCAGTATAATTGAAATTAGAGCCCAGAATTCCTAGCCTTTTAGGCTTTTTCATCCAGACCACAAATACTCCTTCATGTTTGATAATTACTTCAGTGTTCACACCATCTCATTCTCCAGCAAATACAGATATTACTACTGAGTATCTACTACATGAGCAGTACTGTCTTGGACACTGGGAAATTCAAATGAGCCTAGACCTAATCCTGGCCCTCATGGATTTCACTGTCTAGATGGGGAGATAAGTTCTTCACAGGTAAGATAATCAATTTTGTATAAAATAATTCATTCATTCATTGCTATAAGCATTTAAGTGCCAACTACATGCCAGACACATATGAGAGAGTATCATGGAATAAAGAGCCAGATTTGAAGCCAAGAAGAAATGGTTCAAGGCCTGCCTTTGACATATACTGGCTATGTGACCTGGGTAAGTCATTTAATTTCTCAAGAGAACAAAAAGAAGGACAACCAGGATGTTAAAGGGTCTTGAGTCCATGTCATATGATGCCTACTTGAGGGAATTGGGACTGTTTAGGCTGAAAAAGATTCATGGAGAACACAGGTGGTTTAATGTGGAAGTGATATGGCTTAGTCTGTTTGGCCCCAAAGGGCATAATCAGGAGTAATCCAAGGAAAGTCTAAAGAGATATATTTAGACTTGATTCCAGGAAAACTTCCTGACAGTTGGGGATGTACAAAAGTCGAGTCAGCTGCCTTGGAGGATAGAAGATTTCCCCTCATTTTCAGTATTCAAATGGACATAGGATGACCATTGGTGTAGGGTGTTACAGTAGGGATTCCTTTTCTATTTGGGTCATACTAGATGGTTGCTGAGGTCCCTTCTAATTTTAAAACCATGTGATTTTATAAACTATTCCTCATCGAGTATTTCATAATTAAATTTGCCACAGGTGCAAGTGGTTCTGCAAATCAGCCATCAGAGTGGAACAGTGGAAAGAATTTAAATCCAGTTTCTTTATTTGCCTCCTGTATGACCTTGGAAAAAATCATTTAGCTCCTTCTGGCTTCAGTTTCCTCATCTGTAAAATGAGAGTGTTGGACTAGATGACCTCTCTACAATAAAGAGAGTATTAGCTCTGGATTCAAGAGACCTAAGACAAAATCTGGCCTTTGACACTCATAACCTGGATGGCTTTAAGGAAGTCACTTAACCTCTCTGTGTCTCAATGTCTTCATCTATAAAATAATGGGGCAGGATTGGATGGTATCCTTACACTCTAGACTTATGATACTATGATCCTCACCTCAAATCAAAGATTTGGGGGACCCTCCTATGACACTCATTTCCTGGTACATATTTTGCCACTAACTTGGGCAAAACAAACTAAGAGTTGGAGTCCATGATCTTCTAGAAAGAATTGATCCAGAGGGACCTAATCTATGGCTATTCACAAAATTAGCAGAGGACAGGACTGAATATGGCCCACAAAGAACCATAAAAGCCAAAGGTTTAGAGGGACAGGTTCTATTCAATGAATACTTGTCTCCCTAAGATTCTTTGGTTCTAGCATCCTTATGTGATATCTCCTGGCTTGGATCCAAAGCAAACTGTCCCCAACCTAACCCACTTAATGTTCTATCTCCACAGACTTCTAGTTGAAGAACTGGAGTTTTAATATATATTAGTAATTACATATTTACTAATACAGTTCACATCTATATAGAAACTTATAATTTTCAAATGCTTTCACATCAATTATCTCAATTGACCTCAAAAATTTTCAGGGTAGATAATGCAAGTACTACTATTCTAGAATAATTGGCCTAAGCCACTAAGTGTTGTCATGCATAGAAGTCTGAACTTGGAGTCAGAAAGACCCAAATTCAAATTCTGCCTCATACATTTAGCTGTGTGAGCCTGGGCAAGTTGCTTAATTTCTCTCAGCCTGACTTTCCTCATCGGAAATGGAAGATAGTACCAATTTTACAGGACTTTTATAAAGATCAAATGAGATTATATTAGTAAGCCTTAAAGTGTTATATATGTGTGTACACATATACATATAAGTATATACTAGATATTTTTATTTCTATTTTAGTGATGAAGAAATTAAGGTTCAGAAAATTACTTAAGACAGTCATAATAAGTAAATGAGATCAAAATCCAGAGTTTCTAAGTCTGTCTAAAGCTTATTCTACTCTATCACAGTTAATAACTTCCCATTTTAAAGTTAAATTTTGTTAAAGTAAGTTATTGGACAGGGAAGGCACATTTTCTTTTTTTTAATGTTTATTTATTTATTTTTGGTTTTCAACATTCATTTCCACAAAATTTTGAGTTCCAAATTTTTTCCCCATCTCTCCCCTCTGCCACCCCAAAATGTCTTGCATTCTGATTACCCCTTCCCTCAATGTGACCTCCCTTTTATCACACCTCTCACTTCCCTTATCCCCATTTTTTTCTCTTTTCTGGTAGGGCAAGATAGATTTCTATACCCCATTACCTGTATTTCTTATTTCCCAGTTGTATGCAAAAACAATTCTCAACATTCGTTCCTAAAACTTTGAGTTCCAACTTCTCTCTCTTCCTTCCTCCCCACCAATCCCCACTGAGAAGGCAAACAATTCAATATAGGCTATATATGTGCAGTTTTGCAAAAGACTTTCATAGTAATCATGCTGTGTAAGACTAACTATATTTCCCTCCATCCTATTTTGCTCCCATTTATTCTATTCTCTCTTTTGACCTTGTCCCTCCCCAAAAGTGTATACTTCTAATTACTCCCTCCTCCCACTTGCCCTCCCTTCTATCATCCTCCTCACCCCACTTGTCCCCTTTTCCCCTACTTTCCTGTAGTGTAAGATAAATTTTCATACCAAATTGAGTGAGCATATTTTTCCTCCTTAAGTCAAATGTGAAGAGAGTAAGCTTCATTTTTTTCCCTCTCACTTCCTCCCTTTTCTCCTCCATTGAAAAAGCTTTTTCTTGCCTCTTTTATGAGATAACTTGTCCCATTCCATTTCTCCTTTCTCCTCTCAATATATTCCTCTCTCACCCCTTAATTTTATTTTTTTAGATATCATCCCTTCTTATTCAACTCATCCTGTGTGCTGTGTGTGTGTATGTATGTATGTATGTATGTATGTATGTATGTATGTATGTATGTATAATCCCTCCAACTACCCAAATACTGAGAAAAATTTCAAGAGCTACAAATATTATCTTTCCATGTAGGAATATAAACAGTTCAACTTTAGTATGCCCCTTCTGATTTCTCCTTCCTGTTTACCTTTTCATGCTCCTCTTGATTCTTGTGTTTGACAGTCAAATTTTCTATTCAGGTCTGTTCCTTTCATCAAGAATGCTTGAAAGTCCTCTATTTCATTAAATGACCATTTTTTTCCCCTAAAGTATTATATTCGCTTTTACTGGGTAGGTGATCTTTGGTTTTAATCCTAGTTCCTTTGACTTCTGGTGTATCATATTCTAAGCCCTTCAGTCCCTTAATGTAGAACCTGCTAGATCTTGTGTTATACTGATTGTATTTCTACAACACTCAAATTGTTTCTTTCTAGCTGCTTGCAATATTTTCTCCTTGACCTGGGAACTCTAGAATTTGGCTATAATATTCCTATGAGTTTCTCTTTTTGGATCTCTTTCAGGAGGTAATTGTTAATTCTTTTAATATTTATTTTGCTTTCTGGTTCTAGAATATCAAGGCAGTTTTTCTTGATAATTTCACATGGTCTTTGAGCAGAGAGCTTCAAAAATGGACACTGCTACTGCAGTAGCTATTGTTGGCAGGTCCAGATCATGTTCCCTGCTCACTCAGGTGAAAGAGCTTTCTCACTGACCTTTGAAGCTGTCTTTGGCATTTGTAGGTTGAGAAATCTGGGAACTACTGCTGCTGGTGGCACCCTAAGGCCTGCTCTAGTCCTGTCCCTTCCATGCAGCCCATGCTGGGCTGTGCTCCACTCTGTGCTCAGTGAGATAGACCTTTCCTGTCATCTTTCCAGGATGTCTTGGACTGGAAATATTTTTTGCTCCATCATTTTGTGGCTTCTGATGCTCTAGAATTTGTTTAGAGTCATTCTTTACAAGTATTTTGTGGGCTTTGAGGGGGAAGCTTCTACAGGTCCATCTTTCTACTCTGCCATCTTGGTTCCAACCCCAGGGAGGGCACATTTTCACACCCTCATAGAACATGGGAGCTGGAACAGACCTTCATAATCACCCAATCTAACATCATCTTGCAAATGAGAAGACTGAGGCTCAGAGAATGAAAGAGTTTGACCAAGATTACTCAAATAATTAGTGGTGGAATAGAACCTAGAACTCAGCTATTATACTATGATCCTGGGGGGAAAGCTTAGGGCAGTAGTGTTGTCTATTGATTAGTAAAATTTCCTTTCTGGGGCCTTTCATTCCTTAATAGAAAAGCTTGGCTGACACCATGTACCCAATGACACAAACTGAGGAGTCCAAATGGATTTCTACATTTTAGCCTATGTTCACATATTTTGTGTCTTTAAGGATGTTTCTGTTTAAAAGTACTCAGCATTTTAAGACAATCATTGACATAGTAATTATTTTTACTACCTGACACTTAATGTAAAGATTAGTGTGAATAATTCAGTAATAATTAGTATTGATGCAGTATTAACTAACCCCTCAGGCATAATGATCCAAAAGTAGTTTGAACATATTCCAGTGGGTTAGTTTTGTGACCTAATCAAGTCTCATTCTTATCTCCTTTGGGTGATTCCAAGTTTTTTCTTACAGGGTGGCTTTTCCATGATTTCTAATGGTATTCTATAAAGTGTATGGTTCTTAGAACAATGGAAAATAACAAGAGGCACTGCCAAATGTCCTTCACTGTTACTTTGCCACATGATTTCCCTATTTCTGTACCATAAATGTCACCTATTTCCACTAATAAGAATAATAATGATGATAGATAGATAGAAATTATATAGCACCTTTATCTTCCAGGCACTATGCAAAGCACTTTACAGATATTATCTCATTTAATCCTCATTACAACCCTGTGAAAGAGATGCTATTATTAATACCATTTTGCCTATGAGGAAACTGAGGCTGAGAGAAATTAGATGGCCTGCGCAAGGCAATACAGCTAATGAGTATCTGAGGAAGAATTTGAACTCAGGTTTTCCTTGCTGTCAACTGTGTCACTTTCGTAGAGCCCTGAGAATAACCAGAATTAAATAGATTTACAATTATTAATGTAGGATGTCTATACTCAGTAATTATTGGCAATACTTTCTTAAAGTTTTTAAAGTGGGAGCTAGATGATTTATGCTACTGGAAATGGAAATCAGGAAAAGCCATGCTAAAATTCTGCCTCAGACATTTAATAGCTGTGTGACTCTGGATGAGTCACTTAATTTCTCTCTGGCTCAGTTTTCTCATTTGCAAATTGGTGATAATGATAGCACCTATCTCAGAGGATTCTTATGAAGATACAATGAGATCACAGATGAAAAGTGCTTTGCACTCCTTAAAGCACTATACAGATGTTGAGAATGGTGATGATGATGTTGATTATGGCGGTGATGATGATAAGATGGGGTTGGTGGTCGTGACGATGATGGTGATGAAGATTAGATGATAGTGGTGGTGATGATAATGATGATAATAAAATGATGGTGATGGTGATGATGATAAGATGATGATGAAGATGATGATGATGGTGATGATGGTGATGATGGTGATGATGATTTTGATGTTGATGTTGATAATAGTAGCGACGATGATGGACTGAGAGTCAGGAGACCTAAGTTTTAGTCTAGGTTCTATCCCTAACAGCCTTAAGAAAGTCACTCAAGCTCTTTGGGCCTCAGGTCTGGGGTTTTTTTGTTTTGTTTTGTTTTGTTGCTGTAAAGTGATAGGATTAAGCTGGTAAAATGAAAAATGCACTGCATTTTGAGTTTAAAGGCCTGGATTCAAATCTCTTATGTCTTATTTGACATAAGACTTGTTTGACTTTGGGCATATCACTTAACTTACGTTTCTGTTGGGCTAAAGAGGATCTTTCCAGATCTAAATCTCTAATCCTAAATGATTCCTCAACTTCCCACCAGGTTCTAATATCCTGTGTTTTGTGTCCTAAGGTCCCTTCTAGCTCTAGAATTTTGAGTTCTAAGATATTTTCCTTCCATAACATTATATGTATCAAGGTCCCTTCTAGGTCTAACATCCTATAATTCTAAGGATTCTCATCATCTATAAATAACAATTATCTGCATCATACATTCAATTATCTTATGATATAGTGAAGTGGAAAGAGCATTGGATTTGGAATCAAAAACTTGGATTCAAATCCTAACACTACCACATACTCACTTTGAGAACGTGGAGGTCATTTAACTCCTCTGTGCCCCAGTTTACTCAACTCTAAAATGAGGAATTTGGACAATATAACCACTAGGGTTCCTTCCAAATCTATATGCTATGTTCTTACTTACCCAAACAGAAGCTGTTACATATAGACTGCACCACTAAAATAATATCTGCTTAAAAGGAACACACACACACACACACACACACACACACACACACACACACACACATTCATCATAAAATTCCAATTACAGTTCACATCCAGAATTTATCCAAACCAGATTTTAAAAGGTAGGGAGTGAGAAATGGAGATGTAGGGTAGAAGAAGAAACCTGACATAAATAGACTAAAAGTAGCATGGTGTAATGGACATAGAAATAACCTTCAATCAAGAAGACCTGGGCTCAAGTCCTATGTCTTCCATATCCTGGCTATGTGGCTCTGAGTAACTCATTTAACTTTTCAACATTAGAGGCAACTTTCTTAAACTATAAGGTATAAAGTAAGTACTGATCTGTTGTGGTAGAGAGAGTATCCTCATTGGAAGTTCCCCATACCAGTGAAATCATAGGGAAAGTTCCTTATAAAAATTCAGATCACTTTAGTACTTCTTGGGTACAAATTTTCCTGATGATTCTAAGCTCCACAAGGGTGGAGACTGTACTGTATAATTACTTTGTATCCCCATCTGTATTTGACATAGGATGAGACCTTTATTAGGTGCTTTGTATGTATTTCTCAAAATAAGTTAAAAACTATTACTACCTGTAGTTATCATCACATTTTTCAAAATTCCCACATGCTATCATTTTCAACAATTCCAGCCAAAAGTACTTACACTAATATTTAACCCATTTTATTTAATAATCCATTTCCTATTAATTTTTAATGTTAATACCTTCTAAAGTTGGTAATTGGCAAACTAATCAAATTATTTCCCCTACATTTTCTTGGTCATTATTCTACTAAGAATTCAGTGCCCCCTTCAGGTAGCCAAAGCTTAAGTAATTATGACCAGTCCTGGTCTCAGAGAACAAAAGATGAAACACATCTCCTCCTTCTCAATGGAGAAGTGGGTGACTACACATATAGATCAAGATATACACTACCAGATATAACTGTTGTGTTAGTTTTGTTCTACCATATGTTACAAGAGAGAGTTCAGCAAAGTTAATAAGCATTTATTAAGCATCTATTATACTAAGTGAAAAGATTCTGGTATTAATAAAAAAAATTTAACCATTCAAAGCATAAAGATTTTTTTAAATTCCATATATGGATGCACAAGTTGTGGTATATGATTATGATGGAATACTATTGTGCCATAAGAAATATTGAGCAGGATATTTTCAGAAAAACCTAGAAAGACTTACATGACCTGATGCAAAGTGAAGCGAGCAGAACCAGGAGAACACTGCACACAGTAAAGCAATATCATATGATGATCAGCTGTGAATGACTTAGCTGTTCTCAGCAACACAATCCAAGAAAATTCCAGACTTATGTTAAAAAATGCTATATACCTCCAAAGAAAGAATCAATGGAGCCTGGATATGGATGGAAGCATTTATTTTTACTTTCTTTATTTTTCTTGGGTTTGGTTGTTTTGGTTCTTTTTCTATCTGCGGTTTCTTTCACAATGTGTCTAATATGGAAATATGTTTTGCATGATTGCCCATGTATAATCCAGAGCAAATTGCTTGTCTTCTCAAAGAGGAGAGAAGGGAGGAAGGGAGAGAATTTGGAACTCAAAGTTTTAGGAAAGAAATGTTTAAAAATTGTTTTTAACATGTAATTGGAAAAATACATAAAGATTTTTCACATAAAAAAAATCCACATCCTTGATCAGAACCTATTTAACAACACAGAGAAGATGGAGGAATTTCCTTGTTGCTCTGGGTCCGCCAAAAATAATTCACTCAGCACTACGAATGAAAAATAAGTACATTAGGCTTGAACTAGATTAATCTATATGAATTAGACTGATATGTAAATTGTTTTCTTTATGTGAATTTCATTATGGTTACCCAAAACATCCTGCTGGGCTAGGGTGTTAAGTGATTCAGGAATAGAGTAGAAATGCCCAAATTAATAGCACAGCTGTATACCAAACAGAATCTGTATTTTTACTCCATTAGGCTTTTCATTTCTGGGGTAAAAAATAGTACCAGACAAATTCAAAAGTTTGGGAGAAGCGACGATGAAGGAGTGTTCATGAGATACATGATAAAAGCAGGGCTAGACTTTGGATTCAGAAAACTGTTAAGGCTTTATATATCTTTTTAGTACAACTGTTTGAATTTTCAGTTGGAGACAGATCTAAAAAGGTGAAGCAGTTTTCCCAAGGTAATATAGTGAACTAGAATGATCCTAACTCAGAGCTTCCAACCCCAAGACACCATGGTATCTTTTCTCTGTGAGACCTTAGGCAATCTACTATCCCTACATACTCTATGGGCCTATTGGGAGGAAAGTACTTTATGGAGCATTATATAAATGAGAATTATTAATTAAAATAGCTAACATCTGTGGAGCTTTGTAGGTTTACAAAGCTC
This sequence comes from Notamacropus eugenii, assembly GCF_028372415.1. Classification (NCBI taxonomy): domain Eukaryota; kingdom Metazoa; phylum Chordata; class Mammalia; order Diprotodontia; family Macropodidae; genus Notamacropus; species Notamacropus eugenii. The sequence continues at coordinate 69,915,527 of NC_092877.1, forward strand.
CTTGTATATATTAGTTCACCCTCCTAAAAACAAGTTTGAAGATCGCTTAAAGGGTGATAAGGCACATGATGAGTAGGAGTTGGCTGAAACAAATTACCAATAAGGAACTGCATGGGATGTGTAATTCAAAGTCACATAAAAAAATGTTAGATGTCATCAAAGTTGTGCAAACAGAAAAAAAGGCGAGCCAGTCATGTCATAAGAAGCAAGTGATAACTGACAAGTTAGACAAGTCCATTAGTAAGCACACAATGATAAAAAGATCTAAAGAAAGACCCCCCCCCCCCAACCCCTAACATGATGAGAAGATTTGGAGGAGGGTACAAATAAAGTCTGTACAGGACAGAAAGACATAGACGGACTGAAATCTTCACAAGTAGGGGCAATTCTCATGTTAATTAAATCTAGGGGTGGGCTGGTAGATGTTTAACAACTGACTGGGAGGGAGGGGAAGGGAGTGAATGTGTATATAACATATCTTTAGGTTTAATCTATATTGTTAACATTTTCTCCATTGCTTTCTTAACTAGGCAATCAACAAAATAATGCATGAAACTGTGATTTGTAGCATATGCTGATTTCCAAAGTGCAAATCAAAATTTGCTGAAAATTTAACAACTGGCTCTTGGGAGTTGCTTTGAGTTGTCTACATCACACTCCTGAGATCACAGTTTCACTGAAATTTCAAAGAAGTATTATTATTAAAGGGACTAAGAAGAACTTTGATCAGATAACAGCTAACATTTCTGAAACTCTGAGATTTACAAAGTTCTTTACATTTGTTACCTCATTTGATCCAAAAAGAAACTCACAAAGTAGGCAATAGAATTTTCCTCATTTTACAGATGAGGAAACTGAGACTTGGACAGTTTAAGTGACTTGTCCAGAGTCGCATAGCTAGTAAATGTCTAAGGAAGAATTAGAATTCAGATATTTCTACAGGGATATCTAGATTTGATAAAGAAAAACCAACAGAAGGTCAGGGTAGGACATTTTTGCAACCCAAGACAACTTAGGAGGTAGGAAGGAGAAGTCTGTGACACTAAGTTTGGGGTTTGGCCAGAGTACACACTGAAGAATCAAAGTCAAAATAATGAAGAAATGGAAGGAAATGTGAAATATGTCATTGGAAAAACAAGTGACCTAGATAATAGATCCAAGAGAGACGATATAAGAATTATTGAACTCCTGAAACCTACAAAAAAAAAAGCCTAGACATCATATTCCAAGGAATTATAAAGAAAAACTACCCCCAATATCCTAGAAACAGAGAATAAAATGGAAATTTTTAAAATCCACCAATCAACTCCTGAAAGAGATCCTAAAGTGAAAACTCTCAGGAATATTACAGGCAAATTCCAGAACTCCCAGGTCAAAGAGAAAATGCTTCAAGCAGTCAGAGACAAACTATTCAAAAACCATAAAGCCACAGTCAGGATTACACAAGCTTTAGCAGCTATCACACTAACAGAGCAAAAGGTTAAGAATATGATATTCCAGAAGGCAAATGTGCTATGATTACAAACCAGAATAATCTGTCCAGCAAAACTGAATATAATCCTTCAAGGGGGAAAATGGATATTTAATGAAATAGAGGACTTTCAGGCATTCCTGATGAAATGACCAAATACAAGACTCAAGAAAATCATAAAAAAGTAAACATGAAAGAATAACTATGAAGAGAATCAATAAGGTTGAAATGATGGAAGATGATACATGTAACTGCTATTATTAAGACAGAAGGACTCAACATAGACAACGGGCCCAAGTATGATTCAATTACCTTAGAATTTTCTCTTTTAAAAAAATGGATGGGTAACTGGGAGAAGGAAGAAGGAAGAGGAAAAATAGGCAAAATTGTCTCACATAAAAGAAGTATGCAAAGAAGACATTTTACAGGGGGAAGTGGAGAGGAGCAGGTAATGTTTGAATCTCCTTGCTCTCATCTAAATTTGTTTGAAGAGGAAAAGTTATATTCAATTGGGTATAGAAATCTAGGGCAGCTAGGTAGTGCAGTAGATAGAGTACCTAGTCCTGGAGACAGACAGACTTATCTTTCTTAATCTAAATCTGGCCTCAGACAATTACCAGCTATGTAACCCTGGGCAAGTCACATAAACCCATTTGCCTCAGTTTCCTTGTCTGTAAAATGATCAGGAGAAGAAAATGGCAAACCACTCTACTATCTTTACCAAGAAAAACCCATATGGGATCATGAAGAGTCAAACCTTTTGATGTAAGTTGAACAAAGAGTGACTGAAATGACTGAACAACAAATAGAGAACTAATTTACCCAACATGGAAGTAGGAGGTAGACGGGATGAAAAAGGGAAGGCAGATTAAGGAAAGCAGTGGTCAGAAGTAAAACAGACTTTTGAGGAGAGACAGGGTAAAATGAGAAAGAATAAATAGAAGAAAATAGGATGGAGAGTAATATACACTTAATAATCATTGCTGTAAATATAAATGGGATGAATTCACTCATTAAACAAAGTAGATAGCAGAATGGATTAGAAACCAGAATCTAACAATATTCTGTTTGCAAGAAATGTGCTTGAAACAAAGGGACACCAATGTTAAAAGAAGGGTCTGGAGCAGAATCTGTTATGCTTCAGCTGAATTTCAGATGAAACAAAAATAGACCTAATTAAAAGAGATAAGCAGAGAAACTACATCTTACTAAAAAGTACCACAGATGATAAAGAAATATCAATACTAAACTATGCACCAAATGGCATAGCATCCAGATTCTTAAAGGAAAAGTTAAATCACCAATTAAAATCCTGAAAATCAAAGGGGAGACTAATAAAACTCAAATTTTAAAAAATTCAACTAATAAAACTGGGAGGAGGTTTTATGGGGGGAACAAATAAAATAGATAAACTATTGGTTAATTTGATTTAAAAAAAAAAAAAAGAAAACAAAGTTGTCAGTATCTAAAATTAAAAGGGTGAATGCACCACCAATGAAAATGAAATTAAAACAATTAAGAGTTATTTTGTCTGATTTTATGCCAGTAAAGTTGATGATCTAAGTTAAATGGATGAATATTTACGCAAATATAAAATGCTCAGGTTAACAGAAAAGGAAATAGAATTCTTAAATATCCTATTTTAGAAGGAAAAAAAAAAAGAAAAATTGAACAAACCATAAATGAGCTCACTAAGGAAAAATCCCTAGGACCAGAGAGATTTACAAATGAGTTCTACCAAACATTTAAAAAATAATTAACTCTAATACAATATAAGCTATTTGAAAAAAAAAAATAAGTAAAGAAGTTCTACCAAAATCCTTCTATAATAGAAATACGATTTTGATGCCTAAACCAAGGAGAGCAAAAGCAGAAAGGAAATATAGTCCAGTTTCTTTAATGAATATAGATGCAAAACTTTTAAATAAAATACTAGCAAGAAATTACAGAAATATATTACAAAGATAATACACTATGAAAAGGTAGTTTTTATACTAGGATTATATTCAATATTAGAAAAAACTATAAATATCATTAACTACATTAATAAGAAAAAACAACAATCATGTAATTATCTCAATAAATGCCTAAAAATTTTTGAGAAATTACATTCATTCCTATTAAAACACCAGAAAGCATAGGAATCAATGACATCTTTCTTAAAATTATGAGTAGAATCTATCTAAAACCTAGAGCAAGCATTATCCATAATGAGGATAAACTAGAAGCCTTCCTAGTAATAACAAGGATCAAGCAAAGAAGTCACCATTACTTATTGAACATTGTATTAAAAATGCTACCCATAGTAATTACACGAGAAAAAGAAACTGAAGAAATAAAAACAGTGAAGGAAGAAGCAAAAATTATCACTCTTTGCAGATGATGCAATGGTATTGGAGGACCATAAAGAATAAACTAAAAAATTATTTCAAACAATTAGCAAATTTAGCAAAGTTATAGGATATAAAATAAACCCACATAATTCATCAGCATTTCTATATATTACCAACAAAACCTAGAAAGACAAGATAGAAAGAGAAATTCCATTTAAAATTATTGCAGACAATATAAAATACATGGGACTCTACCTGCCAAGACAAATCCAGGGACTATATGAGCACAGCTACAAAACAATTCACACAAATAAAGACAGATCTTAACAACTGTATAAATATAAATTATTCATGAGTAGGCTGAGACAATGTAATAAAAATGATAACTCTACCTGTTAATTCATTTATTCAGTACCATACCAATCAAACTACCAAGAATTATTACAGAGTACCAGAAAAAAATAATAACCAAATTAATCTGAAAGAACAAAAGGTCAAGAATACCAAGAAAATCAGTGGAAAAAAATATGAAGGAAAATAGCCTCAATGTACCAGATTTCAAACTATATTACAAAGCAGTAACAATCAAAAACTGACTAAGAAATAGAGCAGTTGATAATAGAGTAGATTAGGTACACAACACACTGTAGTAAATTACCATAGTAATCTAGTGTTTGATAAACTTAAATATCCAACCTTTAGGAACATGAACTGACAAAAAGTTATGGGCAAACTGGGGTGCAGTTTGGCAAAAACTAAGCATAAGCCACCATCTCATACCATATACCAAAATAAGGTTAAAATGGATAAATGATTTGCCATAAAGGAGATATCATAAGTAAATTAAGAGTGCATGGAAAAATTTACTTGTCAGATCTATGGATAAGGGAAATGTTTGTGATTGAACAAAAGATAGGAGGTATCCCCAGAAGTTAAATGGATAATTTTGATTGACTGAAATTAAAAAGTTTGGACACAAACAAAACCAAAGCAACCAAAATTAGAAGGAAAGCAAGAAAATGAGGAAAAAATTTTTACAGCAAGTTTTTCTTATAAATGCCTCATTTCTCAAATATATAGGAAACTGAGCCAAATTTTTTTAAAAAATGAGCTATTTCCCAATTGGTAAATGGTCAAAAAATATTAACAGGCAGTTTTCAGAAGAAATCAAAGCTATCTACAATCATATGAAAAAATACTCTAAATAATTATTGATTAGGAAAATGCTTGTTAAAACAACTCTGAGGTGCCATTTCACACCTATCAGATAAAGATACACTTTATCTGATGGATAAAGAGATACACTAACGAATTGTTGGTAGAGTTGTAAACTGTTCAACCATTCTGGAGAACAATTTTTAACTATGCCCAAAGAGTGATAAAACTTCATATACCTTTTGATCCAGCATTACCACTACTATATCTGTATCCCAAAGAAATCAAAGGAAAGGGGAAAGGACCTATTTGTACAAAAATATTAATAGCAGCCTTTTGTGGTGGCAAAGACTTGGAAACTGAGGGGATGTCCACCAATTTAGGAATGCCTAATGAGTTGAGGAATATGATTGTGAGGGAATACTATTGTGCTATAAGAAATGATAAGCAGAATGATTTCAGAAAAACTTGGGAAGACCTATGTGAACTGATGCAAAGTAAAGTTAGCAGAAGTGGGAGAACATGGTGCACAGTAACAGCATACTGTAATAATGATCAACTGTAAAAGACTTTGTTACTCTGATCAAGACAATAATCCAAGACAATTCCAAAGGACCCATGAGGGAAATGATATCTCCCTCTAGAAAGAACTGATAAACTCTGAGTGCAGACTGAAGTATACTTTTTTCACTTTTTAAAAAAAAATAAGAAATAGGGGGAGGAGGAGCATTTATTAAATACTCACTATATGCCAGGCACTGTTCTAAGCACTGGAGCTACAAATACAATAAGACACCAGCCTTACTCTTAAGGAGCTCACATTCTATTGAGGGAGGTAGTATGCAGATATATAAACATATACAGAATAAAATACTGAATAAGTACAAAACAAATGCAAATTAATTCTAGAAGGAAGGCACTCACCACTGAGATGACCGGGACAGTCTAGAGAAAATGATATATCTTGAAGGGACAGTGGGATTCTTTGTAGCAAAATTAAGGAGGGAACAAATTCTAGGTAAGAAAAGTAGCTAGTGCCAAGTATCAGAGACAGAAAAATCATGGCATTTGTAAGTAACAGACAGAAAGCCAGCTGGCTGGAATGTAGAGCACAAAAAGAGGGACTATCAATAAATGTTTAAGTGCTTACTCTGTGCTAAATGCTGGGAATTCAAATACTAGTAGAAAAGGGGGCCCTGCCCTGAAGGAGCTTACATTTTAATAGGGTAGGACAACACAGAAGAAAGAAACTGAAAGGGGATGAGGGGGAATAGAGGGAGAGAACCCAAGCTACTTGCTTAAGTATAAGAGAGAGGTCTGGACTGTAGCTATCCAGAGAAGGAGGTTGCAGTAGCCGAGGTTAATTCCTAAGTATGAATTCCTGGGCTGGAGTGAGACTTCAGGATAGAGATCTGGAGCATGGCAGAAGAAATCTGGAGCGAAGCCTGTAGAGGAATAAGGCTGCATGAATAATATTTATGAAGCTGGAAATATAGGTTGGCCCAGGTTGTGAAGGGTTTAAAAGCCAAGTGGAGGAATTTATATTTGATCCTAGAAGCAATAGGGAACCACTGGAATTTATTGAGTAGGGGAATGATATGGTCAGATTCGAGCTTAAGGGAAAATCATTTTAGCAGCAGTATGGAGGAAGGATTGTAGCGGACACAGACTTCAAGCAGGAACACTAATTGGAAAATCATTGCAATAATCTAGGTGAGAGTTGATGAGGGTATGAAATAAGGTCATTGTTGTTTGAGTAGAGACAAGGAGTTGGATGTGAGAGTTTATGGTAACTGATTTGGATATGTGGGGTGAGGGAGAAAGGATAATACCAAAGTTATGAATGTAGGAGAATAAAAGGATGGGGGTGTCTTTGACAGAAACAGGGAAGTCTGAGAGAGGGCTGGGTTTGGGTGGGTGGGTGGATGGAGATAATAAGTTCTGTTCTGCTTATGTTTTTTTTTTTAAATGTCTTCAGGGCATCCAGTTTTAGGAAAGAGGTTAAGTGTCTTGTTTAAGGTCGCACAGAGCTGGCATGGATCCCCACTTCTCCCAATTCCAAATCTAGCATTCATACCACTTTGAAATTTTACATTCTATGGCCATTCATCATATCCCAGCCAGGATGTTCACCTTGACTCCTGCTATGTAAAACTCACTTCAGGAATTGTGGCTGTGTACTTCTGAAAAGGCGCTCCTGCCTCAACTCGCTAGTAAAGGTATGACTAATGATCAGAATGCCCTGGGAGCCAGTCAGATAGTGATGACAAATATTCCTTACAGTTCCTTTTCCTAGTTCCCTTTTCAGTGGCACCATGAACCACTCCCCCTTAAGCAGCTCATAATTGTGCTGCTGCACTCTGGCCCTTCTCCCCAGGTTTCATAAATTCTGAAAGTCTCAGGGTGACTGCACCTTATTGGGTGAATTTGGGTGGTAACTGCACCAATAGTGTTGAAATCTCATTCCTTCAAAACCCGAAGAAGATTGAAGACCAACGGCTAAAAATGCCACTAATCAAATGAGTTATTTTTGTCGTTTCCCCAACCATTTCCCCACCACCCGAAGCAGCAATTTAAGTGGTAGGAAAAAACAACATTGCAGCTACCAAAGCATTCTGTGGTGTCACATCCATCTCTCTCCAAGATTATTTGGAGAAAGTGAGGAACAGCCTGGAGTGATCACTCAAATTCACAAACTTCAACTACAATACTTGATCCAGATAGAAATCACCAGAACTTGAACCTTCCTCTCCAGTCATTTCATTCTCCACCCAAAATGGCTTAAAGAGTGTTTAGAGAAGAAATAAACTATATATACCCAAAAGAGGCCACTGCAAAGCAGGCTCCACCCTGTTCTGCCTCTTACTCCCACCCCCTTCCCAAATCAGTAAGTACAGGGCTTGTGTCCTCCCCAATAACCAGGATGCAAAATCCTCAGATTGTTCATTAGAGCTGGTACAGCTGAATTGTGATTTTGCTCAGTGCCATCCATCCAGCACGGCCCTGCACAGGGGCTGCCTTTGGGTAGGTTTTTTTTTTTTTCCCTTCATAAAATGCAGTAACACGACCCTGCTGCTCTGCCTGGTCAGCCATCCAGAAACTCCATGCATCACTAAATCTTCCCTCGGTCAGAGAGCTCAGGTTGGGAATTGGTGGATGTCAGCAGTAAGGGCAACCAGAAGGCTAGAGAAAGGGTGTAGGGAGGGGCAGCCAGCACCTTTAATATGTTTGCATTTTAGGGAGAAGGTCTTTCACAGAGAACCATGGAGAGATTTTGAGGGCTCTAATACTTATTGATGTCTCCAAAAAAAGCCCAAGCTGCTAAGTCAGTTTAAAAAATAATTTTTGCTCCCCCCCATCCCTGTCTCTCTATAAATCACAGAATCTGAGCCCCAGAGCTGGAAGGAAGCTTTACAGATGAAGAAACTGAGGCCCTGAGAAGTTCATTGACTTGTGTAAGGTCACACAGAGAGTGAGTGGCAGAGCAGGGATTTGAAAACAAGTTCTCTGATTCTGAATCTTATACACTTTATAGTACATCATTCTGAAGGACTTATGGTACTCTTGACTTCCAGTGCCAGTGATAGACTCCCACCTCTGTACAAGAGAGGCAACTATACATTTGAGGAAGGTTGTAAATGGTCCTAGTTTCTTGGTTTCAGGAAGCAGAATTTGAAGTACAAAACTCTCTTTCAGTAGAAAACTTGATATAACCCATTCATAGCTGGGACCTTGAGTCGCTTGCTTTCTATCCAATACCCCACCCTGAATGATATCTCTCTGAAAACTTATGATTAATAGTCCTGGAGTTTCCTCTATCTACACAGGGGACCATGCAAAACTTGTCAAGGTTGAGGACAGAAGAGGAATGAAGGTCAGTGAGAGAATTTCCCTCTGAGTCTTAGCCAGCATTTGGATCTAGTTAATGGAATTCTAATTATACAAGTAGAAAAACTAGAAGGTGCAAACCAAAATTTATATTCAAAGATAGAGATGATAGAGAGATAAAGCTGAGAGAAGGAGACAGAGAGACAGAGAGAGATCTTATTAAGTGTTTCTTAATAAGGCCCTGAGCTAAGGAGTTGGGATAAAAATATTAGCAACCATAACAGTCCCTTTCCTCAAGGAGCTTATATTCTAATGAAGGAAGATACACATAAAGAAAAGCTTTATGAGGGGAGGAAGAAAGAAGGCAATGCAGCAGATAAAGAGGAGTGTTACAGCATGAAACCAAATATGACATATGGGTGGGCCCTTCCTTAAGTAGTGACTGATGGAAGGAGTCACGCATGAGAAGAGGTTTCTTAGACTCTAGCCAAGTCAACAAAAAACAGTGTGGAAATGCTACAGGGTACAATCAAGTTCCTTGTTGACATTAAAATGATGAGCCAAGAATCCCAGCCTCAGCATCCAGTTATGAAGACTTCTGAGAAACAAATGCCTCCCTTCTCCATGCGCCAGAGGGAGTTTGGAGGTTTGTGTTAAACACTAAAACAATGTTCATTTCCACGCTGAAATGGGAGTCAGGGAGAGTAAGGTTCTGCCCTGTGAGAGTTAGAAGAATTTGAATGGTTGTCACTTCTAAAATATGTATTTTTATTGGTTACACATTTATTATCCCTAACTCAATTAAACTATGAGCTAATAAAATGAATCTTTGTGAGGAGGTTTTTGGATGGTAGCAGTGAAGGGAAGGAAAGATCTTAATTCGCAGATTTCAAACTAACAATCTCATTGGATAATCCACATACACATCCTAGACAAACAAGAGAAAAGTGATGTCATCTGAAAAGCAGGTAAAGAGTGAAGGCCAGAATGGCAACCAGCATGCTGAGAGCAAAGAAAGCATCTTGTTCACTCCCAAAGAGCCCTCTAGCATTGGGTGGGACAGATGGCAGGTGGATCTTGAGTACTTTGACTAGTTCTGTCTACTAACTAGAGTTATTGGTAACAGCACCCCCTACACTTAGGATCACCTGTCATACATCTAAAGTTGAAAAGAAATCCAAGAGGCCATGCAATCCAAATCCATCATTGTAGAGTAGTAAACTGAGGCTTAGGGTGGTTAAATGTGAGGATAAAACACAATACTATATGAAAAGTGCTTTGCAAACCTCAAAGTGTTATATAAATGTTAGCTATTATTAAAAAGTTCACCCAACATTACATCATACAGGTAACGTCAGAGAGGACATCAAAAGACCTCATTTTTTGAGATGAACAGGAATGATGATTAATGAACAAATAGAATTCATAAACTATAAGTCATATACATGATTTTTGTTCTATTGGGTTCCAGATATAATTATCAGGCGTGTAACAATGTAAGAACTTAAAGCGTATAGGAAAATTTCAGTTTGGGTCCTTTGTCCCAAATACCATAATGTAGTAATAGCCTTGATTATAATGAAGCTTTTTAAACAACAATAATAATTCATTTATTATAAGTATATAATTATTTTAATTATATAATTATTATAATTATTAATATAATTAATTCATTTATATAATGGTTTCCAATCACAAAATGCTTTCTAATGCATTCATTTCATTTCATACAATTTACCTAATCTTTGCAACAATGCTCTGTGGTGTTGATTACTGCAAGTATTATTATTCCCACTTTACAGAGGACATTAAGACTCAGACGTCAAGTGACTTACCCAAGGTCACATAGCGGCCAACCCAGAACTTTGAATCAGCAATTACTAAAGCTAGAAGGGACCTTCTCAGTAGGTCATGTGGTACCAGGAGTTTTTACCAGGGGGGAGGGGAAGGGAAGGAATTTGTGAACATTTAAACAAATATTCTCATGATTACATTTCAATATAATGGCTTTCCTTTACAATTCTATATATTTTATACATCTAAAAACATGATTCTAAGAAGGGGTCAATAGATATCACCAGAATCTCTGAAAGGACAAGGTTAAGGACCAGGGACTAGTCCAAATGCCCCATTTTGTTCAGTGGAGACCCCACTGAATTTGGACAATAATAGTATTTCTATGGACTCACAAAGTTATTAAAAGGGAAGTACTTAGTAAATCTCAAGGCACTCACATATAAATATGGGCTATTATTTAATAGCTGGGGAATCTGTGACCCAAGGCAAGGAAATGAACTGCCCAAAAATACAGAGTGTGGAACTAGAAATCAGGTCTCTTGAACCTCACTCTAATGCACTTTCAACTAAGCCACACTGCCCCCATGGAAAGTTCCTTGGCTAAAATGACCACATAATATTACACAGCTTGCTTTGTCACATCGAGATAAGTGTCCATCTTTTCCCTTGGAGACCAGGGTTCTGTCAAGTCTTGGGGTCAGAAGTGGCCATAGTTTTGCTGAGGGAAAGTCAGAATAAGTCAAAAATTCTCAAAATATGGTCTAGGGACCCTTGAAAGTCCCTAGACTTTCAGAGGGTCTGTGAGATTAAAACTATTTTTTTAAATAAATTCTAAGATGTTTTAACTTCTAATGTGGTATGTTTCAATAGATTTAACCCACATACAGAAAAGTTCTTGGGGCAGTAAGAAACTTAATAATTTTTAAGAGTAAAAATAGGCTTAAGACCCAAAAAGCTTGAGAACAAATGATCTAGGATAACCTATGAAAGACCTCCTAAAATCATGGGGTCATAGAGGTCATCTGATCCAATCCCTTGCTTTTGCAGATGAGAAACTGAAACCCAGAAAGGTAACTTGCTCATGATCTCACAGCTAGTGTGACTGCAGCAGTATCTGAAACCATATGCCTGACTTCTTATCCTGCACTCCATCCCCTATGCCACCGTAGCACACCTTTGTTCTGCCTCTCATAGGTGTAATGCTAATGAGATTAAAGATCTTCCTCACCCATTAATGGGCCTTCCAATTAAGAGAAGCATGATTAGGGGAGGCTTAAACCTTTTGTTAATTTCTATGAAGGCACTGGTTCTCAAGGGTTGTGATGCCCTCTGGCTCTGAAAAATGTATAAATACTCTGAGGTGAGGTTTTACTTTGGGGCTTTCTCACTGGAAGTGTTTGTTTGGTCAGATGAGACTCTGGATATCCATTAAGGAGCTCCCCCTGGCTTTGAAAACTCAGATATCAGTACTTCTGCCTCTGGTAACTATGTATGTATGTAATGGTCAGACATTTGGATATGTCTATTGATCTGTGATACCTGAATAGCTTATGGTCAAACAGTTGGAAGCCTCATTTGTTGATCTTTATTTCTCTATTTGTTTTTTCTCTGAAGTTCAGGATACTGATTTTTTCACCTGAATAAGTGAATGATATACGTGCTTGATTAAAGTGATTGTTGACCCTTCAAAAGTTGACTTTCCTTCTAGAAAAGCAGGTCTGAGAACCTGTACAGCATGCCCTCCTGTGTATGTCATGGTGCTTGCTTTTACAATTGGCTAGGAGGTTTCTAACAAAATTGGAAAGTAACTGGATTTTGTCTACCACTTTTCTTCTCAGTAGCCCTAGCCCTTCTATGTGTATACTTGCATCTAGTTACACAAGGCCTTTTTCTCCATTAATTTCCACATCTTCATTCCCAACAAGGGGCCAGTTAATAAAAGGTTCAGTTTATGACATTTTTTCCATTTTAATAGTGAATTCAAAGAAAAGAAATATATCTTTAACTGGAGAATTTCAAGCATTGATGACAGACTGTGTGACCTTCAAATAATGTTTCACAGATGGCCATCTATTTTACCTATTTGCTAGACTAGCCTTCCTCAAATGCCTTAAGCCCTGGGAGCTATAGGAATTAGGGGAAGGGAAGGTCAGAAGAACTTTTCAGAACACAGTAATTCAGACTAAAGTAGTTCCCACAAAGCTGAGGCCATAGGGAGAAAAAACACTTAACAAATATTCATTGAAGGTCCACGATGGTCAAGATACTCTTGAAGACACTGAATGCATCTGGGGAAGAAGTGGTTGTTTAAAAAGAGAATATATAAAAGGGTAGATGGGAGAACCCTAGAGACAAAGTATGCTCAAAGTCAGCCCTGTGTAGAACATGAAGGGTAGTGAAGCATTAGCAGCCATATTGAAAACCCAAAGGATAACAGATCTGACAGGTTCTGAATCCCACATTGGGATCTTCTGATACAAATGCCCTGAAAATAGGCATGGACTTATTCTCATTTGTAACCCAAATGCTCCTAACCCAGAACAGACAGGCTGTCCCTGCTACTTCCCATCCTCGAAGACCCATTCTTCGCTCTGACATGACTGGTGATCTTCTTATTTGCCAGCTCAGTGATGCTGGTCTAACCAAAGAGATGAAGGGGGAAAAAATGCATCCAGATTGGGTACAGCATGGAGATAGCTCTGTGTTAAGTTTATCACAATCTGCTATGAGGCACTGTTTCCAGGAATTCATTTGTCATAAAGCACTTCACCATAAAAAGAAATTGGATTTGGACTGTATCAGTGACATTTGTGCTTCCCCTCTCAGAGCTTGACTTTCCACATCTGTAAAAATGGCGATGTCGCAAGGTTATTATGAGGAAAGACTGTGTAAACTTTCAAGTGATCAATAAATGTGAGTTTTTCTTATAGTAATTATTATTTCACTTCATCTTTATGTCCAGCCTGGGGGCAGCTATTAATCCCCCTGTGTTATAGATGAGGAAACTGAAACACAGATATTTAAGTAAGTTACCTAAGCAGGTAAAGTAGAGGTGGTAGGACTCAAACTCAGGTCTTCTGACAAACTCCAGGGCTCTTTCTACTACTGGCTTCCACGTGGTAGGGTAGTATAGTTGAAAGAACACTGGTCTTTGAACTGGGTCATGTCCCAGCCATGACACTTACCAACAGAGGATAGTGCAGAGTAGTGAAAAGATCATAGTCAGGGATATTTGAGCTCAAATTTCTGACTCAGACATTTTCTAGCTGAATGACCCTGGGAAGGTCACTTCAGGTCTCACTTTCCTTATCCATAAAATAGAAATAATAAAATGTACACTGTCTAACTGAGCTACCATATAGGGATGGTCTTATGAAAAGCCCTACATGAATTTTAAAGCACTCTGGGCATTACATACTAAATAACACACACACACACACACACACACACACACACACACATATATTTTAATTGGAGATTGGGTTTAAAAGTGAAGTCTAAGCACAACATAGGAAGCCACTTGGGCAGAGTAATCACCAAATGGTAGAGTCCTAGATCCTAAGCTAGGACCTCAGGATGTATTCATAGTCCAACCTCCCCAAGCAAGTTGTCCAAGCTTACACAGACAATAAAGATGGGGTTCGAATCCAGGTCTTCCAACCCCACAGACAAAGCTATTTCCTTCAAATCACTCAGACTCTGCTGAGCTCCTGTTGTCCCACAAGGAAGGTCTTTATCACAGTGTATTTCCCAATGGCTTGGCAAGCCATCAAGATCTGGATTGAGTTGCAAGTAAACAGGTACGATGACTTTGCCAATATGATGTGAATTCAAGCCATATTCCAGCAGACTAACCCTGCCTCCTGACTATGCCTTTATCACACGGCTCTGTCATCTTGGGCTGGAAGGCTGGACTGGCTGCCCTAGTGAGCTATTTTTAATCCACCTGAATTGTGCTCAAGTGTAGTTCAGATGTGATTATTGAAAACAATTGCAGGAATGGTTTCTTTCCCAACCACACATCATTCGTTGGTGAAGATCTAGGAGACAAATGAAAATAAGATGGATAAGAAAAAAATAATACAGTGTGTGCGTGTGTGTGTTTGTGTGTATGCATGTGTGTGTTTGTGTGCGTGTGTGTGTATGTGGGGGGGGCACATGTACGTGTGTGTGTGATTATCATTTCAGACTTTCTTTTTCTGTTCTTCCCTTGCCTGGTTCCATTTTTTGTGGGGAAAAAAAGAGATTTGGCTAACCTAGCTGCCCTTCAAAGAGATTAAAATAAATACCATTGCTACTGTGCCAGCATGGAAAGAGAAAGTCCCAGAGCCTAAGTCAGTCAGTCAGCCAAGGAGCATTTATTAAGCACTTGCTGTGTGCCAGGCACTGTGCTAAGCACTAGGGATACAAAGAAAGGCAAAAATGGTCCTTGCCTGAGGAAGCTCACTTTCAAACAGAGGGGATAACATGTTAATAACTAAGTCCATACAAGATAGCTGTGGAATAAATGAAAGGTATTAGTAAGCATCTGGGGGACCTGGGGGAAAAGAAACCCTTGGAAGAGTGTTCTGAGACTTGAGTTGAGTCTTGAGAGAAACCAGCAAAACCACAAGGTGGAGTTTCAGAGGCAGAGTCCTCCAGACATGGGAAATAACAAATATAAAATCATGAAGATATGAGATGGGATACTGTGTTCAACAAAGGGCAGGTAAGTCATTGCAGACCATACATATGGAGTGTTTGAAGGGGATAAAAATATAAAACTGAGGTAGAAAGAGTTTTTACTCCAAACTGGAGGTGAAAGAAAATTGCTGAGGCTCCCTGAGCATGGAGTGAAGACAGACAGTCAGACCTACATTTTAGGAAGATCATTTTGGCAGAAGATAGATTGAATTAGAGAAAGACTTAAGGCAAAGAGACCAGAGAGAAGGTTACTGCAACAATCCAAGTGAGGTAACAAGGGCCTGAACTAGGAGGGGGTAACTGTGTGAGGATGGTGATCCCCTCCATAATAATAGGGAAAGAGGGTAGGGTTTGGTGGAGATAGGAAAGGTAATGAATTCTATTTTGATATGTTAAGTTTGAGATGCCTTAGAGACCACTGATTCCAGCATTATAGCATATCAAAAAGCTGTTTTGGCCATGGGATATGGGAGTGCATGAAATATATTTATTGAAGGAACTCATAAATACTGGTCTGATAAACCACATAAAAGGAAACATAGGAAATATAGATCTCAGAAAGATCTTTGTTTTTCCATAAACAGGGTTGTATTAACCAAGTTACCTTATATGTAGGGAAGAACTAGGGACATTACTGTCCAGCTGACCTAAGACAGATGGGGATCCTATTGAATCTACATTTAGTGAGATGAGGAGTTAGGTAGCCTTCTTTTGGTCGATAGAAAGGACTCTCTGTTAACTAGTCAATGATTATGGGGTTTTTGACAAAGAATTGAGAAAAAGAATGCTCCACTTATCAGGATGGGACTCCTCTGAGATAATTTTCTACCCCTTATGATTCTGTTATTCTGCCTCAGTGTTGAAGGGACCAACCATTCCACTTCCCTCTTGAAAAACACTGTTACTTTCCACACTCAAACATCTTCATGACTTTGCCAGGGATGGGAAGGAAAAGGAGGGAAAAAGAGGAGAGAAGAATAAAGGACAGGGCAGAGGAAGAGGCATATTAATAAATGAAAGTGATCTACAAACTAAAAATATCAATATTTACCATTTCCACAGCTAATAATGCTGCAATTGTAGTAATATGATTAGCACCGACATCAAACGCTGAGGTTAGTAGTGAATTTCTTCCTGAGATTTTTTCTCTTAAAAACCAAACAAAACAAAACAGGCTCTACAAAAAGCATGTACCTTCAAGGAACTAGGCAAGCGAATTATCGCCCAGCTATAATTCAACATATGGTTCCTTTCTCGTTATTTATTCACTGAGTATTTCTATCCCACTTAGTACTTTTGCAAAAGATTCAAGGCAGATTTTTTTAATCATTATAAAAAATAAATGATAGAATCAGAACGAGTTTCCTGACAATATAATGGTTTACCTCCCTCTCCTTACCCCAGAATAAAATCATATTGCTTTGGGACATTTTCTTCCGAAGAGATTATCATTTGGCCAAATGTCATTTTCCTTTATTTTAATGTTAAAGAAGTGACATGATTTAGTAGGGAAAATATGGACCTTGGAGTCCAGACTGAGTCCTGGCTTTGCCACTTACCAGTTGAATAACATTAGGCAAGTTACTTCACCTAAATTAGCCTCAGTCTTCTCATCTCTAAAATGAGCATAATAATATTTATCCTGAGACACACTAGGATATTGGTAAAGGATTGTACTTGAGTCAGGAAAAGCCAGGTTAAAGTCATGCCCTTACTACTGACCGTATGACTGCAGGCAAGTCATGTAACCTTTCAGTTCCCCATAATTCCCAGGAATTACCTGGCTAGACTGGTGTAGGGGGACTTTCCCCATCAGAAGTTTCCCACACAGGGGAAATCACAGTTACAACAATGGCAACTTAGTAGCCCAGTGGTTCGAACCACTGGACTGAAGTTCAAATTTGTCTTCAGGCATTTAGTAGCTGTGTGACCTTGGACAAGTCACTTAACTTTGTTTACCTCAGCTTCTTCACCTATAGAATGGCAATAATAAGAGCATCTACTTAATAGGGATGTTGTGAGGATCAAATGAGAGAATATCTGTAAAGCACTAGCACATTACCAGCGCATAGTTAAGTATTTAATAAATGTTGGTTCCTTATCCTCTTGTACCCTATCAATAAAAGAAGGAAAGAAGGAAGGAAGGAGGGAGGGAGGAAGGGAGGGAGGGCAGAAAGGAAGAGAGAGACAGAGGAAAGAAAGGAAGGAAGGAAAGGGAAGGAAGGAAGGAAAGGGAAGGGAAGGGAAGGGAAGGAGAGGGAAGGGAAGGGAAGGGAAAGGAAGGAGAGGGAAGGAGAGGGAAGGAGAGAAGAGGAGAGGGAAGGAGAGGAAAGGAGAGAAGAGGAGAAGAGAAGAGAGGAGAGGAGAGGAGAGGAGAGGAAAGAAAAGGAAAAGATACTTATACTACCTCTCTTGAGGTTGTTGTAAAGACGATGTGAGAAAATATTTTTGAAAGCATTCTGTAATTATAAAGAGCTATATCCATATAAGCTTTTATTATATCAGCTCAGAGTTAAAAGGTGAGTGATTTATTCATCAGGATACATGCAGCAGAAAAAGTAATGCTTTGGTTTGATTGCTGAGGAAAGATGAATACCTCTGACTATGGCAAGGTGCGGGGGTTGCCCACCTGTCACCACAGTGAACAAGGTACATGTCTTTTTTGTCACTGCGAATGCTAGAGCAACGGAATGGCACCATTTTGTCTCCGAAAGGCAGACAGAGAAGGAATTACACTATTGGCAACCCCTATTATAATGGAGAAATATTATAAGAATATTTCAATAGCTGTCCAGAGGAGACACCACGAGTACCAGACGGCACTGACTGCTTCTAACAAGGGAAGATAAAGGCCCAAAAGGAAGGGGGTGAAATGCATCAGAACAAGAAGCAAATCCACTCAAAAGATATGTGAATAGGAACTCTGTTTACTAGTCTGGCCCTCTGGAGACATCTGCTAATAATCTGCTGTATGTGTTATTTAAAATATAAGCTTTATTCATGTATGGAGTACCATAGAAGTACATGGAATACCTGACAATTAAGGTGCAGATAGCACCAAATGAGTTTCCTTCTCACTACCAGCAGTGCATGCTACCTGTCAGAGAGAAACAGAGACAGAGAGAGACGAGACAGAGAGACAGAGAGAGAGAACTTTGTTTTTAAAAATTGAGAGACGGTGAGTACAGAATCTATTCAATCCACAAGTTAACACATCTTGATAAAGGGAATAGCTGATCATCGCATGATTAAAAGGGAAAAATGCAGCATTGTGATAATAGCAATAAAACACACAGATGCATGCACACAAAGAAACTTGTCATCCTTAAAGGGATATATATGTGTATTAGATATATATAGATCTATATAGATATCTATAGGTGTCTATTTATGGAGAAATTTGTAGCTTGATATTGATATCTGTCTATAGATAATCTAGATATATCCTCAATAATCAATCAATAAACATTTATTAAATGCCTACTATGTGCTAGGAAATATGCTAAGTACTAAGGCACTGTGCCTTCTCCCCAATATACAGATATAGATATGCCTGTAGATATATTAATACACATGTACACTACATATATATATATATATATATATATACATGTACACTACATATATATATATATATATATATATACAAAGATATATATATATATATCTTCATGATTATATATAGACATATCTCCATGTCCCTATAGGTATATCTATAGATGAGGAGATATGAATATAGGTATAAATATCTAGATATAAGATACAGACACAAATATAGAGGGTATAGATAGATATAAGATATAGATATAAAACATATAGAGATAGACATAGCTGCATTTAAGTTTTATAATCATATGACTAAGGTACAAACTGTGGCTCTGTCAATCTCTTCCTTTGTGATATTAAATAAATAAAAACGCTTCTGGACCTCAGTTCCCTCCAGTGTAAAACAAAAGGGTTGGACTAGGTGTCTTCACAGAATCTTGGACTTGGAAGGGATCTTGGTGTCATTTGTCTAGTCCAGAGGTTCCCAAACTTCTTTGACCTACCACCCCCTTTTCAAAAAGAATTACTCAGTGTACCCCTAGAAATCTACTTGCTTTAACCTTTTAATTTTTTTTAAATCTTCATCATTTCAAAAAATGTAAATTTTTTAAATGACACATCTTAAATTTAACAATTTATTGTAAATTTGTGGGTTTTTTCCTGCATTGAAATTTTCATGATGCAATATTGCATCATGTAACCATATAGTATCGCATTGTAAACAGGTCATAACATGCATATATTCCTGTTGATGCATGCTGGACTTCCCAACAGTGGGTGACACACTTGTTTGCCAACACTTGCTTTTAAGACCTGTCAGTTAACTTGACCATCAATTGGTTATAACTTGCATTTGTGTGTTTATTTGGAAAGTAATGTAATCACTACTACTTTAACTCTGTTGCACAGCAGCTGAAACATGTACAAATAGATTTTCTCTTCTCTTCCTTCCTTATGCTTCCACCTTATTTTTACTCAATGCCCCCCAATTGCACCTGAGGCTATTACTGCCCCCCCAGGATTGTTCTAGCACCCTCCAGGGAATGATATTTCCCGCTTTGGGAACCTGTTGCTCTAGTCCAACCCAGATCTGAACAAGAAAGTTCTCTACAACATCTTTGAGAACCCTCCCTCTGGTTTCTGCTGGAGCACCTCCTGTGATATATGATTCACTGTACCTTCTACTTGTGCACAATTCAAACTATTAGGAATTAATCATCCTTCACTTTGACCCAACATGCTCCAAGTGATATAGCTGGTAAATGTTAGAGTTGGGTTTTGAACCATGTCCCTTTAATTCTGATCTCCTCTACTCCATCTACTAAACCATGTTGCCACCTTCTCTAGAGTTGTTTTTTTTAATAAATGATTTGTTGATATTTTTAATGTTATGCTCACTTCTCAATACTATATACCATTTCCCCAACACACAATAGAATATTTCCTTGAAACAATGAAGTCTAATTAAGCAAATCCTGCATTTATATCCTGAAAGCTTAGCACAGTGCCTAGCACAAAGTAGGTGCTTAATAAATGCTTATTGACTGAATGAATGGTAAAATAAACACATTGTCACCACCGATGAGCCTCATTCTATGCCTATAGTTTGCTACCACTTTGCTAAAAAGAAGGGGCTTTATTTCAGTCACTCTTCTGAAGCTGAGACTACATGTTGCTTTTAACCAGAGTTTTAACGTTCTTAATGTGGTTTTCTATATACTATTGTTTTCTTGGTTCTGCCTGCTTTGCTTTGCAAATTTTCTTCTCTTGAAAACTTGGCCTCAGTTGTCCTAGGTGACATTAGAGCAAAGAAGACAAACTCGATAGGTCTCAGGGCCTCTCTCATGAGCTTCCACGAAGTCAAGAGCTCATAACCCGGCTGTTGCTTCAATCTCTTTTGCATTTTTTCTTTCCTTTTAGATGAATGAGATTGGCAATGGCTATGACTTTGTGAGCTTTGAAAGTTCAGGAAAATGAACCACCAGAAGCCTAAGAGTTCCTAGAGTCCATGTCAGAAGCTGCCAGAAGTCAGATGGAAGAAACACTACCCAGTCCAGCAGTAACAGAAATGAAGATTCATCCAAACGTCTGAGCAACACTGCATTTGGAAGTGAACCTGGTGGGGCAAAGGCTGGGTAGAAACTCTGTTATGCCTGAGCCCACTCTGTTCAAGGGCTGTTGTCAGATGGGGGACAGTGTACCCCTAGGTGTTGAAGGGAAAATGGATGTAACTTCTATCCTTACAATACCTTGGAAGGAAATATTCCTTTATAAAAACAAAAAAAAATTAAATTACATCCTTTGAAACTAATCAATCAGCTAATGACTCCTGCTTTGATATAGCCATTCACTATATATCTTGATAGCAGGCTTTTGTCATAGATATTGATTGGAATTTTCCCCCTTCAACAATACTCTTCTTGCTGTAGTTGTATTTTGTTTATGTAAGAGCTTTTTCAATTTTATTTATTAAAATGATCTATTTTATCTCATATGATCACTTCTGTCATTTATTTTATTTAAGAATTTTCTCACTACCCATAGATATTTAGGGTGCCTCCTTCCATTCTCCTCCATATTTTTAACATTAGGGTTTTATGTTAAGATTTATCTGCTTTCCACCTTTCCCTATAGTTGTTGTTACCTAAGGAGTCCTTTCCCAGTAGTTTATTTTCAAGATGTTATCAAATAAGATGTTGTTATATTCAATTGCTTCAGGGTCTTGCTTGTTTAATCTTTTATAATGATCAACTTTTCTGTTTTTAAACCAGTAGAAAATTGTTTTGATACTTAGTTATTTATAATATAGTTTGAGATCCATTAAGGCTAGGATCCCTTCATTTCTCCTTTTTCCACTATTTTTTTAATTCTTGAGCTTTTGTTCCTTCAAGTAAGTTTTGTTATTATTTTGAATCTATAAAATAATCCTGTGGTAGCTTGGATTGGCATTAAATCTCTAAACTAATTTAGGATATCATCATTTTTATAATGTGGAAGCAACCCGATCATGAGCAATGAATATCTAATAAAATTTCCTTTATTTCACTAAAAAGTGTTTTGTTGTTTTATTTCATTAAATCTGGAGTACTTCTTTATAAGTTAACTTCCAGATATTGTATTCTTATTCTAATTATTTTGAGTGGAATTTGCTTTTCTGACTTCTCCTACATTTAGTTTATAATAGTCAAAAAGTCTAGTGATTTGTGGATACTTATTTCCTTTTCCTCACTCAGAAGGAATCCCCTTCTATTAAAGTATGTTTCCCTTCCTGGACTTTTGAAATCTTACCCATTCTTCGTGGTCAAACTGAAACTCATCTAAGAAGCTTTCCTTGGTTGTCCAGTTGAAAGTGATCCCTTTCCTCTAAGGACTGAGCTTTGTATATTCCTTCAGGCCTTACTATTCTCCTTTGATATAGCTACTATATGCATGATATTGCATATCTACCTATGTGTCATATCCCCTCTGAAAGATTATAAACTCTGTGGGAGGAAGGATCGTGCATGAATTATCTCTGCATCTTCCCCAGTTCCTAGAACCTTTGATTTTTCACATGGTAGATACTTGATTAGTGGGTAAATGAACAGTCATCATCATCATCATCATCATCATCATCACTGTCATCTTCATCAATAGTATCACTTATATAGTGTTTTACAGTTGATAAAGTGATTTCTTTACAGGAGCTCAGTGAAATTGATGTTGCAGGAACTTTTCTTCCCATTTTGCAGATGAAGGAAGTCCAAGTCAAAGACATAAAGTAACCAGTTCTGGGTCACATAGCTTATAAGTGTCAGAGTAAGATTAGAATTTGGGCCTACTGAATCCAAAAACAGCACTCTGTCTTCAAGAAACATTTATGGAGCATCCACAAAATCCATGGTACTCAGTTTAATATTTCAGTTATATCACTGATTACAAAGTGACCATTTTCGTCATTTCACTACCAAGGTGTTCACTGGAGAAATAACCTTATGGTATCTGACCCCAGAATCTCAAGACCAAATGCCTGCTGAATTGCTGGTTGCACTGTGGAATCCTGACTCTGACAGTAGCTAGCTGTGTGACCAGAGATGAATCACTTCAATTCTCTGAGGCCCAGTAAAAAGGCTCCTCTGTGAAAAGCAAAGGATAATATTTGCACTAATTACCTCATGGGGTAATTATAAGGAAAGCATTTGGTAAACATTAAAGCACTGTAAATATGTAAGCCATTTTACCTAAAATTCAATAGATATGCAGCCGTTATTATTTTTGCAGGAAAATCTTTGCTTTATTAGGCACTGAGAAAAGAATGGATGTGAGGTGTTAATGTTCAATATTCCCTATGGAAAGTTATGGGCTTTGACTCTACTTCTTCCCAATCTTCTAGCACAGAAGGTTTTGTTTTTGTTTTTATCTTCCAGCAAGGCCTGTCATATTTGCTCTTCCATGCCTTCTGTCAAGAGTTTAGCACACAGTGGCTGAACACTCCCAAATTACCTTTGCTTTTTAGCCTGACTGTACAAGAAAGATGCTCCAGTTAGATTTGGATATGTGGGCTCTAAAGCAAGCACCAGAGGATATTTATTGTTTTAATTTGGCCTCATCTTTATACAGACTCCATTTAGTATCATGAGACTTTAATAGAAGGCCATCCCACACAGTGCAATTATTATCATTGTGCCTGAGAACCATTAGAAAAATAAAACGTGCAACAGGCAAATGCTGGTCTATATACAGATCTCAACAGGCTCAACAGCACATGTACACACACAGAAACAAAACCCCAAACCCAGAACCACTCTCAAGATTACTCAGATGAGAAACTAGAGTGGCAGAAAAGACTTCCCTCTTCTCCCTGGAGCTTCTACCCTCCTCTCGAGATCGATAAACACAAGCTCTGATAGATTCCTTGCAAGAGTATGTTTTTCAAAGGAAAAGAGTTTTGTTTGGGGAGGATGATTTTCATTGAATGTAACGGAAAGCAGTAATGTGAAAGAGATCTTGAAAAGAGACCTAAAAAAGAAAGACTGAACTAGGAGTCAGATGAACCAGAGTTTTGTTCTAGTTCTGCCATCCATGGGCCATGTGAGTTATTTTGCCCATCTGAGCCATCTGTTTTAAAAAATTGCAGGGAAGGTTTTAGACTAGATAATTCCAGGGTCTCTTACAGGTCTAAAATTTCTATGCTTCTAATCTTAGATGTTTCACTAGATCATTGTATGGCATTGGACAAGTCGCCATTTTGCTAGACCTGTCTCTCTATATGCCAAATGAATTTTGATATTTGCCTCACTTTGTTATGAGCAAAATGTCTAAGCTATGATGGCTGCATTACAGAATACTGTTCAAGTTCAGGAATTAAAACCTATCGGGAAAGACAATCAGGAGCTAGGCTAGTCTTACTTTTTTATTACTACTATGCGTAAAATTGACATACGCATTCTGAGCTGCACCCAAGAGAACCTAGTGTACCCAATACAAACTTTTGTATGTCAGGAATTACAGTCAGATAAACAAGTTTCAGGAATCAGTGAAGGGACTGGAGACTGAAGCTTTCTTGGCCAATAACTTTCCCTATTGCTCTGGAACCATAGGACCATTGACTAAAGTGACAACAAAGACTGAAGCAGTAGAGGGTTCTGCTGTTCTTTACAGTGGACCTTAGCTGACCATTATATTTGTGTCATTCTATAAACAAAACAGGACAGAGGCCCTTAACAGCCAGTGAAAGAATGAGACTTCTGTGACCTTAGGGGAAGGGATTACTCATATCAGGGGTACCTCATCACATATCTATAATCTCCAAGGGAGTCTCTAGGCATTAGTAAAGAAATAACTAAGGCTGCCTTGGTACATCTAGATACTAGTAGTATTCCTGAAGTTCCTTTTTTCCAACCAAATGTAAGCTCCTTAAAGCAAGTGTTGTTTCTTATCATTTTATCTTCAGCACAAAGGAGAGTTCTGATCACAAAGTAGATATAACAAGTATTTAATTGAGCACTTTGGGACAAGATCAAACTTCTTTGGAATGTTTGCTGACCTAAACATCCTAAACCATCCATTCCTCTTATGGAGAAGTTTGCAGAATAAGAAAAGATAGTACTAGGAGGACACTAAGAGATTGTCTGCAATTCAGCACTTCGTAGCTACTTCCTAAGAGGTGAACATTAACAGTAGATGTGGAAAGTTTTGACCTGGAGAATGTATGATATCTAAGGAAAAGAAAGATCCTCTGGGGAAAGAAAAATCACCACTAGTGTTAGAAGGTTTTCACTGAGTACATGTGACATGGTGGAATGGGTAGTGAACCATAAATACTCTTCACTTCCAATGGCTACTTCCATTTAGAGAATAATATTGGGAAAAAATGCATTCTTTGAGGTGGAGAATGCAAGGAACCTAGTAGAGATGCATAGTGAAAGAGTGAGAAAAACATCAGGTTTGGAGTCAGAGGACATGGATTCAAATACCAATGTTGGCACTTGTTACCTTTGTCATCTTAGACAAGTTACTTAGACTTAGCCATTCTGATTCAAGGTCTCCTCATCTATAAAAGGAAATGGTTGGACTAGATGATCTCTAAGTCCCTTTCCAATATTTCTATAAATCTAGGATCTTATGTCTTGAAATAGCAGTTAATCAGTTCTATAGTCCTTATGCACTGTCCATTATGTTTGGGAAGATCTTGAAAAGACATGAGGAAAGGCTTCTGAAGGTGTTGTTTTTAGCTATTTGGGAGTTTGTTGCTCTAAAGTTGTTGAATGACAAATGTTGATATCATCAACTATAATGGTACAAATTTTGGCACAAATTATGATACAAAAAAAATTGGTGCATAGACTAACAAATTCTAAATAAATGTTTCAACATGAATCAGTAGACCATACCATGAGTTTATGCTACCTTTGTTGGGTTTCTATCCATCAGTGGTTCACTGTGTTAGAGTAGACATACTTTTTTTTGCCCAAAGGGGCTTATTAATCTGGCACAGTCGCAAAAGATCACTGAGGAAAACAGCCATTTTTCAGAAGCTTGTGGAGAAAACTGTGGATGATATGAACAACTGTGAGTTTGGGAAGACCTGGGAAAAACTCGATGAAAGACTTCTGAAGGCACTGATGTTTGCTAGTTGAGAAGCTATTGGTCTAAAACTGCTGGCTGACAAATGTCAATTTTGCAAAGAAGTCTTTGTATATACATGAGCCATCATCTTATGGAAACAGAGAATAGGGACTGATGCTAAGAAAAAGAAGCACTCACAATATGACTACTTTCAAAATATCATCATGAACTAAAGACATCTCTGAGATTAAATGGGTTTTTATAGAAAAACTACACCATTATTACACGGTTCCTCAGGGATCTCACAGATATCTTGTTGAAAGGAATCCCTAGAAGAAAGCTTGAATGCGAGATCAAAAACTGCATAGGGGCCATGTCAGGACTGACACATATTGCGTGATCATAAGCAAATCACCTGACCTCTCATTCTCAATTTTCTTATGTAACAACTTAGTGCATGATTTGGACTGCCCACCTCATAGGGCTGTTGGGTAGAAAGTATTTTGTAAACTTTCAAGTACTTTGTAAAGATGAGTTGTTGTCACCTGTTCGGAATAATCAGGGTCCATAGGGAAACTAAATTCAATATGATAAAGAGTAAGCATCTACTACATGGAAAGCAGAATGCTAGTCACCATGGGGATGCAAAGATAAAGATGAACTAGTCCTTGCCCTCGAGAATCTCACATTTTACTGAGGATCTTTTTATACTGTGACATATAAGTAAATACAAGGTAATTTGAAGAGAGGGTACTGAGAAGTGGGTGGAGGGAAGAACAGGAAAGACTATATCGGAGACTGCTTTGAGTAGAGTTTTAAAGAAAACAAGGGATCCAAAAGGGTAGCTAGATGGCACCATAGTCAATAGAGTGCCTAATCTGAAGTCATGAAAAATCATCCTGAGTTCAAATCTGACCTGAGACATTTAGCAGCTGTGTGACTTTGGGCAAGTCACTTAACCCTGTTTGCATCAGTTTCCTCATCTGTAAGATGAGCTGGAGAAGGAAATGGCAAACCACTCCAGTATATTTGTGAAGAAAACCTCAAGTGGGGCCACAGAGAGTCAGACACAACTAAAAAAATGTCTGGACAGCAACAACAAAGATTTCAAAGACATACCTTTGAACTACTGTGTTCCGTGCAACTTCACCTTCACTGCAACTACTCTTGTCCATTCCCCTTACTTTTTTTCACCTCTGGGTCTAAGAACCATAACCAAATCCACTGCTTCTCAAAAGGCTGTCTTCCTTGATTTCCTTTAAGTTCCTATCAAATCCTAGTGACTTCCCAAAAAACATTTTTCCATGCTCACCACTTTTCTTTATGTGGAATTTGCCCCATCATAATATAATCTCCTTGAGAGCACATAGTGCTTTTGTATGTATATACCCAGTACTCACCATGCCTAACCTGGGCATATTCTCAAGTAAAGATTCTGTGTAGGAACTCACCAATCAGAGGAAAGGAGTTCACAGGGGCAGTGGTTTCTCCAGGGTGAGATGCTACTGGGGCAGAGATGGAAAAAGAGTAAAAATCATCTTCTTCAAATATTTGAAGGACTCTCATGTTGAAGATGGAGTAGACACTTTGGTCCTCAAAGTCAGAACTAGAATCAACAGACAGAAATTGCAAAAAGGAAAATTTCTTTTTAATAGAAGAAAGAATTTTCTAATAATTTGATGGAAAGGGTGCCTTGGGAGATAGTGAGTCCCTAGTCAGTAGAAGTTCTCAAGCAGAGGCTTGATAGATACTTGTCCACAGTGCTGTACAGGAGAGAAGAGTTGGGCCAGATGGCTTCTGAGCTCCCTTCCAATTCTGAGATTCTAATGATTTTAGGGAAACTACAAATCCTCTGATTGCCTTAAAGGCTGAAAGGTCAGTAGCCAAGAAATAGCTAGCTTACATTCTGACTCAGAGTTGCCAAGTTGAGGGGTAAGTACTCACCATCCTGATATCTGAAAGATCAAACAGGAAAGAGCACCATTAGAACATACTTGAAATAAGAATTCCAAGTTCTAAAGCCCTCAGATCTCACTCCCGATAGGAGGATGCTATTCTGCTGCAAGATCAAGTTTGGCTTCAAAGGAACAAAGTGAGAAGCTATAGTAGAAAAAGACATGATGAATCTGCATTATCTACCGGGGACCATTTAATAACTTTTGGAGTCCTACTATTAAAGTTCATTCAGATTAGCTCTCATTTTCTCAACAAAGAAAAGCATTTACTTATCAATATATGTGCCACCAAAAGAGAAATGTAGAAAAGGGGAAAGGGAGGGAGAAAAGGAAGAAAAGAGAGGGGGGGAAAGGAGAAAGAGGAAGTCAGTGACAGAGAGGAGAGAGGGAAGAAAGAGAAATAAAGGAATGAGGAGAGACAGAGAGACAGACACCGAAAGGAGAGAAAATAGAAAGAGGAGACAGACAGCGATTAAGAGAAAAGAGAGAGAAGAGGGAAAGAGAAGAGAGATCTTCATTCTGTTGTAGCAATAAAGGTTTCCTTCTCCAGCGATAATCAACTCTGCATAATTAAAATAGCTCAGACTGCTGAACTAATTTTCAAACTGGAGGTTTCTTCCTGTAGCAACACTTACACACAAAGTTTCTACTGTGAATGAATTTAATCGTGAGTCTAATTACAATTTTAATGAATATCTCGAGCACTGCATGTAAACTTGCACTCTGAGGCATCGCTATCTGTGAGGGTAGTTGGAGGTCTTTTTACATTTCATATAAAGGATTGCTTCTGCAAAATGTTTATCTAAAATAGCAGCTATCCTTTTTTTCTGTTTTAAAGGGAAAGCATGATATAAAATAAATATCAAATGTGTTGGGTGCTTTTTTTTTTAAGCCTGTTCTTTTTAGGTACTTGACCTTTGTGTTTTGAACTGCTATTTTGCATATAAAGTACACAACTACAACTTGCAATGGCAACAATCAATTGACAATAATCAATCAACAACGTGTGTGTGTGTGTGTGTGTACTAGTCCTTTGTTGCCGAAGAAGACCATGCCACCAGAGAAATGATGACATGACTTGCCCTTGACTTTGTTTTGAGTGAGGGAGGGCTGTGCAGGTCACCAGCCTCACTTCTCCTCCAAAGCCATCTGAATCTAGTGACCTGATATTCCTCAGGATGACTGGAGATGACCCAGGATGAGGCAGTTGGGGTTAAGTGACTTGCTAATGGGTGTCAAGTGTCTGAGGTGAGATTTGAACTCAGGTCTTCCTGACTCTTGTACTGCTGCTCTATCCACTGTACCACCTAACTGCCCCACTGAAGGAGTAATTGGTTTGATAAATACCCAGATCCCTATGGCTGTTTTTATCAAGCATTTTTATGATACCTATGATGTAGCAGGTACTATGTTAAACACTTTACAAATATTATCTTATATGATCTTTATAACAAGCCTAAGAGGTAGGTGCTGTTGTTATTCCCATTCTACAGATGAGAAAAATGAGGTAAATAGAGGTTAAGTGATTTGTCCATGTTCACACAGCTCGAAAGTATCTGAGGCCAGACTGGAAATCAGGTCTTCTGGTCTTCTTGACCCCAAGTCTAGGGCTCAATCTACTGCACCAATGAGCTTCCTTGAGGTTTATGCTCACCATGAGGTCATTTACCCTATTGGGAGAACAGCCTTAGCAATCATAAACTTCAAATCCTTTATTTTACAGATGAAGAAACCAAACCCCCATGAATTAAGTGACTTATCCAAGGTTATACAAGGAGTGAACCAAGATTCAAAGCCAAGTTCTTTGATTTCATAGTCTGTGTTGTTTCACCATACTAGGTGACATTGTCACTACTCTAAAATAAACAGAAGATTCAAATACACTTTATTAATAGATGAGGAAGGTGAAACGGTATCATCTGTTCCTTAAGGAGACGTTTAAAATGGGAAAGAAAATGGAGAAAAAGTAGATGATCACTAAAGAATTTCTGCAAAAGGTATATTATTTCTAAAATGATTCATCTATGAAGGGATAGATGAATGTAATAGGAGTCCTCATGGTGGGAAGACAGAACGGACATGGAGAAGTCATGTGCTACAGTACAAAGAGGACTAGATCTGAATTCAGAAGACCTGAGTTCAAATTCTTCCTCTAACACTACTTATGCGACCTGAGAAGAGTCACTTGGAAAAGATACCTCTCCAGGTCTCCATTTTTTCATCTGAAAATGAACAGGTTGGTCTAAATGGTCTCAAGGTGTCTTCTACTTCTAAATCTCTGTCCTTCTATGTCCTAGAACATTCTATTGACTTTCAATTCAGAGGGATCAAGGTGGATTCCAATGAAATTTTAAATAATATTCCTTCTACCCAGGTAAAACTTATCAACTTTTGTATCAACTATATCAACAAATGTATCAACCATTTAATGAATATTCAATATATGCCTAAGGGGTATATATTGCATATAGACAGGGCCTGTCATGTCATTGGCATAGGGAACTTTGGGATGAAGACACTGCTTGTACTGACACAGTTCAGCACATCCACTACAATTTTTAATCTTAGAGAGTTGCCTCAAGCAAAGATGTTAAAACCCAGGGCATACCACCAGAGTGAGATTAAAATGTAATTGGAAAATATTTAACAAAATAAAAAAAAATACACTACAACATGGATAATGCTGATAAGTGGTTTTCTAAGGCAATATGTAGTCAAAGATCTTCATGTATGATTTAGCGACTTCCATTTCTATTTGACTTTGACACCACTGACCAAGAAGAGGCCTGAAAGGTTAAACAAACTTACTCAATGTCACATAGTCAGTAGGTGTTAGAAGTAAGACTTGAACCTGAGTTTCACTATTCCCAAAGCCAGCTAATTATTTTTGCTGTTCCTGCCTTAATAACTCCTCAAAGTTCTTTTAGCATTTTACCTAGAGATCCTAGTTATTCCTACAGAATTTTACCTGTATCACAGTTATTTGTGTTCATATCATGTCCACCACCAGCAGCTATTTGAATATAAGCTCCTACAGTGCTAGAAAGCTGAGATTTTTCATTATTTTGTATCCCCAGTGCTGAAAAAAATTGTTGTTGTTCAGCCGTGTCCGACTCTTTGTGACCCCATTTGGGGTTTTCTTGGCAGAGATACTAAAGTGGTTTGCCATTTCCTTCTCCAGCTTATTTTACAGATGCAGAAAATGAGGCAAACACAATTAGGTGACTTACCCAGGGTCACCCAGTTAGTAAGTGTCTGCAGCCAGATTTTAATTCTGAAACAGTCTGATGCCAAATCCAGCACATCATCCACTGCATAACCTAGTCTGGGTGCTACAGCAGTTAGAGTACTGGGCCTGTCATCAGGAATACCTGAGTTCAAATCACTTAACCCTGTTTGCCTCAGTTCCCTCATCTGTAAAATAAGCTGGAGAAGGAAAGGGCAAACCACTCCAATATCTCTGCCAAGAAAACCTCAAATGGGGCCACAAAGAGTCAGACTTGACTGAAAACAACTAATTACTTGCACATAATAGGAACTTAATAAATGTTTCCTGAACTGATTGAATTTTTGTGTACTTTGGTATTTTTTTACCTTTTTAAAATATATTTTTAGCAGAGAGATAGCAGCAAAGGAGTAGTCACACATTCCTCCCAAGCTGTTGTCTGGAGAGACAGCTAGGTGGTACAGTATCTATAACACAGACCTTGAAGTCAGGAGGACCTCAGTACACATCTGGCCTCAGACACTTACTAGCTGTGCAATCCCAGGCAAGTCACTGAACCCTGGGAAAGAATGAAAGGAAAGAAAGAAAGGAAGGAAGGAAGGAAGGAAGGAAGGAAGGAAGGAAGGAAGGAAGGAAGGAAGGAAGGAAGGAAGGAAGAAAGGAAGGAAGGAAGAAAGACAAGCTGCTGTCTGGGAGATTTCCCTAGTGAGTGACTTTTTACTCTTTTCAACTCAACTTCATCTTGAAACGGTCTTGAGAGATGTTTGAAACCTAAAAAAAAAGTAATCTGAATCAATAGGAAATATATATATTAGCAATAACACTTTACATTATATAGCATTGTACATATAAAAATGTGCCGATTTTATAGATGAGGAAACAGACTGAGAAGTCAAGACTTGCCCAAAATCACCCAGCCAGGAAAGCTCAGAGCCAGAATGTGAAGGCTGCCTTGACACCCAGGCCAATGCTTTCTCTACTGTAACATACTGCACACAGCTAATAATATTTTATGATGCTAGCCTTGTATAAGATGGTGCAAATAATTACAACATGATTTTTTAACGTCCTTGAATTTTCCAAAATGAGTGCCATTTTCTATCTCCTGAATTTGAGGAGGGGAGTAAAAATAGATATATTTCAATAGATATTTGCCTTAGGTATTCCAACTTTCTTCCACTACCCCACATACTCCGTTTTTATATTATAAAGAGCTCATAAGGGAACATGTATTTATCTGGATATATGTTGATCCCTCCCCACTCTCAGGGCCAGGAATGTTTTTCATCTTGTCTCTGTATCTCCAGTACCAAATCCAGTACTTGAAGTTAGTAGTTAATAAATGATGAGACTGTCTTAAAATTTAAATTCTAAGTGTGGACTAGGACAATGATTGCATTGCTTCCTCAAGTAACTTCTCTTGGTATTTTTATAAACTCTCTATAAGGCCAAAATTTGAGTCTCAGCCTTGATACTTCTTGGCCATTTCTTCTAATATCTGTCCAATTACTAGACAATATATACTCAGCCAATTACTGCTTCATTCTTGATGACAACACCAAGGACCCATCCCTTGTTGTCCTTCCCAAGTCACATAAGCCATTTTCTCACTATGATATCCAGAGGCCCAATGGGTAGGTTGTGGTCTACCAGGTGATCTCAAGCCCTTACCTGACTGGACTCCAGTGCCCCTGGCACCTCCTCCCTCCTCACCACTCTGTATGGTCACTGTTTCATCTATCAGCAGTTTGTCTGGCCGCAAAGCCCAGGTTGACTTTTAGGCTTTTAACATCCCTAGCCAAAGATCAAAGGAGTGGGGAGAAATTCAGGATAGCTCATCATCAGTAAAAGTCTGGGATCCTTGCTTTGTACTTTAAAAGAAAGTCTCAATTCACTCCTGGAAACTCAACAATGAGTCAGACTTGAATGGTTAGGACTCTCCAAACTGCTCAGTACTCTACTCTCTCCGAATTTTCTATCACCAGCCAATTGTAAAAGGTCTGCAGTCAGCTTCTTTCCCCCCACCCCCTGCCCATGGAGGACATTTAGATAGATTGGAAGCAGTGAACGACCCAGTATTGATCCCCTGGGAATCTACTTAATACTTTACCTGAATAGAAATTGCTTCTCTTTATAGCTGCACAGAGTCACTGGGCACTTTATCTACTGCCACATGCTTATATCTTTAGGACAGCAAAGTTTTACTATAGTCATGGAGCTCTCTTAACACAAAAGATCTTAGATTTCCATCAAGCATGTCATATACTGTTAGATACCTTCTAGGGCCCAAGCAACATTTTCTTTAAATAATTTAATCATGTTCTAATTAAGGGATGTTACCTTGTCATTGAAAACATGTTGAACTTGAAATCAGGAGACCTACGTTCAAATTTCACTTACATGACCAAAGAGAAAACACTTAAATGTTCAGTGCCCTAGCAACTCTCTACCATAAGAAGTTACAATGATAAATCTCAGATCTCCCACAACTATCTATAGTAGTAGATAGGGACAAAAACAGAGCTGTTAGTAAACCATCTCATACGTCCACTTCACCTCTCCTCATTTAGCTTATAATCCCCTGGGAACAGATAACCTTAATGTCTATTGAATTTATATCTATTTCTGCACCTTATGCTAAGCAAGTCACTCAACAAGTTATTAAGTGTTTATTAAGTCTGTGCTATGTGCCAAACACTATGCTAAGTCCTAAAGATACAAAGAAAGACAAAAAACCATCCCTGCTCTCAAGGATCTCACAGTGTAGTGGGAGAGACAGTGTGCAAAATGTGATAGAGACAGGACAAATTGGAGATGATCAGTGGAGGCAAGGGACTAAAATTAAAGACTAGGAAAGATTACATATAGAAAGGGGATATTTAGCTAAAACTTAAAATAAGCATTCTCAGTCTAGACACATACAAAGTACCTGGTAAGATATTGGCATTTAAAATGGCCACACCTACTCTTCCCCTCTCTTTTGCAAATGTGGGGGACTATGAGGATGAAAATGGCATATATCAGACTTTTCCAGGCATAGATTAATTTTGCTAAAATTGGTTTTCCCTCATTTTTCTTTCCTATAAGAGATGGTTCTCTGGGAAGGGAGGATGGAGAGCAATATTAGGAAATGTTGTTGAGTCATTTTTCAGTTGTGTCTGACACTTTATGAGCCCATTTGGGGTTTTCTTGGCAAAGATACTGGAGCGGTTTGTCATTTCCTTCTCCAGTTCATTTTATAGATGAGGAAACTGAGGCAAACAAGGGCAAGTGACTTGCCAAGGGTCACATAGCTGGTGTTCTATTCAGTGCCCCACCTCGCTGATCCATGAGGAAGCGTAGATGATGTCAAACAAAGAAACAAGTAAAAGATAGCAATTAAAATTTCTTCATTTTTTAAGTTAGCCATTACCCTCTGTATAAGACCTGGACACAGAGACAAACAAATTCTAGCTGAGGATAACAGTGTGAATGGAGGAAATGCTGCGCTTGAGCCTACCCTGGAAAATGGCAAAGAGAGAAACTTCCATTAAGTTAAAAGTCTGCAGTTCAAGTGAAAAACCTAAAAGCAGGAAACCTCAGCAGCCAATTTGTTTCAGGGAGATATGCCGCATGTTTTAGGGGGTGAAAAGCAGCCTACAAAGGAAATGGGAAAGGACAGGAAGGGACCAAATGATGCCTTTCAAAGCCCAGGAAGATTTGGAGGGAATAAATAAAGCCATCCCCCACCTCAAAACATAAAAATACAAAAGCAGAATGGTTTAACCCTCGCCAACAGAGTGAAAAAAATTAGATGCGATTTTGTTCTTTTTTAATCAAGATGATATATTCCAAAGCAGAAAAATTTCCAGTGATTCCAAAGCTGCTCATTTCAAATCTTTGGGTTTTTTTCCTCCTGTAAGAGTCAAGTAACAGTAATAATTATTTTAATATCTGTCATTTTAGGTTGTTTATTGTAAACTTTAAGGTTTACAGAACGCTTTCCAGTGTCTCTGGAAGGGCTATTCCATTCAAATCTTTGCTTTTTTTCCCTGTAAGTTTCAAATAACAGTTATGATTACTGTAATATCTGTCATTTACATAGCACTTAAAGGTTTACAAAGTGATTTACATACTTTATCTCATTTGATCCCCTCAACATTCCTTTGATGTAAGTGCTATTATTATCCTCATCTTACAGATGAAGAAATTGAGGCAAACAGAGGGGAAGTGACTTGCCCAGGGTCCCACAGCTAGTGTCTGAGGTTGAATTTGAACTCAAGTTTCCCAGGTAAGTATATTATCAACTCAGGTTTTCCTACATTGCTACAGTGGTTGAAGGTTTGCAAAGCACATTCTATAGTTACATTATCTCAGTTATCCTAAGTAGATCTTATTGTTATCCTCACCTTATGATTGAGAACAGTGAGACTGGGACAAGTTCGATCGCCTGCCAAAGGACACACTTTGAGTAAGTATAGGAGAAGGTCCAAAAAGTCAGATCTTGAAGATTTCAAGACCATCCTCCTTTCCACAATGCCAAGCTGCCTCTGTGGAAAAAGGCATATGGATGAACAGTGGAGGGCCCTAATTTACTACAGCTGGTGCTTAGAGGAGGTAAGGGAATTTGTGGAGAAAAAGAACTTTCACAAATCAGCAGACCCAGATGATATTCATCTTGGAGTCTTGAGGGATTTAGCTAACTTAGGAGGCCACAGCAATTGTGTTTTATGAAAGCCAAGGAAAACTAGGAAAAGAGGGCCCTGAAATGTCTCTGAAGAGCCTCCTCTATTGTTTCTAAAACGTGTGGCTCACTCTGTAACCAGCTTGGTTGGTTATAAGGAAAATTCCACCAGCATGAAATTCAGCACTTACTTGTTCAGATCTAGGTGCATCCCACACTTAGACTGATCCAGAAAGTGATTTGACTCAGTTAGAGCTAGCTCCTAGACTCAGTAAAAGGAAGTTCCCCTCTGTTTTAAGGTCTGTGAGATATAGGCAACAAGAGGGCTGTACCTGGAATGAACAAATACTCTGAGTCTGAATCCTGCCTCACACTCTCAGCCTTAATTTCCTCATCTGTAAAACAGGGATAATACTAGCACCTACCTCCCAGGATTGTTGTGAGGATCACATGTGATAACATATGTGCTTTGTACATTAAAATGTCCTTATTTTTTCATGGAAAGCACCAGCTACCTTGTCAAGACATGTGTCTGGGCAGTTGAAGAATGTTGGAATTGGAGTAAGAGGACCTCAGAATCCTGGATCTGCTTTGTACTCCTGCGTGACCCTGGCCAGGTCACTTTCCTACTCTGGGTGAAAAACATCTAGTCCAGCTCCAACTTTTTACAGATCAAGAAACTGAGGCCCAAGGGAAATGCAGATATTTATCCAAGATCACAGAGTCATTAAAGGACAGAGGGGGAAAAAAATTACATGATAACTTTTAATATATTTAAAAGTAATAGCAAGTTGTACATAACAGATTTGCAGTTGCATGTGCAACCATCTTTTTATTATACTATGTTATGGAAATTTAAAAAAACTTAAAAAAAAAAAGAAAATGAAGGATCAACAACCAAAAAGACTGAGGCAGAATTTTTACTCAAAGCCTCTGTCTCTAAGCCCAATTCTTTTTTCCACTGCACCACAATCCCAAGTCTTAGCATAGCAAGTAGATGAGGAAAGTTCATTAAATTATTAAAGAACACTGGGCAATAACGTCTACGCTCAGCCATTTCCTTGGACAATTCATTTGTCTCTGCGCATCAGTTTCCTCCTCTGTAAAATTAAGGGAAGGAAGTAGGTCAGTGGTATCAAGCATAGAGTGCTCTTCATTGAGAAAACCAGATTAAAACGTAATTGGGAAATATTTACCAAAATAAATGAAAATACAATAGAATATAGATAATGTTCATTTGTGGTTTTCTAAGTCATTTGCAGTCTCCAAGGACCCTTAGTACAGTCTAGTTTCTATTTGAGTTTCCATGTCTATATCTGAGTTAGACACCACTGACATAGATTATCTCTGAGGTTCTTTCTGGCTCTAATAGTCTTTAAGTCTTGATTTTTAAACTGATTAGCAAATAGAGCTGTTAATAACAGGAGGAAATTTGACTCATGATTACAATAGCTATTTTTTTATGTAACGCTTTAAGGTTTGCAAAACACTTTACATGTTATCTCATACCATCACAACATCCCTGTAAAGTAAATGCTATTAGTACCTTCATTCTTAAAATACAGAAAATGAGACTGAGAATGGGTAAGTGACTTGCTCAAGGTCAATGACTGTGGTGAGA
This sequence comes from Notamacropus eugenii, assembly GCF_028372415.1. Taxonomy (NCBI): domain Eukaryota; kingdom Metazoa; phylum Chordata; class Mammalia; order Diprotodontia; family Macropodidae; genus Notamacropus; species Notamacropus eugenii. The sequence continues at coordinate 69,952,852 of NC_092877.1, forward strand.
TTCACACTTGGGCATCCCTGAGTTCAAGACCCCCCCCCCCCCCCCCCCCCCCCCCCCCCCCCCCCCCGCCACTGTCTCATTGCCTCCAGGAGATAGTGAACTGCCCATCCCCCATGGTTTTCCAGCAGAGACCAGATGACCACTTGCTTTCATAGAGGATATTCATGAATCAGGTAAAGGGCTGGACTAAACAATTCTCTAAAAGACATATAAGACTCCCAACCTGTCAGAATCCCCCTCTTGAAACCCGGAAAAGTAGAGTAAAGGACAAAGGGAGCCCACATCAGATTAGGTACCAGTGTGCCAGCAGGAGATGCAGCTGGAGACAAAAGCTGAATGGAGCTCAGAGCTCCCTTCCAACTGTGCTGCCAACAGAAGAGAATTTTTCCTGTATCCTGGTAAAAATGTGACCCAGAAACTGGAGTTGGGAAAATAGTCAGATCAAGCAGACAACCATGGCCACCTAGTCATGTGGGATATACTTGGGAAACAGGCTAAATTTGAGCCAGAGTTTAAAAAAAAAAAGAGGGGCAAGAAAAATGTTCATTTCTTTGGAATAATATGACTGCACAGAATCGATTCGGAAGGAATTCACCCAGTGAAAAATACAGCTGAAGCCAAATCTTACATAACTTCTTCCAGTCTTTTCGAAGCTTTCAGTTTCTCTGCCATTGGTAAACTACCATGGAAAATTCATTTCATGCTTGTCTACTCTGGTAAGACCCCAGAATGAATTGAATTGTTACAAAAAGGTAAAAATTAGGAATGCCAAAAGTCATTTGCTGCATCTAATTAAGAGCAGTCATCTTGGAAGATTTGCATGTGGTTTGGACTGTCTTTACCTGTAATCTTGTCTTTTTTTTTTCATTTTTTTCATCTATCAGAGGAGGAGCTGGGAGAAAGTCTTATATTTGTGATAATTCCCTGAACCTTGAAAAGGTTAAAGTCCAATTTGGAATTAATTCCTTTTTGGGGATTTGAAAGGCTTTTTTTGGGGAGGGTTCACACCTGGGCCTTAGGGAGTTACCTAAAATACTGACATGTATTAACAACATATGTGTGTGCATATGTGTATACACACATATAAATATATAGCCACATATATGTATATAGATATGCATGTATGTCTATATAGGCACACTTCATATATAAATGTATATATATATGTATATATGTGTGCATGTTTGTGTGTGTGTATACACAACACCTTTAAGTTTAATCTGCATTAACATCTTCACCATCACTTTAAGTCAAAACAATAAAATGAACTCTGCTTTTATAGCATTTGTCAATTTCAAAGCTGTAAATGTTCACACTGGAAATTAAACAATCAGGTATTCCCACAGTCTTGAGTCTTAGAGGAAGTCAGCAAGTGGAAGGGAGGAGGGAGAGTATTCCAGACAGGGAGGGAACATCCAGTGAAAAGTCAGGAGACTGTCTAGTGTGAGAACCGAGAATGGGGGCAATGTTGATAAATGACAGAATCAGTGGAATCAAGTATAAAAGAACTAGAAAAACAGGAAGGAGCCAGGTTGTGAAGGGCTTTTAAAATCCAATAAAGGATTTCATATTTGATCCTGGAGGCAACTGAAGCCACTAAGTTTATTGTGTAAGATATGGGGGGCGTGATAAAATGGTCATATCTGTATTTTAGGAAGATCACTTTGTGAGTGGAATAGAGAGATGGGCTAAAATGAGAAGAGATTTGGGGCAGTAGTTCAGGGAAGAGATGATAAGAGCCTGAATTAATGGGGCAGCCATGTAAGAGGAGAGATGGTAGGAAGACAGAATCAACAGAATTTGACAACAGAAACAGATGGGAGAGACTGAGAATAAAGAGTCAAGGATGAAAGTTAGGCTGTAAGCCTGGTGCCTGGGGAAAGGGTGGTGCCCTCAATAGTAATAGGAAAGGTAGAGAGAATGGAGGACTTAGGAGAAAAAAAGATAATGAATTCACTTTGAGACCCAGTGAGCATTCAGAACATTCATTTGGAAGGAGGAGATAGATAGATAGGGAGAGAGAGAGAGAGAGAGAGAGAGAGAGAGAGAGAGAGAGAGAGAGAGAGAGAGAGAGAGAGAGAGAGATAGCTAGATAGCTAGATAGCTAGATAGATAGGTAGGTAGGTAGATAGGTAGGTAGGTAGGTAGGTAGGTGGTAGGTAGGTAGGTAGGTAGGTAGAGAGACAGACAGACAGACAGACAGACAGACAGACAGACAGATAGATAGATAGATAGATAGATAGATAGATAGATAGATAGATAGATAGGTGGGTAGGTGGGTAGGTGGGTAGGTGGTAGGTAGGTAGGTAGGTAGGTAGGTAGGTAGGTAGAGAGACAGACAGACAGACAGACAGACAGACAGACAGACAGACAGATAGATAGATAGATAGATAGATAGATAGATAGATAGATAGATAGATAGATAGATAGGTGGGTAGGTGGGTAGGTGGGTAGGTGGGTAGACAGAACGTATGTATGTATGTGTACACACATATATAATACATTAATGTAAAGATATGAATTTTAATTATAGGAACCTTATATTATTTTTCATTCTTATCTTTTTTATATTCTCTTCATTCTTACAACACATTCATTTTCAAATATATCCCTTTCTCTCCCCTACTTCGTAAATCATCCTTTGTAACAAAGAGAGACAGAAACAGAGAAACAGAGAGAAGCGCTTTAGCAAAACCAACCAACCTATCATCTATGTACGATAGTTTATGCAATATTCCAAGCCCACTTTCCCCCATTTTGACAAAGAGAAGAGAAAGATACACATTTCAGCTCTTCCCTGAGGCCAAGGAATTATAATTCTGTGGCATTAAATTTTTTTTTTGCTTGTTTCCCATTTACATTGTTATAATTAATTTCTATGTAGTTTTTGACTTCATATCAACTCATATGTCTCACCATGTTTCTTTGAATTCTTCATAAGTGTCATATCTATGGCATACGCTAAGATTCCACTACATGCATGTGCCACAATTTGTTCAGTCATTCCCAACTGATAGGCATCTATTTGTTTCCAGTTTTTTGTTACCACAAAAGGTTGCGGCTATGAATATTTTAATGAATATGAGCATTCCTGTCTGTTTCTAACTCATCTTGTTTGCTTCTATTTGTATCCCCAGTACTTTGTACAGTGCCTACCACACAGTAAGGCCTAGTAAATATTTGATCTAATCTATCTATATGATATATAGATTATATATAATAATAGTGGTATGGATGTCTTAACTACTTTTACTAGCATAATTCCAAATTCTTTTCCAGATTAGTTGGACCAATTCACAGTTCCACCAATGGTTTATTAGTGTGTTATATGTTACACTTAACTCATAAGAGAAGGTTTGTGACTTAACACTTAAGGGCATGAGTGGCCAAGGATGCATAGTCACTATAGAGACAAGAATATAACTGATTCTCCAGAGGGGGAAAGAATGCATGAGGTTCTTCATAAATTCACTGTGGAAGAGTTAAGTTTGGGCCTCAGAAAGAGGAGAAAGGGATCTATGATCCCATAAGAGATACCTTTCAGACCTGATACCTAGCTTATGCCAGGCTCATTCTCTCCTTCTCCATTCAGTAGGACCCCTGGGTCCTATTCCACCCAACAAATTTGTTCAACGATGGAAAAGAGGAGTAGGGATTTTATAGGGAAGGTAGGAGTTGGTCCTGGTATGTGTAATTTGTTTTCCACTTATGCTGTCAAAAGTAGGGAGGCACCAATTAAAGAGGACCTATCTATCCAGACTCATTTACCACTACTCCTCCACAGGTATTCAACATTTCTGCCAAACCATCCTGATCTCTGCTGTCTGCATATGACCCCCCATTTCCTGCCTCTAACCTTTGCATGGGCAATCTCCCATACCTCAAACATTCCCCTTCACCTCCACTCCTTAGTATTCCTCTATCCATCCCAGTCTCCTCTCAATTGCACACAAGATGTTTCAAGATTCTCTCAATTGATGGTGATTTCTCTTCCTTCCAAATTATTTTACATCTTCCTAGTACACATATTTACTTAATTGTAAACAGGTTGTTTTCCCAAGTAAAGATAAACTTTTGAGGTAGGAGCTGATTTCATTTTTTTTTTTACTTTGCACCCACAGAACTCAGAAAATTACTTGACACATAATAGATGCTTAACAAATGCTTGTTGATGAACTGGGGTTTCATTGGAGACAGATGTTTGTAGCATGGAAGATTTGGGGGAAATGGGGGGAGTTTGAGGAGGGGGCATTATAAAGCAGGGGCAGTTTGTTATGAAACAGGCTAATTGTACTCCCTCCCAAACCAGAGATTTTCTAGACTAACCAGGTCTTCCCCTCAAGGATTTTAACCTGTGAGAAGTTGATAAGACAGCAGTCCAGATAGGAGCACCGCAGTAACAGAAAAGATAGGTAGGTGCATTAGTACATTAAATGCATTAAAAACAAAGTCCTCTGTTAGGAGATTACCAACCAGGAATCAGGGAGCACGTCTTGGAGGAGGTGGCATTTGGAGTTGGGCTTTAAAGGCTTTGCACTAAGACACAAAGAACTGCTAACAGCTTAAAGTATAACCCCTCCTAGAGGATTTCCATTTGGAAAGGGATCAAAGCATTAGGCTAAAGGATGGGGCTCTGATACTAGGATTTATGGGGGTGGGGCACTAGGAATCTCCGGGTGGGTGTGTGGTTCCACCACATAGATGGATGCCTTCTCATTGCCCAGGACAGAACTATCTGGAGAAGGCAAAGCAAAGGGCTATGGATTCTATTAAAGCCTACGGTAGTACAAGAGTAAAATTGTCCCCACAAAAGCTTCCCTGCCTAACCATGGTCAATAATAACCAAAAAACAAACAAACAAACAACCAGAAATACAATGAAGAAAATTTTTGCCCCTTCCTTGGGCCTTTCCCTTCAAAGTAGACTCTGTGTAGCCTGGAAGTAGAGCTTGTGCCTAATGAAAAGGAATGCATTTTCCTAGTGCTGAATTTTCTGTGTCTAAAAATGGACTCAGCCCCTAAGCATAAGGCCAAGAAACGCCTGCTGTTAGAAAACCACTGCAACACACCAACATTCTCCTCAGGCCCTAGGCAGGGATTTTGTAATAAAAGAGCCCCAGAAATTGGATAGGGCACAACGTGACTGGCCAGCACAGCTGTCAATCAACAACCACCGTCAATCAGCAACCGGACATAAATTTAATGGGTTATTATACTGTTGCTAGCTACTCTAATGCTGATTGACAGCCCAGTCAACCAGTGAAAGAGAAAACAAAAATTCTGGAGGATGCTGGATTTCGTTTTTGTCCTTTTTCTCTCTTCTTCCCACTTATTCAACACAAAAAAACAATGTGGTGGTAGGATAATAAGCATTAAATAGGGAGACAAGAGACTTGGGTTCTAATCCTGATCCTGATACTAACTACTTCCCTACCTTGAACAAGCCACTCTGCTTCATCCAGGCCTAGTTTCTTTATCTTTAAAGGGGAGAAAAATTTATATTTCTCATAGCTGTCATAAGAAAACATGTTGTGAACCTGAAAGATTGAGGGGATGGGGACAGAGGGGACAAAGGAGAGAGACAGGGAGAGACACAGAGGGAAGGAAGAGGGATAGGAAGGAGGGAAAGGACAGTGGGAGAGGGGGAAAGGGGGAGAGACAGAAAGAGAGAGAGAGAGAGAGAGAGAGAGAGAGAGAGAGAGAGAGAGAGACTATATAAACTTTTAGTATATTATTTAATTTGAATTTCACAATAATGATGTGAAAGGTAATAAATGTGTTATTATCTCCATTTTATAGATAAGAAAACTGAGAAATTGGAAAGGTTAAGTGACTAGTCCATGGTTGAAACTGTTGTCAAAGTTTAGATTTGAGGCCAGTTCTGGTGAGGTGAAATCCAGTGCATTTTTCTCTGTAACTGTATGTGTATGATGTCTAGACTTTTAACTGAGAGGTCTAGACATCCTCAAATGGGTCCCTATCCCTACAAAAGCTCAGCAGAGTGACTGTGGTCCTGAATTTTAATCTCCCCCATTGCAATAAGTAGAAAGTGAAGAAAATACATGCTATATATTGAAATCCAACTTCTTACAGTGCCTGACATTTAATAAACATTCATTGGATGAATGAATAAACAAATAAACAGATGGATCATCAAAACAATCTCAAGGATAAAAAATTCACGTCTGATTCGGTTTTAGCAAAAACCAATAACATATATCTTTGTTACTGATATTCATAGATGCACACAAGTAAATACTTTTCATTTTTTATCTTCGGAATGTGGCTATTTCACTGGGATTTAGGCAGGTGTGGTGAGGGGGGGAACCAGGGGGAGGTGGTTTAGCGGACAAAAAAACGGTTCCATGAGGAAAGACGGAGGGTCCCAAACAAAAAATAAGAAAGAAAAAACAAATTAGAATAACACTTTGCTGATCATGGATTTCTATAACAGGCCACCACTTACCTCTCTCTGGAGCTTACGCTTTTTTTTCCCTGCAGTTAAACTCAATGGAGTACATCGAATATGCATCTACCAGTGCAGCAGGATGGTGAAGTTGGCAGCAGCCCTAAATAAGGCTAGCTTGTAGAAAACACATTATGTCAGCATTCCCTGGAATTCTGATTTTCCTTCAGGTCAAAAAAGGACATTGGTTCATTATCAATGGCTGAGCTGTCCTGGTGCTGATCTTGGAGGCCACATCTCCAAATTCAAACCTGAAGACAGGGTTTTGTTACTAAGATCCTAGACCTGAGACCCAGAAACAGAATATTCTCAGAGAAGAGACCATAGTTTTCCATATTACTTGAATTAATTCAATTCAATAATCCTCTTTTGAGTATCTCCTATGTGCAAGGTACTGGGAATACAAAGGGGGGAAGGGAACAAGCATTTATTAAGCACTTTCTGTGTACCAAAGATTGTAGGAGCCTTACAAATCTTGTTTGATCCAAATCTCAAAGACAAAAAAGTGAAACAATCCTTACCATTAAGGAGCTTACAAAAAATTTTTAATCATAAATTGTATACCTCCACCAGCTTTTGAGCATGTAACCCCAATTACTTATATATGTGTATGAGTGTGTGTATACACATATATCCATATATTTCCTTTATAATAGATATATGAATTACTACCATGTTAATAATTATGTATACTAGAAGAATTATATAAAACATTTAAAATAATGAGATACATATCAAATACAATTTGATCTTAAAGTTCTCAGTAGAGTTTATTGAGCAAGAGGAGGGTGTCATGGTCAAGTCTGTTCTTTAAGGGAAAAGACTTCTCTCTGGCACTTCTTTGGAAGATAAATTGAACAGGGAAGAGACTTGAGTTGGGGAGAACAATGAGGATGCTATTGTAATAGTCCAGGGGGCTTTCTTGAGTGGAGTTATGGGGATAGATGTGAGAGATGTTGTGAAGGTAGAATCACAGAAATTCAAAACTGATTCAATATTTGAAATTCAGGAGAGTGGGTAGATGAAGATGACACTGAGACTGGGACCTAGGTAACTGGAAGGATGGTAATGCCCTCCCCCCAAAACATGGAAATTTGGAAGAAAAATGGGTTTCAGAGATAGATTACTAATGAGATCTGGGATGCAGATCACAGCCCATTCTTATCTACTCTTTTGGGACAACTCATTCTGACCCACTGAAAATGAAAAGGAAGGGACAGGGTTCTTATTCACTGTCCAGGAGAGCAGTCTAGAAGGAGCAATTGCTGCTTCCATCTGGTGATCTGTGGGGTGGAAGGAGGCAAGAATGAGTACTCTAGAGGTAAGGTAGCAGAATTTGCCCATGTAACTGCTGGTGAGGTGAGGTGAGGTTTGCCTGGGTTGTGATTAAGTCATAACCACTGTCAAGGGCCAGCACCAAGGATGTAAGAAAAGTCAGTAGCTCTCACAGGCAAAAATGGCTAGTGGCAAGAGAGGGCAAAGTGAGGGAATATTGGTCAATAATGGGTGAAGAGGGGGTCAGGCTGCTTTAGAGATAATCTAAGTGATTTTCACTCTCAGAAATGATGGGATACAACCCTTCTTCCCACTCTCTAATGGGTTATTCCTTTAAGTCATACCATAGCACATTGGAAGTACAGAGTCCATGTTTTGGAGATCTTTCTAGAGAATAACAATATTATGGAGATAAGCATATGTAAAGTGTGTGTAAAGTCAATATGAAGTTGTTTGGAGGAAATTGAGAACATTGACAACTGGGGAGATCAAAGAAGGTTTCCTATAATAGGAAGAGCTTGTGCTGGGCTTTGAAGGAAGTGAGGGATTCTACAAGGTTATTGTGGGAGAAAGGAAGAGCATTCTAGCCTTAGAGAAGAACCTGTCCAAGAGCCCAGAGGCAATAGAATGTGTTGCATAGGGATGAGCCTGTACATTCAACGTTCATCTTCCCTTAAATAATTCTTCTTAGTTTATATAGCAAGGTTTACGATGACAATTCAGGCATGAGTTCAACAGTGGGAGAACACAGGAAAGAAGGCAGGGCAAAGTTTTGTATATACAAATACTCACCTGGGCCCTGCTCCCTGAACTGTTCTCCCAAGTTTTGTCCAGAAAGAGACCCCTTGATTTGCCATTTCATTCTTTTTTATGGAGAGGAACAGAGAAGAGGAGGGATATAGAATTCTGGATTAATTCAGCATGCTTACCACACAGGTTACTGGCAGCTGTGACACCTGGACTGACCTTTTCAGTAAGGCCACCACAGAAGCACCTGCCAGTGCCATGATTTTTTTTTTAACCAGGACTACCCAGAGCCAAGACTGGACCAGGAACAGAGATGTAAGCTGTATTTCTGGTAAATTGAATCTAGAGCAGAGTTAGAGTCCAGGGCTCTTGGACTATCAGCTTGAAAGAGTCATATTATTTACTGAGGTGAAAGAATGATGAACTCCCCTCTAGTCACTTTTTTTTGCCCTAATTGATTAAGGCACCTGACCTCTGAAAAGAATTCCCAGACATAAAATAAGCCATGTTCTTAATCCTTTCACCAATGGAGAAAGTAGAAAACATATCAGTAGGTTTGTTTGGTGGGTTTTTTTTTCCATTTTGAGAAATGGTCAGGAAGTTTGGGAGAGAAGACAATAGGACAAAGCTCTTTTTTATATTCTACCCTTTGTATTTTGATATTTACTTCCTTGGCTGTGCTTTAGTAAATCACATGACCACCAAAAAGTCAATAGATTGAATCTAAGAATGAGCTTGACGAACAAGAACTCAGTTCCCAGATGCAGGGTAGGGAATGGAGCACAGAGAGAGTTCCTATTTCAGTCACTATGAAGTATATTTTCAATCATACTCATATCTATATTGAAGCCAAGATCAACAACATGGGTCCTATGAGCCCTATAGAGCCCAAGACAGAGAGGGGGTAGGTTAAGACTTGGTATCCTGCCCACCCTCTGGTGAGCAAAGGAAAGGCTGAAGCCTTTGGGAGCGCATTCAGAAGCAGCCACTGAGCTGATGTCCTGAGGGCTGCACTATATGTTGGCCAGAATATATAATACACCCTTAGTGATCAGCCAGCCAGTTAATTAATTGATTGATTAATTCATTGGCAGCTTGCTTCTCTGTAGCTTACAGAAAGTAAAGGAATAAACAGTTTTGACTAGTTAGAATTTCTGCTTCACCATCAAGTATATGTATGCTTAGCTCACATCCTCTCTCCTGATTTTATAGTGCTTTCTATTTTTTTTTAAATGAGACCATATTCCTGAAATCACTAGGCTCACACAACTCTATGAGGTTGGTAAGAGCTCCATTTCAAAGAGGTATACTACTGAGTAAGCTAGAAAAAATGTTAACCTTTAGTTCTGCTTCTGACATATACTTGCAGGATGACCCTGGGCAAGTCACTTAACAATTAAGAGTATTGCAGGTTACTAGTTAAGACTAGGAACAACAGAATTCCCTCGCAATGAAATAACAGGTAAGGGTACAAATCAAAAGCAAACAACCAGACAAAAAGCATGATATTTATGCAACACAGAAGGAAACTGAGGCCATAAAGGCTAAACATGACTACCTCAAAACCACCCAGCTAAGGCATGTGAGGGGCTATGTATTCAAATTCAGGCCTCCTGACTCCAAACTGAATGATCTCTCAATTACCCCATTCTGCTTCTCCCAAAAGAAAGGAAAATAAAAGAGGAATTTAAGGGAACAGCTTTTACATTTTCTATGCCTTGGCATTTTATATGCTTTAACTTCGATTTTTTAGCTTGGTTCTTGGCCAACTGGGCTTAGAATCCAACTGAGCAAAATCAATCAACACAAATAAAGCTAAAATTGTCCAGCCTCCTTTATAGCTCAAAGATTTTAATTGCAGTAACCTTTTTTTTCACTCTCAAACATGTATTATAATTGCTGAGAACTTTGTTTTCATAGGATCATAGATTTAGAGTTGAAGGTCAATCAGTCAGTCAAAACATATTTATTAAGTTCCTACTATGTGCCAGACACTGTGCTAAGTGCTCGGGATACAAAGAAAGGCAAAAGTCACTTTCTGCTCTCAAGGTGCTAAGTCTGACAGAGGAGACAACATGCAAAGAAATATATACAAACGAGCTATATACAGGATAAACTGGAGATCATCAATAGGAGAAAGGCATCAGAATTAAGGGACCTTGGGAAATGGGGGAAGCTTAGAGCCATTTTAATTCATTTGAATTGAATAAACTGTTGTAACTTGAGTCAGGAAGATCTGCAATCAAATCCTGCTTCAGGTATTTCCTAGCTGTGTGACCCTGAAAGAAGGCATTCAAAAAATGTATTACAGGCATAAAAAGGACTAAAATAGAGTTATAACTCTGTGTATTATGTACGTGTGTATATGTATGTATGTGCGTGTGTGTGTGTGTAGGTATAATGAGCAGAGGACTTAGGAAAGTCATGACACCACTGCAATTGACAACCATTCATTCATTTATAGGAAAATTCTTGCCAAGATAGCTTTCCAAAGTTCATATCTATGTGCTAGAATTGGAGTCAGGAAAGCCTGGTTTCAAATTCCTGTTGCCTACTCTTGGATCCTAATCAGGTCATTGAAACTCTTTGGGCCTTAGTCTGCAAAATGATGGAACTGGATACAATGACCTCCAGAGACACTTCCAGCTCTGAATCTATGATTCTATGATCCTTTATTTTATACATGAAAAACAGCCCCACAGAGATTAAGTGACTTTCCTCAGATTACATAAGTAGGAATTGGTAGATGTGATATTCTAAAAGTTAATTAGAAGCATCAGATGAATCAAAATAAAATCATACCCATTCACGTAATGAGTAGAGGACATATTTAGGAAAAGCATGATACCACTACATTTCCAAGTGGTCACTCATCTACAGAAAAAACCCAGCCAAGATAGTCTTCCCAGGTTACTGTCTGCATCTTGGCTAGCACATTGCATAGACCATAAAGACATGTCATGTGGAACTCAAGGAGGTCCATCAATCAGAGCTGTTGTCATCCATGCACAAACTACTTCTTCTGAACAGTAATTAGGAAAGACTCAAGCAGAAACAACAAACCCATGCTTGAGAATCCTGTGGACCAAAGCAACTGCTGGATTGGGGTAGACATAAGAGCAGGCCACTGCAGAGAGAGAGAGAGAGAGAGAGAGAGAGAGAGAGAGAGAGAGAGAGAGAGAGAGAGAGAGAGAGAGAGAGAAGAGAGAGAGAGAGAGAGAGAGAGAGAGAGAGAGAGAGAGAGGAACCATGAAAGTCCTCATTATAAGTTCCCCCAGTCAAGCACCATACTTGATTGGGAAATTCTGGCCCTTTCCAATAGGAGAAAATATATATATTTCAAGTACTTTCCCCAAATAAAACCATGAGTTTATGATTAACCCCACATTCTCTTGACTTTGGATTCTGTAAGCAGATGGTGTATATCTTGAATATTTTATTTAGGCTATGTGGGAACACATTTTATGATAAAAACCAGAACATTCTTGCTCTTCTCTTTCCATTTCAGGCCAGACTTACTTACAGCCCTGATCTGTTTTCTTTTATAACCAATCATTCAGATCTTTATTTTCACTGACAAGTCTAATCATTTTATTCATGTTATATCAAATCAAGAGGAACCTATGAAAAGTATGGCCAGAATTTATTTGACTTGTCTTGGCTAACATTCCCCTCCTTTTCCATTTCAAGATCTTAGAGTGGTTCTAAACAGAAGACTTGTGATGAAACAGGCATAGTCTTGTTCCCTACCTAATAAAGGCAAAGGATCCCCTGGCCCTGGTAAAGGTACATGCACTAATATGCAGCAAATCAAGTTATCACACCCCCCCCCCCCAAACATTTCAAGAGAATGCGAGGCTTAACGAATCTCAGATTTTTAGATTGAAAAGGGACCACAGAAGCCAGCTAATTTAACCTACTCTCAAAAAGGAATTCCCTCAAAAAAACACGTGCAACAAGTGGTCATCCAAAGTCCATTTGGCAATCTCTGATGAGAGGGAAAACCCAAGACAACCCATTCTCTTTGGGGTTTTTATTTATTTTGCTTGGGGGGGAGGGGGTATTTGTTTTATTTCATTTTAGTTTTTACATTACAAACTTTTCCATATTACTCTCCTTCTACAAAAGCTCTCATAAGGAAAAAAAATAACATTTAAGACAAACCACTAAGACAGTGACCTCATCTGAGAGTACATGCGGCAGTCTACATCTATAGCACTCTCCCCACCTCTCTTTTTTAATTAACAGAAATCTATTTTCATTCCTTCTGACACCCACTCCATTGCAAAAAAAAAAAAAAGAAAAGAAAAAAGAAAAACAAACTTCTTGGAACAAACATGCATAGTCAAACAAAACAAATTCCCTCATTGACTTGATACAGAATCTATATATCTCATTCTACATCCTAAATCTATCACCTCTCTGTCAGACGGGAGAACTAATATATTTCTTGCTCAACCCTTGGGAATCATTGAGGGTCATAGCTTTTCATCTTTAGAGTGTTATTAGTGTATAGATTGTTTTTAAGGTTCTATTTTTTTCTTCATCAGTTTATGAAAGTCTCCCATGTCATTTAATATTCTAAGTTATTTTCGTGGCTCTGCTTACCTCATTCTGCATCAGTTCATGTGCCTTCCCATTTCTTATTTTGCATACCTCAAAAGTATTCCCTTATATTCATACACCACAACTTATTCAGCCATTTGCAATCCAAGTTTGTACTGCTCTAATTTTTAAAAAGTTTTTCCTAATGTCAAATCTAAATTTACCCTTTGATAACTAGCACTCACTGCTCCTAGTTCCACCTTCTGGTGCCCAAAACTATGCCTAATCCCTCTTCCACATGACAATCTTACAAATAATTAAAAACAACTATGATGTCACTGTGAGTCTTTTCTTTTTCAGATTAAACATTTCCAGTTCCTTCAACCAGTACTTACAAGGCCTTGTCAAGCATTCTTTTCTAGAAGAAACCTTTCATGACCTCTCAACTGCTAGTGCTCATTCTGCTCATCCACTTTGTGTTAATTTTTTATGTATTCTTCATATATTTTCTCTATACTCATATATGTGCATGTTGTCTCCTCTGATAGAAAGCAAGCTCCAAAAGAACAAAGATTCTTTCATTTTTTTTAATTTGTATCCGCAGCACCTAACATAACACCAAGCACATAGAAGACATTCTAGAAATGCTTGTTGACAACTTGAAATTCTGCCCAAAAAGTTACTAAGCTTTGACCTAGCAATACAACTTCAAGGCCTATACCCCCAAGGAGAGTGATGGAGGAGGAAAAAGACCCAATGTACAAAAATATCCGTAGCAGCGCCTTCTGTGGTGGTAAAGAACTCAAAACTAAGGGAAGGGTACCCATCAAATGGGGAATAGATGAGTGAATTATGATGTAAGTATATAATACAATATTATTGTGCTGTAAGGAATAATGAACGGGATGGTTCAGAGAAAACCTGTGAATACTTCTATAAACTGATGCAAAATGAAATGAGTAGAACCAGGAAAACATATACAATAACAGCAAAATGACAAAGATGAACAACTTGCAAAGACTTGAGAACTCTGATCAACACATTGATCAACCACAATTCCAGAGGAGACAAAACAAAGATACCACCCATGTCCTGACAGAGGGGTAGACAGCATCAGTCTAACAACAAATGCACAGAATAAGACACACATTTTTAGACATCACCAATATAAGAATTGTTTTTGTTTGACTTTTTGTTACAGGGGTTTTGGTTGCTGTTTTTATTTGTTTGTTTTAGTGAAGGCATGGGGGACTAGGAGATTGTAGAGGAAAAATAAGTACTTGAAAATTGGGGGTGGAAATAAACACTTGTTGATTGATTGACATAAACTCAAGACTCTTCACCATCTAGGGTGTCCTGTTCTATGTAACCTGCAGATTATTATGTCTTTAAACTGTGATGCCCAAAATACTCCAGATGACGTCTGACCAGGACAGAGTGCAACAGAACTATCACCTTCTTATTCCTGGAAGCTATTCCTCTCATTGTAGCCCCAGATCACTTAATTTTTATTTTTTTACTTACTGACTACACAAAAATCTACCCAAAAATCCTCCTCCAATGTTTCACTGGGATATGGAAGGAACCTCACAGTTTCCAAAGTATGCATAAATACAATGCAAGTTTGATAGGTCCTGCCATATGGAATGAATCATAGACTTGGTGATGATCGGTATACCTGTCATCCAAATAGCTAAGTTCAGAGACATTCCTCACCAAGAAAAGTCAAATAGTATAAATTTGGTCTAATGAGATATGGCCAAGGTTTGTTCAGGGGAACCAGCCCTTCCTGAGCAGTGACCCATGATCTCAGGATGAGTCACTAAATAGGGAGGCACTTTATCCACACAAAGACATGGTTGTACCATAAGCATCAACATCTCTTGGAATTTCATCCAGAACTTAGAATCTGAATCACTGAAATTCCCATTCTCTGACAACAATCTCCTCACCATTCCTCTCTCCCACATTCTTCCTTGCAGGAGACCTATTCTTTTCTCTCAATGTCCTTTCATCCATTTACCTTTTTCTATTCACTATCTCCCCCATTCTGGGCTACACTTACCTCCATTCTCAGCCTTGACCTCATGGTTAGTCATTTTAATGATTTCACTAGCTATAATCCTTACTTTGCCAGCCTTTCGAAATTTCCAAGGACCTATGTATCCTTGTCCCTAGGTAATCCCACCGATCCTTTTCTCCATTCTAATTCCAAGGTTGGTAAGTATTGCTAAGAGAATCACAGAACAGAGCTAATTCCATGAACTACAAATTTGTTACATAATCTCAGCTGACTCCTTGCTACTTGATAAATTTCTCTTCTATACCTTTATCAGTTCCACATCTTATTTCTCACAGTAAATATTCCAAATATTTTCTTAACTCCTTTTCTCTTACCCCTCTACCAACTCAATTGTGAACTCCTGAATTTACATCAAATGACTTAGGGACCTAGATTCTTTCTTCCTTGAGAGGAGTGAGGCATGAATTTTTATTCTGTTCCATCACTCACTTTTCCCATCATTCTTCTGGTGTCAGAAGAGCTACTCCTACTGCTTCTCAAGGCTAATTCCTCTACCTAATGCTTTGATCTAATTCTCTTCCAGCTTCTTTAGGCGTTTACTTCAGCAGCCATCCCCTCCCTCTCATCCATCTTCAATCTTCCCTTTCAATGGTTCCTCTAGATCTGCCTACAAATACATTCAACTCTCCCTACTCCCCAAAACCAAACCTTTTGACCCTGTGTATCTACCATCTCATCTTTCTCTCCTCCTTTTCACTATTATACAGTGAAATATATTGGGTTCAAACCTGTGATTTCATTGGTTTAGATGTAACTCTACTGCTGCTCAATGCTAGGGTGGTTTTTTTTTCTATAGGACAGCCCTGTTAAGTTCAATGCTACATTTGTGCATGAATGAAGGGATTTCCCTATAAAATGTTGGAGGACTTTCAGATTATCAGTCATAAGAGGGGAGCATGAAACTCTGAATGGCTCCTGAGAGCCCTCAGTGCCAGAGATATATGGGGAGATACCCACTGCCGTGTCCCTTGATTTCCAGTGCCTACCACCCCAGAAACTGCCAAGAACAGACTTTCCCCTTGGTGAAATCATTTTCTGATCAGTTTAAGCTGAGAGCTTACCTTGATCTCAGCCAAAGCGCTCCTCCGCTCTTTTGTATTCTTTGGTCTGTTCTAACAGCATAACTCTCTCCATTTCTGTTTCCTGTTTACCTTGATAAATAGGTTTGCTAGCCACTTGTGATTGTCTTTGTCTAACTGGCATTTGGTGGGAAGGAGTCAAGCTAAAAATTATAAGTTAAATATTATCCTCCTCTTAAGAGTGATGAAGGAATGTGCCTTTCATCCTGAACCCATTATCGAACCCCTTGACTATAAATATTTGAAGCATAATAAATAGATATTCAAAAGCCCACACCTACCTTGAAGACTAAAGAAGAAACTGCCTAAGCACAATGGTCCAAGATCTTGACTGCCCTTCCATAGCAAAGTTCCTGGCAATGATGGTGCTGATACAGACCTCCATCTATTCTCTCTCCTGGAGAGAAGGTGGTCAGGTCACAGATACCTATCCATGATACCTACCCAAAGCCAGGCTCTTTATATTTAGACAACAATCACACCCTGTTAGACACACACACACACACACACACACACACACACACACACACACACACACACACACACACACTTGTGTGTATCTTACATTTAGGAATCTATCCATGGGAATACTGTCCCACTAATAGATTTTGATCCCTTCTCTTGCAAGAATTTTTCCTTTCTTTTTGAATTTTAAAAAGCCTTAGAACTTAAAGGGTGGTTCTGAAGTTATCCCATCTTTTGCCTCAGGTGTTACCCATTGTTTTTGTTTTTGTTTTTTGACAGGTGGTGTCACTATGTGAATAGCCCTGAGTATATGTAGGCCTTCACCTTTATGTGTCTTGATAGCCCAAGGCTTTTAGTCATAAGTGACCTAACTCCTCAGGCTTTTAATTTTTAAAAGCCCATTAGTCTAGGTAGTTGGTTTTTTAAACTTGTCTGGCCTAAAATTCTTTTTGCTTTTCTGAGTGGCAGGCAAAAAAAATAAGTTTTTCTTTTGTAAGAAGGGCAGTTCTGAGGGAAAGTTTATCAACTTAGTCTTTAAAGTGGCAGTAGGTTTGGATTCCACTCTTTGAAGTCATTTGTCTTCAGTTTTTTTCCTACTGTTGATGTGTTGGGCCAGGGCTGGGGTAGCTGAGGCCTCAAGGTCACATGTGGCCCTCAAGGTCCTCAACTTCCCAGAACAAATCCCCTTAATGAAAGGATTTGTTCTGTAAAGCTTGGACTCAGTCAAAAGGCAGTACCCAAGGACCTAGAAGGCCACATGTGGCCTCAAGGCCGTAGATTCTCCACCCCTGGGTCCAGCACAGTAACTCCTGGAATTCACCTGTCCAGCCAAACAGTTGTGAATGTTTTCCCATTTTCGTCTTCCTTCGCTTCACATATTGTGCTTTGCTTACCTCTCCTGAGAAGTGAATTTTACCTTTCCATCCTTGAATTCATATTGGTTTCATATTTTCCTATTCCTAAATTGAACAGATTTTATTTTGCGGCACAACTAATCCGATTTCATTTCCCAGTTGTATTTTGGATTCTTTTTCTCCCAGTGATTATTCCAGGAGAGTCCTACTTATTTTCATTATTTTTCTTTTCATATTTCATTTGTTTTCTTGAAGTGTAAAGAGCCTACCCAGACTGATTTTGCTTTACTCCCGACCTGATGCTGGAAGAAAATATCACGATATGATTCGTCTGTCACAGAATTTCATTAATGTTCTATGTGTTCTTATACAAATTTAAGTATTTGCTATATGCATAATTGCTATAGGTTGATACATGAAAAAGTCATTAATACTGTCTTCATAATTAAAATGCATTCCTGTTGCTTTGTTATTTTATTATTTAAGTATAGCATACTACTACAGCGTATAGCTTGCTATCATAGTACACATTTGTTGTTTGTATTAATATGCTTGGATTAATGTGGCCACATCTGGAATAATCTCTAACAAAGATGGGAACTGATGCAGTTGAGTTGCATTATCTCATATTTCAATGGAAAAGCATACAGATCTCCTAACATTAGTAGAGCCAGACCTGAAGAATAAGGACATTTTACGGATACTGTGCAGAAATGTGAAAGACTTGCAAGAGTGTACAATGGAGACCAATAACTTTAAAGCAGACAAGACAACTCGAGAAGTCCTGCTGGTCCTGTCTGAAAATGTGAATGAGAGAGATAAACCTGAAGAGCTGACATTAGGAGTTACTCCTGGGAATTTTATACTACTCCAACCTCTGAAGAATATGAGCAACTTGAAAAGATAGAGCCTAACTAATGGAAGAAGACATTTCTACAAGGCAACTGAATACTTCAATTAAGTCTAACGTGTGCGAGGAAGGCTGAGGCCTTATTTGTTATGGCAGATAGATGAAATAGACCAAAAGTTGGCATTTTCTCTAATCAAGAATCTTGCCTCTCCCCCTTTCCCTCCCTCCCCAAGAGAAGAGCAGGATGGAGGCTTGGGTAGGACCCCAGAGGCACTAAACTGGTCAGATACAACCAAGTCAGAAAATGCTAAGAGTCTCAAAGGCACTTTTCCTTAGTACACAGCATTATAGACATAGACTGGAGCCACCTAGAAGGTTTGTTTGGAAGGGTTAGCAGCTCAATATGATAAAGACAAACAGTTACAAGAAGCATACACTAAATCTATTAGTACTACCATGGAGCATCAAGAAGAAAAGCCTGCCAACTCCCTACTCAAAGCAGACATTCACTGACAAATATCAAGTCAGACAAATGCAATATGTCCATGAAAGGAGGTTTGCTTAGCTTGCAATAGGTAGGCAAAAGTACGATTCATAACTCTGAGCTACCCAAGATTTTCTTTACTTTGCAAATACACAAACCATTGCTGAAGTTACCTGAGGTGAGAATTACTTACAAGTTTGGAACAGTTTCCTGATGAAAAGGATTCACAGCCTCTGCTGGTCTAAGACCTTCTTCAAAGTGTGAACCACACAAACAAAGGCAAGTACAGTGTAAAGCAGAGGCCAGGAGACAATCAGGTGGGAGAGGGTCCAGTGTACAACCTATTCTCCTTGGACATATAGATGACCGAAGAAATGGAGGGCATGAGGGCCTGACCCAAGAAAACTTGACATAAGACCCCCTCTACCAGGTAATCACCAGAGTAAGGGAACCTGAAGTTCAGCAAAAGGACAGATGTGTTTTCACTACAAGAGGTGGATGTGGGATGTGCTCCAGGTGCAGCCCACAGAATTCAGTTCACCGTTTCCCAATGAAACAGCTAGAAGGATTCCTCTATAATTGGAGGCCTCAAGAACCATCTCAAAGAAATACTGGTTAATGGCATCATCACAGAATCCAAAAGCCCTTCTACATCACCCATAGTGTTGGTACCAAAGAAGAATGGGAGGGTATGGATGTGGGTGGACTGACTTTGAACAAGAGAATTAAAGTAGACCAGTAGACCATGCTATAGGTTCAAAATGCCCTGGATTGTCTGCTAGGCAGTCAATGGTTTTAAGTCTTGAACTTGTATAATGGATATACTTATACATCTAGAAGATATATGTCTTCCATCTCTGAGAGAGACAAGTAAAAGACTATTTTCATCTACTCAGCTAGATTTTGCCCCAAAACATCTTGAGGAGACTGACCACTTTCCAATAGCTGATTAGAGAAAGTAACTATAGATCTGAACTACCTAGAAGTGCCAGTGTGCCTTCATAGCATAAAAATAAACTCTTTGAGGACTTACTCAACTACATTAACTATGCTTTAACTAGTATATGCTTGTGCAGACTCAAGAAAACCATTTTTTTTCCCCACATAGACACCATCCTGATGGGTTTGGGAGCTGTGCTATTCTGTCTCAAGAGACCAATGGTGACCAGAGGACAATTGCATTAATCAATACAGGTTTCACTCACTGTGAAACTTGTTATTTTGACCATAAGGTTGAGCTCTTGGTTTTGAAAGAGGCCATCACTAAGTTCAAAGACTATGAATTTTAAGGAAAACTTCAAGTACTGGCAACAATCCATTGAGGCATTGTGCAAAGTTGGATATTGTTTGCTACAGGCAGGTAATGGCACTGACCAAGTATGACTTCTGCATACTCCTGTAAGAGGACATTTCTTCTAATAATCCATGTTAGAACCTCCCATGAAACTTAAGAGTTTTAAGTGTTGCCTAGATCTGGTATCAAATTCAAATAGAAATGGGGGAGGGCACTAATCTGTACATAAGGATCTGTACATATGGGTTGTATATTGAGGTCATTTTTAAATATAATACTATATTTTATTTACTTAGAGAATATATATTACATATATAGAGATAT
Source organism: Notamacropus eugenii (assembly GCF_028372415.1). Lineage (NCBI taxonomy): Eukaryota > Metazoa > Chordata > Mammalia > Diprotodontia > Macropodidae > Notamacropus > Notamacropus eugenii. The sequence goes on from NC_092877.1 coordinate 69,973,317, forward strand.
AAGCATATACTATTTATAGAATGATTGCTCTCCTGATCTTGTTCTATTGTTGTCCTAGTTTCATTTATATTTTTTAAGAGCACTAAGAGATTAAGTGACTTGCCCAGTGTCATCGAGTCAGGATGTGTCAGAAATGGGACTTGAACCCAAGTCTCCCTGGTATGCAGGGCCTTCTCTCTCTCTCTCTGCTCTGCCATGCTTCCTCTCATTCACTGTTTGAATCTTTATAAAAATTATCTTTATTTAATGCCTCCAATTCTTCACCATCCACTCTCTACAAAGCCTTGAAACCAAACTCTTATCCCTATCATTCTACTGACACACCTCCTCAAAGATCAGCTCCTAATGGTAAAGTTCAATGCCCTTTTTTTCAGTTCTCATTCTTCTGAACCTGTCTGCATCATCAGACCCTGTTGGTGATTGTCTAATTTTTCATCCTCTCTCCTCCCTTTTTAACCACTATTTGTCTTCACCAGTTTTCCATTTTCTTCCAAATAAATGACTTACTTAATATGGCTACTCTTCAAAGGGCTATTCTGTTCATCTCAGTTATAGAGTCATAAATAGAGAGTTGAAAGAGACCTCTGAGGCCATCTAACCCTCACTTTACAAATAAGAAACCTGAGATCCAAGCTGGTTAGAGTGACTTGCCCAAGATCATCAGCCAGAATTTGATCCAGGACCACTAACTCTAGATCCACTATTCTTTCTAGTGTACCAGGCTGACTTTTGTCTCCCTACACTATCTCTCTTAGCCACCATATTCACTCTTGCTGCCTAAATTACTCCATCACTCTATACTTTAGTTTCCTTTGAAATGAGGGAATTAAAATAAATGAGATGTAAGGTTCATTCCCTTATTACATATTGGGACAGCTGGGGGCATCTCGAATCGTCCTGATCTATATCTTTCTATTGGGCCCAGATGGTTCTGGAGGAAAAAGTGAGGCAGGGGACTTTGCACAGCCCTCTATCACTTAAAGCCAGTTCACTTGCAAGTCATGGCACCACCTTCCTGATGTTATGATCCTCTTCGAGAATAAAGTACAAACAACATTGGGGCAGCTAGGTGGCATAGTGACTAAAGCACTGAGCTTGGAGTCAGGAAGACCTGAGTTCAAATCTGTCCTCAGACACTTACTAGTGGTATGATTCTTGGCAAGTCACTTAACCCTATTTGCCTCAGTTCCTCATCTGTAAAATGGGGACACACTGGAGAAAGAAATTAAAAATAATATCTTTACCAAGAAAACTCCGTGGACAAAAGTCTATGGGGCGATGTAGAGTTGGACATGAGTCTATCAGTACCTCCCATTCAAGATGATCAAAAGTGAACTTTATATCTTTCACCCTAAATTGGATCCTCCTCCTGACATCATTATTTTTCTCTATGGTACCTGTTTATCCTGTCTTTAGTAGTCATAATATTCAGGTATCTTTGATTCTTTTCCCTTACTCATGTCCAATAAATTACCAAATCCTGTGAATTCCACCTCTTTCAATATGTGTCTTCTACATTTAACCTCCACTGTATCCATCTCCTAATTAGTATCCAGACTATTGGAATAATTTGTTTCTAAGTCTTCATCTTTCCATTCTGTCTTCCCTGTAATCCACCCTTCATACTATGGCCAGAATAATCTTTCTAAAACAAAGACATGATAATATCAATCCTCTGCTCAAAAACCTTTAGTGGTCACATATTGACTTCTTTTGTGCTGTTCAAGGCCTGCTACAGCTTGGTACCTAAGAGCTCCAGTCAAACAGTCAAACTCTTTGACCAGTTTTTCTACCCTAAGATGTGCATTGCACTCTCAGGTCACCATATCTTTGCTTCTACCATCCCTTTTGCCTTACTTGTTCTTTCACTGCCTCTATGCCTAGTAAATTTCTATCTTAATTCAAATGTCACCTTTTCCATGTTTTCCCTGGTCACTTCGTCCATAACAGCCTTCTCTCTGGGACTTTAAAAGTACTTTTAAAATTACTCTTTGGTACTTTTATGTTGTACCTCTCTGATGCATTTATTGGGTATATTGTGTATTATAATTGCTATGCTTTTGTCTTTTTACTCTACCAGACTATTAACATCACGAGGGCAGGGATCAAGTCTTATTTAAACCCTGCACATAGCATAACTTAATAAATGGTTGCTGAATCAGAGTTAAAATGGCAGCCATGTAAGACTGTTGATTTGTAACTGAGCTTGTAGTCCACTCAATCCCCTAGATCTTTTTCACATGAGATGCTATTGAGTCAGATTTTCCCCATTCTATATTTGTCAAGTTCAACCTTTGAATCACTAGAAGGAACACTCTTGACTTCTGCCTCTGAAAAGATACAGATGTTTTTGAAGAATTCAATTCTTGGCAAAAGTCTCTCTTTCTCTAAGGAGAGCAAAACCAATAAATAAGTAGAAGGGTTGCCCTAAGTACTATTCCTTTCCAACACGTCAGTTTTCATTTAGGAGGCAATCTTGGAAATGTTTGCTAAAGCCAAAGTTTTCTAATTAATGGCCACTTCACCAGGTTAGTCCATTCTGTTCTCCATTTTACTACAGCGCAGGAATCACCCCACATTCAGAGACCCACTAAGCCAAGCATGTTGGAATAAACAAACACAAGCTAAACTGTACCACCATGACCTTCACTATTACAACTTCTCAGCAATAGTTTAGCAAACAACAAATTAGCAGCTCCCATATGCTTTGCCTGTGTCTGTGTGTCTGTCACATGTGCCAGCTTCTAAGAACACATGGTAAATGCCAACTGAACACCCAACATTTTGGGCACAGTGAACAGAGAGAAAAAAATCATACAGTGATTTAAATGTCACAGCAATCTACTTTGCTGTGGCATATGAAGAATTCTCATGTTCCATCCACAAACTATTCACCTAACTTAGCAGGATGGGACTGCGGGAGGGTGGAAGAGAGACTAAGAAAGTTTCTCCACTAAAAATGTGTTGCAAAATAAGGTAGCCACCCACCTACACCCATATTATGCCATTGATCATAATTGTAAAACAGTAGGTTTTCAAGTGTTCTTCAAGGTTATACAGTCTATCTCATTTTGCAGGTGAGGAAACAGAGATTTTAAGATTTTGACTCATTAGGTAACTTCCAGTTCTAAATCTATGAGCTATGATCCTATCTAAATTTATCAGCTCCGTGTGAAAATAAAAACAATTCCACACATTAATGAGCCCACGGAGGTTAGAGAAGTCACTTCATTTCATCAGTCTTTAGTTTCTTCACCTTTAAAAAAAGAACATAGGCCCAAAAGATCTCTGAGACATCATCTAACTCCATGAAAATCAGTGCAATTAAAACTAGAACAGAAACCATTAACTAGGGAAAAAAGGAATATTTTCAGCAAGCTTCTGATTTCTAATACCTATGATATAAAATGAACTGATTCAAGTATTAATTCTCCATTAAATGAATAGCTAAAGGATATTAGCATGACATTCTCAAAAGAAGAAAAACAAGCTAACAACTATATGGAAAAATGCTTCCATTACTAATGAACCCAGAGAGGTTAGGGAAGCCACTTCATTTCTTCAGTCTTCAGTTTCCCCAAATATAAAATGAAGGTGCAGGACTAAATGACCTCCTCTCTGCTAACTAGTGAGTTTAGATGAATCAGTGCATTAAAGACAAAACTCTTACAAGTGAAATAATATAGTGGAAAATCTAGTGGTCTGGAAGGCCAGGACCCAAGTCTTAGTTCTGCCATTAACACCCCTTATAAATTAAAGCAAGTCATCCAGAATCATAGAATGTGGACCTGGAAGACACCTCAAAGATCATATAGCTTTCCCCAGATCTGTCCAGTCCTCCCCCTCTAAAAAACTGTTTTCTTTGAGACACACCTAATTTCTTTCTTCACAAAAAGAACTTCAACTTTGGTGGCTACTAAAATGTTTGAAGTAATCAGTGTTGGAGAGGGGAAATTTTTGTGATTATTGCTAAAATGGGTTTTGTGAAAATATTTGGATGTCCCCAACCATGGTTTCTAGGATACTAAAAGAGTGACAGTCTGCAAAGACATCTACTCCTTAACAAGTTCTCTAAGTAGGTCAATTATAATGATGGCTAGAATTTTATCAATATTATAAGGTTGGAAAAACTTTTTACACATGCTGTCTCATTTGATTACTATAATAGCCCTTTCAAATATTTGTAAAAGTGAAGATCAATCAATCAACAAATAGTTATTAGGTATCTGTGAGGCAGGTACTGAGCTAGGTATTAGGAATTCAAAAATGAAACCTGAAACAAATTCTACTTGCAAGAAGCTTACTTTCTAGTGGAAGAGATAATAAGCATATATAAATATCTACATTATAAATATAAGGTGAATAAATACAAATATATGAATAGATGTCAGTGCTCTCAATATTGGGGCAAATAGTTTAGGATGGAGAAAGGGGTATTCTGATAAATGCTGAGCAACTGGTCATGGGGGGAGGAAATGTATTCATGACACACTTTTAAGTTTAATCTGAATTATTATTAACATATTCTCCATCACTTTCTCAAGTATAAACAACAAATAAAAAATAAATCAAGCTCTGATTTGTAGCAGTGGCAAATTTCTGAGGTATGAATGCTTACACTAAAATTTTAACAATTGGTTCTCCTAATGCCTGCATACTCCTGGAAGGAGACCACTAGCATTTGGAGGTGAATTGGTTGAAAAAAATAAAGATTCATGGAGAAAATGGTGCTTTGAGTTGTTTCTTAAAGGAATACAGGGTTTCTATATGGAGGAAAGAAGGGCATACATTCTAAGCATATGAGATTGCCAGTTCAAAGACAAAAATGGAGTGTTGGGTGTTATATGGTTAATGCAAGGTTAATGCTGGGTGGGGGAAAGAGTTAAAGATCTATCCCACCCATTAATGGACTTCAGACAGCTTTTGTTAATTTCTAATGAGGCACAGTGACTCATTAGTGAGGCTATGCCCTCCAGCCCTGAAAAGAGTATGTATACTCTGAGGTGAGATTTTCCTTTGGGGCTTATTTTTTGGAAGAAGGTTCATGTGACAAATGAGTCTCTTGGCAGCCATTTTTAAAAGCCTCCTGACTTTGAAAACTCAGATGTTGGTGCTTCTCTCTCTGGTAATGTATTGTCTATGGTCAGACAGTTGGAAGCCCTGTCTGTTGGTCTTTCAGTTTGTATTTTCTCAAAGGTTAGAGGTGTTCACTTTTCCCCCTGAACTAAGTGAACGATATATGTGCTTGATTAAGTAGATTCTTGACCACTCAAAAGTTGCTTTCCTCTTAGAAAAGCAGATCTAAGAAACTGTACAGATGGCCCTCCTGATTATGCCAGGCTCTTTGCTGTTACAAATGTGAAAAACAGGTAAGCTACTTTGGCTGGATAGCAAAATTTAGGAGAGGGAGTAATGCCCAATGAGACTGGAAAACAGGTTTGGGCCAAATTGGATAGGACTCTCACATGTAAATTGATGTTCATATTTGTTCCTAGAGATCATAGGGAGATACTGGAATTTACTGAATAAGGGATAAAACCTAAGTATTGGGAAAATTACTTTAGCAGGTATCTGGATGATGTAACGGAGAGATGATCTTACTTGAGGGAGAAAATAATGTTTGGGGGATTTTTATATACATGCTGAGTTAGTGGAGACAACAGAGACAATAAAGACAACCAAGTAGAGGTTTTGGAATCTGAGAACACTGGCCTGGTGCATTTCTAAGAGTAATAGATGTACATTAGTAAGTGACACTCAGCTAATGCTATGCAAGATCGGTCACAAGTTATTTCCTTTTCTTGGGATGCTCTTATTCTTTGACCTTTTTTTAGTAGGAAAACTAGACCATCTTTTGCCTTATTTCTTACTTAACCTTGAATCACTGAATGGGTGTTGCCTCAAACAAACTGAGACCTGGGAAAGACATTAGCTTAAAAAGGCCAGGGTCTCCCAATGTATCTGGTACATCTGCCAGTCATCCTGATCTATGTTTTGCCACTGGAGTCAGATAACCCTAGAGGAGAGAGTGAGGCTGATGATTTTGCACAGCCATACTTCACTTAAATCTAATTCACTTGTAAGGCAAGACGTCACCCTCCTATGTTATTGGTTCTCTTAAAGAATGACAAATAAGAATAACAAAGTTGTTTTTTATTAGCAAAACCAAAGAGAAGGTCTAGATCTATGTATCAACTGAGAAGTGTAAGGGGATTTTATGAAATGGGATTTGGAAGATAGTTGACTTTTCTAGATTTCAGTGCTCTCAATACTGGGGCAATTTCAAGGAGTAGAGCCAGAGAAGGGAATAAGATTAGAAAATGGGATAGAACTAGGAGAACAGGATATGGTGACTTGTAGGAGATGGCAATTGGAGCACCAAAGATCTAGATGAGAGTTTAAACTAACATAGTACTTTAAAGACACAAAGTACTTTGGATTATCTCATTGGATGCTCACAAAACTCTGAGGTGGCAAGTAAAAGCATCATTACTCTGATATTGCAATAAGGAAACTGAGGCAAGATCACCCAGCTAATACAAGTCTTCTAACTCAAACATTATTTTCCACCACACAATGGCTACCTTTATTAAGAAACCTGTAAGCCCAGTTCATGGTGGTTTAGCACAATAGTGTAAAGAAAGGGTACTGGATTTGGAGTAGGAGGATCTATGTTGGATTCCTGGTCCTGCTACTCTAGACCTCAGTTTCCTTCATCTGTAATATGGGGAAGGGGGTGAACTAGATAACTTCCAATGTTCCTTCTGGGCTCTAAATCTGTTATCTTGTGATCATCATATCATTAGCAACTAAAGAGAATGGATTAAGTCAGTGAACTCTGGAGATGCTGACCTGTTAAATTGGAAGTATAGTCTGGGTACATTTTCTTGATGGCTCTAAAGTCAAAAAAATCATAAACTATAAAGCAAGCCCATATCCATAAAATCAAGATTTTGTGAGCATTCTGTGCCACTTCCAAGGTGTAGAACCTTTTTGGCTAGGAGACTGGATCCAAAAGCCTGCATCTGTCAGGATGTCTCAATATAATTTTCCTCATCCATGACTAGCTCTCTCTTTTTTTAGTGAATTCTCACATCCTAGAGTATATCGCAATTTTGCCGCAGAGTAACACATGGCAACACCAGGAATAATAACTGGAACAATTAACAGTTTTTTCATGTCCAGGAAGAGGTAATTTTCCCATAAATGAAACCAAGGAGTAAGAATTTGGGTGGGACAGATGAAGAGAGGGAGGAGGTAGAAGGATTTATCCTGATCTGGCCTTTAAGCCGAAGCAGCCCTCTGGATCAATAAGCATCATTAGCAAGAGTCCCCTGAAGAAAGCCTCCTGTCACAGGGCTGACATTTAATCTGTCTCAGATGGGCCCATGTGCACGTGTGAAGAAGTCAAATCTAAAGGTTGGAGGGTCAAGAACAAGAGGGGGGAGGAGCAGTGATCGAACAGGACCCTCTGCATAGGAGGGGGATAATTAGAGGCACGACATTTCAGAGGCAATCACAATATTCTTAGCCAACCAAAAAATGTCTGCTACAATGGACTGCTAGTTCATATTTAACCTTCATTTTGAAATATATTAAAATGACTTATCTAATATTGTTCTTTTATCATTTGCTTTTCAAAGCAGATCCATGGGGGAATGTCGCATATGGAATTGGTTAGTTATTTTGAGAGTTTAGGGAAGGAGCCGGCCTTCTCTTATATCAGTTATACTTTCTACCTGTCATAGGTAGTGGTTACTAAGAAATAAATCTGACTCGGTTTAAAATAACCTTTTTTTTTTTTCAACTTGGAGTAGATTGGGAAACTATAATTAAAGCCAGATCCTCATTCACAAATTCATTCACCAAACCTTTGTTAAAAAGCTACTGTGTGTAGAACACTATACTAGGTGCCGGAGGAAACACAAAGATAACACATGGTTTGGTTCCTGCCTTTGTTGAACTGAAGGTCTGGTAGGGTAAGAAACTAACACAAATAATCTGGGAATTCATTCTCACCTAATAGTGAGTGGGGCATGGCCCATAATTTGTATTAATTAAACAGAGGCAACTGTGATCTAGAGGAAACAGAAAGGATTTAGTTTTACAATAATTGCACTCGAGTGTCAATTCTGCCACTTGTGAGTTTTGACCTTGAGTAGTAAGAGAATCATTTAGTCTCTTTTAGCCTCAGTTCATTCATTTGTAAAATGAAAGAAATAATAGTGAAGAGAATCACACAAGAATTCTCCTTTTGGTAGGGTAGGTAGAAAGCCCACTCTATCCTTCTTCCTCCTTTGTCTAGTGCATAGTTCACAGGGTCGTACTGGGGATCAAATCAGATCATGTATGCAAAATAGTATATAAATGTTGATTATTATTATTATTGTTATTATTTGTCAATCAGTTAGCAAGCATTTACTAAGTACATACTATGTGCTTACTGTATTAGATGCCTGTTATACAAAGATGGAAGAATCTCTGCCCTTAAGTCACTTACTTAAGTCACTTAAAGAAGGAAATGACAGATGTACTTCCCTTTTCTTTGTTTCATGAGTTGGATTTCCTATGTAGAATCCAAGTGGGATAGGGACTGCTTATACATGCTCTTCCTCCAGATG